>NC_061066.1:5815266-6536258 GCF_021917145.1 Hypomesus transpacificus
AGCCCGAAAGGTAAAACATGGATAATACAATCCACCACGGCAAAAGCAATGCACACGGCCAAGACACTTCTTCCAGTAAGAACGTTCCCTTTAAGCCGTGTACTATGACAGCCTTCTCGTCATCCACTGCTTCATCAAACTAAAAGGCCACGTCATGATTGACATGAACGATAGGCAACGTAAGTCAAGGTCCTTTTTAGACGTTTACTTCGTTGATTAAAAACCCTCTAAACACATCTATATGGACTTTTTGACATTGTTTTAAATAAATAGCCTACTATTAATCAATACATTACCCAGCAGCCTAACTTTTTAACATGGTTGTTGTTTCGGGAAAATGGAGGATAGATCACCTTATTCCGGAAGTCACGATGGGCGCGACCAGAGCCTGTTAAAGGAGAGCCTTGCCACTCCAGAGCCTGTTTAAGGAGAGCCTGCCCACTCCCTATAGACCAATTATCACCCTACGTCACACAACTGTCAAGCAGGCTCAACTGCGCATGTCGTTGCAAAAGACGAACTTCTCCCCGGTCTATTACACTTGGAGTGTTGATCAGGTCATCATATATCTCCACTGGATTGCAGGGCTTGATATTAACTTTTTGAGGCTCTTGGCCTTTGGACAAATACATTTACGTTTCACTTGTCTATGCACAAAAGTCACTTGACCCCGGATACCCTTAAATGGCCTGACCAAGTGATCGGGTAAAACTAGCCTGGCTAATGGAGGTTGCTTTCTCAGGCAAATTACAAATGAAACAGGCTCGGTTCAAGAAATCCGAGAAGCTGGCTATCTTTATCAGGCTCGTATCTACATTAGGCAGTCCTCCCTGACGTTTCTGTTGTAGAATGGATTGAAATACAACATTGTGCACACTGCCAGTGAGCGAGTCTGACTGAGGCTAACATCAAAACAGCGTAATGTGGACGCAGTCTCACTCAGATTTCCAGTTTAAATAAATCAGAAAAGTAATCGGACCAGCTGGCTAAAAGCAGAATTCATCTCTTGAAAGCTGCCCTACGCGACTTTTTAGATTTACAATTGACTGTAAAACTGTAAAATTATGAACTTTGTGACATGACGTGCGTGAAGACATGGTTGCCGCGGTCTGTACCGGGCAACATTCTCACTCACTCAAATTTCAAGACTTTTGTGACCCAAATCAAAATTCTGATGCGAGAAATCAGTGGGTTCGAACTTGGTTACTAGTCTACAACTTAGGCTACTACAGCTACTACAACTTAGGCTACGAAACTAGTCTGGTCAGGGTCAGACTAACTGTCAGGCTTAGCGTGACTTGGTGCTTAACCAGACGTCCCTGTAACACTGACCCAACGGGAAGACAATGATTTACCACGTATATTCTCATTTTCTTATTCTCATCAGTTCAACATTAATAGAAAATCAACGTAAATAGCCTACATAGGCTACAACATTTAACCTAATGCATTAAACAATGATGAACAATGCTTTGATCGGCTACGCACCATAGCCGTTAAATGTGTGGATGTTAGTTTGTGATTTCAAATGTTTAGGCATCAGGCATAGGCCTACATCTCAATCTAAATTATCCGAGTATAATTATCATAGCAATATAATTGTTAACAGTAGCCTACAATTGCAAAACAAACCTAAATCCGCCCTCCATTTCTCCGACACAAAACCCATGTTAAAAAGTTAGCACTAGGCTACTGGATAATGTTTTAATTAATAGTAGGCTATTTATTTTAAACAATGTCAAAAGTCCATTTAGATTAGTTTAGAGGGTAATTAATCAAAGAAGGTCTTATCGTTCATGACGTCAATCATTGCGTTTTATTTTACTTTGATTGAAGCGGTGGATGAAGGAGCTGTCATTGTACACGATTTAAAGGGGACGTTCTTTCTGGAAGAAGTCATGTGGCCGTGTGCATTCTTTTGCCGTGGTGGATTGTATGATCCATGTTTTACCTCTCGGGCTGTTAAAAAATAGGGTGCACGCGCAATTAGCTTGACTACGTAAATCTGACTTGAATTAGTAGGACTGCGTGAGCTGAAATTGGCCTAAGTCTAGCTTTTTTGAGCTTTTTTTATGGAATAGGCCCCAGAATATCAGAGCATTAGCAACATTAGCAACAACATTAGCAGACCAAAAGTCTTTCTAGCATGTGTATTGACAGGGAGAATCTCCCCTGTCAGCTGTGTTGTCGATGCCTCGAGAGAAAAGTGGCAGAAACCAGAGCTTTCTGTCAAGCAGTATCTCGGGCCGTACAATGTGTATGACGTCAATTACATTTTAAAAGGCTTTTTAGAACAGAAAGGCGACTTTTAAAAAATCCATCCCCCAGTGGTGTGTATTTTTTTTGCCTCCCCTTTCAAATTCAGAATTCAAATAACTAGACAAAAAATTATGTCCTGAGAAAAGTGGATTTTGAGGGGTATAGCTCCATAGACCTCCATTCATTCTGCACTCGACTGTTAGCGCCCTCATATGGAACTAAAGTGGAACTGCAACCAGTTCAGAACCCGGAAGTTTCCCGAGAATGGGAGTTCTCCCCATATTAGACATTCTCTGGCCACTCCCTATTAAGCCCCATTGTACCGAATTTTGTTGCAGTTCCACCAGAGTTCCACTGGGAGTGATCGCGGTCGAGTGCAAAATGAATGGAAGTCTATGGAGCAAAACGGCTACATTTGCCTTTCGCCTGATTGTCGTTGAGAAATCTCAGATTTGATGGTAGTTTTTGCATGTTCAACATGGATTACAGGTCAAAAGTTGAACAAACGAGTACTTATGTCCTTTCGATTTCTTACAGGGTAAGTCGTTGTTGTCCATAACACGCTAGCATTCTGCTAACGAATGCTGATTGGTTAGTGAAGGACCAGAGATCCAGCTTGATGGCATCCGAAGCAGAACCAGAATGTCAGAGCATTAGCAACATTAGCAACAGCATTAGCAAGCCAAAACTCTTTCTAGCATGTGTATTGACAGGGAGAGCCTAACCTGTCAGCTGTGTTGTCGATGCCTTGAGAGAAAAGTGGAAGTAACCAGAGCTTGCCGTCAAGCAGTAACTCTGGTCGTATGACGTCAATGACATTTTCAAAGGCTTTTTAGAACGGAAAGGCGACTTTAAAAAAATCTAACACCCAGCAGCGAGTATTTATTTTGCCTTCCCTTTCGAATTCAGAATTCAAATTACTGGACAAAAAATTATGTCCTGAGAAAAGTGGATTTTGAGGGGTATAGCTCCATAGACCTCCATTCATTCACTCGACCGTTAGCGCCCTCATATGGCACTTGAGTGGAACTGCAGCCAGTTCAGCACCCGGAAGTTTCCCGAGAGTGGGAGTTCTCCCTTTATTAGACATTCTCTGGTATAACTGTAACAGGTAGAGGCGATTCTAAAGGCGATTCTAGGTTTTAAAACTCTAACTCTAACCACTCGTTCAGGTGCTTTCTCGAGTGTTTGCAACCAACTTCCGCACACGTCGTTCCCAAACCACTTTTCTTCATGTTTTAATTTTATATCCTCTTTGTCACTGCGATATCAGTGCTTTGTCGGCACAACAGAGCTAGGTAGCAAAACAAACCCAGCCCGCCAGAACGGAAGTGGATTGCATATAGAATCAGAATCAGAAGGGATTTTATTCGCCATGAGTGTTTGCACAAACAAGGAATTTACTTTGGCAGGGAGGTGCATACATTTAACATATAGGAATATTGAAACTTAAATATGTGGACTAACTAAAGGAGCAAGTACTAAGGAGCAAGGAGTAGTAGCTAATACTAAGGGGGGTCTAGGTAATACTAAGGGGAATAAGAAATAAAAATATAAGTACAGAGCTGCCAACTCTCACGGTTTCGCCGTGTGACACACGCTTTTCACCCATTTCTCACGCTCTCACGCCACACCTTGTATATCTCACGCTGAAAAGGCAACGCCAAACAAGTAGCCAAGCTCGTTGTAAACATTAACGGACGACGCGCAGGTTGACCGAGTGAAGCAACATTGACACGCAAACAGCCGTGCATGGCCGTGAGAACTAGGGGTGCTGAGGGTGCTGCAGCACCCCCTGACAGCACGATAATTTAAAATGATATGACTTAAAAATCCACCACCGTGGCACAGCTCCGCAGTAGCGGACTGGCAATCGAGCACCGGGAGAAGAATAACAATGGAAAACCAGGCTAAGAAACGTAGGGTGTGGCTGAAAAATGAAGAGACAAAGAAATCACATTCACTAGACAAGGTTTTACCAATTGAAAAACGGCTATGTTTATTTTACATGAAGCTCAACTATTTTGTGCTCAAATAAAGGCCAAAAAATGTTAGGCTCGCGTGCTACGCGCGCTTGCTTTGGGGATTGAACTCCCAAACTCGCATCACATCGAACACAGACTATAATTGCATTAGCAGGGCAGCTGTGGTGGTGTATATGGGGGCCAGTTCTGGTGGGCCGGTCTGGATCAAAGTCCAGGGCCAATTTTTACTCCCAGTTCCTCCCTGCCGCCCCGCAACCTTAAGCCCCCGCCAGCACCCCCCTGATAAAATATGTTCCCGCGGCTATGCAGCCGTGTAAACTCGCCTTTGGGGGAAGTGAAGCTCGCGAAAGCTCACCCGGGGGGGCTACCAAATCTCACGCCAAGGTTTTTGGAAAAGTTGGCAGCCCTGTAAGTAGCAATTTACAATTTAACCTAAAAATACCTAAATATACAGATAGTGCAAACGATACAATAGTGCAAATTGCAATGTGCAGGGTGTCATTGTGCAGATTGTGATTTAGAGGGAGCAGTTCAGGAAGTAGAGCAGAAATGGCTCAAAAACTTGTCTATGGCTGTTTATCAATCCGAAGAACGCTGAGAACGCAAGTACATTCTTTTGAAGACCGTTCTTGCAAGCGTCTTTGCGAGAATGGTCTTGCAAGTCCGCAAGGACTTCTGGGAAATCAGAAGCGTTCTCGCTGGTCAAGTCACCATCCGATGCATCCACGATAAAAGGGGCGGATCAGGAAAATGTCCGGGTATTTTTGGCGTTCTTGGTGACTTGTGTTCTTTGGATTGGAACCGTACTTCGAGTTGGCAAGAACACAAGAACGGATAAAACGTGGATTGATAAACAGCCTATATCAGACATTCTCTGGGCACAACCATCCGCATATTCTCATTTCCGGTTTAGATATTTCCACTTTAACGGTAGGCTACTAAAAGAGAATGGCTGTGTCTACTACCGCTCACTTTATGAAGTACACTGCAATACAGTGCCCTGCAAAACACTGCACTTACATATTCAGTGCACTCCGTCGCTGATAAGTGCTGTCTCAAATGGAACACTTACGTCAAACACTTGGTGGAAGTGACGGGCGCAAATCTGCTCGCCACACCCGCAAAACCTGCCAAAATGAACGCGCTTCTCCACTCAAGTGGAAAAAGCTGCCGAAAGGGCTCCTCTTTTTCCGCTACGTAGCCAAGATGGCGCCCGTTTAGGGTGAGTAGTGTCCATCGTTGTACACAGTTTTTTTGGACCATTTGCAGTGCGACATCCGGGTACTTTCAGTGCACTGAATTCTCCTGGTTTTGTGAGTGAAGCGCCCTAAGCACTGAAAGTCAGGACGTGGACGTGAAAATTGAGGCGCGTCTACTCGTCAAAACAACTACACCAATCTTATCTACTTTCGGCCCTGTAACCAGCACAGGCCTTGGCCAAGGCCATTGCTGGAAAACAACTCCCCTGGAGAGCGCTGAAGCGAGACTATCTTGCTCTTCCCTTCCCCCTCCCCCACCTACATCTGTGGCTTGGTCTCTACCCGGGTCATGACCAAGGATGTCTCCTTGCCAACCCAATCTGCATAGGGAGACTCGGACTGATTGTGGCCTAGGTCGAGGGCGCCAACCCAGACCTACTCACACACTAACTTTCACCTACTACAGATACCACCACCACCCCACCCCCATCCAACGCCTTTGACTGCTTGTTCCCCTGGGTGGCTGGTGGGTCTGTGTCCAGCGCCTACCATGGCTGCAGGTCCAGATGCTGCTTGTCTACCCCCCCCCCGTGCAAATGTCTGTGTAAATGTTGGGCTTATGTGCTGAGGTTTTTGCCTGTTCCCATACTGTACTCCTCTAGGAGAATTGTCTGGGGGTTGCCTTTTTCTCTCCTCCTCTCTCCTCATGTTATGCTGTAACTTTTCTAGTTGGCGCCGTACATGGCTGCCTGGGTAGGCTCTCCTGCCAAAATAAATTCCTTGTCTGTGCAAACTTTCATGGCAAATAAACACCAATTCTGATTCTGAAGTGCACAAGTGCGCGGTAGTAGACACAGCTTATGTCTTAAACAGGCTCTGGTACTATTAGGTGCGTTCGACATGACCCGACTTCATGCGGCGCTGCAGCCGGCTGCAGGCGACTGACTTGAAACGGTGGCTGTTTATCAATCCACGTTTTTTTCCGTTCTTGTGTTCTTGCGAACTCGTTTGACGTCATCTTTCATTGCCCAAGTACGGTTCCAATCCAAAGATCACAAGTCAGAACGGAAGAACTCCAAAAATACCCCAAATGTTCTTGATCCGCCCCTTTTATCGAGGATGCATCGGATGATGACTTGACCAGCGAGAACGCTTCTGATTCCCCAGAAGTCATTGCAAGATGTCAAGCGAGGCGGACAAACCTCACAACTGTAATTTTTTACTTTTCATATTTCAGCTAAACGGTACATATAAATCAGCATCTGAATTAAAATGTGACGAGAAATAGGCAGTGTAGTCGCTGAAAATTTTCTTATTTTATTGATGAAACGGCTAATTCGTAAATTTGCTCCGATTTTTCGATAACCTAGCTAGCATCTCAGTGCAGACAATAGTTAACATTAGGTACTGTAAGTTAGCAAGGGCTACAGAAAACCATTTTTTAGCTTTGTTATCTAGTTTTTGTAGTTAGCCAGTGTTATCATAATGCTGCAAGTCTAGGAAAACCCTTAACCATCTCAATTCATTCTCCGTCCTTGCGTCCTTGCAAGACCATTTTCGCAAGGACGCTTGCAAGAAAGTTCTTCAAAAGAATGTACTTGCGTTCTCAGCGTTCTTCGGATTGATAAACAGCCACTGAATTTTGATAAGACATTTTGTCCGACTTGAAACGGCGCTGAGGACACGTCACTGTGATGTCGCCATCAAAGTACCGTGAGATCGATTCGAGAACTGCCGGCTGTGTTGCCAAGCGCATTTTCTCAAGAGCAACTGCACGGGTTAAGTGACGACACAGCTATTTCATGATTGGCCAGACTCACACAAGACAACTTTGATGCGTGTTTTGTAATATTCGGACACCTTCAGTTTCGCCAATGCTCAAATCCGGACCAAACAGTTGTTTATGGAAGAAAGGGTTTTACTCCGCCTCTTCACTAACGGAAAGACTACGTTTAATTATAAATAAGTAAAGTAAGCAAACAGCGCTTAATCGGCCGTGACTGACGTCAACGCAGCAAACCACGAGAAGCGAAATGTCCGCCCCGACTGCAAGCGGCCACTCTCGCCGGTCGTTTCATGCAGCCGCAGTCCATGTCGAACACACCTAATATAAGGCTAATATGCCCAGCTTCAACTGCAGTGGAAAGAACAGGTCCGAATGTTGTGGGCTGACTTTTACTTTGCATCGACCTCCAACCAAAGTTGAAGATCTGCGTCCCTGGCTGAAGGCGCTGAATTTAAAAGACCCGCCAAAGTTTCCTTTTGTCTGTTGGTAGCTACAACATCAAGTGTATAATAAGAAATAAACTAGCTAGGTTATATTGTTGTATGTTTTAGTATTCTCCATGTATGATATTAGTAGATACAAGAGATTATAACCAAATGTAGGGGCATAGCTGTGAGCAAAACAACTGCTGCAGTGCATCTAAATGTAATGTAAAGCTTTTGAAACAACGCAGAAATCAAATTATTTGATTCATTGTCTTTCTAATTGCCATTAGATAGGAGGGAAGATTACTAGTGCATGTACGTTTTAACACGTTGCATAAAGCTTACCAAAGACCCTCGATGAAAAAGTTGTTACTATTGTAATGGAAATGAGCTGCGGGCTCATGTAATTAGTGGTTGCAGGTGTGGCTGATTATAGGGGGTATAGAGGAGTGGTTAAAAGGGGGACTGGGCCGAGACAGAGGTAGGCTAGTCAGAGCGTGAGCACTTTGGGAGGCGGGTGGCGAGCGTTCGCAGTTACAAGGACTGCCGGCGACGAAGTCAGCGAGCGAGAGGGGTTAGTGTTCCTGTAGGCAGGAGGGGAGGAATATCTGCCTCCTTTAGCAGCGATAGGGCGGGGAAAGTGGGAGAGTGCTCCATAAGTGATTATCGACTTAAGCCGACGAAATCGTCCAGCCAACATCCAGTCCGGGAAGCGTACGGCGGCCCCAAGCTCAGACCCCGGGGGAGGGTACGAAGAGCAGGGCACTGTCCAAAGGGGGGTAGTTGGGCTCCCCTATGCACGAGTGACGTTGGAGTGTCTACTGGGGGTTTGACCCAGCGTTGAGAGTGCAGTGACGTTGGAGTGTCTACTGGGGGTTTGACCCAGCCTTTAGAGTGCCGTGCTTTCACAAGATTGGGGAGGGTGGAGTGTGGTTTGGGGAGAGCCAACTTCCTTGAATGCCGGTGTAGCCTGTGTTGTGCCCTGGAGTATTCCACCTCAGTTTATGAGTTGTTAGAGAACCCTTGTCCAACTCAATAAAGACCTAGTTATACTGTTACCAGCTTGTACCGGTGTTCTTTCAGCCTGACATATTGGGCAGTAATTTCCTGCTCCACGAACGAACCAACATTCATTACACTATTTATTATTACAGCATATGTTGTGTAATTTGTCACTCATACTCACCGCCCTTTTTGGCTCTGGTCTGTATCAATAGGTGCGTTCGACATGACCTGACTTCATGCGGCGCTGCAGGCGGCTGACTTGAAAAAAAGCATTCTGGTTAGACTTTTTGTCCGACTTTAGACGGCGCCGAAGACACGTCACTGTGACGTTGCCATCAAAGTACCGTGAGATCGATTCGAGAACTGCCGGCTGTGTAGCCGAGCGCATTTTCTGTAGGCTAAATGTAAATAGCCTTCATAGGCTACAATATTTAGCCTACATTTACATTTAGTCATTTAGCAGACGCTCTTATCCAGTGCGACTTATAGTAAGTACAGGGACATTCCCCCCAAGGCAAGTAGGGTGAAGTGCCTTGCCCAAGGACACAACATAATGTTGCACGGCGGGGAATCGATCCGGCAACCTTCTGATTACTAGCCCGTTGATTTTCTTTAAAGTTATCCTACTTATAGAACTGATGAGAATTTGAAAATGAGAATGTCCGTGGTAAATCATCGTTTTCCCGTCGGGAACGTCTGGTTAAGCAAGAAGACAGAATTTGCCTGACCCGGACCATGCTAGTTTCGAAAGATAAATTACCATAGTAACTGAGTTCGAACTAGGTTGAGCTTTATGGAACCGAATGAACTGGAAATGAATCCGACTAACTGACAAATCTGGCTTATTCGGTAAACTCGCTTTATGGAACAGGCGGTCAGCACTGATCACTCTTGAGTCCATTCTTCCATGCACGCGTGCGCAGGTGATTGTCGACGTTGAACTAGCCTACTTGTATGATAAATCGATTTAACTGGATATGATCAATGACACAAACAGTATCATTGATATTAACGTGCACATAATGATTTTGGTAAACAAAGTATCACATTTAGATGTATTTCGTATGCTAATGACGGGCGGGACATGGGTAACGCACATTCTACTCCTGAGAACACACGTCATGATCGCGACTAAACCGTACGGCTTAACAATTGACTATTCTGTCTGTAAAAACAATTACGTTAGAATTAGAATACAGTTGGTATAAGGCACGTTTTACATAGCGTCAGAATATGGTTCCTGTAAAACACACTAATTTCAAGCGTGTCTTGGTGGAAGTAGAACTGGGAGCGCGCACGTACAATAGTACTCGAATCGGCTAGCACACACGGGTATAAGCTGGCTTTGGCTACCTCAGGTTATTCACAGTCGCTGCCACTGTCACACAAGCAGCGAGGCAGGTGTGTAGCCTAGAGAACAAGTGCCCCCTTCACATTTAACATATTCTATATTACTTTATATTGAAAACACCACCATCATGTTGTGGACGGCGAACAGGATCATAAGACAATTCTCAACCACCTCCGTGAGTAGTAATTGCATTTTCTGCATCCCTCCGTTCCATGCTGATACTATTTCTACCGAAGAATCATATTTCTTGCCAGGTTAAGAGTGAATGGCGTATGCATACTGCAGATGACTCTGATGACTCACTATATAATGAATGCAAAGCATTGAACCGTCAACCTGAATCTTTTTTTGTGTTAAAACTAGGCTGATCATTTAAGAAAAGTGCTTCGAGGATAATATTTTATATTAATACAATTAAGTATCATAGCCATCATTCAAAGACACATGTCTGCCTAGCATGTTGCCACGTTACATTACCCACGCTGCTTTTTGTTGCACGAATTTGTAGGCTGTACTGTACATGCTCAGGGAGAGTTGCATCAGCATAGGACAGGCAGCATGATCGTCCCCGGCTTCTGCCAACCAAGCTAGTGACTAACTGGTCCATCGGTTAACGAGCATCTGTAAGAGACATGATCAACACAGCAACAGTATTTGTTACAAAGTAACCCAACTGCCTCAAGTATTTTCATCATGGGCGTTTGAGCACAAAAAGTAGGCTAGTGCTCTAAAGCATTAGTAGGCTATATAGCACCACTCGTTCACTAAAGATAATAGTCGCAAGGAAACACCATATTATGTTAACGTTTTGTATTTAGGCTATTTGCCTAGGCTTCTGTAACACTTAATGCATTGTCGGTTTTCTAGTACTTTCCGCAGCCGATTGCCTCTTAGTGAACTTCAGGAGGCCCCCTTGTTCTTGCCAGGGAGTGTGGTAGTTGGTTAACGATAACAAACGGGCGAAAGAGTCGTAGAAAGTTTTATAACACACAATGTCTATAAATAAACAGTAGGTGGTTAGAAGAATAGCAGGTGTGATATGTTAATCAATTCAATCACATTTCTAATGTGCTATTTAGCACAATATGTCTAACATAAACCTTGGTAGTAACCTCTACTAATGTTGTTTCATATTTTCTCTATTCTATTACAGCATTATTACCAAAATAAGCTGAAACTTGCCCTCATTGGCCAGAGCCTGTTTGGTCAGGAAGTGTATACCAACCTTCGGAAACAGGGTCACAAAGTGGTAGGTGTGTTTACTGTGCCGGACAAGGATGGCAAGGCAGACCCTCTGGGTGAGTCACGTGGAGATTTGTCTACCATTCCGTTGTGTCTCTCTCTGTGTCACTCTCTCTTTATGTGACCCTCTTTCTCTGGATGTCTGCATCTAGTGACAATGAAAGAGTGTACCCTCCCTCCAGCTTTGGAACCTTTATCAAGGAACCACAGCCCCTGTCGATTATCAGTGCAGGCAGTCACTGTCTTTTTCGAACCCTTTCTCTCTCTTTCAGTCTCGGTCTCCTCTGTCTCTCTTTCTCTCTCTCTCCCTTTCTCTCCCTCTCTCACGCTCTGAGTTGGCTGAGTCTGTGTACATGATTACTCCCAGTCACCTCCTCCAGTGAGCCGTGATGGCAGCCTTGCTTTGCCTGAGGAGTGGAGGGGTCCCCCTGGGTCGTGGGTTTGTGCTTGGGGATGGGGGGTGAGGGGATGAGGTACCGTAGATGCAGGTTGACTCTGCATTGGGCCAACTGTCAAAAGAAGGCCTTTTTGGATTGTTAGTCTCCTTAACTATGTTAGGGTGGGATAGTGGGACCATTGTTGGGTAGAGAGAGAGATTTCTGGACCTAAACTGGTTGGCCTTTGGGAAGCATGTGGGATCTTTTTTCATACATGTGAATTATGACAAAGTCATATGGACAAAGTCATAACAAAACAGTTATTTTATCGTTATCAGTATTTTAGCAGTTTTGGAATAACACAACCTGAAATGACTGTTAAAAACCATATATTTTAGCTTGGCTTAAATAGCAGCAAGGCTAGTGAAGAGGTTTACACTTATGACCTGTTAGAAAACAGAGGCCTACCCATAAAGCATCGCCAACTAGGTCTGGTCTACCATGCTTTACTGCAACTAAGAGGCCTGCACAGACCCACACAGACAGACAGGCTGGCCCCATCCCTTCTGTGTGTGTGTGTGTGTTAATTTGTGAAGAGCAGGTGGGGCCCATGTGTGGGTGTTATATGACCCTCATGGGTCGTGTGACACTACCCACTGTCCAGGGACTGGGAGAGTAGGCCCCTCACCTCTTTCCCAAAACACGCACACCAGTTTTGTCACAGATACTCATATATTGCACACACATTACTACTGCAAAGACAGTACACGCTTGTAAAAAAAATCCTGTGGACATTATCTAATGGATTGCGTCCCCCCCCTTCAGCGGTGGCAGCCGAGAAGGACGGGACTCCGGTCTTCAAGTTCCCACGGTGGCGCGTCAAGGGCAAGCCCATCACCGAGGTGGTGGAGGCCTACAAGGCGGTGGGGGCCGAGCTCAACGTCATGCCCTTCTGCTCACAGTTCATCCCCATGAACGTCATCGACCACCCCACCCACGGCTCCATTATCTATCACCCCTCCATCCTGCCACTGCACCGCGGCGCCTCCGCCATCAACTGGTGAGAGTGGGAGAAGGTGGGGGGATGGGTGGGGGAGGTGCTGCTGAAAGTAAAGGGTGTGTGAGACGGGTTGCAACACAGAATGAAAAAGAGAAAGGAGTGTATGTGCGAGAGAGAGAGGGTTTGGTACTGTTAGGGACGGCGTAGATTCCAAGATGCAAGTTCATGGAGAGTGCTCAAATTAAGGATCAGCAAGAAGCTGGTATTGTACAATACGTGCAGGTGTTTGTGTCTGTGTGGTCTGCAAAGGGTCAGGGATCAACACACTCTGTTGATATGATCTCAGAATATGATTGAGTCCAGACTATCTTAGCACATTTGCGTACATCATGCGTGCATGTGTTTGCTTCTGGGATAAACATGTGTACATAGAAGCTAACTGGTTTGGCATGAGTTTGAACCGGTTCTTTGTGCACTGGAATTTAGTACTAACTGTTTGCTTTCTGTGTCAGTAAATGTCCCTGTGTTTTCTGTCTGTGTTACATGTGTCTGTGTATGCGGCGGTTTTCTCTCTAAGTATTGTAACTACAGCTAGTTTACTCATCTGCAAATTGAAAAAAGGGGGTCCTATAGCACTAACTTCAAGAGAAATCACCACATTTCTCCAACACTCCTGATTTTGAATGGTCTCTACCAGGCTTTTTGTGAGCCCCATAACGACATATTCACTTTAATCAGGTGTGTTGGAAAAGGGAAACATTTAAAGCATGCAAGACAGGGGGTCCCTAAGGACCAAGATTGAGAACCACTGCCTTAAGTGATCTGTGCAAATGACCAATAAAAGACGGAACTACATACATACGAAGTAACAATAGTAGAGCCCTCCAGAGTTGTTTTTGTTGTTGTATCTCCTAGGTAAAGGAAAAGTTTTAAACCCAAAATTAATTCAACAATATTCATATAAAATATCCTTATATATTTTTTTATTGTATCCTCTCTGTGGCTGATGTTGTGTCTGAACCAGTTCTGTGTGTGTTTAACCCAGGACCCTGATCCATGGTGATAAAAAAGCCGGCTTCTCCATTTTCTGGGCGGATGACGGTCTGGACACAGGGCCCATACTGCTTCAGAGGGCTTGTGTGGTGGAGCCCAACGACACTGTGGACACCCTCTACAACCGCTTCCTCTTCCCAGAGGGCATTAAGACCATGGTGAACACTGCAACACACGCAACACTGCACACATAGTTCAGTTTGTCACTATTACAGGTCCATCAGGGAAGAAACAGATCAATCCATCCTTTCTGTCCATCTTATCCATCCATCTATCCATCCATTTTATCCATCCATCTCATACAATCTCTTTCTGTCTGTCCATAATCTGATTATCTTTCTCTGTTTACTCTTTTTGTCTCTCTCCTTATATTGGAGTCTTGTTCTCTCTCTCATGTCTTAGTGAAAGATGCAGCCCACATCATTGTTGAACACTTTTTGAAACCATGACTGTTAAACGGTGTGTGTGTATGTAGGTCGAGTCCGTCCAGCTCATCGCTGACGGGAAAGCTTCTCGTATCCCCCAGTCTGAGGAAGGAGCTAGCTACGAGGGCATCCAAAAGAAATCCAACTCCAAAGTGAGAGCACACACACACAGGGGCCACACATACACATACCACAACCAGCAATTATTTTTGTTTTCCCAAATAAAACAGAAATTGCTTTGCTTATTCCTTTTATATATTGATTCATTTAACATAAATGCTGATAAATGTTATATAATTAAATTGTATTTATTATATACTATCCGAGGAGTGTAATTCATTTTACAGTCCTGAAGAGTTGTTTCTAGAGACTGAGTAAGGGGTGGGGGTGCCAGAGGAGGGGGGGGGGGGTGGTCAGGTGTGTGCAAGTTAGGAATTGGCGAAGGGGCATAGCAGTCACCAGATACTGGCTGTGATGTTACACAACATTCTTGGGGAGACGGTGCAGGGTTATTTTTAAGGTTGCCCCTGTCCATGTGTTTTCCACACAACTTGCCAGCCAGCTGTTTGGCTCTTGTCTGCTTTCTAGACTATGAAAGAAAATGTTAAACCAGTTTAGACCCTTCCTCTTCCCCAGGTCAACCTATCTCAGCCAGCAGAAGTCATCCACAACTGGATTCGTGGCCACGACAAAGTTCCCGGGGCGTGGACGGTCATTGATGGTCAGGTGTGCGTGGTCCCTGACACACACACACACACACAGCACATACAACAAGCCAACACAGTCACCTCATTTGCAAAACTCCTCAAAATACATCTGTTCTGTACTGCCTTTAAATTTTTACCTTAAATATCGTTCCCAGTGTATTTGTTTGTGATCTGTACCCTGATTATAGACTTATTTTTAACCTCCCCTGTTTATAAGATGTTCTTGAGTATTTTGAAAGGCGTCCCCCAAGTGAAATGTGACACGGTCCAGTCAAAAGGGTAATTTCTCTGTGTTTTACAGATTGTGAAAGTGCAGATTGGAAGCTTCAAATTATGTGTCATACATTGAAATCAGAAAATATTTGAAGATGCACGTATCTGAATGTTGGTTGACCTGGAAAGCTCTAGCCCACACAATCGGCTTCAAAGATTTGAGACCTTTTCACGCCTTCAGAGAGGTGTGGTCGTTTTGTGTTAAAGGGGTTATCGAGTCATTTTTGGGGGTATTTCACACTGTTCCTTAAGGTCCTTAAGGTCACAAGAACGATACTTACGATACCTTACTATGCTAAAATAACAAAACACCGCCGATGCCTATTTTTTTGAAGCACTGTGAGCGCCGATGCCAGATATTATCATCGGTGCTGCGCCTCTTATGGAACTGATGGAGGCAGTATTCAGGAGTGTTACAGTCGACGTTTACATTCAGAAAACCAAGATGGCAGCTGCAGCAATCGCCCCACCTTGACTTGTTGACAAGAAAGGCACAAAACGTAGTGTTTGGAAATACTTTGCGTTTCAGGCAGACGACCGTGGCGTTATAATTAATCCGCCGAAGCTATTATGCAAAAGATGCTACTGTGGTCTTCAGACCAAGGGAGGTAATACTTCCAATTTAGCTAAGCACCAGAAAGACCGTCATCCGGATTTGTTTAAAGAATTCAAGGTGAGTTCTGATTCATATTAACAACATCCAAAGAATGCATTTTGTATTTTTTTTTTATCTGTCATACTGAAATACACGTTACATGATGTTTGAGATGGTGGGCACGTGTGTTACAATGGCTTATGTCATGTACGTAGTTTAGGTTAGCTATGCTGTTGTGTTAACGGCCTATAGCCTACCTTGGTTAGAAGGAGAGAAAGAGAGCATTTATGTTGGGAGTCAGATGGCTGAGTGGTCAGGGAGTTGGGCTAGTAATCAGAAGGTTGCCGGATCGATTCCCAGCCGTGCAAAATGACGTTGTGTCCTTGGGCAAGGCACTTCACCCTACTTGCTTCGGGGGGAATGTCCCTGTACTTACTGTAAGTCGCTCTGGATAAGAGCGTCTGCTAAATGACTAAATGTAATTTAATCTTGCAAGTATCATGTCAAAACTAGCAAAATGCACTGAATGTCCTAGTTTAATATAGTTACAAATGAATATGCAATTGGTTTGACAAAACACGATTACCCTTTTTTTGTATGTTTTACAATGCCATAGACTCAATGTAGCTTAAAAGACGATTTGCGAGTGACAGAATCTTGCCGTGACCACAAAGGACATTGATTTATTTTGTATTTAATACGTCCTTTAAGAAGCTTTAGCCATTAGGGGTAAAGATTTTTTTAATTTTGATTAATCTAGATGAATTCACTTCGAAACATGAGATGAATTCTTTATATATATTTTTTTTGACAGCCCTGATTTTTATCTTAACATATTTTTTTGTTTTTTATATTTTAATAAAGAAGTCAAATCAAATCAAATGTATTTGTATAGCCCTTTTTACACGCAAGCATGTCACAGTGAGCTTCACATAAGCCCATAGAATTGCCCCTCAACCAACCTAAACCCTAAAGGAAGAAGTTCATGTTTCAAGTTCAAGTACATGGAATCTTAGAAAATATTTTTTTTTTACCGTGGTATCGAAATTGGCATCGAGATTTGTTTTATTTACTGGTATTGGCACCAACCACTGAATATTTGGTATCGTGACACCCCTAGTCTCCGAATAGGGTATGTAATATTGGTTGGGCTGTAAATGTTCTATATGCCCTCATGCACCCTGTGAAATAGCCGTAGAATGAAACGAGAGGTTTTCTCCCTTCTTTATGGTATGCTCATGAATATATCGATGAGCTGTGCGCTGATTGGTTGGTTTACAATGAGCGAAGCTTGAACCGGAACATGAAGACGCGACATAGCCAAACATACATCGTGAATTGTAGATTTACATGACAACACAGGTTATTTATTCGAATGAAACACAGTTAGGAAAATTAAATAACGTTTACCCCATTGCCAATAAACGAAATCATCACACATTTTACCTATGCTAGATACAGGAGACCGTATCATTGCTAATAACTGTTAGCAACAAAATCATACTTACAGCTTGCGGTTGTGATGATCATAGGGTCAGAACAGCACCTCTTTTCAGCAACAGTGGCTTAACAAATCCTGCTTTATATTGTCCAAGGTTTTCAAAACTGTCTTTGGTGAAATGGTTTGAGCAAATGAATAATTGGGTGTCGAACTTCACTGGGATCTTCTCATAAAAAAAACATCAGCCATTCCCATCGAGTGTTAGGTTCTTTGGGAAGACTAGTGTAAGCGTGTGTAGACTAGTGTAAAAGTGTAAGCGTTCCCTGTACATCCTGGAACACTGCATTTACGACCGTGGTCCATTTTCAATATCCTTGAAAAACTTCCAAACTTTCTTCTTTGTAGTTACCGTAGAAGTACCTCTTTAAGAAACCGACCGTTTTACAGCGGCAGTTTAAAATAGTGAGATTTGCATAGGAAAGAGGTGTCAATGGACTTTGAGGCTCACAGTATGTCCGTTTTACCCACCGAACTGTCATTATGCAACTATGACAACGTAAACTCTGTTTTGCATTCTATGACCCCTTTAATCATTAGAAGTTTTGAGCTCCGAGCACAGTGAAGAAAAATAAAACAATATTTGCACTCAATCCTAGATATGTGTGTTTTATCACCAAGTATTTTTGCACTGACTATATTGCACTGTACCTGGCCCGATTATGATTCAAGTTATGTGTTAATTTGTTGGTGCAAATCACATCTTCTGAAAACAGCCTTAAAGATGTAGCCTATTCATTTCCATTACCAGGTCAAACAAAGAAAAAATAATCCTGTGTACAATGCAATGCTTAGATTAGCCTAGTCATTCTATTTAGTCGTTGGATGTAGGGTAAAACAAACGTGTGACAAAAATGTACGGCGAACACGCAGAAGGCACGCTTGAAAATTGACACAACTAATTGTGAAACATTATATTTAAGGGTACTTAACCTGAGACCAAATCTGCCGATTCACTACTTTATTAGGAGGGGGGATGGGATCGTACTTTGTACAGACAAACACAGCCTACATACGGCTGCACCGTGATGCTAATCAACTCATATCACGCATGATGGAAGCTTAGGTAAACAAGAACCAATTATGAGTATTCAGTGATCCTAAACACGTTGTTTATTATATTGAGTGGCTTCTTCAACACTTCAACTTTTGTAATATGTAAGAAAACGAAAACGTTTTCGGCTTCTAGCGGACAATAATGGATGCCAACAACATCCCCCTTTTGACTGGACCGTGTCACGAATGTATTATTATTAAAACTGCTCTGTGGCACCTCATTACATGTCAGTCTAACTCGTGCTCTGCGGTTGTCTGTTCTCAGACAGTGACCCTGTATGGGTCATCCATGTTGGCCGGAACGATACCGTTGGGCCAGCCCCTGGACATGGAGGGTGCGGTCCAGCCTGGTCTGGTCACCAAGAATGGACTGGTTGTGTTCGGATCTGACGGCAAAGCAGTAAGTCCCACATGCGCGGACAGCACAAACTGGTTTCCTTTCTTTGAGACAGTTTGGAACCCGTACATTTGTTTTCTCTATTACTTCTCACTTTTGTCCGTCCTCATTCCTCTCTCTAACTCTCTATATTTCTTTAACTCTAATCCTATCTCTTTAACGCTTTCTCTCTTTAACTCTCTCTTTCCCGCATCCTCCACAGATCCTGGTGAAGAGCCTCCAGTTTGAAGATGGGAAGATGATCCCAGCCTCCAAGTACTTCTCCTCTGGGGAGAGCACAACCGTGGATCTGACTGACGATGAGAAGAAGATGGCAGAGGAGATCAGGGTACAGTAGGGTGCCCGCCAAAATGTCCCGACGAATGGTGATGCTGACCCACTAGTGCCAAGTCCAAAACAGCTCTGTCATTTAGTCTGTCTAGTGCACAGTTGTAGTAGTCGTGAGCCATTTAATAAGACTTTATTTATATAACACATTTCATACAAGAATTGCAGCTCAAGGTGCTTTACATAAAATCAATAAAAACAATAATACAAGTAAATATAGCTGCAAGCAGCAATGTGGTGGCCAAGCAGGTCAGATGACCCAGAAGAAACTTTCGACATCTAGTGACTGCGGTTTACCTGGCTTCCTTTGCAGTGGCTTATAGTCTCGCTAAACAGAGAATCAGAGACATGACAAGCTTGTCAGCTTTAGCTGGATTTGAACCTCTGATGTTGACGTTGCCAGGACACCAATTTATCCTAGTCAGCTATTCTCAGTACTAGAAGTCATTTCAGTGACTGCGTAAAAATATAAGTAATTTTTCCTGTGGCAAGCGGTTGTCAGATTTGTCCCAAGTTTAAACAGCTGTAATTCAGTCCTATTTTGATGTGTCAATGTGATTGTGGTCTGAAGATTATCTGTTTAAATTTATTCAAAATGGCGGCATCAATTCGTCTGGTATCACAAGTTAACATGTCACACATGGGATCGCCCCCCTAAAGTTTAGAGGACACATATCTATAAAGCACAATAAATCTGACTCTTCTTGAGTATAGATCCCCTGAGATTCAAACATTATCATTACCATTATGATGTTAGACAGCTACTGTGGCATACCTGGCTTCACTAAACAGATATAACAAGTATCATGACATGCTTGATGACTTTGGGTGGATTCGAACCTTCCACCTTGCACTTCAACGGAGCCCGTCTTATCCCTGTGAGCCATTGTCAGTGCTGGGAATTGCTGTGTACAGTTACTGTATACAAAAAGGAAGCCGTTTCTCCTGTGGCATGCGTGGTCAGATTTGGCCCAAGTTTAAACAGCTGTAATTCAGTCCTATTTTGAAATGTCAAGGTGATTGTGGTCTGAAAATAATCTGTGCCAAATCTGGTGAATATTGGATACATTGTGTAGGAGTAAGGAAAAAACTTTTTATTCATTCATTCAAAATGGCGGCCTCATCAATTCGTCTGGTATCATGCATTAACATGCGTTAGACGTGGGATCTCCTAAAATATCACAAGACATAGGAATCATGCATGAGTTATCAGTCACCTGTAACCTATACTCGCACAACCAAAACCCCACTCCACACTTGGCAAAGAATGAGTAAAAGATAATGCGGCTAATCTACACTACACTCCACACAGACACTCACTTGGTCAAAACCTCTCTTATCATACGGGTAAAATCCCAAGCGTCATCTCCGTGTGACAATTCTAAGTTTACAACACTCTCATGCTAAATACACATAACACTCAATACAATTTTTAATATGATTCCTTATTACATTCCTAATGGGAGGAAGGCTCTGAACTTATGAATCTAAATTAACATCACACACAAACAAGTTTCAAGAAAGAGGATGTCTTCATCCGAGATTCAGCCGAACTCGAATTCCTCTTTAGGTATGGCCTCTCCTTCTCCTCTCCTTCTCCATCTGTTCAACTCAGTTTACCCATAATTAGACATTACATGGCATTCAACACTATCTTTCCTAATCAACATTGTCGATGGAGTCAATTGATGAGAATGAGTCTTCAGAAGAAGTATCAGAACGTCCTTTAATAGATTTGATGTTAATCGCTATATTTCCTGTGGTTATGACCGGCATGTTAGTGATGGAGTGCAGAGATCTCAGCATAAGTGCTCGAAATATTGGAAAGCAGCAACCCATGATCACTACAACAATCATGATTACCAGAAACACTGGTGCCAAGATGCCTACAATCCATGTCACTAGAGAATTGCCCTTGAACATGTTAGCTATGACGTCCAAGATCTGATTATTATGATATCCTCCTAACATTCTGGCATCCCGATTGGTCCTAACAATATTCTCCTGTATGTCTATAATGTTGTCAATAGCTTTCGACAAATTACCAAGATCTTCGGATTCTGATGGAAGATATGTGCAACATGAATCGTCACTTACAATAGCACAAACGCCTCCCTGAGCGGCGGTGATTGCGTCCAAAGCAATTCTATTGTTTATAGTAAATTCTCTAATTGCAGCAACTTCATCTCCCAACGCCTGGAATCCCATAAGTGTAGCAGTAGCCACTCTAGCCACATCATGACGAGTCAATGCTATCATGTAATGATTAGAATATTGAAGTTCAGTATTCCAAAAGATGGTTTTGAACAATGTAGCTGCGTACATGTAAATATCCTGAAATCACGAGGTAGAGCACTATATCTATTAGCCAAATCAGTTGCATCAGTGTTTTGCAAATATACGGAACCCATAGTTTCAGTATTGGAACGCTTAGCTCTGAAACCAGTTTGATGATGTGTCATGAATTCAATAGGTTCGACCACATATAATAAATAGTTCAACGTACACACTCCACAAAGTCCTCTGAATAATGGTGGTAAACTTGTCCATACATTCTCACCACAGCACCAATTAAAGCCTGGGGTGGGCGGAGTTCCCATTGTAGTAATGTAATATCCCAAACCCGGATATTCAAAGGTGCTCTGACACTGTGTGATTCGCAAGAAACCTACGTCCCTTGCACCAACAGAATCCCTCTCTACTCCTCTAATGGAAACTTCAAAACTTGAGGTCGAATAGATATTAGCTGTAACTTCAGTAGGAACTACAGACAAATCATTAGGCTAAGAAACCATATGTTTCTTGTAGAATATTGTGCATCCTACCAATGATGGCAAATCCTTAGGTACAGAGAATATAGTAGCATGAGAATTCAGTAAATCCGGCTCATTTCCCTGATTTATGGAAATATTGGAATAGATTATATACTGTGACATCATGTTCAACAATCCTTTGGCTTTGACTACCAGGTTACTAGCTTTGGCTACATAGATGTTATTCAGCACAGGTTGCACAGGAGTCTTTGAACTAGGTTGCTCTCCTAACAAGGGATGCTTTTGCAATACATACTGATAAGCGAGAAGGCACATGGATGGTAATCCTTCAGGACCTTGGAGTGGAACTGTCCAATAGGGAAACAATTCTTCTGTTGATTGAGGTAACATGGAACACGCATAGCAAGAATTGGGAGTCAATCTTCGAATCTGCCATAGGAGGTGCTTGTCGTAGTCGAGATGCATGGATCCATAGTGGTTGGCCTTTAACCTTAACAGCTGTTCTGGTCACCAAAAGAACCTGAGTCGGAGGTCCGAACCTCGGTTGATCCTGCTGAGCCAATGTTTTCAAAATGCGTACTAAAACATAATCTCATGTCTTAAAACTATGAATACTCACCTGGAGAGGGAAGAGAATCTGTGACTTGTTGATTATTTTCAGACACAAAAGACCACAACTGTTTCACATAATTTTGTTGAGTCTCCTTTAACAAGGTTAAATCATTCGCCGGTGTTTTGTCCATCAGCACACGTAGAGGAAAAGGTCTAGCCATTAAAACTTCATGAGGGGCCAAACCCGTACCTGAATTTGCCATTGCTCTGATAGATAGAAGCACTTGTAGAAGGGTGTCTATCTAAGTTGTTTGTTTAGTCTGATGTAATTTCAAAAATCTTTCTTTAACCTGTTCTGAAACCTTGGCTCGCCGGCGAGCAAGAAATGCTGCGCCCCCCTCCCTCAGTGAGAACGCACTCAATTGAAAAAATATATTTTTTAGACTGCTACACATATGATACCTCGTTGGAAAGCTACGATTCTTGTGCTTCCATTGAAATAAACCAATTCAAGCTCAACTCTCAACAGAAAGTACCGTCATTGTCTTTGTCCGGTGACCGTTCCTTCAACAATGCCAGAGAAAAAAGTTTTACTTACCTACGATTACTTAGGAATTTTCCAGGTATGCACACAACTCATCAAAACCTCATCTGCTTACATTCCCAAGGGTCCAAAGTATCAAACCATGTTGAGTATTTGTCCAAACAATGAATTATATCCACACATAGCCACGATCTTGTTGCTTCATTCTTCCTTCGTCAAATTATTTTGTTTCAGTCTCTAACTTACTATCGCTTATAGGAAGAGATCTTGTGGTAGTATGTTTGACTTTTGATCTGAATTGGGTAAGGCTTCAACCTGTGGTCCAATTCTGTCTTCCAGCTAATACCTACCACCTCTAGGCCTCTTCAGGCCTGTGTTTTCAAAACAAAATCTAGGTGGAAATCGAAACTTTCACTTTCCTTGTGTTCAAGCTTCTATTTCTCATCACCAGTAGGACTGACAGGGGTCCTGACAACAAGGAACATAACTTCAGAGTGTCAGCTTTCAAAAGAGTCCATTTACATGCATCTACTCCAAATGGTTCAAGAACAGCAGTCAATTTACTTTGGGTATGCTGTTTAGGCGTTTTTAGGCACATTTAACAGGTTTCCGAAGAGGTTAATGGTTCTATTTGTTCTTTCCACTTGTGCTGAGCTTTGTGGGTTATAGGGAATATGAAATGTCCAATTAATCCCTAATGCAGCGGTCAATTGTTTAGTTACTCTAGATGTGAAAGGAGTGCCATTGTCAGAATCTATCCCATTTGGTATCCCAAAGCGAGGAATAACATGTTCCATCAAACACTTGACTACTGTTTGAGCGTTTTCTTTCCTTGTCGCAAAGGCTTCTGGCCATTTTGAAAATCGATCCACTATCACTAGAAGATACGAAAATCCTCTGCACTTGGGCATGTGAGTAAAATCTATCTGTAATTGTTGGAAAGGACCTTCAGGTTTTGGCAAATGATCTCTTTTAGCTGGATTGACGTGTGGATTACAACGAGAACAGATTAAGTCTTTCTAATCAAAGTCTCTAATTTGTTGTTCTAGTCCAATTGTAAAGAACAGTTGTGAAATATAGTGCTCTTATACCCTACATGAGTAACACCATGTACATAGGATATTAAGGATTCATACGCTATTTTTGGTATTGCTATTCTATCATCTACATTTTTCCATAAACCATCATTGTGCTTTACACATCCTTTCTTCTCCCAAAGTACAACTTCAGATGGTTTTTCCTGATTCTGAAAATATATCAAATCATCAATAGTAAACGGAGGATCAGAAATTTGAATATTCAAAAAATAATGATTCATCCATGGTGGGAAGGAATCATTTAACGCTGCATCTTTTGCATGTTTGTCTGCTAAATTTTTACCTTTAGCAATATCAGAATCTGCCTTTGAATGACCCGCACATTTTACTATAGCAAGGTTAGTTGGTAGCATCATAGCATCCAATAGACCTCTTACTAAATCTGCGTGTTGTATGGGTTTTCCTGCAGTAGTTACAAAACCTCTGTTTTCCCAAATTTTACTGAAGTCATGTGCCACTGAAAATGCATATTTGGAGTCTGTATATATGGTAACTGATTTATCTTTGGCATATAGACATGCTCTAGTCAAAGCAACTATCTCGGCAGCTTGAGCAGAAGAAACGGGTAATCTGTAGGCTAAGATACTATTTCCCAGAGGTGGGACCAAGTCATTTTTTTGCAAGTCCCAAGTAAGTCTCAAGTCTTTGCCCTCAAGTCCCGAGTCAAGTCCCAAGTCAAGACAGGCAAGTCCCGAGTCAAGTCCAAAGTCAAGACTGACAAGTCTCAAGTCAAGTCCAAGTCCTGCAGTTTGAGTTTCGAGTCCTTTCGAGTCCTTTTGATCACAGAGTAATAATATGTTTACACAGATCATGTATGCTTTTAAAATCTGTATTTATTTATCATAAGTACAAGTATAACTTGTATAAGTGCAATTGAAATTGCATAGAGATAAAAAGTAAATTTGTAGCAGTACACAAGAGATATTTGATATGACGGAAGGCATGTTTCATTTCCTCATTCCATTGAATGACTTCAGGAGAGTCTTTGAGTGTGGCTTTGCGCAATTCTGCATCATGGACGGCATACTCAGCTATCCAATTCCTACAATAGTTCACCAGTCCTAGGAAAGACAACATCTCAGCTTTGTTCCTCAGTCGTACAATGTCCTTAATGCTGTTCACTCTTTCTTGTGACAAAAATCGACAGCCATCCTTTAAGATGTTTCCCAGGTAGTTTACTGATTCTTGGCAGAATTGAAGTTTAGCAAGTGAGGCGGGGTGTCCACCTGCTGCCAAGTGTTTTAGCAGAGCTATCGAATCTGAGACCAGTGTTTCCCACACATAGACTAATGTGTGGCGGTGCGCCACACAATCAACACCGGCCGCCACATATTGCGCTTCGTAAAACATTTGTTTTTATCGCTATTTAGGTTAAAACACGCAGCGTATTCGTTCAGATGCATCTCCTTTCCCCTGCTCTCCCTCCGTCTCTCTTACTCATGC
The DNA here is from genome assembly GCF_021917145.1 of Hypomesus transpacificus. NCBI lineage: Eukaryota > Metazoa > Chordata > Actinopteri > Osmeriformes > Osmeridae > Hypomesus > Hypomesus transpacificus. The sequence goes on from NC_061066.1 coordinate 5,840,637, forward strand.
GTCTTTCTCACATATGCACACAGTCACAAAGTCAACACACGTTAGCAACAATGCATACATACGCCGTTCTAGTAAGACCGACAGCTATATCAGCGAGCCTTCAGCATTAGTGCCGTAGCTAAAAGTCGAGGAAAGTTGAGGCTACTTTTCGCTAGGTACCTTACTCGAAGGTTCCCCTTCGTTCTTTTGGTGAGAAGTCTCAGGAGCTAGCTACTTACCCGGCGTCATGGAGCAGACCAGTTAAATAGCTGTTTAGCACTAGCGTAGCTACATGCATAATGCAGAAATGATATGTTAGTTGTTGTTAATTTTGTGAAGGTGTGAATCATTTTGGATTAATATTTAATGTAACAAATTATTAACAAATTAACTGTGTAACGAATTATTAACGAAGGAATTATTACGACCCCCGACCCCCCCCCCCCCCCCCCCCCCCCCCCCGTCGGACCACCCACCCCCCTCCCCGCCACAACTAGATTTCTAATCTGTGGGAAACACTGTGAGACACATTCTGTCTCATTTCTGGCCGCCACCAGAATGTCGTCCACATATTGCAATAAGGTCGAGTTACAAGGAATGGACAACTGGGCCAGATGTCTATTTACCATGGCACTGTAGACAGCTGCTGAGTCAACATAACCCATTGGAAGGCATGTCCAAATATACTGTTGTTGTTGAAATGTAAATGCAAATAATGGTTGGGTATCTTTATGTATTGGAATTGAGAAATATGCAGAGGAGAGGTCCACCACTGTATACCACTTAAGCTGGTAATGCTGTTCATATTGAATTAATGTCAGGTACTATAGGTGAAATAGGTATGACTGCTTCAATAATCTTTCTCAAGTCTTGTGTAAACCGATACTTGTTAGTACCTGGTTTCAATTAATTAATAGGAGTGTTATTTGGGGACTGAGCTTTACATATAACACCTTGCTGTAATAAACTGTCAATGACAGGTTTAATCCCCTCTTCTTTTTCTTTGGATAAAGGATACTGTTTTATGTAAACTGGATATTTGCTCATGTTAACCTTAGCTTCATAAGGTGGTACATCCAATAATCCCACATGGTTGGCATTAGGTTAGTTAGTTAGTTGGGTTAGTTAGTTGGGTGCCCATAGAGTAGAAGGTACCTCACGCAACACACATGGTGCACATAATGATATTTTAATATTGCCATGATTACGAATCTGTGGTTTCACGTCAGTTTGCAAATCTTTAATAAAGAAGTGAGTAGGTTCCACGCCATACGTCCAGATGACACAACTTTTATGAGTCTCCTCCTGATCAGGGGACTTCAATAAATATTGATGACAAGAATCAATCAAATGTGGTACATCCGAAAAATCATTTCTGTAATTATGTTACCAGAAGTAGTCTTCCACAATAACAGAATCCCATGTGGTGAGATAAATATGTTCCTTTGCACTTCCTGCAAGGTATCTGGATCTATAAGTTTATCTGAAAAAGGAAAATCTATTGATTTCAGATTAACAATCCTAGCAGCTGCAGCAACATTACAAGAAGCTAATTTTTTAATACCACTAATGGTAGATAGTGTTTTGATAAACTCAACTTGGTCTAAAACAGACTTAGCTATGTGATATGTCTTAATACAACCAGAGAAAAGTTGATAAGCATTATTTGGGGGTATGTGGACCTCGATCCCATCCTGTGAACATAAGATGGTTGCATTCAATTTACTTAATAAGTCTCTTCCCAATAATGCCATTGGAGAAGTTGCACTAACAATGAAAGAATGTTGTAATTTGTAATCATCAAAATCAATCTGTAATGGAAGTGAAACAGGGTCTATCTGAGGCTTACCACTGATGCCGACGGACTGCACAGTATTTTTACTCAGAGGACAATCAATATCTGTTTTCCTTAAACAGGACATAGTGGCTCCAGTATCAACCAAAAAGGGAATTATTTTTCCTGCAATACTCATACTTAATTGTGGTATTTCAGAGGGTTTATCTGAAATATGAAATTGTGGGGAATTAATTATACATTTAACATTGTCCAGATCCATCGATATACACCGTCACTTATCCCACATCAAGTTAGCAGGCGTATCTGCTGGCTGTGTGGCCTGTGGTACCATGATTGACCTCTGGGGAGTAGCATGCCATGACTGGGAGGGGCCAATCCCATCTCGAGCAGGAACATCTCTCTCTTCATCTTGCAGTCTCAAGAGACAATCTTTAAACAATTTAGTACCTGAGTTACATCACGTTCTTGGAATGCGTGTTTCTGTAAGAATTCAGACACCTCAGCAATGTGGTCTTGTTTATGCGCATGCGTCAACCATGGATGGACACTGTCCTCATCTTCAGGGTTGTCAAATTCAACAGATAAAGTTGGACAAGCTTATATTAATGTGTCTAACTTTACGTTTGGCATTAATGTACTCAAAATATAACGCGAATCTTTACCACTTATATCTTTGGGGGAAACTGGAGAGTCTGGATCTAATCTGACATTATGCTTATTTTGATATGCCTCTACTGCTCCAACAAAAGTGTCCATCAATACACCAGTAAAACAATCAATATAAACGTCAACAGTTTTCCTCTGTTTCAAAAGGTGAAATATCTTTTTGAATTCTGCCTGTAAACTTTCTTTGGTATATCTTAATTGTTCATCCTCGATCCGCCTCTTGTCACCTTTAAATTTCCTATTTGCAGTATCAAAAGCCCTGTTGCAGTTATCAAGCCACATGTTAATACATTGATCTTGCAATTTTTCAGCTATTTGTCCTGAGATTCCCCTTGGGAAGACATACGTAGCAGTAGCGCGGGGACAAGTCTGTGTTTTAGGCCGTCCGACTAAGCCGGAATCTAAAAACAACCAGTCGTAAATATCGTTATCCATCTCATCGTCATAAGCGGGGGGACCGTTGTGTTGTATTCGCGACGCCAATATGTTAGATGATTTTCTGTCGGAGGATGGGCCAAGGAACGCACCACAATGAAAAAGAGTTGACTTTGTTTATTAATCGAGCTGCTCGGATCAGGTCACCACGACAGGCAAAGTGGTTGGCATGACTGACAAACATGTGTCTCAGATGAACATTATATGCATGAGCAGGACCATACAAATATAGTAACCACCAAAACATATCCTTAAACGGTAGACATTCCACAACTTAAGGCATAGGAAGAACAACACACAGGTGGTGCAGTCATCACTCATCGTTTATACTATTTTCTGCAGGTTGCTCTTTCCAAAGGTTAAAGTGCACATTCTCCTATCTATATGTGTATTGTCTGAGACCTGCTGCGTGACCTCTTGACCACAGCAAGAGACAACCTCACACATGTATAGAAAACCCGCGTATCGCCAAATGGTAACATGTAAAGAGCAAAAAGTAATAGACCTAAGCAGTGTCAGTACTGTGATATTTTCTGAAACCTGATTGAGAGACTTCCAAGATGTTATTTTCTTCAAGAACATTTTTTTTATGGACTTATAGGCTACTATCTTTTCCAATACTTTACTAATAAATGGAAGGTTTGATATTGGTCTGGAATTTGCAGTTTTGTAGGCCTAATTCAACATACTGGGCTTGTACATTTGCAATGTGCAGTAAACACAGATCTTTACTTAAAGTATATCCACTTCATATTTGTTCTGTTAGCTAGCCAGCCCATTCTTAACGTTCTGTTAGCTAGCCAGCCCATTTGAAAGCAGCTGAATATCGGTTGTAAAAGCGAATTAGCTTCTAAATAACTCAACAGAATTTCCCTATTTTCCTTACTACGCTTAGCTTAATTTAATTGCAAATGCCTTTGTTAATTTGTTACTGCACTCAATTGGATTATAAAAAGGACACCTGCAAAATGTTAACTTTACAGAGTTTCCGGTTCTCAAGATATTCGTAGGAAACTCACTGCAGACCAGAGGACCAATCTGAGTGAAGGGGCTGGGACGCGAAGAGAGAAAGCCAAACTGGAGGCGAATTAATTATATTATTTATTATTTTATGTCGAAATGATGATTTCTGCACATTGATTCCTGGCATTAATAGAGAGATGGGCATGCTGCAGAATGTTGTGAAACAGGGTGTCACCCTTTGTTTCCCTCTCCAACTATATTCAGACAAATCTTTGGTGGTGGGGATCTGACACAAAGAAACAAACATATTGCTTTGAAAAAGGAAAAAATTGGATTATAATGGAAGGGGGTAGAAGTTGTAGTGTTTTTCCGCTTTCCACCTGACAAAATAAGTTTGAGAACCTTGGAAAATAGTGAAGCTTTTGGTGTGTGTCTGACTGTCTGTCTGTGTTGTTCCCTCAGAGCATCTGGAAAGGAATCCTGAGTAACGTGGCTGTTATCAAGGATGCCACAGACTTCTTTAAGTCCGGGGCCGCCTCCATGGACGTGGTCAGGTGAAAGCTCACATTCTTGTTGCCATCAACCATCAACCCTCACTAACCGGGGGTTAACCTGCTAACCTTTGACTCTCACCCATCTTTAACACCCAACCCAGAGGGACTTTACCTGGTTCTTGATTATCTTGTCCACCCCATAGCTTTTTGCTTTATGAACATATATATATATGCAAGAGGTGGGCATAGATTTTTTTTTTTAAATCAAGATTAATCTCACTGTAACCAAATAATAACTGAAAGTAAGTCTTTGAGAACGGGTTCCTCAAACCAGGTGAGCGAGGACATTACATTTACATTTAATAATTTAGCAGACGCTCTTATCCAGAGCGACTTACAGTAAGTACAGGGACATTCCCCCGAGGCAAGTAGGGTGAAGTACCTTGCCCAAGGACACAACGTCATTTGGCACGGCGGGGAATCGATCCATCATAATCGGTGATTATGTATGTCTAAGGCTGTTATTGTATTAGTCTATAGTTCTTGCTAATTTAAATTAAGTTAACGGGTGATTTTCGTTGTCTGTAGGCTATTCTTTCCCTGCTAACGAAATTGCACATGTCGATTCGCTAGCGATTGCTGCCCTTGCTCCAATTGTCTTTTAGGTGCATTATTATGCTGAAGTATTTTTTATTAATAAATAGTGGGTATATTGTTATTATTAGCTACAGAATGCTTAGCCTATCAAGATCAAATGAAGCAGACAGTGTACATGCTTCCGAGTGGCCCCTTAATCGAGGTCCGGACAGACCTGCCCCCACTGCAACAAAAAAAATCCTAGAGGAAACACTGTATATACATACGGTGTAACCCCCCAACCTGCGTGACCCTCCCTGAGTGAACCCCCCCTCCTCTCCCCCCCCCCCCCCTCTCTCCCCGCCTTCCCAGGCTGGTTGAGGAGATCAAGCAGAAGTGCTCAGGTGTGCAGCTGCAGAACGAGGATGTGTACATGGCTACCACCTTCGGGGACTTCGTCCAAATGTTTGTGCGTAGGCTGAGAGGAGAAGACCAGGAGGAGGAGCTGGTCGTCAGTTACGTGAGTGAACCGATGGTGCCGTTTGGTTCATACGTATTGCGGTCATTCGGTCTTTGCTCACGTCGGGAACTTAAATACTTCTGGGGGAAAAAGCACTTATGCTTATGTTACAGGAAGGCTTTGTTGATCAATGCGTGCATTATTTTTTATTCGTTTTTGCCCCCGGCTTGGCTACTAGGCCACTAAAGAGATCAACAACATGACGGTGAAGATGCCGTATCAGTGCTTCATCAACGGCAAGTTTGAGGACGCAGAGAACGGCAAGACCTGCGACACCATCAACCCTTCTGATGGCTCTGTGAGTCTGAATTTTACACACATACACACATCATGGATACTCACATACAACACGCAAGCAAGCTAACACGATGATACAATGCGACCGTCAATGTCCACTCGGTTCTCCAAGGTGATCTGCAAAGTGGCATATGCTTCAGTGGGAGATGTGGACCGGGCAGTTGCAGCTGCCAAGGACGCCTTTGAGACAGGCCCCTGGGGCAGGATGAACCCTAGGGACAGAGGAACGCTGCTCTACAAGTGAGCCCACATCTGTGCATCGCTATGGACTTCAACTTTTTTCAAGATTAAATTTACGCTCTTTCTCCTACCCCCCCTTTCTCTCTCTCCCCCTTTTCTCTCTATGGCCTTCTCTCCATCTTTCTATCTCCTCCCCTCTCTCTATGCCCCCTTCTCTGTCTCTGTCTGTCTTTCCCCCCATTCTCTCTATGGCCCTCTCTCTATCTTTGTCTGTCTCTCCCACTCTCTCTCTCTGCCCATCTCTGTCTCTTTCTCTCTCTATCTTTGTTGTTCTCTCCCCCCCTCTTTCTCTCTATGCCCCTCTCTCACTTGCTCCCCCCACTCTCTCTCTCTGTCTCTCTCTCTCTTACACTCTATGGCCCTCTTTCTATCCGTTTCTCTCTCCCCCCACTCTTTCTCTGCCCATCTCTCTATTGCTCTCTCTCACTCCCCCCACTCTCGCTCTCTCTATGCCCCTCTCTCTATCTCTGTCTCTCCCCCCTCTTTCTCTCCTCTCTTTTTCGCACACACTCATTCTCTCTCTCTCACACTCCTCTCTCTCCCCTTCCCTCTCTCTCTCCAAGACTGGCTGATCTTATGGAGGAACACCAGGAGGAGTTGGCCACCATTGAGTCCATGGACTCTGGGGCCGTGTACACCCTGGCCCTCAAGACCCACGTGGGTATGTCTATCCAGACCTTCCGCTACTTCGCCGGCTGGTGTGACAAGATCCAGGTGAGGCATCTGTTGATAGGCTCCACTTGTACTTCACAGGGACTTTTTGTGTGTTGTAGTCTTATTATATGTCACATCCTGTTTCAGGGCAAGACGATACCCATCAACCAGGCCAGGCCAAACCGAAACTTGACTTTCACCAAGAAAGAGCCCCTGGGGTGAGAGGTCAAAGTTCACGTTTGGTAACCCCCACAACCCCCTGTTGTGCTTAGATAAGATCACAGGTGATGACAGTATTGGTAATAGTATTACTGCATCGGTAATAGCAATAATAGCATAGCACACTGTCATTTTGAACACTTTTGTGGGGTGCATTTATTCTGCGCCAGGGTGTGTGCCATCGTCATCCCCTGGAACTACCCGCTCATGATGTTGGCATGGAAGAGTGCTGCCTGCCTCGCAGCTGGAAACACACTGGTGCTAAAACCTGCGCAGGTGAGCACACACCTACATGAGTCTAGATCTCGTTTTGCAAATTAAATAGTGTTAAAATAGCCTATCTGCGGTAGCACATAGCTGAGGCACCTGTGTGAGTGTCATAGGTGTATGTAGCTCGTCAGCATCGCTACCTCCCACACTATCCCACAGCGAGGCTCAATCTCAGGTTCTCTGACTCACGCATGCAACAACCCCATTTCATTAATACCGCATCAGCCAGCTACGCCACCAAAAAGATGCCAGTTTGATGGTGACGGTGGGGGTGGGCGTGATCTCGGTTACATGGTCATCAGATGCCTTCCTGCTGTTAACGCAGAGGAGTATCTAAAGAGGTCCGTGTATAGATATATATAACAATCCAACAAGTCACCATCTAGGTTTTAGGATGCATGGCTAATAGGCAGCTACAGCAATAACATATTTCTGTTAGGCTAGTTTAGAAGTATTTTTGTGAGGGTAATTTGCATAGAAATCAGTGCAAACTTGTCAGATGTGTGGAAATTATTAGATAAAACCAGAGGCAAAACTAAAACACAACAAATTTGACTGCATTAGACCGTGGGTGGTATTAAACACAACATTCATCACAGTTGACTCAAAGTTTGGACCAGGATGATCTCATTCTGGCAGTTTGCTGATAGCACAAGGTGAATGAATGATTATTGTCCATTGGTGTATTTGGAAATTAGTCAATCACATTATACTGATACAATACTGCAAAAATCCAGTCAAATCTAAGTGCAGAAATAGTGTTTATGCTTAAAACAAGTATATTTGGGTGCCAGTGAAGACAATTCATTTGACAAGATTTCTTAAAATCTTAAAATGTTGTTTCACTCAATAGTGAACAACTTGTCACTAGATAAGCCATTTATACCAAAAACAAGTCCAAAACAAAGGATTTTATATTTAAAAACAAGATTATCAACACACTCAGATGTACAGTTTCTGCAGAGAAGATCCCTCTCAACCTATCAATAAATGTTTCTTAAAATTCGAATGTTTTGATAAATGCATGATAAATGCTCTACCTGCTCTTTGAAAAAACAACAAGATCCATATGAATTATTTGCTTCCAACTTTTATCGCCTCAAACATAACATAAAAGTATCTCATCCTGTCTGGCAGGTGACTCCCCTAACTGCGTTGAAGTTCGCTGAGCTGACAGTGAAGGCCTGTATTCCCAAAGGTGTCATCAACATTGTTCCCGGATCAGGTAACAGCATGGATGAAATGTGTTGGAAAGGACTGAAGCTGTCTATGCTCTGTGGGAGTATACATGAGATGGATATTCCCTGCTTGTTTCTTTCCTCTCCTTGTCTTTCTCCATTGTCTCTTCCAGGGGGGTTGGTGGGCCAACGTCTCTCAGATCACCCTGACATCCGTAAACTAGGCTTTACAGGTTCCACTCCCATCGGCAAACAGATCATGAAGAGGTACAGTGCAGAAGAGGGGCCAGGTTGGCTGGGGGTGCACCCATAGAGTTAATATAACTAGAGTAAGCTACTTTTGTCTTCCAAGATGGCGTCCCCATTCATTTCTATGAAAAGTGCTCAGTGGCGCAGTGAGGCAAGCGAGATCGCGAGACTGGACGCGGCCATCTTTCCATTTCCGTGTCTTCCTGTCCAACTTTAAATAGTGGTTCTTTTTTTCCTTAGCTCCGAGAGCTCATGTAAATCGGCTATCGGCCAATGTGAACTTTTGTGCTCGTGCCCTGTTAGTATCCGCCAGCACATTTGCAGGCAACTTTCATTGACTAAGCAAATAAATGGGTTGCTAGTTTACTAAAAAATTATTCTATGAAAAAGCTAGTAGTATGAGCCAGGTTCGAGAATCAAACAAAAATTATTGGGGGAGATAGTTTTGTAAATGTTGAATGGAGTTAATATAATAAAAACGACCGGAAGAGTCGGAAACCTAACCGTACATGCAATACCACCTACATCCACCGGGGCCGTTGCTTCAAGCCGAGGGGCGAGGGGTGGGGGCTTGGGTGCACCTGTGTCTGATTGGTTAATGTGACGTCCGTCAGTCTGATTCCCCACCTGATGCATGTCACTTCTTGTTGCAGCTGCGCTGTCAGTAACTTGAAGAAGGTGTCTCTGGAACTTGGGGGAAAGTCTCCACTTATCATCTTTGCCGACTGTGATATGGACAAGGCCGTACGCATGGTGAGATATTTAGACGCGGGACACAAAAAATTTGGGATGATAAATCACGTCTGTGTTTTTCTCGTCATTTGACCATGTTTTTTCACGCCTTTTTTATATTTTCCCTCTCAACCCCTCCCTCTCCAGGGTATGAGCTCCGTTTTTTTCAATAAAGGGGAGAACTGCATTGCAGCTGGTCGCCTGTTTGTGGAGGAGTCCATTCATGACAAGTACATCAGTAGAGTGGTATGTCATGCTTCAAAACATTCCAGAATCGTCTAACTCCTTGCCCAACATGCCTATAACTGCTAATCTATTCCTCCTCCTCACCCTTCTACTTTCTCCTCTGCCTAACACTCTTCCTCCGGGCTGCCTCTTATTTCTCTTTCTTTTTCTCTCGTCGCCGCATCATTCCCTCTCCTTCTCTTTTCCATGCCAGGTGGAGGAGATCAAAAAGATGAAGATTGGGGATCCTCTGGACCGCTCTACGGACCATGGGCCCCAGAACCACAAGGCCCACATGGACAAGCTGGTGGAGTACTGTGAAGTGGGCCTGAAAGAGGGTGCCACACTGGTGTGCGGGGGTCACCAAGTAGACAGACCAGGTACTAATAAAAAATGTCATAAAATACCATAAATATACAAATCATAACCCTAAGAAATAATTATTTAAGTGTAAGATCAACAGATAAGTCTTGAGACGCCTCTTGGAGGATCCAAAACGATCACATCAACGCAGAACACTAGGCAACTCATATCATAGAATGCACGCATATTTTAAGAGGACTGTCTGCAGGGAATGTGTTTGACCAATCACGGTGGGTGTGGGCCGCCTGGGCCGTTTTTTTGTCCCAGTCCAGCCCTGGAGAGAACCCTCAGCCAGCCCACAGACTGTAGTATCTCTAACATGTAAAGACCCTCAAGAAAAAAATACTTAATTTCTCTCTTCCAATGCTCTAGTCAGACAAAAAAAACAGTCACACTTATTCTAACCCCTACAAGCACACTATTTACTACAATTTGACATCTAGTGTGCTGGTTATTGAAGACATTGTGCAGCACTGTGGGGGTTATTATGACTTAAATCCACGAGAATGTGCAGCAGGGGCGTAGCCAGAATAATATTTTTGGGTAGGCCTAGAAAAATATGGATAGGCATCTTTTCAGTTTTTTTTTCTTATTTACTTTGCGATGTGCACCCGGTGCATAATTTTTCGGAGATATTTTCGTTTTTGGGTAGGCCTTAGAACAAATTAGGTAGGCCTGTGCCTACCCAGGCCTACCCGTGGCTACGCCCCTGATGTGCAGTGATAGCGTTGTTTTCCCATCGTGGTGTCCATGTTCCTCCAGGGTTCTTCATGGAGCCCACAGTGTTTACAGACGTTGAGGACCACATGTTCATCGCCAAAGAGGAGTCCTTCGGTCCCATCATGGTGGTGTCCAAGTTCAAAGAAGGGTATGTGGTTTGTCTACATGTGAAAGCCCCTTTTTGAAAACTCTGAAGAGAGAAATTCACTCCTTCTTTCTCTCTTTGCATCCTCTAAAAGATGTAGTAAGGCAGTTCATTTGTGACAAGACAAGAGACTGTCATTAGACTAACTCTTGTTCAACTAGCATTCTCACGTAACAGATGCTACTGCAAGGGTGTTATAGTATCATTAAGACTTTGACAAGCATGCGTATGCCCCTTTCTAAACCCCACCACACTCTTCTACCCACCGTTGTAAACTTCCCCCGACCCTCCCTCCCAACCACAGGGATGTGGACGGCGTGCTTCGGAGGGCCAACGACACAGAGTTTGGCCTTGCGTCCGGCGTGTTCACGCGTGACATCAGCAAGGCCATGTACGTGAGTGAGAAGCTAGAGGCGGGGACTGTGTTCGTCAACACGTACAACAAGACCGACGTGGCCGCGCCGTTCGGCGGTTTCAAACAGTCAGGCTTTGGCAAAGACCTCGGTGAGTTTGGGGCCGACAGGGTGGGATAAGTACAGAACAGGAGAGGTATAAAAGTGTTGACTAATTGTCTTTTCTCTTCCTTGTCCCCATAGGAGAGGATGCTCTTCTGGAATACCTTAGGACCAAAGCAGTGACTGTGGAGTACTGAGCCGCCCTTCCTAACAAACCAACCCTCAATTGACCGGGCCACCCAATACTAAGCACAGCTACGGCTTTTGCTCACAACAGATGTGAGGCAGGGGAGAGTTGTCAAAGCCCTCCGGTACTGTACGTGCCTACAGTTTTTAACATTCTGCATGGGAACTCACATTACGGACACACATGGTTTTCCTTGACTTATGAAACAGAAACTGCATACCGTATGAAACCCAGAGGTAGATTTTAGTGTCCGCAATGGGAGCCACGGTGGATTCTAAAATATCAGCTCCTTAATGTTTTCAAGGTTTCATTTCTCAAGTTGTTTTTACAGAGCACTTGAGGCAAACCAAGCCTAAAACTTGTAGCATTTTTTTGCCGTTGTAGTTACATCTTTTCATTGTAGCTCACACAGGCTAACTGGGTTTTGGCGCTTCATCAAAGCTGCTGGTACCGTTATTTTGCTGAATACATTTGCAAATCTTTTTCAAAATTTTGTTTATTTGTAAATATATTATTACAGAAGAGGAAATTAAGCGTTATATATTTTTGACATTGTATTCAGTCATAAAATGAAAAGTTTTGTTACACTATCAGACCATTTGTTTTAAAGCAAACCAACCTAGTGGCTAACCCTTATGGGGTTTTACTTTTTATAATATATTAAAAATAAACTAACGAAGAAGAATGAATACAGTATTGTTAAAAGGTGTTGGCCACAGGCACGGCTCCAAAGGCTATGAAATCCTATGTTTCCATCATCTGTGTCATTGTTTGTTAAGCACTTGATGAATCAGTACAAAAAGGGAGACTCTTGTTCCACACACTCAGCAGCACCTATCTGTCAGTGTTCACTATCAAATGAGCATTGGTGAATAAACGATCTTCTTTAAATGTTGCTCTCTTGTTTCCTTGGTGATGACCTCTACACGAGTTGTTGTATTTGCCAAACCACAAAAAAATGATGCCCGTCCTTTTACCCCTCCTCTAATGAAAGAGGGGTAAACTGGACATTATTAATCAAATACGCTGGAAGTGCAGTTATTTGACTCAATAGGTTAGATCAGAGCAGGAATGGTCAAAGTAAAGAAATTAAATGTATACTTTGCAAATGAATTAAGTCAATTACAAGACGAACATGTTACAAAATGAAGGTTTCAGTCTTATCTGCTCTGCAAGTACAAGCTGAGAAATTAATGTAAAATCAACCCAGAACAATGCTCCATATTACCTTTTATACCCAGGTATTATATGTAAGAATAACTAATCAGACCACATATGGACCCTTGCTTATCAACATATGACTACCAAAGCAACAGTAAATCACATAATGAGGTGGATCATCAAGCAACTATCTTTAGATTAATCGTGGGGACAGCCTACACCTCCATGTTTGTTCATCTTCAGTCATTTAATCCCAGACTACCATACCAAGCACACAAACGATTCGGGATTCAAATAATTTTATAATGAAGTGTAACAATATTCACATATTTAGCAAAAACTGGAGTTGAGATCAAGCATCATCAAGTTACTTATGAATATGTCTAATTACATAACCCACAATGTAATGCAGATGATACTAAAGGCTTTCGTCCCATTTTCACAAGGCACAGGTGGTTGATAAAAAAGAAAATCTGGATTCCTTTAATGGCTTTGCCCCGTTATCTATGCAACTTTGTATTACAAAATATCCTGTTTATATCCGTTTTGAAATATACAGTACAGCTCAATTCTGTATCCCCTAAAATAATCAAATACATCCTAGGTTCAGCAGTCTCACAAGATTAACTGAGGGGCAACATACATGATTATAGATGCTTCTAGGTCCTATCACCAACACAATTCCTTCTAAAACACTATAATAACTTGAGTTTTTGCTTTAATTATATTTGGCTCATAACAAAAAGTGGTGTCCTCATGGTGCATTCTGATGTTTGTGTTCCCACTATAATTGCAATCAAAATCCAGCGAGTCTCCTTGGTGTGTCCATTATAACTCCAAAATAAGATCTGCAATGTAGGATCCATCAATATGATCTCAACTGCAGGTCCAGAGTTAGTAGTAACCAGCTCATATACCAGGAGAGTTGACTGAGTGAACTGATCTCCCAACAGTTGATCAAGTTAAAGTTCCTAAATGGCCATAAAGACCTCATCCTCCTGATTCTCCAGCACTTGGATGTAGACTTTTCTATTTCTCTGGCTGTTGCCGGGCAGTTTAAGGCTTTCTTCAGTCAACTCACTCTCCTCATCAGAATCTGATTCGCCGGTCTGTGAGGAATCCTCAGAATCATTATCCGAACCACTCAGCTCTACCACTGCTACATCCTGAAAGAGAAATTGAATTAAAGAGGAGAGAAGAGAACAATTTACAAAATGATGGCGAATAAACCAAATTCTGATTCTGATCTACCAGGTTATACTGAATGATAACTAAATGGGTTGATCCAGACCCGCCCACCAGAACTGGCCCCCGTATACGCCACCACAGATGCCCTGCCCTGCTAATGTATGCACAACCTGAGTTAGATGTGATGCTAGTTCGAAAGATCAATAGTTAATGCGAGCACGCGTAGCGCGCAATCCAATTTATTTTGCCTTTATTTGAGCGCAACATATTTTTGGAGCTTTGTGTAAAATAAACAAAGCCGTTTTTCAATTGGTAACACTTTGTGCATAGCAACCCACCTTCTGACTTCAAGTTTCAATGACTTTCCGTTACGTTAAATGACTGGACTATATTTGTGGAATGATGAAAGATGTGAATTAGAAACACAAAACCTATTGCCAATGACAGCGGTCATAAACTTTTCGCAGCGATGAATATCAAGAAATGCGAGCAGACCTGCGAACGCAGACATTTGACCTACATATGGCCCATACAAATCAACTATATATATTCTATAATAACTATTTTTAAAGGATTTTTGAATGGATGCTAATCTTTAAAAACCTCACGTACCCCCTAGACTGCCTTCACGTACCCCCAGGGGTACGCGTACCCCCGGTTGAGAACCACTGTTCTAGTACAAAGGTATTTCACGTAGCATATTTGTATGGTAACCACTTTAGACTCACCATTTCTATGATTTTCTCGTTCTCCTCCACACTCTCTATGTCAAAATGGCCAGGAGGACACAGTTCCATTGCCCTTTTCAACTTTTCATTGGCCTGGGCCATCTGCGGCAGGAAACTCTGCAGCCTATCCAGCACTGAAAACATTGTTATTAGCTAAAAACACCCCCGAAAATTGTAATTATATAACTTTAACAGTACAATCAATAGATCACAAATATACATAGGTATGAGTGTAGATAGAGAATACATGTATTGGAACACAATTAAGTAAAGAGGAGCAAACTCACCGCTACTTCTTGGGATCCTCTCGGTCTGCAAAGTGGTGCCAATCTTTGAAGATTTGAGAAGAAGCTTGTCGTGGAGACCTGTTCAGAAAAAAGTACGGTAAGCGAAGATCCCTTTAACAAAAATGAAATAACCTGCCTTGAACACATCAGTACGCCATGTCTTCCATAGCTAGCTAGCCAGCTAGCTAGTTGCGGCAGGGTAAATAAGATCATTTACAAAGAATCTTGAATGAAAAAAAACGTTTCGAACCTCTGCCGTTGCCATAAGAGAGCAAATCTTGTGATTCAGATTTCTTAATATTAAAATCCAATTCCATTTTTGTCGTTGTGGGATTATTTCGCTGCGACATGCGTCTTTCTCATAGATTTATATATTAATAGACACAGCTAGATTTTTCTTCCAAGATGGCGTCCCCATTCATTTCTATGAAAAGTGCTCATTGGCGCAGTGAGGCAAGCGAGAGCACGAAATGGACCGCGCCATCTTTCCAGACTGACTCTTCCGGTCTTGCGCAAAAGCTTGTTCCTAGCTCCGAAACTCGTGCATGATAGAGCCATAGAAAAGCTTTGGTGCATGCTTGCAACTAGCTGTGCACGTCATACTTTGCAACAACCAGTCGCGAGCTTGTGAGCTGGAGCCAAGCCCCCACCGGAAAATGGCTGTTTATCAATCCGAAGAACGCTGAGAACTAGTGATGGGCAAATCGAGGCTTTTCGAAACAACGAGACAATTGAAACATTGGAGTCGGGGCCTTTGAAACGCTCGAAACCTTTACTCAACAGCGACATCTGCTGGCAACTACGAATATGGCATAACTAACAATGTTATACCAAATTCCACATTGTGTTCTTAAGGATCTTTGTGGTTGAACGGAATTATTGCCGTCCTTCATTGCATTTATCGTGGTATCAAATACGGGAGCGATGTCATCTAACAATATAAATAATCCCAAATATGATTATAGAACTGTTTGAGACGATAAACTCAGTGTACAGTTGTTACACAGTTAGTTGTCTCAAACTCACAATCTCACTTTCCTATATTTGATTGGCTTAGAGATGGTTTTGGGAGCTGTGATCCCGCCTCCTTCTACAGAGACACAAAACTTTTTTTAAAAAGTGACAAATCTTTTCTACAAATACACAAATCTTTTTTTACAGAGCTCCATCTCCTGGCACTAATTTCACGCCATAGTCTCACGCATTCAAAACCTTTGTGGCTTTGCCGCCTCATTTTATACCCCGACACGTCAGAGTCTTTTGGCAAGTACGAGACAGGTTTCGTTCAAGATCACGTCACAAAACGTTTCGAAACACTTTGACACGTGACCGGAAGTGTTTTTAAAACCCGTCTCGAAACACTGGCTGTTTATAAATCCACGTATTTTTCCGTTCTTGTGTTCTTGCGAACTCGTTTGCATCATCTTTTATTGCCCAAGTACGGTTCCAATCCAAAGAACACAAGTCACCAAGAACGCCAAAAATACCCGGAAATGTTCCTGATCCGCCTCTTTTATCGAGGATGCATCGGATGGTGACTTGATCAGCGAGAACGCTTCTGATTTCACAGAAGTCATTGCAAGATGTCAAGCGAGGCGGACATACCTCACAACTGTAATTTTTTACTTTTCATATTTCAGCTAAACGGTACGTGTAAATCAGCATCTGAATTAAAATGTGACGAGAAATGGGCAGTTCAGTCGCTGAAAATGTTCTTATTGAATCGATGAAACGGCTAATTTGTATATTTGCTCCGACTTGTCGATAACCTAGCTAGTAGCATCTCAGTGCAGTGCAGACACTAGTTAACAGGTACTGTAAGTTAGCAAGGGCTACAGCAAACGTAAAATTACAGGTAGACAAACCATTTTTTAGCTTTGTTATCTAGTTTTTGTAGTTAGTCAGTGTTATCATAATGCTGCGAGTCCAGGAAAACCCTACCATCTTAATTAATTCTCCGTCCTTGCAAGACCATTCTCGCAAGGAGGCTTGCCAGAACGTTCTTCAAAAGAATGTATTTGCGTTCTCAGCGTTCTTCGGATTGATAAACAGCCGTTGTTCCGATGCAGTGAGTGTTGAATGTGTCTGGACAGTATCGACACCTTAGTACCGAGCAGCCCATCACTACTGAGAACGCAAGTACATTCTTCTGAAGAACGTTCTTGCAAGCGTCCTTGCGAGTATGGTCTTGCAAGGACGCAAGGACGGAGAATGAATTGAGATGGTTAGGGTTTTCCTGGACTCGCAGCATTAAGATAACACTGACTAACTACAAAAACTAGTTAACAAAGCAAAAAAATGGTCCGTGTACCTGTAATTTTACGTTTTCTGTAGCCCTTGCTAACTTACAGTACCTAATGTTAACTAGTGTCTGCACTGCACTGAGATGCTAGCTAGGTTATCAAAAAGTCTGAGCAAATTTACAAATTAGCCGTTTCATCAATAAAATAAGAACATTTTCAGCGACTACATTGCCTAATTCTCGTCACGTTTTAATTCAGATGCTGATTTACACGTACCCTTTAGCTGAAATATGAAAAGTTAAAACTTAGTTGTGAGGTTTGTCCGCCTCGCTTGACATCTTGCAATAGGTGCATTCGACATGACCCGACTTCATGCGGCGCTGCAGCCGGCTGCAGGCGGCTGACTTGAAACAGTGAATTCTGGTTAGAATTTTTGTCTTGACTTGAGACAACGCCAAGGACACGTCACTGTGACGTCGCCATCAAAGTACCGTGAGATCGATTCGAGAACTGCCGGTTGTGTAGCCAAGCGCATTTTCTCAAGAGCAACTGCACAGGTTCAAGTGACGACACAGCTATTTCATGATTGGCCAGACTCACACACGACAACTTTGACGCGTGTTTTTTAATATTCGGTACCTTCAGTTTCGCAAATTCTCCAATCCGGACCAAACAGTTGAATTGAATTAAACATTTATGGAAGAAAGGGTTTTACTCCGCCTCTTCATTAAAGGAAAGACGACGTTTAATTATAGTAGAGTAAAGTAAGCAAACAGCGCTTAATCAGCCGTGACTGACGTCAATGCAGCAAACCACGAGAAGCTGAAATGTCCGACTTCACAGAGCCGTTCTCAACTCCTCCCCGACTGCAAGCGGACACTCTCGCCGGCCGTTTCATGCAGCCGCAGTCCATGTTGAAATCACCTAATGACGTCTGGGAAACAGAAGCGTTCTCGCTGGTCAAGTCACCATCCGATGCATCCTCGATAAAGGGGGCGGATCAAGAACATTTCCGGGTATTTTTGGCGTTCTTGGTGACTTGTGTTCTTTGGATTGGAACCGTAATTGGGCAATGAAAGATTACGTCTAACGAGTTCGCAAGAACACAAGAACAGAAAAAAACGTGGATTGATAAACAGCCAATTTCTAATAAAGGGAGAACTCCCACTCTCGGGAAACTTCCGGGTTCTGAACTGGTTGCAGTTCCATTCAAGTTCCATATGAGGGCGCTAACGGTTGAGTGCAGAATGAATGGAGGTCTATGGAACTATACCCCTCAAAATCCACTTTTCTCAGGATATCATTTTTTGTCTAGTAATTTGAATTCTGAATTCGAAAGGGGAGGCCAAAAAATACACACCGCTGGGTGTTACATTTTTTTAAAGTCGCCTTTCCGTTCTAAAAAGCCTTTGAAAATTTCATTGACGTCATGCACATCGTACGACCAGAGCTATTGCTTGACGGCAAGCTCTGGTTACTTCCACTTTTCTCTCGAGGCATCGACAACACAGATGACAGGTTAGGCTCTCCCTGTCATTACACATGCTAGAAAGAGTTTTGGCTTGCTGATGTTGTTGCTAATGTTGCTAATGCTCTGACATTCTGGTTCTGCTTCGGATGCCATCAAGCAGGATCTCTGGTCGTAGTCAGTCCTTCACTAACCAATAGGCATTCGTTAGCAAAATGCTAGTGTGTTATGGGCAGGGCTGCGTTTCTGCAATGGGCAGGAGGGGCTGCTGCCCCGGACCCCGGCCACTAGGAGGCCCCGGCACGGGATTCAAAAAATTATAATACATATTTTTGATGCAATTACCCATCCGTAGTGAAGTCCACGTTGTCTTAGCGTCACATGTCTTTGCCGGTATCAAGCACGCAAGACAACAATGGCTTCGCATGAAAGTGATGTCAAACGAGTTTGGCCTGCTTCGCTAAATTGACTTCAACGATTTGATTTGTGACTTTGCCTTCAAAAAAGTAGACGAGTGGACTATCTAGCCTATGTTCTTTTCAGTAGGCGGCTACATTCTGATAATTAAATTGTTAGATTGAGTTGTTTGTATGTGTGTTCGCTGGGTTGTGTGTGTGCATGCTAGACTGCATTTTCCAATTTATTTGACATTGTGGCTGGCTAGGGGTGCGTGTTACAATGTATTAAAATTAGCGATTTTTTTAAGACTGCAAGGGAAGCTGAGCGTCCCCTAAAATTGACAATTAATTGTCAAATATTTACTATTGTGTTATTTTAAATGCATTAGAACACGTTCATCTCGAAGACGAGTTCTTTCAGAATCAGCTACATATATTAGTAGGTCGACTGACTGATTTCCTTCTCATACATTCCCGTAGCGTCACAGTGCATTTCCCTGTCGAAGTTCAGCTTCCATGGACTTTAAAGGGGCTGCCTTTAACCGTTTTTTTCAGTGCTTTGAAACTATACGTTCATTGGATGATTGCTGAGATTATGTCCCGCATCGGACTCTCAGCGTCTCTGGGGGTGAATGGAGGAGTGGGCTGGCCTGGACGCTGGGCTTCCACGTGATGATTGGAGGGTCTGTCGAAAGACTGCATCTCCTTTTGAATGACAGTATTTTGTACTACAAAAAGTCACCAAAGCTATTCAAACTCAGTCCCATCGCGGATTTTGCAACTGTAGTTGAAAAACAATCTGCAGCAACCTATTTCTTGGTATTTGCTTGGCGAAAATTGCTAACCAATTTTCATCATACATTTCATACACCACGTTCCTTGTTTCAGTTTAACCTAATTTCCACATTTCCTCCTTGATTAATATTGTTTTGTTAGATCGTCCGTTCATTCATTCAGTAGGCTAGGCTAGTGTCGTAGGGGTGAACTAGCCAGTGAACTAAATATAAACATTTTAGGATGTAAGCCGAAAATGAGCTTCCCCTCTTTGAAAGACCAGCAGCCGACACTGATTACAATGTATGGATATTTTTGTCTGTCATAATTTAATTACCAATCCCTCTCTCTCTCTCTAATATATATATATATATATATATATTATATATAAATCATAATAGCAATAATATATATATATATAAATATTTTGCGTGGGGGGGGGCCTCGGGGAGGCTTCTGCTCCGGGCCCCAGATGACCTTAACCTGGCCCTGGTTATGGGCAACAAAGACTTGACCTGTAAGAAATCGAAAGGACATAAGTACTCGTTCATTCAACTTTTGACCTGTAATCCATGTTGAACATGCAAAAACTACAATCAAATCTGAGATTTCGCAACGACAATCAGGCGAAAGAGACAAATTTAGCCGTTTAGCTCCATAGACTCCCATTCAACATGCACTTGCTCGCGATCACTTCCAGTGGAACTTTGGTGGAATTGCAACAACATTTGGTACAATGGGGCTTAATAGGGAGTGGCAAGGCTATCCTTAAACAGGCTCTGGCGTTGCAGAAAACTGTCAGAATGTGGTACAGGTCCGATCAAGAAACAGATACATGTGAACTTTACAAAAATCAATACTATTAGTACTGTAGTATTATACATGCAGGGCCTATACGTCTTTTTGCTTTGTGTTTTTTAGTTTGACTGCTAAACCGTTTGTTGGAAGTTCGATATTCAACCAGGGGCGGCTTGTCCATAAGGGCAATTGGGGCGCCGCCCTCCCTAAAAAAAAAAAACTGCTCCGAATGTATAAGCACAATATCCTTATAGGTCGCGTAAATTACCACATGTAAATTTACATATAATATTTTTTTTCTGTCGGATTCTACCACTAGACCGTCTGATCCGCTTCTATGTCATTTTTGAAGCAGAGTATTGCACCGAACACGCCTCCTTTTTTGCTGAACCGCCCACGGGAGCGCAAAGTAATTTCAATGTGCGTCTGTCGGGGAAAAGTTGGCTTTGCGTCGAGTGCAAACTAGGAATTACACTTGCGTCGTTGACTAAGTCAATTGCGCTGGGTGCAAGATAGGGCCCATTGACCGCTTTGCCGCACTGAAAGAGAGACGGGCAAAGTTTCAGTACAAGTAATGTTACTATGTCTATTTTACTCTTTCTCTCCCTCTCTGTCTGTCTGTCTATTTGGACTACATAGACAATGTCGCTGTCAAAAGTTTCGTCTTGCTAGCGAACGAGTTGCTTGTATTTTTATTTATGTTCCGTTGCACCGTTTAGGAGGTTACAACGTTTTTGTGGCAAAAAAGTGCATTCTGTCAACAAAGGGTACTCACAAGCCTACGTCACTACGTCAGCTAGGGGTGGGCGATATGGCCAAAATCTCTTATCACGGTGTGAGTAATTTTATATCACGGTTACAGTATAAATCACGGTATAGTAATTGTTCTGTAAATTCAATTAAGAAATGGAACAAAATAACCATACCGTACTTCATCATCACACTCGATTATTTATTACAAACAAAAACAACAGCCTCACGAGACAACACTTCAGTTAAAGGGGCAATTGACTGCAAAACCGATTTTACCTTGTCATAGTTGAATAACGACAGTTCGGTGGGTAAACTGAACATACCGTGAATATCAAAGTCCATTGACACCTCTTTCCTATTCAAATCTCAAAAAGAAAAAATTTGGCTGTAAAACGCTAAGTTCTACCCACCTAAGTCAATCCAGTTTGCTTCAACAACAGAAGTGGAAACAAGTAATGTTATAATTTCAAATGATATATAGTCAATCTGTTGAAAACAGTGTTGTGTAGACACAATAGATTTATTTGCGCGTTTTTATTTCAAGTCTCCAACTTCGGTGTTTCAGCGAGTGCTGCTGTTGGCCGTGTTGCGTTTTTGCCCCCAGCTTCACTCGTTGATAACCAACCAATCAGCGCGCAGTGCTTATCTAAATATTAATGAGCATACCATAAAAGGAGTAAAGCTAGTGTTTTTTCCCGGGAACATTTCAGAGGCTCTGTCAGAGGGCATAGAACAGCACCCGGGCCATTTTCAACCCAACCAGTGTTACATACCCTATTCGGAGACCTTAAGGAACAGTGTGAAATACCCAAAAAACCCAGTCAATTGCCCCTTTAAAGGGGCAATTGACTGCAAAAACGATTTTACCTTGTCATTGTTGAAAAACGACAGTTCGGAGGGTAAACTGAACATACCGTGAATATCAAAGTCCATTGACACCTCTTTCCTATTCAAATCTCAAAAAGAAAAAATGTGGCTGTAAAACGCTAGCTTTTCAACAAAGCCACCGGTCCTACGTAGGACCGGTGATCGCCCTCTTATTGGCCCTGGTCTGTATCTTTGTCACGCCCCAGAATTTACATCCAGACCAGCCCGAGGTAGCGTCTATCTCCGATACTAGTTTAGCTGCGCGCTGCTCTGTGTAGGCTACTTATAAGGAATTACAAAGAAGAAAGTTTTGAATTATAACAAGGATATTGAAAATGGACCACGGTCGTAAATGCTGTGTTCCAGGCTGTATAGGGAAGGCTAACACTCACAGTCTTCCCAAGGAGCCAAACATTCAACAGGCATGGCTGCTGTTGTCTAAGAAGATCCCGGCGAAGTTCGACACTGAATCATTCATTTGCTCTGAACATTTCACCCAAGACAGTTTTGACAACCTTGGACAATTTCAAGCAGGATATGCTAGGAAGCTGAACCTGGAAAGAGGTGCTGTTCCGACCGTATGCTCATTGCAACCGCAAGCTATAAGGACAGTATGATGTTGTGCTAACAGTTATTAGCAATGCTAACGTTTCCTGTATATAGCATACCAGGTAGAATGCTAAATACGTTTCTACACACATCAAATGACTCTAGCTAGACTAGCTGTAGTCGGCATTAGAAGGGAAGCTTCCGAAAAATAGCCAGAAAACGAACTGCAGTCTGGCTTATTGCTAACGCCTGTCTAGATAATCTTTTGAAAGAACTGGAGAAAGGCAGGTTTTAGATACAGGATACGTTAGCATTGCTAGTAAATGTTACTAGTAACTACTACAAGTTTAGCTTGCTAGTTAACGCAAGAGCATAGAATGTGTGATAATTTAGCCTAGTTTATTGGCAATGGGGCCAACGTTGATTCATGTTCCTGACTGTGTTTCATTCAAATAAATAACCTGTGTAATGAAAATCTACAATTCACAATGCATGTTTGTCCAGATCTTTGTCATGTTATTTTACAGCAAGATATCTAGAGCTAGCCTAGCTAGCTAACTGAAGCCGAGTAGATTCACGATATGGTTTGGTTGCTAAGCTGTAGCCTAACGTTCTACCCACCTAAGTCAATCCAGTTTGCTTCAACAACAGAAGTGGAAACAAGTAATGTTATAATTTCAAATGATATATAGTCAATCTGTTGAAAACAGTGTTGTGTAGACACAATAGATTTATTTGCGCGTTTTTATTTCAAGTCTCCAACTTCGGTGTTTCAGTGAGTGCTGCTGTTGGCCGTGTTGCGTTTTTGCTCCCAGCTTCACTCGTTGATAACCAACCAATCAGCGCGCAGCTTATCTAAATATTAATGAGCATACCATAAAAGGAGAAAAGCTAGTGTTTTTTCCCGGGAATATTTCAAAGGATCTGTCAGAGGGCATAGAACAGCACCCGGGCCATTTTCAACCCAACCAATGTTACACACCCTATTCGGAGACCTTAAGGAACAGTGTGAAATACCCAAAAAACCCAGTCAATTGCCCCTTTAAAACCAAAAGACTCAAAAAAAGTTACGAGTACGAGCGTTCCGATTGGCTGATGCGCGGTCATGCCATCCGCGTGGTGACCTGCTCACAGTCACAGGTCAATACAGATCCGTAATGCCCTCCGATGAAAATAAAAAAATTAGCGAAAGCGATCAGTCTGAGTTTTACTATCCATATAACTTCATATAACCATATAACTACCGTCATACCGCCCAGCCCTAACGTCAGCACACGTTAGCAATGACGCATGGATACAAGGTAGAGACATTCTAGCACGCAAGTTGGAGCTTGGATTATGGGTGAAAAATACCCCCCCAAAAAATTTCCAACTATTGGACTTTGTTGATAAAGCGATTTCAAGTAGAACTGCCATCTTGGATTTTTGATTTAGGTTGTGAAAGTCTTTGTAATTTGAACGAGTGCTGGTCGCCCGTGAGACTGCCTAGTATTAGTATTTTAAGTGGCAACCATGCTAGAAAGCGTCATAGTAGCTAGTATTTTCGTAATTTTATAGTTCAATTTTACACGAAAAAACAGAAAAAGGGAAATGTTATGACGATATGACTATTGTGAAGACAGCCAGCGGGTCAGCATATTGGAGTGATTTGTGTAAAACTTGGAATTTGAGTGAGACCGCGTCTTGTTTTGACGTTAGCCTCACTGGCAGTGTGTAGTAGTAGGCTACTGCCTTCAATGCCTCAGCTATGGCAAAACTTTATTATGTCAAAAGAAACATTAGATTACAAGTAAACGATTTGTGGGTGAAATTATCATGACCTGTGGTTTCAAACCAGTGTAGCTCACTGCAACGGTGTAGCCTACTACTAGTCTAGTACTGTAGCTAACAAAACCATCTCCACAGCTGTTTACTGTACAATACATAGTCAAACGAAACGGCGGCACATGTTCGGCACTATCCTTACTTAAATCAAAAGTCTTTCAATAGGTGAAACTATCTGACTAGTGACTACTAACCTGAAATCCATTGCCACAGCCTAAACTTTGTAAATCTGTTCATGAAGATAATTCATTTCAGCCTAGACCGTACAACGGAAGTAGTTAACTTCTACTTACGGTTCTTAATTAATTAATGAATGCAAGATGAGTAGCCTAAATGCTTGAAAATATCACGAAAAGGGAAAAACTTAGAATGACGTTTAAGTCATAGAAATTAGGTCAAATTTTACACCGGTCTGCCAAATGTATGCGTTTTGATTCAACTATGAGGTTGCTGATCACCATTCCCTCTGGCAGGGGAAATGAGAAGACAACTATTTCATTCTACTCTTCACTCTTAGTATTTTGAGTTGTAAATGTGTAGAAAAAAATATGCTTTTAAATCTATGTAATCTTTATAAATAGTAAGTAGGATATGCAATTTTATATAAAATATACAGAAATATCAGTTGTAAAATGTAATTTAAATACGGACCCCTGCAACCAACGCAAGCAAGCACACCCTACAATTTCCCCAGAAATTGTATCCTCTCTAGTTTAGTATGTTTTAGTGTTCTCAATTTATGATATTAGTAGATACAAGATTATAACCAAATACTTTACTAGTACACAACATATCGTGTAAGTTTTAACACGTTGCATAACGCTTGTACCAAAGACCCTCGATGAAAAAGTTGTTCATACATTTGCAGTTTATGGCTAGAGACCTGATGTAAAAACTAGAGCCTCAAGTAGATAAACAAGAAGCTAACGTTCTACTGCTAACAATGCTAGCTGGTCGGTTTTGCGGGGAAATCTCAAATACATGTACTGACAGTAAAATTAATCACACGACTAAATTCTGAAGGACCTAAGCTTTCAAACAAAGTATAGCAAATGCATATGCCCTTCAGTGAAATCGTTAGAACATCTTATGTTTGTGGCTAATGTAATGCCTGCTTATCGCAGCACAGCAAAGCGCAGGGCAGCGATCTGACCGGCAAACGAATTATATAAACACTTAAAAGTCGTTTCCAAAAGGGCTGTCCCCACTCAGTCGAATAGTCGATTTTCTGGTCGAAATGCTCTTGGTTGACTAACATTTGTCGAGCTGCCGTATGGCAGTGTGAGATCTGATTCCCGCTTGTGTCACCATTGCAGAATTAAAGAAATGTTCTACAAAAATTGTAGATTATATTATTTAAGACAAATAAAGCAACTCAAAAAATATATATTTTAAAGAAAAGGTATTATTGTTAATCTTTTATTGTTAAACTTTTGTTAATCTGTGCTTTGTTTTGTTCGTTTTTTGCACACGGCACGAGCACAATTGTCTGCCGAACTACAAACTCTGCCATAGCCTACTTTGTCGGTGTTATTCGGCAAAATGGCAAATAAATCTGTGGATGGCAGCATTTCATTTACAGTACATTTACACTTACAAAGTACCGGGTGACTCAATAAACGTTGAATGCAAACTCTGCCAACAACAGTTTATTTTTCATATTCTAGCAAATTGTCATCACGCGTAAGGCACACCCTCGTAATAGGGCGGGGTATATAGCAGGGATCCCAGCTCCTGCATTGCTAGTGCGACACAAACGCTCTCGGCCTCCTGCGGCCTCCACCTCCCCGGCCTCCACCCTTTTGTCTAGTCTTCTTTTTCTTCTTTCTCAGGGGGAATGCTGTTGCTGCTCTCTGCCCGGATGTCGAAACGGTGTCTCAGGAGAAGGTGACTCTGTTGGGTGCGGCAGGGAGCCGCTGCGAACACAACCATACACCAAATCAAATGTTACAATGATGTATTGTATTATGTGGAATAAAGTATCGGTCAACAAAACTACTCAGTCCTCCTGCCTGAACCATAAGTTATTCTACTTCGCTCATGCTAACACGCGCTGGGTTGAAAAATGAATATGCCTATTATAAGAATCACATCCAAATCAAATGACATTATCTTCTCCGGCCAAGACAACACAATCTTTCTCTGTTGCACCGTTCCCCACTCGGCTTCTACTTAAGTTTGCATGCTGCACTTTTTCAGGCAGTGAATAGTGCGCTGATTTGCATGTTAAACAAACAATATTTTTAATTTGTAGTACAATTTGTAGTACATTGGTTATTATTTATTATAATAATTTATTATTATAATAAACAAGCAGGAATTTTTTATTATATCGGCATTCGGTAACAACAGGACTGGCGACATGAAGCTTATTATTAGTAATAGCTTATTTCATAGAGGCTGAATCTGGAATGTCCAGCAGCTACTGTACATTGAGTCAGATCGGGAAAATGTTTGAACATCTATGTTTGTCGAGTTGTCAATCTCCCTTCATACGTATGTCTTTTTTTCATATTATCTCAGTTAGGTAAAACATCACACAAAATGGTTTGATGAAAAAAATATTGTGACATTTATAGAAAAAAAAAAGTTTCAGATTTCGATTAGTCAATTTTCAGAAGTGCTAGTCGAGTTTTGGTCGACCAAAGAAAATCTTAGTTGGGGACAGCCCTAGTTTTCAAGCCATCCAGTGAATTTTTGTTGACATGTTGTAGCACACGAACATAGCACATCTTGCACAAATTTACCTAATTATTCAATGTTTTAGCGATTTCAGCGAGAACAACTTAGAGCTCAATGGTCTTGAGACAGTGGATATGGACTTCAGGAAGAATACAGCCCCACTCACCCCCATCACCCTCTGCCACTCCCCAGTCAACACTGGGGAGTCCTTGCACTTCCTGGGCACTATCCTCTCCCAGGACCTCAAGTAGGAACTGAACAGAGTACTTCATACGGCAGCTGAAGAAATTCAACCTGCCAAAGACAATGATTGTGCACTCATCCTCACCTCCTCCATCACCGTCTGGTACGCTGCTGCCACTGCCAAGGACAAGAGCAGACTGCAGCATATCATCCGCACTGCTGAGGAGCTGCAGTCTGCCTACCCTCGAGGACCTGCACACCTCGAGGGCCCTGAGGCGAGTGAGGAAGATTGTGGCCGACACCTCCCACCCTGGACACTGTTCCAGCTACCCCCCTCCGGCAGAAGGCTGCGGTCCATCAGGACCAAAACCTCACGCCACAGGAACAGTTTCTTTCCATCCTTCATAGTCAATGAACACTGAAACTAATTTGAGGATGATAGGTCACATGACCAAAAAGCTATTGAAGCTTGAAATACCAAACAATTCAATGAAAATTGTTTGAGGTGAAAATGACAAAACCAAAGGCTGTGCAACATGTATACATAGTCAATGAACACTCTGAAATGGATTTGATGATGATAGCTCACATGACCAAAAAGCTATTGAAGTTTGAAATACTAAACAATTCACTGAAAATAGTGAAAATAAAAAACTAAAGGCGGGGAAACTAGTGCTGTCAGTTTAACGCGTTATTAACGGCGTTAACGCAAACCCATTTTAACGGCATCAATTTTTTTATCGCGCGATTAATGTTCTTTAGGGCCAAGCAAACTTTCTAGTTTTTTTTTCACGTGCTGTTGCAGCAACTACTGACGTTGGAAAAACTACAACACCACACCGGATCTAGCTAGACCGGAAACAAAACAACAAGCACGCCGCACACACTTGTTCAGGCTTGCGAACCGGCTAAAGAGTAGTAGGCTAACGTTACGTTTTGAGTGGATGGCGAGCGCGAGACGCCAAAATGGATGCCATCAAAATTCTGAATGGAACATTTACTTTAAAAAAGTTGCCAAATGGTTCCATTGACAAGACCAAAGTGATCTGTGTGTTTTGTCATCGTGAACTGAGCTATCATCGCAGCACGTCCAGTCTGAAATACCACTTGATGGCCAAGCACACAGCTGATGCGAATTCTCCGCCCCCTCGTCAAAGCCAGGTGATTGCAATGTTGTTTTCAATTTAATAAAAACATTTAAAAATACCCTTTTTGCTCTGTTAAATTGCTGCACTAGTCCACACTTGACCGGTGGGGATCTCATTCTATTTTGACTGTAACTGTTAGCTGCTCCTGGCATTCTCTAATCCCTGCTCTCCTCTCTGTCCCCCCCCCACACATTCCCTGTGGTGTGGGGGGTTTGAGCTGTCAGGACCTGCTTGGTCGTCGGTCTGCCAACGCTGAACCAGGTCGTCACCCGGAATCCAGTCTCCATGACGGCCAACAGCGAGTTTCCCGGTCCCATCCAACGTCTATAAAGCCGAACAATGGATTTTGGTGTTTCAAAACCCATTGACACTGTATGACTATGTTTAGCTTGTGTTCTGCTCCTCTCTCTTACCAACCGTCTCTGGAGGAGGGGATCCCTCTCTGAATTGCTCCTCCCAAGGTTTCTTCCATTTTTTCTCCCGGTGGGAGTTTTTCTGGGAGTTTTTCCTTGTCTTCCTTGAGGGTTTAGGTTGGTTGAGGGGCAGTTCTATGGGCGCATGTGAAGCCCTCTGTGACATGCTTGCGTGTAAAAAGGGCTATACAAATAAATTTGATTTGATTTGATTTGATTTGCACTTAGCAATCCAATCCACTTTTCCATGTTGATAAGAGCATCAAAATGAGAAAAAATAATGGGACAAAAAGAAATCAATGGACATTTAGAATAGATAAAAATGTGCGATTAATTGCAATTAATCGCGAGTTAACTATGACATTAATGCGATTTATTGCGATTAAATATTTTAATCGTTTGACAGCACAAGGTGCAACATGTATGCAAAGTCAGTGAACACTCTGAAACTAATTTGATGATGATAGGTCACATGACCAAAAAGCTATTGAAGTTTGAAATAATAAACAATTCACTGAAACTTGTTTGAGGTAAAAATGAACAAACTAAAGGCTCTGCAACATGTATACATAGTCAATGAACACTCTGAAATGGATTTGATGATGGTAGGTCACATGACCAAAAAGCTATTGAAGTTTCAAACTTTCAAAAATTCACTTAAAATAGTGTGACATGAACATGAAAAAACTAAAGGCTGTACAACATGTTCACATAGTCAATGAACACTCTGAAATGGATTTGATGATGATAGGTCACATGACCAAAAAGCTATTGAAGTTTCAAACTTTCAGAAATTCACTGAAAATAGTGTGAAGTGAAAATGACAGAACTAAAGGCTGTGCAACATGTATACATAGTCAGTGAACACTCTGAAATGGATTTGATGATGGTAGGTCACATGACCAAAAAGCTATTGAAGTTTCAAACTTTCAGAAATTCATTTAAAATAGTGTGAGGTGAAAATGAAAAAACTAAAGGCTGTTTAACATGTATGCATAGTCAAAATGAACCCTCTGAAACTAATTTGATGATGATAGGTCACATGACCAAAAAGCTATTGAAGTTTCAAAATTTCAGAAATTCAGTGAAAATAGTGTGAGATGAAAATGAAAAAACTTAAGGCTGTGCAACATGTATGCATAGTCAGTGAACACTCTGAAACTAATTTGATGATGATAGGCATGGGCGTCAGCAGCATTTTGATAGAGGGGGACACATTTTGCAGGGGGTCTGGGGGTTTGTCCCCTAGAGAATTCTTTTAAATATGTAGATGCAATTTCCCGCATTCTGGTGCATTTCCCACAACTAGAAACAGAGCTGTCTCCACTGCCCCTGCATGCTGCCTCTGACTCACTCTCAATCTCAACCACCTATATCAGGAGACATGGAGATGCATTGAGCATTCTTTCATATTTATAATAATAATTTTAATTTAGATTGTTCATATGAAGATTTCTGAGATGTAAATCATGTTATCAGCATATCAAATTCACAATTGGTATAGGTTTAGTAGCCTAATAATTATGTAGGCTACACAAAAAAATAGCTTCTCCCTAAAGCATGACTGGACAGTTCAGAAATGATCAAATGTGTGTTCAAACCTGTAGTCTTTTCCACAGATCACATCCTTAGGATGTAAGCTTTCAAAAAATACATGGTTTAGGTGGTTGAATCAGTTTCCCTAAAGCCCCAGAAAGTATCAGCCATATAGCCTACTCCATTTAACAATACCAAACTTATTATGCATGGGCAGCATACTAATATGGAGAGATGGACGTGTCTCTTGTCTCATTAGATAACATACTGGGGGTATAAGCTTTCAGAGGATATATGGTTTTAATGGTTGAATCAGTTTTGCCTTCATGTTACAGACTAACATGTAGCAATAAAATTCTGCAAATTGCCAAAATTACAAGTTGAGCACCCTTATTTAATTTGGAAGACAATTCTGAAATAAAGTTCTTTTTTTTTCAGTCGTTAGAAAAACTAGCATGTTGGCTAAAGTTAACTCCAGATTAGCTCACGGTTGTTATGGCAATAAAAAAAACACTGGCAATTTCTTCTGTAGCTACTTGGAAAAAACATCCTTGTCATCTCTTTCTGCCTGAAAAAGACGCCTAGGTCTGAACACGGCCAAAAACACAACATATTTCAGACCCAGATTAAGAAATCGACAAATGCTGTTCCACTTGTAATGGGTAAATAAAGTATGGTATTGCCTAGTGCTAGAAGTAGGTAAAAAGCTTGCTTATCTAGATAACAATAATTGTTTGCAGAAGGATTTTTGTGACTTAACTAATGCTATTATACTCAGACAATGTCTCATAAGGGTGCTTTGGCCACTGAAGGGAAAACTGGGCAACTTTGACTTACTTTCCTCTTCCTCAAAAAAACCCTCCTTATGTCCATCTCGTCTGTGGAACAGTCATGTCTGAAGTGCTACCTTCAAGCGCGATGCGTCAACCAAAGAGTATGGGAGTTGAATCTGCGTGTGTGATGCTGTTTTTCTAGAAAATGTGGAGTGGAATTCTATTGCTATGGGTATTCTCCCTACTGATAAAGTGGAACGGATTTGATTGTGAAGCAATGGAAAGATCGCTGGACTAGTAGACCAGTCATGCACTAATATTTTGATCGCAAATAGTTCTGGCAAAGCTGACGATGCCATGCAGAATGCTTTGTATCTTGCATCAATCATGGTTTTGGCAGATGAGTGGCCATACAGGTGGCACACATATTTGCAAAGTAGTTGCTAAGTAGTTCATCATGGTGTCAGGACAATAACCTCTCTCTCAACGTCAGCAAGACCAAGGAGATGATTGTGGACTATAGGAGGCGGCAGGAGGAGGAGCATGCACCCCTACACATCAACGGATCCGAAGTGGAGGTCAGCTGCTTCAAGTTCCTTGGGTGAACATCAGCAATGATCTCACCTGGTCTGTTCACACGGACAAGGTGGTCGAAGCGGCCCGTAAACGCCTCTTCTTCCTGAGGAGACTGAAGAAGTTTGGCATGGACTCAGTCATCCTCACTAACTTTAACAGATACACTATAGAGAGCATTCTGACCAGTTGCATCACAGTGTGGTATGGGAGCTGTACAGACAGGGACCGCAAGGCCCTATGTAGTGTGGTCCGTTCTGCTGAGTTCATCATCGGCAGGAAGCTCCCAGCCCTACAGGACACATACCACACACGTTGCCTCAGGAAAGCTGGCAGGATTCTAAGAGACTGTTACCACCCATACTTCAGTCGCTTTACCCGTTGCCTTCTGGCAGGCGTTACCGCAGCATTCGGTCGCGCACACGCAGACTAGACAACAGTTTCTATCCAAGGGCCATCAGGCTTCTGAATGGACATTGATGTGGACATTGATTCACTTCATACTAGTCACTTTACACACTGTCACTTCAGCTACTGGTTCCACTTTCAGTAACATTGCACTACTGTATTTCACTGTACTTTGCCATCAGGCTCCTGAATGGACATTGACATGGTCATTGATTCACTTCTTACTAGCTACTTACACACTGTCACTTTCAGCTCCTGGTTTCACTATCAGTAATATTGCACTATTATACTTCACTTAGTTTAGAATAGGTTTATAGGGTTAGCCATAGGTTATTATGTGTATTTAGGGTGTAGTATATTGTATTTTTATATTTATCTGTATAGTTAGGAGGTTTACTTATTTAAGCTTAGCATAGATGTAATTTATGTTCTGTGTACTTATATGTCATGTTATGCCAGGTGCTTACATAGCCTGGTCCTAACCAGACCCTTGTACATTTCATTTGTACAGAGGGTCTGGGATCGCTCCATTGACAAACGTTAACTTCCTTGAAGGCGGGTCCTCTGTTGAAGTTTAAAACTATTGGATCTGCCCAGAGCCACTCTGATTTGCCATAACCAATCGCACGTTTTCGCCTTAGCCAACTCCTTCACCACTACTGTAACGGAGCTAGCTGCCATAGCTGGAAAATCAAACTTTTCCCGAACCCCGTGGGGAGGAGGGCCACAACATCATGGCCACCAACAAAACTCAGCAAGAAATGTCCTTAATCCGGCTTTAACTTATGGATATTTGGCAGCGTTGCCACAACCGCAGAATAGCTTCACTCGCATCTTTCTCCGCCGCCATTACTGAACTACCCCAACTAGTGCACGACAATAACGTCATCGTTCTCAGCCACTCCCTCTGTTCGCTGATTGGACCTACAAATTTTTTCTGAAAACCTACTTCAAAGTCAAACTCCCAGACCTAGTACAGAAGCAAAATCCAAATTGAGCGGAAGTACGTAGGAGGGCAGAGCCAGGCTAGGTGCTTACGTTGTCTTGTCTTAAGAATTTCAGTGCCCAGTCTGACCTTGTGTTGTTCTGTGCATCTGACAATAAAATACTTGAACATGAACAAAGTTAGACTGGTCCAGGTTAAAACTGCTACGCAGATTTGTAAATGCAGTCAGGTATTCATCTTTCTCACAAGCAACAGAAAATGCCTTTCTTTTGCCTTTGCCATAAACGTCAATGAAACGCCTGTAGCAAGTGGAGTGAAACCCAGTGTCTTCGGGAACATTGTCAAACTCAACTTCTAGACAATGTTGGTAGGTTTCCGCTATTTTCTGATTCTCACCATGCAAGCCAAGCCACCGTTTGGCCCTGTTTCTGAATGTATCCCACCGTGTGCAGGTAAAATACTTTTTCTTTCTGTATGGACGTGAGATGCATATAGCATTGTTTCCTTAATTTACTCGTCATTGAGAAAACATCTTGGACTCTTTAAATATTTTCACAAAAAGCAGCCACTTTATTGGTCTAGCAGTAAGCACGTGATAATTTCCGCATCACTCATGATCGATGAAAGAACAAGTGCTGACTTTAAACACAATAAAAAAATGTACTGCAGGATTCCACATGGATAACTTTTTTTTTCTCTTGCTCAAAACCAATAGGTGGTTTTATCAGAATCAAAGGAATGCAGTGCCCCATATATGGTAATGGGATGAAACGGGATTATATCGATCCACCACGGCAAAAAGCAAGCTCCCTCATCCTCCACTTCATCAAAATAAAATGACACTCCACGATTGACGTGATCAATAGGCTTTTGTAAGTCAAGGTCCTTTTTTATAGACCTTTACTTCATTGATTAAAAAAACACATGAAGAAAGACACTTTCTAAACACAGAAAATTAAATAGACTTTTTTGACATTGTTTTATAAATAGCCTTTGTTAATCAATACATTAAACAGTAGCCTAACTTTTTAACACGTTTTTTGTGTCGGGAAAATGAAGGACAGATGTATGGATTTAGATTTGTTTTGCAATTGTAGGCTAGGCCTACTGTTAACAACTAGCTTTTATAATTATACTGGGATCATTTAGATTGAGATATAGGCCTATATTAGCCTGGCTCTGCCCTCCTACGTTCTTCCGCTCAATTTGGATTTTGCTCTGTACTAGGTCTGGGAGTTTGACTTTGAAGTCGGTTTTCAGAAACACATTTTTTGTAGGTCCAATCAGCGAACAGAGGGAGTGGCTGAGAACGATGACGTTAATGTCGTGCACTAGTTTGAGTAGTTCAGTAATGGCGGCGGAGAAAGATGCGAGCGAAGCTATTCTGCGGTTGTGGCAACGCTGCCGAATATCCATAGGTTAAAGCCGGAGTAAGAACATTCCTTTCTGAGTTTTGTTGGTGGCCATGATGTTGTGGCCCTCCTCTCCACGGGGTTCGGGAAAAGTTTGATTTTTCCAGCTACGGCAGCTAGCTCCGTTACAGTAGTGGTGAAGAAGTTGGCTAAGGCGAACGCTTGCGATTGGTTATGGCAAATCAGAGTGGCTCTGGGCAGATCCAATAGTTTTAAACTTCAACAGAGGACCCGCCTTCAAGGAAGTTAACGTTTGTCAATGGAGCGATCCCAGACCCTCTGTACAAATGAAATGCACAAGGGTCTAGTTAGGACCAGGCTAGGCCTATATGCCCATAGCCGCTGGAACTAGAGGTGCTGAGGGTGCTGCAGCACCCCCTGACAGCATGAGCATTTAAATTGATATGACTTAAAAATCCACAACCATGGCACAGCTCCGCAGTAGCGGACTAGCCATCGGGAGCACCGGGAGAAGAATAATGATGGAAAACCAGGCTAAGAAACGTAGGGTGGGGATGAAAAATTAAGAGACAAAGAAATCACCTTCACTAAACAAGGTTTTACCAATTGAAAAACGGTTATGTTTATTTTACATAAAGCTCAACTATTTTGCGCTCAAATGACACGCCCAAAAATGTGGCTTGCGCGCTCGCATTAAGGCTATAACTCCCAAACTTGCATCACATCAAACACTGAATATGCTTGCATTAGCAGGCCGGCTGTGGTGGCGTATATGGGGGCCAGTTCTAGTGGGCCAGTCTGGATCAGGGCCTAGGGCCTATTTTTACTCCCAGTACGTCCCTGCCGCCCCGCAACATTAAGCCCCCCCCAGCACCCCCTTGATAAAATATGTTCCCGCGGCTATGTATATGCCTGATGCCTAACATTTGAAAAAAACTACCATATAGCCATGCGTTTAACGTAGGCTATGTAGGTTTGTATAATTCTGAAATCATTGTTCATCATTGTTTAATGCATTAGGCTAAATGTTGTAGCATATGTATTTAAGTTTATTTTCTATAAATGTAGCGTACATATTGAGCTGAGGGAGAATGAGAAAATGAGGATGTCCGTGGTAAATCATAGTTTTCCCGTTGGGTCAGTGTTACAGTATGGAAGGCCGTATGTGCCAAAACGTGTAAGTTAACGTTTGTGTACAGACGTTAAAAACGTCTGTGTACAGATGTCATAAATTGAAGTTTTTAACGTCTGTTCACGTTTAAAATTGGGTGCTACCATATCATTTGTTTCTGAGGGGAAACCAGATAATGATCATTGCAAGAGAGAAAACCTGTCTTGATTGAATTGAAGTTAAGAAATAAGCTCATATAAATTGACAGTAACATTATCAACAACTGTAGGCTATTTTGTAAGCTACTGATTACTTACTGAGAAAATATTTAAGCTTGTATACTATATCATCCACATTTAAAAAAATAAAAAATATATTTCTAAAGTGCCCACTAGATGGCAGTGTGAGAGGACAAATGCTAAGGGCAGAGCTTCTGGTCAACATGATGGGTATACCCAAGGATAAATTGTGGCGCAACAGCAAGCAAAATAACATTACAATAAAACAGTTTAGGAATACACACAATAAATAAAACACAGGTAATACCCATGGCAAAATACAAGTAATATCCAACACAGGGAATGTACAAAATACTATTAATGTAATTGAGACTAAATGAAAATTTACAGGGTCTGGTTTTTCCCCCCTGGATAGGGAATGGAACCTATAGAGGATAGATACCTGTGTTTGTCAGAGCATGTTTGAACGGAGTTGTAAATTAGTGGAGCAAGGGACAGAGTGCCATTAATTAAACCTGAGCAAGGAGCGCACATTATTAATGGCCCAGTTTCCTAGACAGGGGTTAAACCTGTAGTCCAAAAGTAAGAGAAAAAGGACGATGCTTAATCCATGTCTGGGAAACCTTTGGCTAGATATATGGTGCATTCCTTTGCCTATTTGGTAGGCTATTTAAATCACCTCTGACCATACATGGGGCATAGCGCACACAGTTTTTTTTTCACTCACACTTTGGTGGTTTTAAAATTTCAGCATAATACTATTTGCATGCTTTGTGCTTGGAGTCATTATAGGCTATGGTTGCATTCATCCCTGTTCCCCGAGTCGAGGTGCATAATTTTCGTAAAATGAATGAATAGTTTGCCATGAAATGCTTGTCTTGTTGACTAGAAAAACTAATCCTAGAGTCCCATATATTTATGCACAAAGTTAAACACGTTGTTTATGAAATGTCTAAAGTTGGCCAATTTACATTATGTGGGCCTAGCTTAATATTCGAACCCAAGGGGGTTAGTATATTATGCACTGTACATTTAAACATCAGTTCTCTGCTCTTTTCTAAACTGGCTACAGCAAAATATAGGCTATTGACTTGACTAGGAATTAATTAGCCTACGCACTATATAAGCTTAATAATAATAATAATTATTATTATAACAATGTATATTATAATTATTTAATAACTTATTGTCTCCAAAACAAATTAATATACAGGTCTATCTACTGCGAGCAATTAAACCACAGGGCAGGTAATAAAGGATAAGCACAGGGCAGCAGCAATCGTCAAATAATAATCAATCATAAGGCCTTGCAAGCCCTGGAACTTTAAAGGGCAGTGAATTAAATCCCAAATCTTGGCTAGTGCTCTACAGTTTACAGAAATAATCCTCCCAGAACTTCACTCTTAATATTGAAACCTAAAGTAAATATACATCGACTGAAAACTACTTTCAATAGCGGTTAGCAAACAAGGTATAGGTGCATTACCGCCACCTACTGGAGTGTGATACAGGATAAACCGCACAAGTAGCTCTCTCCCACACAAATGGACTGTCCCAAATACTAAATGATAGCTATGTAAGAGTCCACATGTTCACAGTAGGACTAGTACACCCGAGCGCAGAAACTACTTCAAAAAAGTGGGTGGGTATGTTGGTCCCAACGTTTTTATTCAACAATGTTGAATAAAAAAAAAAATAATAATGTTGGTCCCAATGTCAAAAAGGGGTGGGTAGTTGACGCCAACCAATAGCATGGAAGCATAGATGGTCCACACTGTACACGGCTGTTTACTCACACGTTTTGGCACATATGGCTTTCCATAGAGGAACGTCTGGTTAAGCAACAAAGGCTGATTTGTACAGGCTAAGCCTGACAGTTAGCCTGCCCCGGACCAGGCTGGTTTCGAAGCATAAGTCGCCATAGTAACTGAGTTCGAACTACGTTGAGCTGGCTTTATGGAACCGAATGATCAAGAAATTAGTCTGACATAAGCCTGGCTTATTTGGTAAACTTGCAGCCTATATAACATCCATTATGTTTGCTACACGTTGAGTTATGTATTGGCCCTGTATTCAGCTGCATTAAGCTATATCAACTGAGACAATATAGGCTATGTAATAAACAAGTAATTGATTTGCATTTTGGTTGTGTGGGCTTGATCCATTTTGGAAATCCATGTTGATTTGGCTTTGATATGGTTGACACACTGGAGGCTATTGCATAATATTTTGTATATGACTTCAGGACCAATAGTTGGCCCACTACTAGGGTGACCAGACGTCTGGATTTCGTCCGGACAGTCCGGTTTACCAGCCCTTTGTCCGGTCCGCTGATGCGTGTCCTCCTTTTCGCCCTTTTGTCCTCCTTTTTTACCCTTCCTGCCCACTGTCGCAATTTACCACTCGCGTAGGCTTTCAGATGCCAAAAAGAAAGACCTCCTTAAAACCAGGTGGAGTTCAGAACTCCACTTAGCAGCCACTATCAGCAAATATCAATATCATGCCTTCTGTAAGTTCTGTCGCATTGACGTGAGAAGTAGGGGGAAAGGGGCTTTTGAGCGGCATGCCTGCACTACGCAACTGCACAAGGATAAAGCTAGTTCTGCCGGGCACTGTTCCTTAACATAATTTTTTGCTCTGAACACAACAACAGCGCTGAGCAACCGCTGCTGAGCTGACCAAATTATATCTTTTAGCTTATTTTCTTATTTGTCTTTTGACTAAACTTGTCTCACTTAAGACAACAGAAACTCAGTGCACTTTTAATGGAGTATTGAATTTGTTTTCAAATTACAAATGTTGACTTACTAAAATGACAAAATAATTGACCCCCCCCATGAAAACAAATTAGCCTATGTGTGTGGCACTTTTTGCAGTTCCGTGACGAGTCGGGCTGTCAGTGTCAAGGGAGAACTGCATCCTCTGGAAACACCTAATAACCTGCTATGAAATCGCCCGATCCAAGAAATAGTGTCAACTCTTCCATACGTTACGTCCTTTGCTGAACGTCTGGGTAAAACATTTTTTTATTCCAATTTCAAAACTGGTGGTTCAATTCTACGTGGTAGGGCTAGCTAGCTATCCTTATGTAGCTAGCCAGCTAGCAATCCAGCTAACGCTAGTCTAGGGGTAAGAGATGATCTGTTTTTAGCAAGGCTAGCTAAAGTTCTAGACTATAACTACGTTTGTAGTTAAACTTGTCTCTATTTATGACGATTCGAGTAGTCACTATGATAGCTCTTGCTAATGATAAAATAACAATTTCGCACTATTTCATGATTTTTGCTGTTAGTTTAGCTAACGCTACTAGTTCGAAAAAGTTGATATGATAAACGATCAAGAAAACAGATGAATTTAAATCCCTTCAGTTTATTTTGTTGTAAACAATCTTCCGTCTCAAACAATTACCCCTTTGTAATGTAATGTTTAAACTGTGTCGGAAGACTAATCTTTTACCGAACCGTATGGAGCAATTTAGCAATTATTATTATTAACATCCCAAGCTTACATTACGTCCTCCTAACAACGCATCTAACCTGAAAGTAGCTATTCACCATTTGGTCATACTTACTTATTTCCAGTTTATTGCATAGGCAAAGCTAACACAGAGAAATGTAAGTAACATGGCTGAAAGTCGTGTGTGTGTTTTAAAGAACAGGAGAAAGCAACCTCGCCGTTTATTCTGGTCATTATTTCTGCTCCCTAGCTGACCTCTAAAACATTCGACCAAGTCGTCAGGCTAACTTTTAAATATCTGTCTGTCTACCCAGTGTAGCTCAGCCATCGCCCTCTTACACAGCCCTGATGAGGGGAAATGAGGTGTCATAGTGTTCAGCATGAACATCCACACACTGGGGGGTTCTATAGCCGACTCTCTGGGCCCTAGCCTGGCCGTGCGTATGAGCGGAGCAGGCGGAGGGTGGAGCGGCGTGTCTCTAAAGCCCGCCGGGCGAATCACCTCGCTGTTCCAGACCATGGTTCCCACAGGATACACCAAGCTCCAGGAGGAACGTCTGGCCCTGGCAGACCTTGGGCCCAAGCCCGAGGGCCCCAACCAAAATGGCTATCGAGTAGAACCCCCCCATCTGGAGGTCCGACGCCATCCCGACCGGGCCGCGCGGTGCTCCATCAGCCTGTCGGACTGTGGCGACGGCCGCTACGCAGAGACAGAGCCCATGCTTCCAGAGGGACGACTGTCAGGGGAAGAGGCAGATGAGGAGGAGGAGGAGGAAGAGGAGGAAGGCCAGGGGTCCGCTACCCGGAATATGCCCAAGGAGTCGCCCCTTGCCATGGCTTTGCAGATACTATTACCCTTCCTGCTGGCAGGGTTTGGCACCGTGTCAGCAGGCATGGTGCTAGACATTGTTCAGGTGAGACGTAACTCTGTACATTCATTCCAGCATACCTGTACTTTTTAGAAAGAAAGAAATATGTTGTGTTATCATTCTGACTAGCAATGGTTCCATAGTAGGCAGGCTAACAACACCTGTCTGTTGATAAAGGGCAATGCTGCAGAGACTTTAGGCAAATTGGCTCATTGATGTGGAGTTCGTGCCCTCCCTTTCTCTCTCTCTTTTTCTCAATTTCTCTGTCTCCCTTTCTCTTTTTTTCTCACCCTTTCCCCTCCTTCCTGTCTGTTCATTAGCACTGGGAAGCTTTCAGGTACATCACAGAGATCTTCATCCTGGTTCCAGCCCTGCTTGGCCTGAAAGGCAACTTGGAGATGACCCTTGCTTCCCGACTGTCCACAGCGGTGAGAGGAATACGCACACACACACACACACATTCAATTCCCTTGACACTCCCTTGACTCTACATTGTTATTAAGGACAGTTGCTGTCACCTGCGTCAACTGAAACCCAACCTCAAAAGCTAACACTTGTCATCATCCCTGCTCTTGTCTTGCCAGGTCTTGTTATTCCCCTCCTTAGGCTCATGCAATACACAGCATCCCCATTACACAACACTCCCAACCAGTGTTGGGTGTAACGCCTTACAGTAGTCAGACTACTTTTGTTAGGTAACAAGAAACTTAACGCATTACTTATTTAATTGAATGAATCTGTTACTAGTTCCTTGTTCAAACAAGGAACGCGTTACTTAATTTAGTCTTTTGGTCGCGAGCCCTCAGCAAGTAGCTAAAAGTCTAGGAAAGTTGAGGCTACTTTTCGCTAGGTACCTATGAGAACGTCTTAATCTGCTAGACAGGTGGGTTCCATTTTACAACATTATTTATTGATTAAAGACTTTCTTGATTCAGGAACTTAATGCAAATATTGCTTTCATTATGGTGGATTATTACCTTGATCTGTCTTGCTCAGGGGCGGAGCAAAGGTGTCTCAGGAGGGGCGGAAACTGGTTCGGGGGCCCCTATTATTAATATTTTGCAGTGCAATAAAATATAACCATAAAAAGTAACCAATGGCACCCTCTATTGTGAACAGCACATATTAGCC
The DNA here is from genome assembly GCF_021917145.1 of Hypomesus transpacificus. Taxonomy (NCBI): domain Eukaryota; kingdom Metazoa; phylum Chordata; class Actinopteri; order Osmeriformes; family Osmeridae; genus Hypomesus; species Hypomesus transpacificus. Next base: position 5,881,881 of record NC_061066.1, read on the forward strand.
AATAATAAATGCGTTCAGTCATCACAGCCCATAATGTGCGAACAAAATGTAGGCCAGTAGGCTCGCATTCAGTAGAATCTCTCACACACAGTATACTGTAGGCCTACACAAAACCATGTATACATGGGTTTAATGATCTGTCCATTTACCAAATACATTATATTCAATCAACAAAGAGGTCATAAGCCCCCCAAAATGAAGTTATAGACAGTACTGTTTACTGCTTAGCCTATAGTCATCCTAACAGTGACAACTTATAATAAACAAACATAGGCCTAAATAACAATTATTTTAGCAACAATTTGGGTCGAGCTACACAAGCGAACCAAGCTCCCATGGACCGGGCTCAATGTGCCCGACGCTAATTATGTCGAATGCAAATGTGCCGACTTAAAGGCAAGGGGGGGGGGGGGGGAAGCTCACCAGTCTGTACTCCCTTTATTTATATATTTACGAGCTGATTTATTATTACAGAAATGTTTCGGAAAATGTAGGCCTATATATATTTACTAAAATTGTCTACCATGGATACAATCAACGTTTTGTTGCCAAAGAGAAATTATGAAAAAACAAACATAGATCGGGGGCCCCCTCGGGTGCCCGGGGTTTTCGGCGCCCCTACCCCCTCCGCTTCTGGTTTTGCTGTATAATGAGGATAGATCATGTTATATGCGAGTTACACTGAATATTCAGTCCAATATGTGCTGTTGCTGAGGTCAACCCATTAAATGTACCTCCTGGGCATAAGAGTGACCAAGGTGAATTGTCTAATACTTTTCTTAATGTAATGCTTACTTTAGTAACTTAATGCCTTCCTCTCTACAGCAAGTAACTAAGTAACGAAACTAGTTACTTTAGAAAGACTGTAACTAGTAACTGTAATTAGTTACTTTAAAAAGTAACGTTACCCAACACTGCTCCCAACATATCACTACACACTGCATTATTTTATCCCTCAGGTCAAATGACAATGGAAAGCTGAGTAGCCTTGGTAGACTCAGTGGCGGATTTAGTAGTTTGGGGGCCCCAGGCAAAGACGGTCATGGGGCCTCCTATTCTCACTATTTTCAATCCATATAATAATTATTAATATAATAATAATAACTAGAGAGGGTACAATTTCTGGGGAAATTGTAGGGTGTGCTTGCTAGCGTCGGTAATTTTTACAACTGATATTTCTGTATATTTTTTTATAAAAATGCGCATTTACTATTTATGAAGATTGCATAGATTTAAAAGCATACATTTGTTGCTGCTCATTTACAATTCAAAATACAAAAAGTGAAGTGTAGAATGAAACGGTTGTCTTTTCGTTTCCTCTGCAAGCGGAAATATTGATAAGCTATAGCAGCCTCAGTTGAAAAGTTGGATCAAACGAAGATATTGGCAATCTGGTGTAAAACGGTCCTAACCTCTATGACTCTGTCACCTTAAGTTTCTCCCTTCAAGTGATATTTTCAAGCATTTATCCTACTCATATTGCATTCATTCATTAAGAACCCCCTTTGAAACAAGCTGTTGTAACATTGATCACATGCAGTATTTCAGATGGAATCGCAATTCAAACAGTACCATCTGCTAACTGAAAATATGCCCGCAAAAATGTAAATAAGCTTGACATTTATTTCGGGGGAAATTCAAAAATTTGCTGCGCAGCAGTGATGGGAAGTTTGGATCATTTTACTGATTCGGTTCTTTGAATCTCGTTCAGTAAAATGAACAAATCTTTTTTAAGTCATTTATTCATTTCAGGGGGGGGGGGGGCGGGGTGCTATCCGTCCACTGCAAACACGTATCATATTCTCTAATAGGTTCATAGGTTATCATGACAGTTTGTATGATTTGGTCATTTATCATCACACTAGCATTTCATTATCACGGCAAACATTAAGACTGCACTAAACTGTAAGTGTAATTGTAAAGTGAAAATAACAAAACCAGTCAGTATGATGACTTGAGCAAATATCATTCATGTCTTACTAAAACAGTGGCCACGCGAAAGGGAATGAGGAAACTGTTTCCTCTACAAAAAATACAATGCGGGTCACGTGAAAAAAGGATCCAAAGACTCGTAGAAAGACAGAGTCCGGAAATGAACGAATCGTTTGTTTCCTCTAGCTACCAGTACAGAGCCTATGCAGGTCATGTGAAAAATGATCCAAAGACTCGTACCCGAAGACCGAGTCGGGAAATGAACGAATACTTTCTGTTTACTTGGACGAGCCTATGCAACAGTCCCGATGCGCAGCCACGAGAAAAAGAACTAATCACTCTTTGAGAGGACTCGTTACTCCGAAGTCCTTGTAAGGATTCGAATCGTTCACGAACAACACATCACTACTGGCCAGAAGAAAGCAAGCTCATGTCATTGTGATGTACTTTGAAAGGGTCTCCTCACTCTCACCATAGGCCCACACACATATACTATAAACTAGTGATGTTCATGATTAATCATGAATCGATTAATTGCAGTTAAGAATTTAACTGGTTAAAAATGTATTAACCGATAACATTTGCTGTCTCCATTGTTAGTATTGGGTTAGGGTTGCGCCCCAGTGTTGCCGCTTTATTAATCCTTACCGCCGTTGCTTCAGAATTGTATGAAATGTTGTGAAGTTGGGACTTTACGACTGCGGAGCTATCTGCTCAACGGAACTCAAAACGGTCTTCTGTTTACTCTCCACTTGAGAGTATAACCTATATTGGCTCTCATATATATTCTTTATTATTTTTATTATTTTCCCACCCTAACTCAACCCTCAATTTTGGCACTACATAGACAATGTCGGTGTCAAAATGTTCGTCTTCGTCCTGATTGCTTTGCTTGTATCCGTGCGGTACCTACCTAGCTAGCCACAGTCACAAACACCACTAACGTCACAAACCCACACGCAGGGTTGGGTATGTTACTTTTTAAATGTAATCCGTTGCAGTTATTAGTTACCCATCCACAATTGTAATCAGTAACATAACTCTAATATAACCCAGACTCTAATGTTATCGGATTACTTTCCAATACTTTTGGATTACTTTCAAAACTGAATTCATAACCATTTGAAGTTTGTTTACATAACCTGGAAAAAAACTAAATAAAATAAAAAAATGTAGCACCCCAGAAACTGTTGTAGCAGGACATACAGCAGCACTCCAAAATAAATTTAAAGGTCACCCCAAGTCATTAAGGGCATTACACTCTAGGTGGACTGATGACCAGTAGTAGTGTACCAAAAGAAAAAAAGGATATAGTGTCCAACAATGGCAGTTGACATACAATTCAGAATATTATTTACACACTTGTATTTATTGTTTGAGAAATGCATACAGCACATTGTGATAATTCCACCAAAAACTGCAGTTTGGGAACAATTAACCAATTATGTTATTCACTTATTGTGGCCACTAAATGGCAGAGATATAATCTAAAACAATTGACATAACTTTTTATTAAAGGAACACTGCAGACCTAGCCTGGCTGCCAGCCCAACTTAGCCCCGCCCACAACTAAACTAATTTGGTTGGGAAGTTGGGTCTGGAGAACCTCGGTTCGGGGAAAACTACGGCAGAACAGGAGCTGTTCGGACCAATCAAATTGTCAGGGCGCGCTTTATACGATGATGGACAAATTATCAACAGTAACGTAATCAACCACGTCACAAAAGAGCGCTCGAGTTGAATTCGTTTTCAACAAACATGGCTACCGCTGGACTGCTGTATACCAACACGCACCAGGGTGAGCTACAACAATGACAAACCCTGGTTTACAGCTAAACTCAGAAGGCTGAGGCTGGACAAAGAGGCCGCGTTTAGGAGTGGGGACAAGGACAGATTCAAGGAGTCGAAGAACAGGTTTAGCAAGGCGGTGAGAGAGGCTAAACCAGTGTTTCCCAACTTTTTTGAGCCGTGGCACATTTTTTACATTTACAAAATCCTGGGTTACACCACCAACCAAAATGACACAAAATGACACTCACACTAACACAGTACATATTAGATTAGATGACCTTTATTATAATACATATAGTTAATAATATAGTTTTGTAATGTATTTATACTTAGTGGGAAACCTGGGGCTGTTTCGATGAACACAAAATGGATATCCTGGCAGTAATGGTAGAAAAACACACACAAAGCTCTTCCTCAACAGCTCTCAGTCTCTCTCTGTTTTTAGTTTTTATCGCATTCAAGCTTGAGAAGCTCAGCTCACACAGATATGGGGTTGAAAACGGGAGCAATGTCAAAATAGCTTTATTGGCTAGAAGGGGGAACGGCAACAGATAACCAGAAACTGTCCAAAGGAAAATCAGCAAAGTTTAGCTTTAAACCACGATCTTGTTTCAGTTCAATGAGTTCCTCTTGCTCCTCGACTATTTTCCGATTGACAAAAACTATATGACAAATGCTGTAGTATGGCTTCAAAATAGCTTTCGTTTTGGAAAAATAACTCACTGTGGTGGAAGCGTCGGTAATATTTAGAACTCACGCGAACCAAAGCACTCACAAAATGGTAGAGTAGGCAAAAGCCAAAGCATGAAGAACTGTTTTTTGGGGAAATATTTGTTTTCAGTTTTTTAATAAATGCGTTTTTTTCTTTTGTATCTGCCACACTTTATTACAATTCAATTAGGTGATATTAGATAATTTCCCACGGCACACCTGACAATCTCTCACAGCACACTAGTGTGCCGTGGCACACTGGTTGGGAAACACTGGCTAAACGACTGTACTCAGAGAGGCTGAAGCGCCAGTTCTCTAGTAACGACTCTGCTTCTGTCTGGAGAGGGCTCAGGCAGATCACCAACTACAAGCCCAGAGCCCCCCACCCCACTAACGACTCTCGTCTGGCCAACGACCTGAACGAGTTCTACTGTCGTTTTGAAAGACAATTGGACTGCCCTGAACTATCCCTTCCCTCCCCCCCGCTCCCCACCAACTCAGTGACGACACTCTCCATTCAGGAGAGTGAAGTTAACAGACTTTGCAAGAGGCAGAACCCATGCAAAGCAGCTGGGCCCGACGCTTTCTCCCCTGCCACCCTCAAGAACTGTGCTGACCAGCTGTCTCTGGTGTTCACCTACATATTTAACACCTCCCTGGAGACATGCCATGTGCCAGCCTGTCTTAGGCCTCCACCATCATCCCTGTGCCCAAAAAGCCCAGGCCAACTGGACATAATGACTACAGACCCGTCGCCCTGACCTCTGTGGTAATGAAGTCTTTTGAGCGCCTGGTGCTGGCATACCTTAAATCCATCACAGACCCTCTACTGGACCCACTGCAGTTTGCCTACAGAGCCAACAGGTCTGTGGGCGACGCAGTTAACAGCTTCACTCTACAGCACCTGGACTCCCCAGCATCCTACGCCATGATCCTGTTTGTGGACTTCAGCTCTGCCTTCAATACCATCATCCCAGCCCTGCTTCAGGACAAGCTCTCCTAGCTGAATGTGCCTGATTCCACCTGCAGGTGGGTCACAGACTTTCTGTCTGACAGGAAGCAGTGCGTTAAGCTGGGAACTCAAGTCTCTGACCCCCGGTCCATCAGCACCGGATCACCTCAGGGCTGCGTTCTTTCTCCTCTGCTCTTCTCCCTGTGCACCAACAACCAATGACTGCACCTCCAGTCATCCGTCCGTCAAACTCCTGAAGTTTGCGGACGACACCACCCTTATTGGGCTCATCTCTGGTGGAGACGAGTCTGATTATAGATGGGAAGCGGACAACCTAGTGACCTGGTGCAGCCAGAACAACCTAGAGCTCAATGCTCTTAAGACAGTGGAGATGGTTGTGGACTTCAGGAAGAACACAGCCCCACTCCCCCCCCCATCACCCTGAGTGACTCCCCAGTCAACACTGGAGTCCTTCCGCTTCCTGGGCACTATCCTCTCCCAGGACCTCAAGTGGGAACTGAACATCGGCTCCCTCATCAAGAAAGCACAACTGAGGATGTACTTCCTTCGGCAGCTGAAAAAATTCTTCAACCTGCCAAAGACAATGATGGTGCACTTCTATTCAGCAATCGAGTCCATCCTCACCTCCTCAATTACCGTCTGGTACGCTGCTGCCACTGCCAAGGACAGGAGCAGGCTGCAGCGTATCATCCGCACTGCTGAGAAGGTGATTGGCTGCAATCTGCCTTCCCTCAAGGACCTGCACACCTCGAGGACCCTGAGGCGAGCGAGGAAGATTGTGGCCGACTCCTCCCACCCTGGACACAGTCACTCCCCTCCGGCAGAAGGTTGCGGTCCATCAGGACCAATACTTCACGCCACAAAAACAGTTTTTTCCCTTCCGCTGTTGGCCTCTTCAACAAGGCCAAGGGTCCACACTGACTCTAATGAAACTTAAAACGCATTACATTTACACAATTGTATCTTGTACATTTGTATTTTTTATAATATTTTTTTTTGTGTTTTTATATTGTAAGTGGTAACTTATATTTTATGTTATGACAAGTTATATTTTATTTTATTGTACATTTTATTAAATTCTAATTCCACTTAGGGTACATAAACTAGCAGTACTATGTACCCTTAGTATAGATAGTCCACATATTACAATTTTAGGTTCCTATATGTTTATCGTATGGACCTTCCTGCCAAAGTAAATTCCTTGTCTGTGCAAACTTTCATGGCGAATAAATCCCATTCTGATTCTGAGATGTTATGATTCTGCCATCGAGTCTGTTTTAGAAGACATCGACAGCGCATTAATTTTGAAAGAGGAACAGAGAAACGCGATCAAGGCATTTGTCGATCTAAAATATGTTTTTGCCGTCCTTCCTATGGGATTCGGTAAAAGTAAACATACTACGTTGCTCTGATTGGTTGTAGGTCTATCCAATTGAGCGAAGAGGCATTTGTTTTACGAGTTCGGTTGAAACACGCCCCATACTCACAGCCCAACGGAGGTTTCTCAGACTCATATTCTGACCAGAAAAGTATTAGTATGACAACGTCAGGCTACTGCAGACCCCTAAATAGATCAAAATAATTGTGCCGGTCATGTTTCCAACATGATAAGCACTAAAAACTCTCTAACAACAGCGTTGTTAAGGTGACGTCACTGTACGAATTTCTGTACGAATTTTTGGTCACTTACGGAGGCTGAGTTAGGAAAAACCGAATGCACTGAGGTGTTTTTAGTGCCTGTCGTGATGGAAACATGAGAGGCATGACAATTGAGATGTTTAGGGGTCTGGAGTGTTTCTTTAATCTTTTATACAGAATGCCTTACAAGTAGTCCCTATAATTACTTATTTAGTTAAAAGGGAAAAATAAGTGGTAAATTAGCCAATCTTAAAATAAGGATGATCAATTGGATATGACGATGTAAGGTTCAAATGTAAGGTTGATATTTAACTATTCATTAAGTACCATAGGAACATAGTAACCACAAAAAAATTAATTAACGTATTATTCGAGGTAAACCTGAGCACTTAATTAAATGTATTTAATATTTAAAAAAAATTATGTAAGCTTGAATCTTGGTTCAAATCCTTTTTGGTTATTATGGTTAACCTGTTTTACCATTCTTGGAATGCTGGAAAAAAAACAAGGCAGCTATATGTTACCCTTACACAAAACTACAGTCCCTAAGTAAGTAAGTAAGTAAGTAAGTAAAATGTACTTGTATAGCACCTCTCACAGATAAAAATCACAAAGTACTTCACAACAAAATGCAATACTACATCACAAATTACGATATAAGAATTTTTTGATAGAAAACATGACAAACCTCTTGACTAACTATAAACCTACTTGAATAGCAGTCTTCAATTGCTTTTTAAAAGCTTCGACATAAGTCGCACACCGTAGAAAGGGAGGCAAGACATTCCACAGCCTAGGAGCCACTGCTCGGAATGATCGATCCCCTCTAGTTTAAAAATGAGTATAGGGAACCACTAATAGCTTCTGCCCTAATGACCTCAGATTACGAGTGGGGGTATGAAGCTGCATCAAATCAGATGTAGGGAGGGACTTGACCATGCAGGTCTCTAAAGGTAAGGACCAGGATTTTAAATTGAATTCTATACTGGATTGGTAACCAGTGAAGTGATGTGTGCTCTTTTGTTAATATGCGTTAAAAGCCTTGCAGCAGAGTTCTGAACAGCCTGGAGATGGCCAACCTCCTTCCTACTCAAACAGTTAAATAGACTATTACTAATCTAAACGAGAGTAAATAAAAGCATGAATAATCATCTCCAATTCACCCTTTGACACTAGTGTTTGGAAATATTCCTCAGTTGAAAGAAACAGTTTCTAACTAATTATTTAGAGTGATACACCAAGGACATAGCTGAATCAAAAACAACACCTAAGCTCCTCAGTCTCGGCTGGACAGCCTAAGTTACCAATATGCTGCTTTATCTGAGGGACTTTACATTGAGGGTCTTTAATTAGTGTTTCTGCTTTATCTGAGTTCAAAAGCAAAAAGTTGTAACCTAGTTGATACAAAATACAAAGTTTGCTAAATTGACTAATGATCTGTCCTAGAGGAAATAAACCCCTCAAAAAAGGTCAGAAACGTTATTTCGTTGATTATTCCTCCCCTTCAATAATACCAATTGGTATTGTATTTTATATCATTGGAAAGCCTGATTAGTCACCGTTACAACGAGGTACAAATTGTAAGGATCATGCATTCGTGGAATGAGCAACACAGCTAACCAGGTAGCGGGCCAATTTTTTTTGCCAAAATCCCCTGCAATAATCTTCTGTTGGAATTTGGAGTTTTTGTACAAAAGGAACAGAATAGATCCAAAGACAGAACCCTGAGGTACCCCACACAACAACTCTGCAGTTTCAGACATGATACGATTCACTTAAACACTGAAGCTTCTACCAAGCTAATTCTTTCAACAACCCTGACCAAATTCAACATTTTAGCTTATTATGAAGAGAAGTGCATCAGTTTTGAAGACTGATTAATCTAGCTATTTTAACTGGTAACTATATGGTAGTGACTTCTTTACTAACAGCATACATACTTCACTGCAACACTTATCAAAAACTCCATATTTGATTGTTTGTTACTGGACATTTATAAAAAAACTGTCAATTTATGCTGAAAGCAAAAGAGCAGTGATCCTACTAGATAGATAATGTGTGGTTGTAGCTAGGACTGAAACTTGGCAAGCAAATAATTAATCTAAATTGGACAGCTGAACAGCTAACGTAGTCTCTGCCAAGATATAGCATACCTTTTACCACAATTAATATTTTTCAAGTTAATTAGTTAGCCAACTAATCGGTTTAATAAGGGGCTAGTAGATGTCTAGCCATCTAGCTAACCCTATTTAACTTGTATTTACTAAATGTGGAGGACGGCAACCAGTAACCAGTAGGAGGTAACCAGTACACGTATGTTTTAGCCTGGCTCTGCCCTCCTACGTACTTCTGCTCAATTTTAATTTTGCTTCTGTACTAGGTCTGGACTTTTGGTATATTAGTTGTTTTTTGCCAGAATTTTTTTTGGCGGTCCAATCAGCGAACAGAGGGAGTGGCTGAGAACGATAACGTTGATGTCGCACCCTAGTTTGAGTTGTAGTTCAGTAATGGCTGGCGGAGAAAGGTGCGAGCGAAGCCATTCGGTCTGTTGTGGCAACCGAATATCCAGAAGTTAGAGCCGGAGAAAGAACAATCTTGCTGAGTTTTGTTGGTGGCCATGATGTTGTGGCCCTCCTCCCCACGGGGTTTGGGAAAAGTTAGATTTTCAGGCTACGTATGTATAGCTACCTGCTGCCAATTATCATTAGCCATAGTCTTACCTCCAAATGCTTCTTCAAGTTTGAAGTTGAATCTTTTGACGCAGACAGCATTACATTTAGTCATTTAGCAGACGCTTTTATCCAGAGAGACTTACAGTAAGTACAGGGACATTCCCCCCGAGGTAAGAAGGGTGAAGTGCCTTGCCCAAGGACACAATGTCATTTGGCACGGCTGGGAATTGAACCGGCAACCTTCTGATTACTAGCCCGATTCCCTAACCGCTCAGCCATCTGACTCCCATCAGATTCCCATTTACCCAAAGTGATTTATGTGTATTGTGCGCACCGGGGGCGGAGAGCGATCCGGGGAGCAGGGGTGCGCACTGTTTTAAAGAACAGTGTTTCCCGCACATAGACTAATTTGTGGCGGTGTGCCACAGAATCAACACCGGCCGCCACATATTGCGTTTCGTGAACATTTTTTTTTATCGCTATTTAGGTTAAAACACGCAGCGTATTCGTTCAGCTGCATTTCCTTTCCCCTGCCCTCCCTCCGTCTCTCTGTCACTCTTGCGTCTTTCTCGCATATGCACAGTCACAACGTCAGCACACGTTAGCAACAATGCATACATACGCCGTTCTAGTAAGACCGACAGCTATATCAGCGAGCTAGTGCCGTTGCTAAAAGTCGAGGAAAGTTGAGGTTACTTTTCGCTAGGTACCTTACTCGAAGGTTCCCCTTCGTTCTTTTGGTGAGAAGTCTCAGGAGCTAGCTACTTACCCGGCGTCCTGGAGCCGACCAGTTAAATAGTTGTTTACACTAGCGTGGCTACATGCATAATGCAGAAATGATATATTAGTTGTTGTTAATTTTGTGAAGGTGTGAATCATTTAGGATTCATATTTAATGTAACAAATTATTAACAAATTAACTGTGTAACGAATTATTAACGAAGGAATTATTACGACTCCCCCCCCCCCCCCCCCCCCCCCCCCCCCCCCCGGTCTGACAACCCCCACCCCCCTCCCCGCCACAACTACATTTCTAATCTGTGGGAAACACTGAAGAAACTAATGTATGAAGTGATTTTATGGCAGTCCGTGATAAAGACTTAATGTATGTGTAAAATGTGTCATGTCAATATGGTGTTAAAGGGGGAAAACCGGGTGAGCATGTCAATTGATTGTGACGCACGTCATATGGTATCGCCCAGGTGAATAAAGGTGTGCCGCCACAGCTCATTGGGAGGCTGGTTGGCAGGAGTACATCCTATGGGAGTAATTATTATGCGTACTAAAGCCTATTTTGTTCATGGAAGTTCTGCGGTGCTTGCGTGCATTCTTCACTTCTGACCGAAACGACCGCTCGGGCGCATTCTTTCACATTTTCACATCTTTGGATTTGAGATTCACCCTAAGCAAACATAGCTTGCATTTAACTTTTATGTTTTTGCCTTTGAACCCAAATTGATCATTGAAACACCAGGAGAAAAATGCAGTGTGTTGGTGCAACATGTTTGCGATTGCGTTGTTGTTAGGCAGCCATGATCAAAGTTTTAACAAGCTAGTAGTGTGTCTGTTAAGCAAATGTGAAACGTCACAGAGAAAATCTCCAATTTTGCAATTAAAAGGATACATTTTTTTAAAGAAAATTGACTTCTCCAAAATGTAAAAGTATTGCAAATCCTCTATCCATAGTACAATTATTTTGTAATCAGATTACAGTAATCCGATTACTTGTAATCCCTTATTCCCCAACCCCGCCCACACACGATTACCTAAAGTCAGACCTGCAACCTTGTCGCTTTTCGGCCACAATTGGGTCATTTACGTGAATCGTGTAGAACCGGAGGCCCTGCTGCCCTTCTTCTGCATGCCATGCAGGCTTAGAAATGCGAAACATTATTGGATAATTCTTATAATTGAAATTTCTCTGGGCCAATTGGAATCTTAACACTTGCGTCAGAATCTTTGAGCACACAACGTCAACTGTTACTTGCTCTTGCCAGCTTGCAACTCTACACACCCTTAAAGTCCCTAGAACCAAGCTATCCAGCATTGGTGATAGGGCCTTCCGGTCTGCTGCGCCTAGGCTATGGAACACCCTCCCTGACCATCTTAGGGCCCCTCTTTAAGCCTTTCATTAAATGTGTTTTATAGGTTTTGCTTTTAATTATTTATTCAGCTTCTACGTAAGTTCGCATCCTGCAAGTTTTCAGGCAGTGATAAGCGCGCTCTGATGATTGGCATGTTAAACAAACAATATTTTAAATTTGTAGTACAAGAGATACTAAATACCATCGGCAATCGGTTACAACAGGACTGGTGATACGAGTCTTATTATTAGTAGGCTATTAGCGGCAGAATCTGCAATGTCCAGCAGCCATTGAGTCAGATCGCGAAAATGTTTGGACGTTTTTTGTTTTTGTTTTTTTTAAGCGTTTCAAAGTTCGATTAATCGATTTTCAGACGTTTTAGTCGAGTCTTGGTCGACCAAAGAAAATCTTAGTCGGGGACAACCCTAATTATCATCCAGTTAGACCTATTTGAAGTTTTTAAGTACACCTTGTTAATGTTTTTTTTTATCATTTATTGGGGTAAACTTTTAACAGATTAAATAGTTTGCGATTTATTGCGATTAATCGCGATTAATCATGTGAAATTATGCGATTAATCGCGATTAAATATTTTAATCGCTTGACAGCCCTAGTTAATTAATAAACTTACATTTTTTTTTTGTATTACTATATGCTTTGTAGCACTCCGGGATTGTCTAAATATTGAGTGCATTATAAATATGATTTACTATTATTATTGTTATTAATATTATTTGCTTGTTAACTTCTGGGAGATAGCTTGCTACCTAAAATGGCAAGAAGGCTGCAGAAATGCTACAGGCAGAGGCCAGGGTGATAGCATGTAGCTGGCTATGTTTCCAGGCTGTGATATCAACACCCTGAACACTCACGTACAGCACGCCCAAGCTGATCCCACTTGAAGCGTGAATACCAACAGAAGAATATTGCAGGGGATTTTGGCACATTTTTGGGGCCGCTACCCACACAGTTAGCTGTGTTTCTCATTCCACAAATGCACGTTCCTTACATAAGTTGTACCTCGTTGTAAAGGTGACTAATCAGGCTTTCCAACAATATAAAATACATTACCAATTGGTATTATCGAAGGGGAGGAATAATCGACCGAAATAACCTTTTCCGAATTGAAATAACTTTTTTTGAGGAGTTTATAATGATCACTTAAACATGTTACAGTAGACAGTTTTCCAGAAATACATTTCATGCTATTTACGTTTTTGGAGGCATTTTTTTTGTTTGCAGAGAGTACTGTTTGCATAACGATTCCAGATAAGATACTGCCAGTGAGAACATGTTAGATATAGGTTAGGACCATTTTTAAACAGTATTGCCCAATTTCTTTGTTTTGATGCATCTGTTTCATGTTTACCATTCCCTCTTGCACGGAGGGAAATTTTCACTATTCACTCTTAGTATTTTGAAGTGTAAATGAGCAGCAACAAATGTTTACTTTTTAATCTATGCCATCTTCATAAATAGTAAGTGTGCATACTTATTTAAAATATACATAAATATCAGTTCAGCACACACCACAATTTCCCAGAATTTGAATCCTCTCTAGTTGTCTATTTAAGTCTCTGTCTATTTATCTCTCTTTCTTTCTGTCTCTCGCACTCTTTCTTTTCATTATTCAAATGCTATGGAGTTGGCAGAATTTCCGCTCTGTTCCATAGTCCTCTCCACCTCCGGCAGATAGATTTACATTATTGTTCTTGTGTCCACACAAAGGAATTTGTGTTGCCTTCCCCCTTCCAAAACTATTTTAAGAACTAGAAACGGCCCCTTGCTGAAGAATGAGACTATATCATGTACTTCCAATGACTTTTTAGGTTCCTTCTTTTATAATTTACTGTGGATTTTCTGAGGAAATGGGTAGAATTTTATTTTGTAACATATATTACAAAATATATTTGTATATATTTATATTAACATATAGGCCTAGTTATTTTATAAATAATACTAACTTATTTGTTCTGATCGTGTTCTGTTCTCACTCAGGTGAACGTGGGAAAGATGGACTCTCCAATAGAGAAGTGGAATCTGATAATAGGAAATCTGGCTCTGAAGCAGGTAGTCACCACTCAAACACACACACACACACACACACACACACAGACAGACAGACAGACTACGTATTTTCAGTGTGTTGCATGTTGTTCATGAAAGAAAATACAAAATGTTTAGCCAAAATCAGGGTCGATAGGTCCTTGTGAACCGTGAATATGAAAAACAACTATCTTGCCAAGGTGTACCTCCATTTTCAACCCACACTGTCAGTACAAACAGTGAGCCATATGTAAATATCTGTTCCTGGACAGAGGTCCTCATTTTTGTTCAGTGGAATGAAAAGACTATACATTTGCAAAACTACTCTCATCTTCCGAATAAATGTACCGGTACGTTTATTTTTTTTACCCAAAAAATCCACCCGGTACATTCTTATTTTGGACGGTACGTTTATTTTTGGGGGGGGGATCGAGACATTTTTTGAAAATGCCATGCATTTTTTCCGGAAGGGAAGATAAATTTGAACTCTTTGATGTGAAAACGTTAGCTACCTTAGCTAGCTAGCTACTCTTACATTAGCCAACGACATAAGCTACCAACTTACCAACTGGTTGTCAGTGCAAGTTAGTAAATGTTAGCCAGAGCCTCATTATGTCTCCGATGTTAGCTCTAGCACCTGCACACTGACATAACGGTTCCCATTCAGCACACCAGCATGACAGTCACAACCTAGACAACGACCCTCTCATCGTCAAATAGAAATCCCAGGGCATTTACTTTTTTATATTTTGCAAACTCAAGTAAAGTAGATACTTTGAAGGTGTAACTAGTACTGGTGCAAGTTCAGGATTGTATGCCGCACAAGACGCGGAAAATGAGGTACTGCGAGATGATGTCATTAGGAATATCACAGCACCTGCAATTGTGCTGCGCGGCAGTCGTGTCTAGTTTGTTGAGGTACCGTATACCAGTAGTCATGGCATGTTTGTTATTTGACAGATTTGTAACTATGTATTTCCAAGCTACAAGCATTGAAGTATTTTCCTAACAATGCTTTATTTGGTAGTGGTTGTCACGTTGACTGTAAGCTGTTTAAGGAAAAGTGATAGTACTAGTACATGTATGTTTGTAACTAGACAGCCTCTTTTTTTACTTTGTAATAACTAAGTAGTGGTTTTCATGTTATGTTGCAGTCATGTTGACTGTACGTTTTTGAGGAAAGGTACTACCATATATTTGTAACAGCCTCTTTTTTGAAAATTTCTAATAATGATTATGTATTTCCAAACTACAAGTGTTGAATTTTTTTCCTAGCAATGGTATATTTGTTGTCCATTTCTATTCCTGATTGCAAGTGAGAGTAAAAGATGCGCACTTACACTGATAGGAACACATTTTGATTGCATATGGACACAGTTTGCGTGCTGATTTGGCAATTTTCCGGGGGGTACTTTTATTAGATTTTGAGGATTTGTCCGGGGGGTACTTTTATTCGGAAGATAAGAGTATACAACATGCAACTCTACATATACAACATACAACTATAAATATCCAATAAAACACAACAAAAGACTTGGCTAACATAAAGTTTAGAGAGAGAGCAGAGCAGACCTGTGGAAGGTTGCTTGTTGTACTATGATCAGATTTCCATTTGCATTGTAGCAAATGCACTATCTGGATGTCCTCATACTCAGGGACAGGAACAGTGTCATAACAAACACTGCGAAGCCTTGGATGGAAAATGGCCCGTCCAAGTAGATGTGTTATGTAACATTACATAAAAAACAGGAGGACAGGTTTATTGAAATGTTAACCCATTGTTGTGTAACTTCCTTGACCCCCCCTCCACCTTTCTTCCTCTTTCTCATTCTTTCTCTCTATATTTTTCTCTTTCTTTCTTTAGTGTGCGTCCACTACAGCGACGCAATGCTTAACATTAATTTTCAATGGAGCCAGAATCGCTTGAGCGGGGCATTGTGGGTTGCGACTCAACGCGAACCAAGCGATTCAAGTTGAGATATTCTCAACTTTATGTAAATGAGGAAATTTGGGTTAGGGTTAATCAAATTGTTTTTCATGTTTCTTGTAACGTAGCAACCGTTGTCACTGTAATTTTTTTTAGCTTTCACAGTTTCAAGATGGAGGACAAACTAATTGTCTCTGCGGATGCATATCCAGCCATGTTCGATATGTCTGTATGTCACCGATGTTGTTGGTGCTCCTGGTGGGGTATTAGTACTTTTAAATTCAGTCTCGTAACATAACGTAACTTTGCACTGCTAGCTAGCGGTACACGACTGATTAACCTGAGTGCCCGGTTGCATACTTAACATTTAATCTTTCACACAGAATAAAATACAGCTGGATTTTTTGCATTTATATATATTTTCATTGATATTGTGAGTACAAAAAAACAGCTTTCCACACTTGGCCATCACATTATACGAACTACAACACAATGACCTTACAGAACTGCAACTCTGTATTCACCTGTTTGACACTCCCCCGATCATGTCATCGTCCAATACAACTGTAGTGGACACACACTTTTTTTTCTCTCTCTGTCTTCCTCCCTCTTTTTCCTCTTACCATCTCTCTGTGTCTCTCTCATACACACACACTGTCTGTCTGTGTCTCTCTCTCTAACTATCTATGTACCCCCTTCTCTTCTCCAGGTGCAGGCTACAGTGGTGGGCTTTCTTGCAGCGGTAGCAGCTGTGGTGCTGGGTTGGATCCCCGAGGGAAAGTTTCAGATGAGCCATGCTGTGCTGCTATGTTCAAGCAGTGTGGCCACGGCCTTTATAGCCTCCCTGCTGCAGGGTAGGAAAACACGCACACCCTGCTGGAACTATCAAAACACACACACATTTACTGGACTCCCCTTGTTGAAATCCCAGTGTGTGTTGAAGGGTCACAAACAAACTTGTTGCGAGGACTTACACAGTGGTCTTGTCAAAAAGATTGTGTGCTGAAGACGCGCACACACACACACAAAAAAAAAACACCTGTCGAAGATTCCCATGATACCGCCTCCTGTGATTTACCTAATTCTTCCGAACTCCTCCCCCCTGCGGCACCGCAGGTTTCATCATGGTGGGTGTGATCGTCGGCTCCAAGAAGACTGGCATCAACCCCGACAACGTGGCCACGCCCATCGCTGCCAGCTTTGGTGACCTCATCACGCTGGCTATCCTAGCCTGGATCAGCCAGGGCCTCTATAACTGCCTTGGTATATTACCGTTCATATGTGGAGATACAATATGGCATCACAGATGCAGTTCAGAGATTGTGTAGTTTGAATGACACTTGATACCTGAGAATATTTTGCACTGAGATTACCGGTAGGTGCTTTTTGTATCTTGAAATTAGGGATAGTTTGTTGCCACTAGAGGTCAGTGTTGTTGAGTTATTCTCTTTAACTATGTCAGTGAATATTGCCTCTTCTTTTTCTTTGTCTTCCCCCCCTCTTTTTGTTTCCCACACAAACACCTTGGTATTGATTTACTTCACACCTCACCCAATCCTGCTAGTTTAAGCATACAGACAAAAAATTGCCAACCAATGTTGATGGTCCATTTGTGTGAAATAAGCTCAGGCCCCAAAAACAGTCTCAGCTCAAATGAACTGGCACAGAAGAGCTGTGAGCTCATCTAACGGAGCAGTTTCAATATTGTGCTGACCGGCCACTACACTGTCACAGCCTGGCATTTCCAGCTGCCTGGGGACAAGTGTTGTTGTTGTCCAGTCCATGCCCTGTCCAAACAGTCAAGTCTAAATGGAGAAATGTCGATTTTACTCACAGCTAAACTAATCACAGCCTGATGGTCAACACAGATACCTGGGGAGTGATCTCAAAGCTGCAGTTAACATTGTCTAACATTCTCTTTTTTTAAGTTAGTCGTGGTGAATAAGGCGACAGCGGCGTTTAGAACATAACGACAAAACCTCAAACCGAAGCCTTGGTTTTACCCAAGGGTTTTCAACAATGCGCGGGAGCATTGAAAATTAGCTTGAATGTGTGTTTCCCGCACCTTGGAGGTACAGGCACCTTAACATGTCGTAGAAATAGCTGAGTCCAGGTGAAGAGAAAGTGGGGTGGCTGTTCTTTGTAATTTTTTTTTAATAATTATTTTCACTTCCACTTAAAGGACATTATTTTGTACATCTACATTGCTGGCTGCCTAAATGAAATATTTCCTGGCTACAATGTCAAATTATTATATATTGTTTCTCTCTCCCTTCATCCATTTCTCCAGAATCGTACCCGTACGTGTCATCCCTGGTCTGTGCCTTCTTTCTGTCTCTGACCCCAGTGTGGATGGTCATTTCCTCCAAACACCCGGCCAGCCGAACGCTGCTCTACTCCGGCTGGGAGCCCGTCATAACGGCTATGGTCATCAGCAGGTGTGTGTTGTACATATTGTGTGCATATGTGCTACAATGCAAAAGAAACAGCAGTGATTCTGTATGTATGACTCATAATGCAATACTTGTCTCTTTGTATGACTCAATGAGCATTTTTTAGTCATTTAGCAGTCATTTAGTCATTTAGCAGACGCATTTGGAGTACCTACGCAGACACACAAACATACACACACTTAATATTCCCCAGTCTGAGCCTGAACTAAAACCTACATGCACATGAATCTACACATACAGACATGTGTCAATGCACACACACATACCATAATCACCACCTCCTTTCAAGCGATAGCAGTTTCAAACCAGACTGGGTGTTGTGTGTTTTGGCAGTATTGGAGGGCTCATTCTGGACAAAACCGTGTCAGACCCAAACCTGGCGGGGATCGTGGTGTACACACCTGTCATAAACGGTAAGTCATCAAATATGCTCTGTTGGCCTGACGATGGCCAACATCACAGTTAACTTGATGACAACAAATCCGAAACCAATGAGCCAGTGCAGAGGAGATAGTGACAGTGATGAGAATGACTTGGGCGGGCAGGAAGCCTAACACACAAATCGATTTATCTACATGCACGCTGGCGTCCAGACAACCGCAGATAAGCTTTTAGAGCGGTAACAACAAGGGATACAACTCTGTCTCTAATGGGTGTTTTAGCTGCTAACGCCAAACAGCTGTGGGATTTAGGGTGTGTGTGTGGTGTGTGTGATGATTGGCTGAGAAACTGAGCTTTCGCCAGTGCTTGGACAGAGTCTTGGTTTATAGTGAGGAGGAGGAGATGACGAGACAGCCTCCTTTTAGTTCTGGAGATGGAACTGACTCCTTTCCAGCACAGGCAGAACAAAGCATAAAGTATGGATGAGGGGAGACGAGAGCTGAGTAAGAAGACATGACACATGGTGAAGGAAGGCCTTGTGCAGAAGGAGAGAGACGATTAGGGGAGGCAGGTAGACACGTCATCTGGGCAGAGCAATCCAGATGAAAGGGGTTGGGGGGGACGTTGTTCTCTCTGTACCCCCGTAGCCGTGCCCCATAACCTGCTCAGGCCTAGTGACCTACATTGCTGCATCCCCCCTCCCCCAAACACTCCACACACAGATGCAAATATACCCTCAGATCTACTGAGGTGTAACCAACCATCTCCTCTTTCGAAGATGCAGGAGAGAGGGCCTGTTGGGTAAGGGGGAGCTTTGGAGGTCAAATGAGGGGATAAAGGGAAATGTGTTGATTTATTTGTTCCAGTATGTCTGTCTTGGCTCCACCACATACCTAGCCATAGGGCCCAGAGCAGGAAGATGTTAAATGTTAGGGGAAAGACAGAGAGGACAGAGATTGGATTAAGTGGACATGGCCCTGAGGGCGGGGGTCTGTCCTTATTTTTCACCACCTAATCAGGATGACTAGCATAGAGGGATGCAAAAGTGCACCCCAATCAGTGAGAATTATACAGTCTACACAACCTTCACCGGACTGACCAAGTTCAGATTCAACACATAAAAGTTAGTTCAACATGGTTCCTAAGTCTAAGTCCTGCCTAAAATTGTATGCCATAGTATGATGCTTTCTTAATTTGAACCTAAATCCTCTCTCTTCATGTTCACCCCTTTGCTCTGTGCCATGTCGCTCTCTCTTCTCAAAGCCTCTCCTTTCCTTCTGTCTCTCTGGCTGCTGTAGACTCATATTCTGCCCACCTGGAAGCACTGAGTGTACTTTCGTCATGAGCAAAACCGAGTCTAGACTACTCTTTGTCACTGACTGCTGTGGGTAAAATAATGAATGCTTGTGTGTGTATTTCATGAGGATGAGTAGAGGCTATCCAAGTGAAAAAAATAAAATATTTACAAAGCATAAGTACAAACATACTTACATATATTTAAGTTGTGATTAATTATGTGAATCTACAAAATCTGTACTCTAAGTACAGTTCCAATTGTGTTGAAAAAATATATATATTAGGGATGCACCGAATCCAGATTTTTTTTATCCAAATACCGAATCCTACTCCCATCCTCAGTCCATTAATACAGTAACACATTAATGAAGTAAACAATGTCCACTGCAGTGTATTATTATTGTTTTTACTGTAAAAAAAAAAGAATAGACAACATTATGCCAGAAAGACAAGTGGGAAAAACTATTTTGACAATATGCCTATGTTTACCTTATCTCTAGATCCAATCAATGTCCAATATATTCGCCTTTTAGATATTATATATATTTTGATATTTTGACATGTTTCAAATGCAAATGTTTTAACAGTGGAGATGTTGTGTATTGTTTAGGGTCCTTGCCACCACGAGACCAATTGGCATTGCAAATTGAACATTGACTGAAAGTACTGCCAAACAACACTTTTTATGCACACAAGTTCCATTTTAACTTTCTCTTAGCCTACTGCTTTGAACGGTCCACCTACGTAAACACCTTGCCGTAATCAACGGCGGCGTCATTGTCGACCAGCGTAGCGCAAGCGTATGGGTTCGGGTTTGGTGGAAAAAAATTCTAAGGTTCGGCTGAAATCGAATCCTGGAATCGGTGAATCCATAATAAATATGATAAAAATGTATCAAAGCTGGTGTAGGCAAGTTTTGCAAAGCTAGCTCTTTTAGCTTCTATTCCAAATGATTCAAACCAAAATATCCCACCCCCTCCCTTCAAAGCCATTCCCACAAAACACATGAACTGACTGCAGAATTGCCAGGAGACTAGTCTAATTTAGGAAAATTAGACTAGTTTGAAAAATTTTGATACCGATACCTTTAATTTGATATGATTCCTTTACAATACTTTTTTTGATACTTAATATTGGGAAAATCTATCAGGATTCGCAGAAGGCTACTTTTCAATTTCATTAACATATTTTTACATGTAAACATTTATGAATGTTTTCATTCAATTATGACGCTTTTATCCAAAGTGACTTCCAAAAGAGCTTTACAAAAGTGCATAGGTCACTGATCATAACAACGAGATAGCCCCAAACATTGCGGGTAGCCAAAACATGAAGCGTACACTGAATACTAAATAAGTCCCAAAGGGAAGAACCATAAGATCATGTGGTTGAACAAGTTACAATAACATTTAACAACATTAACCTAAAAGTGCAAGGGTGTACCTGTGGAAAAAAAGCAAGCAGCAAAAATATATTACACAAGTACAGTAGTTTTAAGTCAGTTACAACTAACCAACAAGAGCAACAAGTCTCTCAATAAGAGTCCTTGTGATCCTGGAAGAAACATCAGGTCCAGCCAATCATTCTTAAGTACTCCCGGAACAAGTGCGTCTTGAGCCTTTTCTTGAAGGTGGGGAGTCTGTGTCTCTGATGGAGGTGGGGAGTTGATTCCACCTTTGGGGGGCCAGACAGGAG
Organism: Hypomesus transpacificus; assembly: GCF_021917145.1. Classification (NCBI taxonomy): domain Eukaryota; kingdom Metazoa; phylum Chordata; class Actinopteri; order Osmeriformes; family Osmeridae; genus Hypomesus; species Hypomesus transpacificus. The sequence continues at coordinate 5,903,480 of NC_061066.1, forward strand.
AAGAGCTTGTGTTGGGACTGGTCGCTCTTGAGCTGTGGGACCACCAGACGGTTGTCAGAAGAAGACCGAAGGTGGCGGGTGGGGGTGTAGGGCTGGAGCATAGACTTGATGTAGTCGGGTGCATTCCCGTTCACCGCTCGGAAGGTCAGTACCAGGGTCCTGATACAGGCCGTGATGGGAAGCCAGTGGAAGGAGATGAGGCGCATGGAAGTAACATGGGAGTGTCTGGGTAGATTGAAGGCCAGACAGGCTGCCGCGTTCTGAATCCTCTGGAGAGGGCGCATGCTGGGTGACCGGCAAGCAGCGAGTTGCTGTAGTCCAACTTGGAGAGGACAAGTGCTTGAACTAGCAGCTGGGTGGAATGCTCAGACAGGTATCTCCTGATCTTCCGGATGTTGTAGAGGGTGAATCTACATGACCGGGAGACCGCAGCAATGTGGGCTGTGAGGGAGAGCTGGTCACCCCGAGGGTCCTGGCAGAGAATGAGGGAGTCACCGTCGCAGATCCCTGGGTGATTGAGAGATCGTGGGAGATGGGGGGGTTTGGCCGGGATGATGAGGAGTTCTGTTTTGGCGAGGTTCAGCTCGAGGTGCTGCTTGGTCATCCAGGCGGAGATCAGAATCAGAATGGGATTTTTTCGCCATGAAAGTTTGCACAGACAAGGAATTTGCTTTGGCACGAAGGTGCATACAATAAACTGAAATTATAAATTATAAATTTGTATTCATAAAAATATGAACACAATTTTTTCATATGTGGACTATCTATACTAAGGGTACATAAACTAGCAGTACTAAGTAGAATTAGAATTAAATAAAATGTACAATAAAATATAATTTGCCGTGCAGAATGCAGTTTGTTTTAAGCAAAAAGTCATTAGAGTCAGTGTGGACCCTTGGCCTTGTTGAAGAGGCCAACAGCGGAATGGAAGAAACTATTTTTGTGGCACGAGAATCAATGTGAAGACTTAAATGTGATTAGTGTTTTTTTTTTTTTTTTACATATTTGATGATTGTAAGTAACCAATATCATTGCAGTAACTTGAACTTCTCAGTCGTAGCTACACTACAGTAAGCTAAGCTTATATTCCAGTTCACTGTAAGGCCTCATTTTTAAGTGAAGGTATCCCCCAAAACAACCTAAATAAAGTGAAACATATAAAAAAAAACTGGTTAACAAATTTGGAAATATATTTTTCACACAACAATTTTTGACATTCCCCTCAACCACTTCATCTTGGCGCCTAGCCAGCAGCCACTGGTACTAGTAAAGCTACGAGGTATGCTAATAAAGGGGGAACATTACTAACTGACAGTACTTAAATCAGGCTTGGTTCAAAAACAAAAGTTGGCACATAAAGTTAATCTGCTGGCTAGCAAATTTTTTGTGCAAATCTGTTTTTTCAATATTGCTTGAAGACGACCCAGCAGCACTGGTGATAAATGAAGAAGTGTTGTGAAAGACAGTGTAGTTCTCCAGTTTTAAGTTAAAGTAATTGCGTTACATTTGACCGTATTGCCATAGAATTTTTAAAAGTAGAACCAGACTTTAGAACGCATCTTGGTTCCACGAAGCACACTGAAGTTTCACGCTCCGCGTTCAATTCCGAGGCAGTCAGTCACGTTGCAACCCAGTCTCATCCCAACTCGTCAAATATTTACGCTTGGGCAGACCACCCTGGCATCACTACACTGACTATACTGGGTCTTTTTTGACGGGTTGCACATTGACTTCCACGTTAATAAGTTCGGCTTTTCCCGTCAAATTCTGAAAAACGGCGTTGTATTTTGACGCATTAGGTCTCCAATATATTTTGAGTAGCTGCTTTCGGATTTTTACGAAACGTCATCAAAATAAGTCGGGTGATTTCGTAAAAACTGTCCAATGTCCTTAATACATGTTTGTTTTGTTATATCCAAGAAAATTTTATTTTATTTTCATTAACTTGTTTCATTGTCCAATAAACTTTGGTAACATTTAGTCATTTAGCAGACACTCTTATCCAGAGCGACTTGGTGATACTTTTATTGGAGTGTGCTTGCCTTCGGCGAGCACAAACCATTGTTATCTCACATATATATTATTATTATTGTTTATTTTTTGCGCCCCTAAGGCTCAGTCAATATTTGGACTACATAGACAACGTCGATGTCAAAAGGTTCGTCTTGGTCGCGATTGTGTTGGTTCTATTGGGATTTATGTTCCGTTGCACGGTTGAGGTTTTAATTAAGTTTTTGTGGTAAAAGTGAAGCTTACGGTGGCTAACTTGCTAGCCACAGTCACTGACGCTACTGACGTCACTAACGTCACGAAATATCGCCTGACTACCTCTAGCAGAACATTAGTTTAGCAGCTCGTTAACTTCTGGGAGATAGCTAGGCTAACTGCTTTACTGCAAGGGAGGAGCAGAAACGCCACATGCAAATAAGCCCGGGTGATAACTATTTACTCATTTTACTTTGAGATACTTTTACTTTGTGATATGAAACACAATTGTGAAGTGTAATGTACAATATAAGCTGATATAAGGAAGTAGTTACGTCTACTTTCGGAAACAGTAGTCTACTATTTCACTGAAGCATTAGCATCATGACATTAGCCTCTTGCCCGGGCAACACATACTACAGCGGTCTATGATGCATCTGTTTTCAATCGTTAAAATAAACATTCTTCTCCAATACATTTTCGTTATAGGATTTATTATGACATTATATTACAAGTAAACGATTTTTGGGTGAAACTATCATTACCTGTGGTTTCAAACTAGTTTAGCTCACTGCAACACTGTACAGTAGCCTAGTAGGCTACTTACAAAACAGCGTTAGCGGCTAGATAAAGACTACTAACAGAACAGCGCTAGCGGCTAGGTAAAGACTACTAACAGAACAGTGCTAGCGGCTAGGTAGCCTAGTAGGCTACTGTAGCTAACAAAAACATATCCACAGCTGTTTACAGTACTGTAGAAAGTCAAACGGCGGCACACGTTTTTGGTGAAACTATCTGACTAGTGACTACTAACCTGAACTCCATTGCCACAGCCTAAACTTTGTCAATCTGTTCATGAAAATAATTCATTTCAGCCTAGACCGTACAATGGAAGTAACGTTAAATCGAATTCAACCAACGCAATCGCTACCAAGACAGTCTAGTAGTAGTTGTAGCCTACAATCTACCGGGGCAGCTTCTCCACACAGCAGGGCTATATCGCATTTTGCCTTGTTACTGACAATGATCGCTACCACTGACATTCTTATGAATGAGTGATTTTCCCCTAATAAATGTCAAGCTTATTTACGTTTTTTGGGGCATATTTTCAGGTAGCAGATGATACTATTTGAATCGCGATTCCATCTGAGATAGCTAGCTACTGCTGGTAACGTTGTTGTTAAAATAAATTTCAAAGGGGGTTCTGTATTAATGCAATATGAATAGGCTAAATGCCTGAAAATATCACGAGAATGGAAAAACTTACAATGACGTTTAAGTCATAGAGATTAGGTCAATTTTTACACCGGTCTGCCAAATGTATTCGTTTTGATTCAACTATGAGGTTGCTGATCACCATTCCCTCTTGCAGGGGAAATGAGAAGACAACTATTTAATTCTACTCTTCACTCTTAGTATTTTGAGTTGTAAATGAGCAGAAAAAATATGCTTTTAAATCTATGTAATCTTTATAAATAATAAGTAGGCTATGCATTTTAATATAAAATATACAGAAATGTAATTTAAATACAGACCCCTGCAACCAACACAAATAAGCAAGCACACCCTACAATTTCCCCAGAAATTGTACCATCTCTAGTTAACATTGATTTGCGTGGTTAGACTCACTTATGTAAGCCTACAAGCCACCGTCTGATCCTTTGCTTGGTGGACGTAAAAGTAGACTACCTATGAAGAGAAGACTTAGATTAAAAGCTAGGCCACTACAAGCGGATGTCAATAAAAAAAAAAATATCCTACTAACACTACATTGCATACAGTGTTAAATGATGGACTCCTTGTGGCTGAATATGAACAATCTGTACTGGGAGTGTGGAGCGATGACGCTTATTTACCTGGGAACACTTTCACATTGTACAGCTTGGATAGCCATCTAACTAGACAACATTCACTATAAGGGTGAACACTCAAATTATCCAACTGCAGACCATATCATTACACATATCAAAACAGAATGAACACAACAATAGAACTCCGAACAATGCTTATCTAACCAGTGTTGGTGGGTACAAAGTAACGCGTTACTGTAATCAGTTTACATTTGTCTTTAATGCAGTAATGTAACGCATTATTGTTGATAACTTCAGTAATCGCATTACAGTTACTAATACAAAAATGTATTGCGTTACTTGCATTAATGTGATCTGCATATTGGGAGGAGAAAAAAACAACAAATCAAACCTCCCTTTACAGTACGTTTGTTTGCGTAACAATCGTCACTTGACTTATCCCCAGAGTTCAAGAGGCGAAACAAGAATGGCAGAGCCATTAGGACGTCTTTTGAGGGATGGGGGTATGCACATTCATTCGTATTAGTTGCGCGAAAGGACAAAAACGTAAATGTACATTTTGCCCAGGCCAAAAACACCTCTCCACCGCCGCGAACACAACCTCTAATCTGTCAAAGCATCTTCAACGGCAACATCCTAACTCAAGACTAGCAGCCAAAAATCCCCAGACCCTGAGTGACAGAACGGAAAAGGGTGTTTTGTCCCTCGGGAGTTGCCGTAAGCATGATGCTGACAAAAGCATTATGTGAAATCAGTGAGGGCTGCTCGAATGGCAATGTCAGAACCTGTTTAAGGAGAGCCTTGCCACTCCCTATTAAGCCCCATTGTACCGAATTTGGCTGCAGTTCCACCAGGGTTCCACTGGGGGTGATCGCGAGTGCATGTTGAATGGGAGTCTATAGAGCTAAATGGCTAAATTTGTCTCTTTCGCCTGATTGTCGTTGAGAAATCTCCAATTTGATTGTTCAACCAGGATTATAGGTCGAAAGTTGAATGAACGAGTACTTATGTCCTTTTGATTTCCTACAGGGTGAGTCGTTGTTGCACATAACACGCTAGCATTCTGCTAATAAATGCTGATTGGTTAGAGAAGGACTGATATGACCAGAGCTCCCGCTTGATGGCATCCGAAGCGGAATCAGAATGTCAGAGCATTAGCAACATTAGCAACAACATTAGCAAGCCAAAACTCTTTCTAGCATGTGTATTGACAGGGAGAGCCTAACCTGTCAGCTGTGTTTTCGATGTCTTGAGAGAAAAAATGAAGTGACCAGGGCTTGCCGAAAAGCAGTAGCTCTGGTCGTACAATGTGTATGACGTCAATAACATTTTCAAAGGCTTTTTAGAACAGAAAGGCAACTCCACTTTCGAATTCAGAATTTAAATTACTAGACAAAAAATGGTATCCTGAGGAAAGTGGATTTTGAGGGGTATAGCTTCATAGACCTCCATTCATTCTGCACGCGCTCGTTAGCGCCCTCACATGGAACTGCAACCAGTTCAGAACGCGGAAGTTTCCCGAGAGTGGCAGTTCTCCCTATATTAGACATTCTCTGGCGATGTCAAGAAGAGAAGTAGGAAAATACAAGTTGTGCAAATAGACCGTGTCCGTGTCTTATTGTCCACACGACCATATAAAATTATATCTAAAACGAACCTACAAAGAGCTCGGTTACACTACCGAAACTGAATTATCCAATGTGTTTAGCGGTGCTAGCTAACGTTAGTTTGCTAGCTGTATATAACATTTCACTGGGTCTTGCTGTTTGATTTACTGAAATTATTATGAAATGTTATGTTCTACTAGCCATTTGCCTACTTTAGCAAGTCACTGTATTTCCAAGCCCTGCTAGTGTAACTGAGACGACACAGTAAACAATTCCTCTTTTAAGTAATAAGCCACTGATCAAGTGTTGAGTATTAAATTAGCTGCACGGTCTGTAGAGATCTTGGGACGAAGCCACTTTTTTGTTCAAAAACCGGGCTATAAGCCGATTCGAAATACAAGCCGTACAACCACAAGAAAAACTGTAAAATAGGGGTACAGGCCGCGGCTTTGTTTCCGAAAAAATACAGTATACAAGTTTTTAAAGGAATTGAATGGGGCTTTATACAATGTGCGCTACACTTAAGTCAAACCATCCTTTATCAAGGTGATCTCCATCCACCATACCTCATCAGACAGCTACATTTTTAACCACTTTAATTACAAGATGGAGGAAAACTTTGTGTAGATGTAATATCCACAAATCTCTAGGCAATGTAGAATACAAGACAGATTCGGAATATATTTTGATTAAAAGTTAAGACCATTCTAATGATTAGTGGAACATTTAGAAAAAACAGAATTCCCCTCCTCCAAAAGTAGCTAGCGCTATGGCTGGATACTCCTCTCCATAACTAAAAAACTTTTGACTTTCTTCCACACCGAATTGGCCAAACAAGGCCAAACATTTAGCTTAAAGTATACATAATCTACTAGTTCATGTTGTTTTTGCAAGTTTCACATAAATCTGCTCAAATCAAGGCTTAACAATGCTACTACTGTCATAGCTTCCTGTAACTAATGGCCAAACCGGTCACATCATTCTTTCCTGGAATAACTCAAATTACTGCTACAAACAAATTCTTCGTAAGAAAAAAGTTTAGCCTTTTATTGACAGTATTGACAACACATATTAAGAAACTTGCCTTTACTCCTAATATCGTCTCCGATTTCAATTCGAAGCGGTAAATCTAACACTGTAGGCAAAGGCAAAACAATGGCTGCCGTTCCTGACGATTCTTTTTTTTTTCACTGCCAGTAACCCCTTAACCAATGATATGTGCTTTGAGCTTAAGTTGTCATAAGTATCTGGATGTTTTCAGAAATAAAATCGGTGATAGGACCGCAAAGATATTAAGGCGGGAGCCATGGCAATTTTCTTTCCCATATTTGAATGGTTAACCCTTTCCTGCCTAAGCCAAAATTCTGAACATTCCATATGCAGTTTAAATATGATATTCATATGCATAATCATATTTTATGAATTTTCATGCGAAGACAAATTAATTAATACATTAAACACTCAGTGTGCAGGTATTTCTGTTCGGATATCTGCAATTGATTTAGTTAGTGTTGCTGTTGTTGCTAAATTCAATACATTCTAGGGGGAGGAGCTTCAGCTCCTTCAAGCGACATGCCCCCCCAGTCTCAAGCAGAGAAGACTGCTGATTTTCTCACGATTTCAAAGCCTAATTTAGCATACTTGTCTGTGGGGTTTTTTCATTTGAATTTGGATGGGGTAGTAAACAACACATTCTTCTGTGGTGTGATGAACTTAAAACTAATTTTCAATTGTATTTTATCGTTTGCACTATCTGTATTTTTAGGTTAGATTGTAAATTAGGGCTACTTATATATATATATTTTTTTTTTATTCCCCTTAGTATTAGCTAGACTTTGCTCCTTTTGTATAGTTAGTCCACATATTTAAGTTTCAATATTCCTATATGTTTAATGTATGCACCTCCCTGTCAAAGTAAATTCCTTGTTTGTGCAAACATTCATGGCGAATAAAATCCCTTCTGATTCTGAATTCCACTTTACAGGATCTTTAACATTATTTTACATCATAATCATCAACATGGTTCCAATACAGAGGCAGCTCCAGAATATTTTCAGTGGAGGGGCATGGGGGAGCAGCCGTGAATTGGGGGGGCATCCAATTAAATAATTAATACAAAAGTAATGTCACCACTGAGATTTTAAATTCAATTAATGGGCATTATAGCAACACAAACATTTAGTTTCCTTAAATTGCATGATACCATATCAAACCATATTATTTTGTTAATTTCCATGCTTTTTTTCAACAGACTCACTACCTCATGTTTTGTACTTAGGTAACGTTAGGTTACACTCAACGTCACTAACCCTCTTCTACAATACCGAACCACTATGATGAGAAAATCAATGAATGCAGTACTTAACTACAATTGACTCAATATGTTACCCAGATAGCAGAGTACAGAGGACAAACGTTCTGCTCTCAATGTAATCACAACGGAGAGTTCCAAGCGTCAACAAATGCAAAACTGAATTTATTGCACATTTAGCATTGTGATAAAAAAAAACACAATTGTGAGATTTAATGTACAATACGATGTACGCTGATCGACCTAGCTTGGAATGCCCACGACAGACTGAGGTGGCTTTGTTTTAGTTTTACAGTGCTTAAGTGTGATGACATGGTTGCGTTTTGATGTTTTTGGTACATTGGGCTTCATATAAAATTTAAATGTTGAGTACTTGTATGTTGCAAGGCTTGCTATAAAAAATATATATGTACGTTCGTGCTCGGAAAAAGGCGCCTTTTTATATTCCCCTCAACTCCGCCATCTAGTGACTTTTTTGTGAACTGATCTGCACTATCTTCAATAACCAGCACATATTAGCTCTATATCAAATAGATTAAACAACAAATTTTGCCAATCCCAAATTTAAGTAGGCTACTGTGTGAAAGGTGTTATGGAGGGCATTTGGATTTTAATGAGTGACAGTGATCAGCTCGACGTGACCTTCACTGTCATGAAATGACAGTTTACGGCTAGCTAGCTTAGTCTGACTTACCCTAGCAGTTACATTTAGCTAGCAATTTAAGTCGACATAAAATCCTAAATGTCTTGCATTACGCTAACAGAATTACAATAATAGCTAATATTTATATTTTATTTAGCAAACTATATCAATATCATAGCTTTGTTATCTTAACCGTTAGACCAAGGGAAGAAAGTGCTACTTACAAAACTGACTCATGTAACATTCAAACTGGTTGTCTTGAAAATGAGCGCGGGTCCTAAGAAAAATCGACACTAATGCTGCAGAATGTTGTCGCCACAAAAGGCCAATTCAGCAGTAAAAACTGTGCTATCTGGGGAATGTGCGATTTAAATAATATTGTATAATTACAATTCATGTATCCTATATACACACACCATCAAAACCTACCTCAGTTTACGCTGTCCACAGAGTGTAACCTTTAGGGAAAGCGGGGATATATGGCTTCTGTCATGTTATGGCCAGGCAATTATTTCTTATTGAGATTGACATCATTCAGAGCCAATGAAAATAGGGGGGGCACCTGAGAACCAATCAGATTCTAGGGGGGGCACGTGCCACTCCGTGCCCCCCCATTGGCTCCGCCCCTGTTCCAATATGATGTGAAGAAGGTCAATATTGGTCTAAATACAAAATCCCGGGCTGATCCTAGCCTCAGCTGAAAAAACGAATAGAAAAGAGTTTTAGGAAATGTTAAGGGATGTTGATCCCATGTAGGGGCTAGGGCAGGGGTCTGCAACCTTCTCTATCAAAATAGCCATTTTAGCCCCTCTCCCACGAAATAAAATTTATCTGGAGCCGCAAAGCTTATTGACCCCTAAAATGAAGAAAACATTTGCCTATAGCCTATATGTAGGTAAGATATATAAAATAACTATAGTTTCTTGCATTTATTAAATTATATAACTACATAAAGAAAAAGGGTTACATTTTATTGGTGGTTTTACCTGTTATAATAAAGGGAAACAAACTAGCTGCCACAAAACTAGCAACAGTGAGTTTACGGACTTAATCCACTTCATGAAAGCACTGGCATGTTTGCTCTGATCAACTTTCAGCTGCAGTTCCGAAACCGCTCTTTTTCGTTCATCTCCAGCTTTGTACTTTACAGCAAATGCTGCGTGTTTGTTTTGGAAATGTCTTTCAGCATAATGCATCCGTCCACGCAGAATTAAACTCTATTTTCTTCCAAACCTTTCTGAAACGTTTCAGTCGAAAACTCAATATTAGCCACCTGCAGGTGCGAATACAGCAATAGACTTTGTAGGATGTGACGCATGGTTGTCAAAATATTAAAACGCTTTCAAAAATTATTTTATTGTCACAGTGTTGATATCCAATACAATAGGTGTTCCATTTGAAAGAAAAAGCTGCAGGGAGCCACTGCAGAGGGGTGAAAGAGCCGCATGCGGCTCCAGAGCCGCGGGTTGCCGACCCCTGGGCTAGGGTTAGGAAATAGAAAAACACAGTTTATCTAGCTCCCCTGTTATTCACTGTACCAAGCCAGGACTATGCCCCATGAAAGGAACTCTGAACCCTAACCCTAATTTTGGGCCATTATTTCAGAGGTCATTATTTCACAACAGGAGTCGAGACTGTTTTGATGTTACTCCCCTGATCAATACCTTTCCATTTATGTATTTGGTTTAGTCCTATGTCATCCCTGTTCCCGAAAAGCCAAGCCCAACAGGACATAATGACTACAGACCCGTCGCATAAAGCCTTTTTAGCGCCTGGTGCTAGCACACTTTAAAGCCATCACAGACTCTACCCGGGACCCCCTGTAGGGGGTCTACAGGTCTGTAGACGACACAGTCAACATGGCCCTCCACTTCACCCTCCCGCACCTGGACTTCCCAGCATCCTACGCCAGGATCCTGTTTGTGGACTTCAGCTCTGCCTTCAACACCATCATCCCCGCTCTGCTTCAGGACAAGCTCGTCCAGCTGAACGTGCCTGACTCCACCGTGGATCACAGACTTCCTGTCTGACAGGAAGCAGTGCGTTAAGCTGGGAACACACGTCTCTGACTCCCGGTCCATCAGCAGCGGATCCCCTCAGGGCTGTGTCCTTTCCCCTCTGCTCTTCTCCCTGTACACCAATAGCTGCACCTCCAGTCATCAGTCTGTCAAACTTCTGAAGTTTGCGGATGACACCACCCTCATTGGGGGGGGATGAGTCTGACTATAGGTGGGAAGCTGGGGTCTCATTTATAAAGCTTGCGTACGCACAAAACGGGGCTGAAAATGTGCGTCAACACTTTCCACGCAAAGGTTGTGATTTATAAAAAACGAACTTGACAGGAGAATGTGCGGTCCTCCACGCAAACGCTGACCCTCCCGTAGGCCTACGCACATTTTGGAAACAGTTGGAATTGGCGATGCAGATGACCGTACTGTACTCAGACTGCAGAAATTGAATGTGGGAAGAACATTACTCGTAATATTTAAATATTTTGTTTTCCTCACACGTTTTTTTTCATTCAATTTCATGATTATCATGAAGATTACATCCAGCAGTGTTATTTGCGCTTGTACTGAGTGATTCTTGTTCCATAAACACCTTGTACAATCCAACTCAAATGTAAACAAAAAATTCAGCGCTTCCTCACCATCAGATTGTCCACTACGGGGCGTGCAGGAGGGGGAGATTTCCCGACTGCATGGAATACAGGATAACATCACATATCCTACCTTTAGATAACTGCAGAACACAGTGTATAACTAAAAATATTTCTTTAATACTGTGCAAATATCCTCATATGTCAAAAACTGGAAATACAGTCGTTAAGCTCCTGTGCAATCGCTACACTCTACGTCCTTGTTATCAGTCCAGACTTTAATAGATTACTGCTCATAACAAAACGCTTTGGTTTTCAAATTGTATCTCGACTTGCGATATCACTGGCACAGTTGACGCCATTCGCACAGTTTTTAATTGGTGATCTACCGGCCACCCAATTTACGGAGTTTTCGGGCTCCACCAATAGGCTAACAGTGTCTGAGAAGTTGTCATGCGCTATCATTCACCGTAAAGAACAATCGCATGCCAGGGTCATGATGAGATACTAGATTAGCATTCATGAGGTGCTTTGCATTGACTATTTATGGTTTAAAATGGGCATGTTCAGGGCGGGGTACAATGCTGATTCACGTACGCACACTTGTGGGTAATCTGTGATTTATAAAGGGAACATTGCGTACAGGTGTGCGTACGCACGGTTTATAAATCTGAATTTTTGTGTGCGTACGCCATTTTAGGTTTTTGGGCGTACGTACACTTTTAGTAAGAATCCTACGCACAGTTTTATATATGAGACCCCAGGTGACCTGGTGCCGCCAGAACAACTAAGACAGTGGAGATGGTTGTGGACTTCAGGAAGAATACAGACCCCGGTCAACACTGTGGAGTCGTTCCGCTTCCTGGGCACTATCCTCTCCCAGGACCTCAAGTGGGAACTGATCATCAGCTCCCTCACCAAGAAAGCACAATAGAAGATGTACTTCTTACGTCACCTGAAGAAATGCACCACCTGCCAAGGACAATGATGGTGCACTTCTACACAGCCATCGAGTCCATCTTCACCTCCTCCATCCCCATCTGGTATGCTGTTGCCACTGCCAAGGACAAGAGGAGACTGCAGCGTGTCATCCGTGCTGCTGAGAAGGTGATCGACTGCAATCTGCCTACCCTCAAGGACCTGCACACCTCGAGGACCCTGGACACTCTGTTCCATCTACTCCCGTCCGGCAGAAGGTTGCGGTCCATCAGGACCAAAACCTCACGCCATAAGATCAATTTCTTCCCATCTGCTGCTGGCCTCTTCAACAAGGCCAAGGACCAAGTCCGTCCACCACCTACTTTGCACATTTTTCACTTTGCTGCCCTATTTTATTTTATTAGGGTTCCTTCAGTAGGAGGACCCTATGGTTATTGGTGGTATTATTAGGGTTCCTCCGGCCTCCAGTAGGAGGACCCTATTGTTATTAGGGTTCCTCCGGTAGGAGGGAACCGATTGTTTTTGTTAGTATTCTTCTTATTATAATTTTTCTTCTCCTTGTGCCCAAATATCTCAAAGTCCATGGTCATACATTTTCTAATTTGGCACATTGATACTACATTTAAGTGGGTACCCCAGCACCAAATATGGGACACATTCGACTACGGGGGGCGCCAGAGGCCACGCCCTAAAGTCAGATTTTTCAGTGATGGCATTTCACTCCATCAGCCACCCCATCGCTCCAATTCTTCTGAAACTTGATGTGCATGCCTTATTTCTCATGGGGAACAAAAAAGCCTATAGGACCCATAAGGTCCACCGTGATGGATTTTCCTGTACAGTGAAAACTTAAAGGGAAATCTTTCAAATTAATCTCCTCTTAAACCAAATGTCCGATTGACTTGAAATTTTGTACAGATGTGTAGAATTGATGTATTTATATAGGGTGACATGGAATAATGCAATATAAAATGGCTGAAAGGGGTGTATTTATTTAAATGTCAACATTGCCTCAATATCTTTGTGTCAATAAATCAAATATAATTTTGACTGATTGTTTTTCAAACCTAATAGGGTTCAAGATGACTCCACTCTGATGTACCATAAACAATTTCGCCTTGGTATGTCCAAATATGATTGAATTACAGCAGTTTAAACTTTAGCAGAATCTAACAATGATTGCCACAGGAGAAAAAGATTACTTTTTTATACAGTAACTGACCGAAGGAATTGCCAACACTGAGCATAGTTCAATGGGCTGAGACAGTGCACTGCAATGTGCATGGTCAGAGGTTCAAATTCAGCAACAGCCTTTGGGCCTGTCATGATACTGATTATCTGTTTAGTTAAACAGGATGACATCATTCTGAAGTACCATGCGCAATTTCACCTTAAAATGTCAAAAGATGACTGAATTACATCTGCTTAAACTTTGTCCCAAAGCCGACCAAAGCTAATACTCTTCCCTTTCTATTCATAAAATCTCAACAGTTGGTGTATTGCAGAGAGGATAGAGAGGCGGACTTGTAACCTTATGCTCATGAGATCCCCATTCAGCCTATTGTTGTTGGCCAAACATTAAGTAGTTTTGCTCTCTTGTTGTCCAACTCTTGACCTAATACAATGTACATTTGTATAATATTTTGCCATTTTCCGGAGAAACCCGCATTGCTGCTTGCAGCTATATTTGGTAGTATTACAGTTGTTCCATGGAAGTCATTGGCAGCCCCTAGACCAGTAATGTAAAAAGTTGTGAAATTTGACATGTTGAAACTGCAGAGCTTTAGTTACTACCATACCAAACATGGCCCACATGAGCCGATAGGTGGCGCTACAGGCCACACTCCAATATGTCAATTTTCAAAGTGATGCCATTTTCAGGCCATACGTCCCAGAATTCTGAAACTTAGTAGATATGCCTTACTGCTCATGAGTAACTACCGCACCACAAATGGCCCACCATTGCTCATAGGTGGCGCTACAGGCCAAGCCCCAATTGTCCATTTTCAAAGTGATGGCATTTCCACCCCATGAGTCTAAAATGTCTGAAACAGAACACCCATTGGTGACCCATACAGTCCGCCATGTACAGTGAACATTTTGAAAAACATACAAATATCTTCTTATGAACCATGACTCCAATTGACTTAAAACTATATATAGGACACATATGTAGTTATGCTAGTTCGAGACCACAATAGCTATGGAAATAAGAGTGAACGCAATTATGGAGGGCGGCTTTGTCTTGATTTGCAATGCAGCTGGGGGAGGTTGTAGACCATGGGGGGGGGCAAGCTGGGGTAAACTCAGTGCTCTGAGTTGGTGCATGTCAGTTTAGGAAAGGGTAGCCAATTTTAAGCCCCTGGTTTCATTTTTTTCCTTTTTTTCTTTGATTGGAACTGTCTTTTATACATTTATAGTTGGTTTTGACATAAAACAGACATCTAATTCAGTCAGAAAGTTCTCTCAACTCAACCAACCATCACACAGTACATATGGTTTACAAAACTTTAGTCAGTTTTGTACACCATATATACCGCGGGTGGCAGGTTTTTGGGCTACTTTTAAACTTTATGCGGACGCTGCATTTCTTCCTTGGGGTTACCTGCGCTGGGAGAGAGGGAAACAGCACGGATGAGGAAAGTGTGTGGGGAGAGCAAGCAGTAAGAGTTCTTAACCTACACACTTCCTTCAGTAATGTCTCCTCACTTTCATAAAGTAATTGTTGCTCTTTGTCTCTGTTTGGTGGTGATAGGAAGCGGCATGATTAAATAATTTGTTGTAATGAACCAGTAAAACGTGAGAATAGCAGAAAACAAGGAAAATATTAATCCACCAGTCATTTTAACATTTTAAATATAGCTGCAAGCAGCAATGGCGGATTCCTCCTTGAAAATTGCAAAATGTTGTCAAATTGACATACTAGATAGTTACACTGGGATTTACCAGAAGACTTGAAACTGTAATTTCTGTCATAATAATAAAAACAAAAGTTTGCACCTCTGACTGGATTCGAACCCACCACCCTTTACATATCGCCACTGCATCTCATCCTACTAAGCCATTCACAGACTTCGACATTTTATCAATCAGTTTTTGTTTCAGAAAATAAGATATTTCTCCAATGGCCCCTTTGTCAGATTCAAGTTCAAACAGCTGTAATTTTGTCCTATTTGTATATGGGACATAAAAATGGGACAATGGGATGACTGGGTTGCTGCTGTAAAGAATAGCTTACTCGTAGAGCTTTAAAAAGGTTGCTTGGGGTGCCAAAACTTGTCATGTAAGGGAATTTCAAATCATGCCTAGCATCAGTGGCGATTTGTCCTGGCTTAAGTTCCTGAAAAGAATTTGTGCAACAGGTAACAGGCTGAACAATCAAGATACTTCATTCAAGCTAATTCGGTTGTGAATCTGACACTACCATGCGTATACTCCAAGTAGCTAGCTACTGTTGTAGACCTGGCTTGTTTTGCAGTGGTTTACAGAGTCTCGCTAAACAGATGATCGGAGTGTTGTTATGGGCTCAAATAAACACTCATCGCTATGTTTTACAACCGGAGGATTGACGGAAGACTAGAAACCGTTCTGTCAAAAAAATATTGTCTAGCCTTTGACTGGTTTTGAACCTACAACCCTTCGTTTCCCATCTCATCCAATTGAGCCATTGCCAGATCTGGATTCCTCTACGTTTAGTCATCAATTGGATAATAAAATAAGATGTTTCTCCAATGGCAAGCATTGTCAGATTTGGTCCAAGCTCAAACAGCTGTAATTCAGTCATATTTTCACATATCAAGGTGAAACTTTGCAGGGTACTTCAGGGTGGTGTCATCTTAAAGCTTATTAGGTTTGAAAAACCATTATTCAAAATGACATTTGATTTGGTGACACAAACTTATTGAGGCAATGTGGACATTTACATAAATACACCCCTTTCAGACATTTTGTATTTGATTCAACTGTCTCAAGTATAAAAAAAATATATGTCAATGATACATATCTGTACAAAATTTCAAGTCAATTTGACCTTTTTTGTAGGAGATATATTTTGAAGGTTTTCCCAATTATCACTGTGCAGGACAATCCATCATGGTGGACCTTATGTGTCCTTGAGGGTTTTTTGTTCGTCATGAAAAATGAGTCATGCACACCAAGTTTCAGAAGAATTGGAGCAATGGGGTGGAAATGCAATCACTCTGAAAAGTGGACATTTGGGCGTGCCCTGTGGCGCCCCCTATGGTCTGAGGTAGGCCAGTCTGTGTTTGGGCCGTAGTTGTGGCATGTTGTATCAATATGCCAAATTTAAAAACTTTTTACCAATGTGTTCATTAAATAAATGACAATAATAATAATAAATATAGCTGCAAGCAGCGATGCGGGTTCCTCCGCAAATGGCAAAATATTATAAACATGTACACTGTAGAAGATCGAGACTTGGACAACAAGAAAGCAAAACGACTTCATGTTTGGCCATCAACAATAGGCTGAACAGGGATTTAAACTCATGAGCATAGGGTGACAAGTCAGTCTCTCTAGCCTCTCTGCTATACACCAACTGCTGAGACTGTATAATTAAGAAGGGCTGAGTATTAACTTTTTATAGGATATTGAAACTCTTCTTGAGTTGATCTCTTTCCAGACTCTCAGTAAATGCACAACTAATAATAGTCATGTGGGGAGCGCTCATAATCAGCTCCTTGCGAGAATAGTCTGTGACTGTATAGCAGCCGATTCTCTGGTCCGATTAAACTACACAACATACTCAATCAGGGTGACCAACAAGATTATTATAACTAACCAACAGTAACATTACAAACATCCAACTGAACGAACACAACAACTGAAATCCCTTGCACGGCTTTTGTAACCAAACTATTATCCACAAGTCTTTGCGTTTTTTGACATGCCCCACTGCATGCTGGGTACCCAAGGGTGCCGACTGCATGATATGAGTATTAGTTTTTGGTCAGCTTTGGGAAAAAGGTTAGGAAAAGGTGAAATTGCATGAAATTGCGCATGGTATTTCAGAAGGATGTCTGCCTGTTTAACTGTGTTAAACAGACTGTGCCTGGTTTTCGAACCTGTGACCTTGCACTTTGTAGGATAACGTTTCAACCCTTTGAGCTACCTGCAAGGCTGAGAAATTCTGGTCAGTTTCTGTATAAAAAAAGAAACTGTTTCTCCTGCAGCATGGATTGCTCGATTCGGCCAAAGTTTAAACTGTAATTTAAGCTGTAATTCAATGATCTTTTGACATATCAAGGTGAAATTGTGCATGGTACGATGTCATCCTTTTTAACTAAACAAATATTACAATTTAAGACGGGCTAAACTACTGTGGATGGATTCGGTCCTACGACCTTATATTTTGCAGATCACCGTTCCAGCTCGTTGAGCTATTCTCAGTGTTGAATATTGTCATGTTCAGTTACTGTACAAAAAAGTAAGCTGTTTCTCCAATGGTATGTGTTGTTAGATTCAGCCAAGGTTTAAACAGCTCTATTTCAATCATATTTTGGCATACCAAGGTGAAATTGTTCATGGTACTTCAGTGAGATGTCATCTTGAACCCTATTAGTTTTGAAAAAACATCAGTCAAAATTATATTTGATTTATTGACACAAATAAATTGAGGCAATGTGTACATTTACATAAATACACCTCTTTCAGCCCTTTTGTTTTTGATTCAATTGCCAATAGAGCCATTCCCAGGCATGGAATACACAAAGTTCAGTAACTGGAAAATAAAAAAGCTGTTCTCCAATGGCGAGCATTGTCAGATTTGGTCCAAGTTCAAACAGCTGTAATTCAGTTACATTTTGACATACCGAAAATTATTTATGGTACTTCAAGGGCCTGTCACCTTAAAGCCTATTAGGTTTGAAAACCCATCATTCAAAATGACATTTGATTTAGTGACACAAACATATTAAGGCAATGTGGACATTTACATAAATACACCCCTTTAAGCCATTTTGTATTTTATTCAATTGCTTTAAGTAACATTTTTAACCCTTTGACGCGTACGATCATACCTGTGTGATCAGTTCTGGCTGGGCCCAGGAGCATACGATCACACAGGTATGATTAGAATGCGTCCTTAGAATGTCCAGTTTTGCTTAAAAACGTCATAATAGAGAGTTCAACATTAGCCTACGTGTATATTATTATAAGACTCAATTTACTGTATATTTTGAGAAAGTTTACCTTTATTATCTATATGTAAACGTTCAGACAATGTAGTTTAGCTAATGTTAGCTAACAGCTAACCAAAAATAACTCACGCTTTTAGTCACGCCACCTAGTAAACCATAATATTATCCGTATTCCTTGACTTGGCTATCACTTTCAACATATTTTACTATTGTATAACCAACAATAGATCGAAAATAATAGATATACATTCACAAATATGCATCTAAAACATCCGACATTCGTCTGTCTTCCGTCTCGTATTTACTTGCGGCCATCTTGGATGTTTTTGTGTTCCGGCAACAAAGATGATCTTTGATGAACCACTTGACCCCGTACACCTCATTATTTTCTCGTGAGAAGAGTAGGTTATCTCGTTGACCCTTTGATACCCACAATGCATTGAGTACTGATCAAAACAAAAAACATGGCAGCCCACATTATCGGTTATAGCCAAGTTAGCTTGTCGACAGCTACATACGATCCTATACCATATTCGATCACTGTGGATTCACTTATATGAATATTTCAAATTTGGAACAGTAATGACAGTAATAACTTATACCCCTAATTCGCAACAACCTATAAAAAACCCACACAAACACGTTTCTTAATTTTTACCACAGCATCCTTGAATTTGTTTCAGGTACATGTCCAGGAAAGGGTACAGCCATGTCACTCTGACATTACATATCAAGGAATATCTTATCACAACTCAAACATGTACAATATGTTTGAGTTGTGTGATGTGCTGGCTATATTTAGGACCTTTACACAGGATCCACTATGGACATCCAGGATCATGATGGGCTTGGGATATCTGGGTCTGTTGTCTTGGCAAGTCAACTGGCATTTGTTATCATCATACCCTTACATTACACAATGAAACGAAACAACATTCTTCCAGAACTACAACTAAATAGAATTAGGTAAATAAAATTGGTCCAACAAGACGAGATTCAATTTGTGACAAATTCCCCAAGACACAAAGAGGTGGGGATACTTCAAGTTCAAGTCTTTTATTGTCAGGTGTACAGAACACCACAAGGTCAGACTGGGCACTGAAATTCTTAGGACAAGACAACGCAAGGCAACCTGGCATAAGATAACATATAAGTACACAGAACATAGATTACATCTATGATAAGCAAAAATATAGGGAACATCCTAAATATACAATATGTAAATGTAAACATAACATACTAACACCATATGTGAACATCAGTTATTGAGGTAGCATCCATATGCTAAAATATTGAGTGGAGTCTGTGGGGTGCATGGGTTTGTCAACAATGCGTGTGGCTTTGTGGATGCAGCGTTAGGCATGTTTGTGAGGGAGGGAAGAGAGACCCCAACTCTATTCTTGGCTGTCCCGACTATCCTCTGCAGAGTTGCGGTTCGAAGCGGTGCAGTTCCCAAACCAGGCCGTGATGCAGCTCCTCGGGATGCTATCTATAGTCCCTCTATGTAATGTGGTGAAGATGTGGGATGGCAACGGTTTAGTTGATGTTCAGCAGAGATGGGTCGCTTTGTGCTGATCTTACTTGCTCTGCACACCTGAAGGCAATGTAGAACTATACATGGACAATTTGTACAGTAGTGCAACCCTCTTTCAACATTTTATGTCTCTTGGAACGGGGCCTGTGTGGGCCAACATTCACATTCACCTGTCAAATTAGAAAGGGAGATGTTCAATATATAGAAAATGGTCAACAGCAAGCAGTCAAGTGGTATGACGAGGTGTGTTCATAACCCTATGAAACATTAGTCATACATTACTGTCTTGTCATTTCAATAGGTTGTTATATTGAATAAGCATAAAGTCTGGTTTATTCTATGTCGTCCATCAAGTAGCTCTAACCTAGATTTTCTTAACGAATTACATTTTTGCAATACTTGAACTGTGGCCTGAGGAATAATAAATGTTCCATCAACAAGGAAATGAATGGCAGTAGATGGTAGCAAGAGAACACAAAACATTGCCATCAATTTAGAATGGATGTCTGCATTATTGTGTTTGCTCTAATTAGACTATAGCAAGTTACTACGAGCTAGCTAGCAAAAACATCAGATTGTGGAAATCAACAACAGGTCATGCTTTCATCTCAATATCATGCCACAGGTATGTGTATAACTTGTATAAATAATCTACTCACCAGAAGGGTTTTCCTAGAAAAGTAGAAGCCAACCATAAAGGTTTGGAAGTATCCAAGCAGCATGAGCTTGCTTGATCGCCTTTGGTCGAGGGGTCTGGGAGTCATTTTCCAGCCTCGCCTGTATGGCTCAATTTGGTTGACATTGTTGATAATTTACAAGGCCATGTTACGTTGTTTGTGTGGTCAGTTTAAAACAAAATAATGCATGTGCATCCAGACAGACTAACTTGCTAGGATTGTAATACATCGTTTTATTTTCCTTACTTATTTTGTTAACACGGGATGTGCTGCCAACTCAGTAGGTTTACGAGATGGAAGCCAGCTAGAGAAAACAAAACGATGCATAGCAATCAAGTTAGACTGACTGGATGTATCTGAATTATTGTGTGTTTGTTATAATCCGACCACACAAACAACGTAACATAGCCTAGTAAATTAGCGATAGCTAACTTGTTGATTTGACTCTTTGATACACTATGAGCTAGCTAGTTTGGCAAAAATATCACCTCGTGAAATACATCTTCCATTTCAGTATCGTGCAATATATATATGGGTGGTATAATTTGAGTCATACAAATACTTCAGTCACCAGAATCATAGCCAAAATATCTACTTTGAAGGTTTCCGCCAGTTCCCTGAAGCGGAAGAAATACGTAACGAGAAGGCGGGATAAACAAAACAACCAATGAATGGAGTAGTCGTCACTAGTACGGGGTGCAAACTAGGTCAATGGAAAATGCAAACCGAGAAATGCGGAAATTGTATAGCAATTCAATTTTAATGTCATAATCAATTTTTGGAACGTTGAGATTGATCCAAACTCACGCGCAAAAAGAACTCACGCTGGGGGGGACAGTCAAGAAATTTAAAACTTACGTTTGAAAGGGTTAAATGCGTCAATGATACATATCTGTACAACATTTCAAGTTAATTAGGCCTTTGGTTCAAGAGAACAGGAATTTTGAAGGTTTTCCCAAATTATCACTGTATAGGAAAATACATCAGGCGGACTATATGGGTTTATGGGGGTGGAAATGCCATCATTTTGAAAATGGGACATTGGGCGTTTCCTGTGGCGCCCCCTATGGTCCGATGTGGCCCAAAGTTGGTGTGTGGGTACCCACTCGGATGTAGTATCACTGTGCCAAATTAGAAAATTACTTACCAATACCATGTTGAGTTATTGTGGCGCAAGGAGAAGAGGAATAATAATAATAATAATAAATATAGCTGCAAGCAGCGATGCGGGTTCCTCCGCAAAATATTATAAACATGTACACTGTAGAAGATCGAGAGTTGGACAACAAGAGAGCAAAACTACTTCATGTTTGGCCAGCAACAATAGGCTGAATGGGGATTTGAACTCATGAGCATAAGGTTACAAGTCAGTCTCTATCCTCTCTGCTACACACCAACTGTTGAGATTGTATGAATAGAAAGGGCAGAGTATTAGCTTTGGTCAGCTTTGGGACAAAGGTTAGGAATTTCAAGGTGAAATTGCATGCATTTGTGCAGGGTATTTCAGAATGAAGGATTAGGATAGTAGTAGGATTCCAACCTACTACCTTATACTTTACAGGTCACCATCCCAGCCCATTGAGGTATTATCAGTGTTAAGTAGTTTCATGTTCAGTAACTGTACAAAAAAGTAAGATGTTTTTCCTGTGGTAAGCGTTGTTAGATTCAGCCAATGTTGAAACTGCTTTAATTCAATCATATTTTGACATACCAAGGTGAAATTGTTTGTGGTACTTCAGAATGATGTCATCCTATTGAACTAAACAGATAATCAAAATCATGACAGGCCAAAATATAATGGCTGGATTCCAACCTAATACTTAATACTTTACAGGTCACCATCCCAGCCCATTGAGCTATTCTCAGTGTTGGGTAGTGTCATGTTCAGTAACTGTATTAAAAAGTAAGCTGTTTCTCCTGTGGTAAGCGTTGTTAGATTCAGCCAATGTTGAAACTGCTCTAATTCAATCATATTTTGACATACCAAGGTGAAATTGTTTGTGGTACTTCAGAATGATGTCATCCTATTGAACTTAACAGATAATCAAAATGATGACAGGCCAAAAGATAATGGCTGGATTCCAACCTACTACCTTATACTTTACAGGTCACCATCCCAGCCCATTGAGGGATTATCAGTGTTGAGTAGTGTCATGTTCAGTAACTGTACAAAAAAGTAAGATGTTTTTCCTGTGGTAAGCGTTGTTAGATTCAGCCAACGTTGAAACTGCTCTAATTCAATAATATTTTGACATACCAAGGTGAAATTGTTTGTGGGACTTCAGAATTATGTCATCCTATTGAACTTAACAGATAATCAAAATGATGACAGGCCAAAAGATAATGGCTGGATTCCAACCTACTACCTTATACTTTACGGTTCACCATCCCAGCCCATTGAGCTATTCTCAGTGTTGAATATTGTCATGTTCAGTTACTGTATTAAAAAGTAAGCTGTTTCTCCTGTGGTAAGCGTTTTTAGATTCAGCCAAAGTTGAAACTGCTTGTACATTTCCTATAAAAATGGAACAACAGGATGACTGGGTTGCTGCTGTAAAGAATAACTTACATTTACATTTATGCATTTAGCAGACACTTTTATCCAAAGCGACTTCCAAGAGAGAGCTTTACAAAAGAGCATAGGTCACTGATCATAACAACGAGGTAGTCCCAAACATTGCAAGCAGCCAAAACATGAAGCATACATTGTGAAAAAACTAAACAAGTGCCAAAAGGGATGACCCATAAGAGCATGCAGTTATACAAGTTACAAATTAAAACGAATGAACCACAAAAAAGTGCAGGACTGTACCTGTAGAAGAACAATCAACAGTAAAATATTTCACAGCGAGTACAAGACTTAACTTCATTATAACTAACCTACAAGAGCAACAAGTCACTCAATAAGAGTCATTGTGATCCTGGAGGAAGCTAACAACAGGTCCAGCCAAGCATTCCTAAGTGCCGTTGTACTCCCGGAACAAGTGCGTCTTGAGCCTTTTCTTGAAGGTGGGGAGACAGTCAGTGTCCCTGATGGAGGTGGGGAGCTGGTTCCACCATAACTTACTTATAGTTTTTATTAAAGGTTATTTGGAGTGCCATAACTTGTCATGGAAGGTCATTTCAAATCATGCCTAGCATCAGTGGGGATGTGTCCTGGCTTAGGTTACTGAAATGAATTTGTGCAACAGACAAGGGATCAACCTGAACAATCAATTTACTTCATTAGAGATAACCATTAGCGTTATCTCTACCATGCGTATACTACAAGTACATTTACATTTAGTCATTTTAGCAGACGCTCTTATCCAGAACGACTTACAGTAAGTACAGGGATATTCTCCCCGAGGCAAGTAGGATGAAGTGCCTTGCCCAAGGACACAACGTCATTTGGCACGGGCGGGAATCGAACCAACAACCTTCTGATTAATAGCTCGACTCCCTAACGGCTCAGCCATCTGACCTCCAGTAGCTAGCTACTGTGGTGAACCTGGCTTGTTTTGCAGTGGTTTACACAGTCTCGCTAAACAGATGATTGGAGTGTTGTGATGGGCTCAAATAAACACGCATTGCTATGTTTTACAACCGGAGGATTTATCGGAAGACGGAAGACTACAAACCATTTTTCCAGAATAAAAAATAAAAAACTATGCCTCTGACTGGTTTTGAACCTACAACCCTTTGCTTACCAGCACAACATCTCAGCCAATTGAGCAATTCCTAGGCATGGAATACACAAAGTTCAATAACTGGATAATAAAAAAAGCTGTTTCTCCAATGGCGAGCATTGTCAGATTTGGTCCAAGTTCAAACAGCTGTAATTCAGTCATATTTTGACATATCAAGGTAAAACTTTGCATGGTATTTCAGAGGCATGTCACCTTAAAGCATATTAGGTTTGAACCATCCTTCAAAAATACATTTGATTTAGTGACACAAAGATATTGAGGCAATGTGAACGTTTACATAAATATACCTTTTTCAGCCATTTTGTACTTGATTCAATTGCCTTAAGTAACATTTCTAAATACGTCAATGATGCATATCTGTACCAAATGTCAATTTACATTTAGTCATTTAGTAGACGCTCATATCCAGAGCGACTTACAGTAAGTACAGGGACATTCCCCCGAGGCAAGTAGGGTGAAGTGCCTTGCCCAAGGACACAACGTCATTTGGCACGGCCGGGAATCGATCCGGCGACCTCTTGATTACTATCCCGATTCCCTAACCCCTCAGCCACGAACGACCAAAATTATCACTGTACAGGAAAATCCATCATGGCGGTCCTTATGGGTCCTTGTGGCCTTTTTGTGCCTCATGAAAAATGAGGCATGCACACCATGTTTCAGAAGAACTGGAGCAATGGGGTGGAAATGCCATCACTTTGAAAATTGGACTTTTGGGCGTGGCCTGTGGCGCCCCCTATGGTCCGATGTGGCCCATATTTGGTGTGGGGGTACCCACTTGGATGTAGTATCAATGTGCCAAATTAGAAAATTTATGACAACACTTTTTGAGATATTGGAGCGCAAGGAGAAGAAAAATAATAATAAGAAGAATAAGAATACCAACAATAACAATAGGTTCCCGCCTACCGGAGGAACCTAATAAAACTAACAAAAACAATAGGTTTCCTCCTACCGGAGGAACCCTAATAATACCAACAATTACAATAGGGTTCCTCCTGATGGAGGAATCTTAACTACGGAGACATCTATTGGATAAATGTTGTAAGTCCTCTGTTGTACACCCAAAAATATTGGGCTAGTTTTCAGGCATTATGGGCTGGTTTTGAGCACTCATTGGGCTGGACCTGGCAACCCTGAACTCAGGTGTGATGTCAGGGTTTCCCGCAGGACTTTGCAGCTAAGGCGGCCGCCTAAGTAACACACGCCTGTTGCCTTAACCTCGTCGTCAAAACGTAGTTAAGGCGAGCAACATCCACCGTATTACTCTGTCCTGTTTTCTCCCTTTCATTCCAAACCGTGACCAACGCCACTCTCCCCCTGGTCTGATGGCAACCCCACCCTACCACCTTAACTAACACATTTTCTGTGGGAAACCCTGGATGTAATTTCCAGTCCACAGTCAAAGCTTTTAAAGAATATATCTCTGCATGATGGGCCTGATCAGAGCACAGGTGCCTTACAGAACACGCTTCAAAGTTGTCACTTTCATAAGGGTGGTGTTTTGACGCCATCAGGCCAAGATGTCTGAAAGTTGGTATGCATGCCGTATTGCTCATGGGGAACAAATAAGTCTCAAGAACCCATAAATGTCGGCTGCATAGATTTTTCTCTACAGTGACAATTTGTGAAGAATTTCCAAAAATGACTTAAAATTTGCCATTGCTTCAATTGTCTTGAAATGTTGTGTACATGTATGAAATACATGTCTGTATCATGTCAATTTAGCAAAGGTTTGCAATGTTGAGGAGCAACCGCCATTGCTGCCACCAGCTATATGTTTTTTTATATATTTTGAAAATGTTTATGGTTATCTATTTTACATCTATGCATTTAGCAGACGCTTCCAAAGCGACTTCCAAGAGAGAGTTTTACAAAAGTGCATAGGTCACTGATCATAACAACGAGATAGCCACAAACATTGCGGGTAGCCAAACATGTGTAGCATACATTGTGAAACCAAATAAGTCCCAAAGGGAAGAACAATAAGAGCATGTAGTTAGACAAGTTACAATTAAACAGCAAGAACCTCAAAAGTGCAAGAGTGTACCTGTGGAATAATATATTTCACAGCGAGTACAATCATTTTAAGACAGTTACAACAAACCAACAAGAGCAACAAGTCTCTCAATAAGAGTCATTGTGATCCTGGGGGAAAACTAACATCCAGCCAATCATTCCTAAGTGCCGTTGTACTCCCAGAACAAGTGCGTCTTGAGCCTTTTCTTGAAGGTGGGGAGACAGTCAGTGTCTCTGATGGAGGTGGGGAGTTGATTCCACCATTGGGGGGCCAGACAGGAGAAGAGCTTATTTTATATCTTATAGTAGTGTTTAGTTCTTTAGTTATTGTTTAGCACCTTAGTATTAGACTTATTTTATTCATACATTATTTCAGCAGAAAACTCTTACTCTTTTTTGTCTTTCTCTCCCCCCTCCCTCCCTCTGCCACTTAACCCCCCCCCCCCTCTCTTTTTCTATTCCCTCTAATGGAGTAAGAATCTCTGATTAAGCTTGTCTCATTCCTAAAATGGCAGTGCAGAACAGGGTGTTGAGTAAAAAACTAAATACAAAAAGTATGAAAGCTCCCAGACTACATTCCATTCCAGTTAGTGGACACTCTAGGAACTTGTCATGTGGAGCCATCTTGGACTTGATTATCCTACTTTGGGTAGGCCAGATCCACAAGACCAAATGAGAAATTGCATTGCACAATGTTTTGTCACCCTGTTTTTACCACAGCCATGAATATGCTAATCAGTAGAGCTGAATGATTTAGGAAAAAATTTGAAAAAAAATTTGCGATTATTTTGACTAATATTGCAATTGCGATTTAATATGTGATTATTATATGATTTATTATTAATAAATACATACTGATCTCCAGTCAGCAACATAACACACAAAGTTCAGAAAAATTAAGTAAAATATACCGCCTGTACCTCTCCGAAAATATTTTGGTAAATCAAAGCTAAACATACTTAACTAAGGCCGAATCCCAGTACTCCCCCTTACCCCTTCCCCTTACCCCTTCCCCTTAGTTTTGCGCGTTCCCGTGAGAGCTAGTGGTGTCCCAATACTCTTTTGGAGCTAGGGGAAGGGCTAAGACTAAGGGGTATCCACCCCTTAAAACCAAGTAAGATCGGGAGCTTACTTGAAACCTAGGGCTATGTGAAAACTGCGCGACCGGCAACAATGGCGACCAAATCATCCAGAGAGTCTGATAAATGTTATATTATCGGCTTAATTAATTGATAAAAAAATTATGACAGTCATGTTTTGTGTTATATACAGTCATGAACATATATATTTGCAACCATTTTCCTAATTGAAACGTTTCTAAAAATCGCTAGTTTGGTACGTTAATGTTACAGTTCTGAATTGCACAACAGTCCCGCATTTCTTTGACTAGCATGTCTACAGTTCTAAGTAAACTCCATTAGCAGCGAATTTCGTCTAATTTCAATGCATAACGCTACTTGCTTTGGAGATATCGATACGTGCTAGATGACGTACCTGTAACCAAGTGGCGTCCCATTTCCTAGGGCTATGTAGCCCTTACCCCTTACTTTCAAGGGCCAAGGGGAAGGGGTAAGTTAAGGGGAAGGGGTAAGGGGGAGTATTGGGATTCGGCCTTAAGCTAGCTAGCTACAGGAAAAAAAACTTGCACTGTGGAGACCGTCGGAAATATTTAGAACTCACGAATCTAAAGGTTAGAACCCGAAAGAAAAATTAACACTGTCTGAACATTTCTGATCCAGTCAGGAGCCTAACAAAAACATGGCACTGACAACCACAGTGATCCTACTGTATGTGTATCACCGAGGAGCATCATATCTTTCGTGATGAAAGCTGTTACTGCTTGAGTAATTTCGTACATGAATATGGAGTTAGGCTTTGAAACATTTATATCAGTGATCCTGTCGGGTGTTATTTGGCTTATTTGACACACTGGTGTTCAGCATTTTAGCTGTGCATTGTACATGGCTTTGTAGTGTTAGGTTGGTGGTGTTGCCCCGTGAGGTAGCAACGTTAGCCTGGCAGGTTTTGCACAATACTTGATACTATGCAGCATCATTTTTAAAGGCAAAATTGGCAAAGTGTCTGTCAGGTTATGTCAAGCCTGAGGCCATCGTACAGGTCAAGGTAAAGTGTAACGTGCCAAGTTGATCCTTCGTCTCCAAACTGCATTACTCTCGCGTGTCACTTGATCAAAGTAAAATTGCAGCCTTTGCCATTACAAAATCTCGTTTTGTCACATCGCGATATTATTGCAAATGCAATTTATCGTTCAGCCCTACTAATCAGCATATAACCTTAAGCCCTATGCGCTGTGTTTGCTTTCCAGGTATCGGGGGGAACCTAGTGGCCATACAGTCTAGCAGGATCTCCACTCACCTCCACTTCCACAGTGCCCCTGGGGAGGTCCCTGAAGAGGCCAAGGGCTGCTACTATCCCTGCCGCACCTTTTGTGGTACAGGTATGGCACCAGCCAGACCCATCATCCTTTTAGATGTCCTAATAACGACACACACTTGTCCTTGGTACAGAATCTTATTGGATAGGGTAATTTGGGGGTTTGTGTCAGAGCAGCAAGTGTGTGGTTGGACACCGTTTGGCTTTGCTTGTTGCTGTTGTCAGCTTCTGTGCTGTCTTCTGCCATGCTCTCAAGTTTACAATCCGCTTTCTTCAGGTGCCAACCATCGTTCAGCTCAGGTACTGCTCCTGTTGGTGGTCCCGGGTCATCTGATCTTTCTTTACACCATCCACCTGATGAAGAGTGGACACACCACCCTGACCCCCATCTTCATGATTGTCTACCTGGCTGCTGCCCTCTTACAGGTGTGTGTGTGTACGTGCGTGGACTTGTTTAACTCTTCTTGTAGGTAGGCCTGGGGCGATAAAACAATATATCATTTTTTTAGGGCTGTCAAGCGATTTAAATATTTAATCGAGATAAATCAAATTTTACTCCTATAAAAAAAATATTTGTGAAATAACATTAAAAGGGTGTACTTAACTTCAAGTAACTGGAGGATAACAAGAGGAAATTGTGAGGGAGTTTTGTTCGCTCACACATAGGCTGTACAACAGGGCTCTTCAATAAGCGGCCCGCGGGCCGAATCCGGCCCCCAAGCTGCTTTGGACTGGCCCCCGGAGTGTGCTCCGGTAAACTCATTCAGTTCTTGCCTATGATTAAAAAATTATTATAATAATGGGTGCGTTCAACTTCATGCAGCGCCGGCATCGCCTGCAGCCCGGCCAACTTGAAGCAGCCAATGGCATTCTCAGCTTCAAATCAGCCGGCTGCAGCATGATGTCGAACACGCCTAATAGTATCACTCCTGACCAGGGCCGGACTTACCATTGGGCTTGACTGGGCTACAGCCCATGGGCTCTGCCCTAGGGGGCCCCGCCCGTTTACGTGCAGTGGAGGACTTAGCTATTAGCCAGAAAGCTAAGTTATGCTAGCAAGATTCATAGACAAGAACATTGTGTACGGTTGACAAACAGTAAATATAATTTGACAATATGTTTGACAAGAATACTAGCTCAATATCAAGATTCTCATGAACAAGGTATCGGCCATATACTAGTACTAGGCTACAGTACAGTACGGCCGAGTTGAATAGCAAATGGATGTGAGATGATAGCATCAAAGTTGACATATTTTCCAAACAGTAATTAGAATTTGACAGTAATTAGAATTTGACAGCTATCTAGCCATGTCATTGTCCCCAAATCAAATCAAGATTTGTTTGTGTTGGCCACAGCTTATCTGAAGTAGCTAGGTTGACCAGCGAGGTGAATAGAATGGGATGTGAGATGAGCGGTTACGTGACTCTGACTGAGAGTAAATTCAGAAAAGTAACATTTTAATAGGTTAAAAGAAATATTGAAGTCACTCATTGTTTTAATTACATGTTAGCTTGGTAAAGTTTCTGAGCAAAAGTGGTAAAGTTTCTAAGCGGAGGTTTTGACTGTGTGACTGCGTCCCTGATGTTATTGGGTGTGCTTGCCTTCGGCAAGCACAAACCATTGTTATCTCACATATATATTCTTCTTATTATTTATTGTTTCTTTTCGCTCCCCTAAGGCTCAGTCAATATTTGGACTACACTGACAACGGCTGTGTCAAAATGTTCGTCTTGGTCTCGATTGCGTTGCTTGTATTGGGATTTACGTTCCGTTGCACAGTTTAGGAGCTTACAACGTTTTTGTGGTAACAAAGTGCCTTTAGTCGACGAAGGGTAATCTGTGCTAGCTACGTCACCACGTCAACACACGTCAGCAACGACGCATGGATACAACGTGATAGAGACGTTCTAGCACGCAAATTGGAGCTTGAATTACGATTGAAAAATACCACCCCCCAAAAATCCCAACCATTTGGCTTTGGTGAGAAAGCGATTTCGAGTGGAACTGCAATCTCGGATTTTTGATTTAGGTCGTTAAAGTCTTTGTAAATTGAGCGAGTGCGGGTCGCCCGCCTAGTCTTTTAGGCTGCAGCCATGCTAGACTAGAGAGCTTCATATCAAAGTAGTATTTTCGTAGCTAATTTTGTAGTTTAATTTTACACGAAAAAACTGAAAGAGGGAAATGATATGACGATATGACTATTGTGAAGACATCCAGGTGGTGAGATTTTAATGTAGGATGCTGTAAAAACTTTGATTTGGTTGCTACGTGAGAGCCCCGTCAGCCTTCATTGACGATTGCGGCAGCAACAACAGTGTTGTCGATCTGAGTCTGATGAGTCTTTGTTTAATTTCGTACCAGGGTCAAATCTACATCCAAATGGAGAGCAGTGTTTTAAAGATATGGCCGCAATGTAACTTGGGGGTCCCCCCAAAAAAGTTGTTTGGACCCCCCCACATTTGTGATCAAAATATTAGTGCATGACTGGTCTACTAGTCCAGCGATCTTTCCATTGCTTCACAATCAAATCCGTTCCACTTTATCAGTAGGGAGAATACCCATAGAAATAGAATTCCACTCCACGTTTTCTAGAAAAATAGCATTACGTACGCAGATTCAACTCCCATACTCTTTGATCGACGCATCGCGCTTGGAGCTACCACTTCAGACATGACTGTTCCACAGACGAGATGGACATAAGGAGGGTTTTTTCGAGGAAGAGGAAAGTAAGTCAAAGTTGCCCAGTTTTCCCTTCAGTGGCCAAAGCACCCTTATGAGACATTCTCTGACTATAATAGCGTTAGTTAAGTCACAAAGATTCTTCTGCAAACATTATGATTATTGCTAGCTAGATAAGCAAGCTTTTTACCTACATCTAGCACTAGGCTATACCATACTTTATTTACCCATTACAAGTGGAACAGCATTTGTTGATTTCTTAATCTGGGTCTGAAATATGTTGTGCTTTTGGCCGTGTTCAGATTTAGGCGTCT
This sequence comes from Hypomesus transpacificus, assembly GCF_021917145.1. Taxonomy (NCBI): domain Eukaryota; kingdom Metazoa; phylum Chordata; class Actinopteri; order Osmeriformes; family Osmeridae; genus Hypomesus; species Hypomesus transpacificus. The sequence goes on from NC_061066.1 coordinate 5,935,062, forward strand.
ATTTCAGGCAGAAAGAGATGACAAGGATGTTTTTTCCAAGTAGCTACAAAAGAAATTGCTGGTGTTTTTTTTATTGCCATAACAACCGTGAGCTCATCTGGAGTTAACCTTAGCTAACATGCTAGTTTGTCTAGTTTGTCTAACATTGTCTTCCAATTTAAATAAGGTTGCTCAACTTGTAATTTTGGCAATTCGCAGAATTGTATTGCTACATGTTAGTCCGTAACATGAAGGCAAAACTGATTCAACCATTAAAACCATATATCCTCTGAAAGCTTATACCCTCAGGATGTTATCTAATGAGACAAGAGACACGTCCATCTCTCCATATTAGTATGCTGCCCATGCATAATAAATTTGGTATTGGTAAATGGAGTAGGCTACATGGCTGATACTTTTTTGGGCTGTGCCATTTAGGGAAACTGATTCAACCACCTAAACCATGTATTTTCTGAAAGCTTACATACTAAGGATGTGATCTGTGGAAAAGACTACAGGTTTGAACACAAATATGATCATTTCTGAACTGTCCAGTCATGCTTTAGGGAGATGCTATTTTTTTATGTAGCCTAAATAATTATTAAGCTACTAAACCTATACCAATTGTGAATTTTATATGCTGATAACATGATTTACATCTCAGAAATCTTCATATGAAAAATCTACATTAAGCTTCTTATTATCAATATGAAAGAATGCTCAATGCATCTCCATGTCTCCTGATATAGGTGGTAGAGATTGAGAGTGAGTCAGAGGCAGGGGCAACATGCAGGGGCAGTGGAGACAGCTCTGTTGCTGAGGTGAGTGCTGAAAGGTGACAGGTAGTTGAAGATGTCCCATTGCTTATTGGGAAGTTTAGTTTTCAAAATATTTTAATGTCCAGCCCCTCAGTATATGTATAACAACTATGGTAAAATAGTTGTGGTAAATGCACCAGAATGTGGGAAATTGCATCTACATCTCAAAAAATTCTAGGGGAGAAACCCCCAGAGCCCCGCATAATGTGTGTCCCCCCACTCTCAAAATGCTGCTGACGCCCATGGCTACAGTTCTGTCTTCAATGCCACAGCTATGGCTAGACTTTATTATGTCTTATTACACGGCTGTTCTTTAATGCTGTAGAATGCTCCATTCACTTGAATGGGGCTTCCCAACGTTCTGCGGTGAACAATTTTCTCATATTTGACCGTTGCTATGCACATTTGACCGCTGTCAAGGGAAGTGGCCTTTTTGCCTCGGATTCACGTCTTTCGTAGAACTCCGCAAGTAGTCCGGTCAGCTGATTTGAAGCCTAAATAATGTTCAAAGTCTATGAAGTTCAACGTCTTTGGCGAACTATTTCTCTGCTGATCAACAATACGAATGGTAACAAATACTTTGTAAAAAGACACACTGGCTGTGTCTACCACCGCGCACTTTACAAGTACACTGCAATACAGTGCACTGCAAAACAGTGCACTTACATATTCAGTGCACTCCGTCACTGATAAGTGCTGTCTCAAATGGAACACTTACGTTAAACACTTGGTGGACGTAACGGACGCAAATCTGCTCGCGACACCCGCAAAACCTGCCAAAATTAACGCGCTTCTCCACTCAAGTGGAAAAAAGCTGCCGAAAGGGCTCCTCCTTTTCCGCTACGTAGCCAAGATGGCGCCCGTTTAGGGCGAGTAGTGTCCATCGTTGTACGCTGTTTTTTTGGACCGTTTGCAGTGCGCCATCCGGGTACTTTCAGTGCACTGAATTCTGCAGGTTTTGTGAGTGAAGCGCCCTAAGCACTGAAAGTCAGAGCTCGAAGTGCACAAGTGCGCGGTAGTAGACACAGCTACTGTGTTAAGTTATTTTTGGTGGCAAGTAGCCGTGTAATAAGCGGGATAATGCATAGAACGCCGGTCATTATTGGGAAAATAAGCCCCTTCAGGGCGAAACAAACCCCTCCGCTTCACGTCGGGGTGCTGTTCGTTCTGTCTGGGCTTATTTTCCCGATAATGACCGGCGTTCTATACATTGGGGCTTATTTTCCCCGATAATGACCGGCGTTCTATACATTATCCCTTACAAAAGAAACATTCTAATTTCCGGCGCTTTCAAACAATCAGTGGAGTGTGGATAGCAACGGCAGCTAGCTTGCCTCTAGCAAACTGCTTTTGAATTAGCCATGTCCCCCTAAATTAATATCGAACTTATTTATGTTTAGGGGGGCTTATTTTCAGTTAGCAGACGGTGCTATTTGAATCGCAATTCCATCTGAAATACTGCCAGTGACAACGTTGTTACAGTAGCTTGTTTCAAAGGGGGTTCCTTGTTTCAAAGGGTGTTCTTAATGAATTATGCAATATGAGTTGGCTAAATGCTTGAAAATATCACTAGAAGGGAAAACGGACCCACCTGCAACCAACGCAAGAAAGCACACCCCACAATTTCTCCAGAAATTGTACCCTCTCTAGTTGTTACTTATTTCAGACACTTTGTACAGGCTCATACCAAGGAAGGATGTAATGTTCTTTGCTCATACAATGTAGCCTGCGCAATAATTTAGAACGGTTAACAGTTTTGCTGGAACTACTTGGCTGATGGGTGTCCAACCCTGCAGCCAATCAGAATTGAGTATTCACCCAGACCATGGTATAATTCAGATTAATTAAACATTTTAAATAGACTTCAGCAATTAACATCAATTATGTTATTTTGTTGTTTGTTTAGAATATTGCAGCTCTAAATACATATAGCTAGTGTATGTATCATTGTGTTCTATTTAAAGTCATGTATAGTTGGTAGGGCCCGAAAATTGACCCAAGCCCAGGGGCCCCCACCGCCCTTAGTCTTCCATTTTTGTTAGTGAATTGCATTTTCTACAATTGTCTGTTAATATGGCTTGGTTATTGCTCACCTGGTTTGATTTTTTAAATCCTTAGGCCTATGCGGCCTCTTGGGCATATTTGTTAAGCACTTACAAACTAGAATATATTGACTCCTTCAGTATGTTGTTGTAATTTCTTTATTTGTTACCGTGATTACTCATCCTCCGGCCCCTGACTTTGCCTCAGTTTCAAGAACCGGCCCCAGCTCCAAACTAATTGAAGAGCCCTGCTATATAATATTGAACATACACATTATTATATATTTAGGAAATGTAATCAGAAATTTAACATTGTCGAGTGTTGTCTGCCGTACATTACCAGAGCGAACGCTGCTGCTCTACGCGTTTGCTGCTAACGCTGCTGCTAGCTGTGTGCTTTGCTTGCATGTGATATTTTAGGCTGGAAGTACTGGTGATAACTAAACTCAGCCTGATAATCAGTACACACAGCCTTGGTTTTGTCAACCGGGCCGTCAACTGGCAACTTTTTGAAATTGGAACTTCCCATCTAAAAGCCCTCCATCATTCAGCTACCGTCGGCAGTCAAAGTCATGTGATGACAGGTGATTCCCAGGGTCAAAAAGAAACGCGTTATTATCGGGTTAACTTCGACAGCCCTAAAAATTTTCCATGATAACGATGATACGTTTATGCGATTTATTTCAGAATTTTTTTTCTGCGGTTTTCCTCAACCTGTAAAAACTGAGGACAACACAACTGATGCTCCTACAACTATCTAACTCTTACTACCAGATCACACACAGCTAGCTGGTTAACTACCATGATCCCTAACACACACAGCTTGATAGCTAACTAATATGTTTACTGACTCGATTGTTGTTGTTTTCTACATATACATTTAGTCATTTAGCAGACGCTCTTATCCAGAGCGACTTACAGTTAGTACAGGGACATTCCCCCTGAGGTAAGTAGGGTGACATGCCTTGTTCAAGGACATAACGTAAATTTGCACGGCATGAATCGAACCGGCAACCTTCTGATTAATAGCCTGATTCCCTAACCGCTTAGCCATCTGACATCTAAGAAATTTAAAACTGGAGATGCCAGAAGAGAAGTCGAGCTTCTGATGTTGACAGGATTACAGTAGGCGTTGCATAAACACAGATAGAAGTGGCTAGTATATATTTTGAATTTATAAATGTAATATTTGACAACATGTAAAGCAGAACCATCCATAAAACAACAGCAAAGCAATTTTGAATGAGACGCATATTTTGATACCTTTCTTCTCTACGTAGACTACTGCCAAAGCTGAGGGGGAGGTGTAGCGGTGGCTATAATAATAATATTTAAATGTGAGATAATAGACACACTAATAATATGTGAGTTAACAGTAGTGTGCCTTGTTGGTAGCAAGTATACTAACTAATCTTTTGGTTTCTTTAGAGTTCTGTGCTAAGGAGAATACTTTTATAACGGTAAAATTGAGCATTGTTATAAGTATTATTAAAGGTCCCATGACACATAAATGTCACTTTAGGAGGTCATTTAACATTAATATGAGTTCCCCTAGCCTGCCTTTGGTTCCTCAGTGGCTAGAAATGTTGATAGGTGTAAACCAAGCCCTGGGTATACTTCTCTGCCTTTGAGAAAATGAAAGTTCAAATGCTCCGATTTGAAAATGTTCTTATGTCGTCATAAGAGGAAAGGTTACCTCCCCTTTCTCTCCTTTGTCCGCCAGTAGAATTTGGCCCACCAATGAGAAAAAAAGCTACGACCTGCGAACGCGATATTGTTTTTTCCTTGTGAGACAACATGGCTTGCAAATGACCGAAGCATGGCAGTTAGCCCCGCCACTCTCCTCCTCATAGCATTTAAAGCTACAGACACAGAAATGGCACGTCCTAAGGAAAGCTCATTGTGGGACTGCTCGTAGTGGCTGTAATCCTGCACCAAGGCTGATTTCGGGAAAGAAACTTCAGATACAGTATTAGGGGACCACTAAGGCCTATATAAAAGCATCCAAAAACAGCATGTCATGGGACCTTTAAATATATACTGTAGGCCCTATTGTTATAATGATCAATATTGATCAATGTAAACAAATAAAAAAGGTTACAAAAATTGTTTTGCCAATATGTGACACGGTCTGATAAGAAGGGGACGTTGTCGGCCGAGGTCATTTCTCCGTTTCACACATTTAAATCTGATTTTTTTTTTTAATGTAATCATTTAGCAGACGCTCTTATCCAGAGCGACTTACAGTAAGTACAGGGACATTCCCCCCGAGGCAAGTAGGGTGAAGTGCCTTGCCCAAGGACACAACGTCATTTGGCACGGTGGGGAATCTATCCGGCAGCCTTCTGATTAATAGCCCGACTCCCTCTCCGCTCAGCCATCTGACTCCCAAAATAGTTGAGGAAGATACGCATGTCTAAATGTTGATAAACCTGGAAAGCTCTAGCCCAGCTAATCGGCTTCAAAGATGTTAGACCTTTTCACGCCTTAAGAGAGGTGTGATTGTTTTGTGTTAATCATTAGAAGCGTCGGGTGCTGATTATTTCACTGCAGTGAAGAAAAGAAAAAGAAAACGATATTCGCACTTGATAAAATTCCAGGATCCTGCTATCTTGACTAGATTTGTGTTTTATCATCCAGTATTTTTGTACTGACTATATTGCACAGTACCTGGCCCAAATATGGTTTAAGTTGTGTTAAGTCAGTTGTTAAGTTGTTGGTGCAAATCACATCTTCCGAAAACAGCCTGAACGCTTTACCAGGTCAAACAAAGACAAATGTATCCTGTGCACAATGTAATGCCTGGAATTAGCCTATTTGTTCTATTTAGTCCATGGATGTAGGCTAAAACCAAAATGTACACCAAATGTACACGCTTGAAAGTTGACACAACGGTTTTTGAAACATTATATTTAAGGGTACATAACTCAAGACTAAATCTGCCGATTCACTTCTTGATTAGGAGGTGGGATGGGATTGTACATTGTACTGAAAAACACAGCCTACATATGAAACCTTATAGCTAGTACCCCCGGGCTATAAGTAGCATAGGGAAAAAACGGAATACAAATCACAACACGCGTGATGCTCCCACAACTCAACTGAGAGCTTAGAAACTAGAACAAATGGGTATTTTGTGATCCTAAACATGTTGTTTATTATATTGAGTGGCTTCTTCAACACAAACTTTTGTAATATGCAAAAAAAAAATATTCAGGAAGGAGTTTGGGTTAAGGTTAGGGGTTAGGGAAAACAACAAGGGACTGAATTGTCCCCACAAGAATAGCAATACAAACTTGCCCTCTGTTTCAAAAAATGTAAAGCATTCCGACTGAATCTGAACCTCTAAGGTTAGGACATTCAAGCACTTGTGGGTACATATCCTATACATTCCTACGGCTTTGTGGTTTATCACTCAAGACTGAAGGAGTCTTGACTGCTGTTTGTTGAACTGTTTTCATGGCAATTGGGAGGACTTATTACACGTTAACAAAGGCTCCAAAAGTAAATGGCTGCTTTCACAGCTTCTTGCGCCTTGGCAGTTGGGAACGTGGTATTTGGTTGGTGTGTTGGTATGAGAGGGAGAGAATGAGCATTTGGTTACTCTATGTTTGGAGATGACCTCTTTTAAGTTCAGTAACATGACCCATCTGCAGTATTGCCAAAGCAGGGTCAAGGCAGCGTCACAGAGCCAAAGTGAGTGAAACCTAAGTTGATGGACAACTTTAATTTAGGCTACTGTCCTATATCTTTGTGGGTCATTGACGAGTAGAAGCAACTCAAAGACACACACACACTCAGGTAAGGAGAGGTGTTATCTTTACATCTGGTTTGGTTTCAAAACCCACTTTTATGCATATTCATAATGTTTCCATATTTGAAGACTACCATTCCATTCTGCTTCCTCTCACTGCTTCCTAGGTCCACATTTTGGTCTGTCTCAGTATGTCTTCTCCCAGAAGTCTGCTGTCTGAAGAGCAGTTCAAGTGTTCTATCTGTCTGGATGTGTTCACTGAATCTGTCTCTATTACATGTGGACACAACTTCTGCAAGGCCTGTATCGCTATGTACTGTCAATGCGATAATATGTGTCAGTGTCCATTTTGCATGGAGCAATTCTATGGAGAACCTGACTTTAAAAAGCTGGACAAACAGGAGTTTGCCAAACCCGGAGAAGGGTCCATTGAACATAAACTCACAAGCCACAACCAAACAAAATGGATGAACCCTGTGGTGAAACTGACCGACAAGAAGGAAAATCTGATGAACCCTGTTGACAAGATGGTCAGCCCTGGGAATACACAGGTTGTACAGAAGATGTGTAAGAAGCATCACAGACCCTTAGAGATGTTCTGTAAGAGAGACCAGACATGTGTTTGTGTCATGTGCATAAAAACAGACCACCAAGCCCATCATACAATTCCCCTTCAGGAGGAATATAAAGAGACAAAGGTTCAACTGGGAATAGAAAATGGAGGTGTGCAGCACATGATCCAGGAGAGACTGGAGAAGGTTCTGGAGATTCAATTCTCAATAGAGATCAGCAAGAGAGATGCAGAGAGAGAGATATCAGACAGCATTCAGGCCTTCACTGCTCTGGTGCGCTCCATTGAGAAAAGCCAGGCTGAGCTCATTGAGGTGATTGAGGAGAAGCTGAAAGCAGCAGAGAAACGGGCAGAAGGGTTCATTAAAGATCTGGAGCATGAGATCACTGAACTGAAAAGGAGAAGCACTGAGCTGGAGCAGCTCTCACACACTGAGGACCACCTCCACCTGCTCCAGAGCTTCCCATCCCTGAGCACCCCTCCACACACCAAGGACTGGTCTAAGATCAGTGTCCACAGTGATCTGAGTATTGGGACAGCAAGGAGAGCAGTCTGTCAGATTGAGGATATATTGGTAGATGTTTTGAAGAAGTTGTGTGAAGCTGAACTGAGGAGGATCTGTCAGTATGCTGTTGATGTAACTCTGGACCCAGACACAGCCCATCCAAGACTCCGTCTGTCTGACGATGGGAAAAGAGTCAAGCATGGATATGTCAGGAAGGATCTCCCTGACAACCCAGAGAGGTTTGATCCTGTTGTCTTAGTCCTGGGAAAGCAGGGCTTGTCCTCAGGAAGGTTCTACTATGAGGTGCAGGTTGAGGGGAAGACTGAGTGGGATCTGGGAGTGGCCAGAGAGTCAATCAACAGGAAGGGGGAGGTCACAGTCAGCCCTGACAAAGGACACTGGACAATATGGCTAAGAAATGGAAGTGAGTACATGGCTCTCACAGACCCCCCTGTCCTCCTCTCCCTGAAACAGAAGCCCCAGAAGGTGGGAGTGTTTGTGGATTATGAGGATGGTCAGGTCTCCTTTTATGATGTGGAGGCAACGTTTCACATCTACACTTACACTGGCTGCACCTTCACCGAGAAGCTGTACCCGTATCTGAGTCCATGTCTTAATGACGAAGGTACCAACTCAGCTCCTTTGATCATCACCCCTGTGCAAAAGAGTTAGTCACAACCACCTCTATACAGTACAATCCTCATTCACCATTATCTTCTCAAGTTATTTCTTAGATTTGTTCTTAAAAAAGTTCCTAACAAAAATCTACGTGTGATTCATGACATGTTCCTAAATAGCAGAATTGTTCGCAGGTGTGGTCTTAGAATGATGAATCCGAATATTTCGTAAGTTAAAAACTTGTGCCCCGTTGCTCCTGTTTAGCATAGGTAAACGCCCGTTAATTCCCAGAAAAGGGCATGAGATGGCAGGGCCATGTGCACACTCGGAGAAATGTCGAAAAGACATGGTAAAGACGGTGGAGGCCTCGACTCCAAAAGAAAGAAAAACTTTTGTAATTCTGAAGTGGAGGTACTGCTGCAAGAAGTTACAACACATTGTATTTAGTAGCGTCAGCGGTGGATACAAAGCAGTAAATAAAACTGATGCATGGAATGCAATTACTCATGCAGTGAACACTGTATCTGGAGAAGGGCGCTGAACTGATGAAGTGAAAAATAAATGGTTTAACTTTAATCTGAATTCTGAAGCAAAAAAAGAAGATAGAAGACAGCTGACTTTTACTAATATCCATGAGGACTGCTCTTGGTAGCCAAAAGAGTCCCAACAGGTACTCGTCACTCTCTGCAAATAAATCGATATGGTCAAGGAAGATGCGTTCCCTCCTCAGGGAACGATCTACAAAATTTGCAGCAGCAATAAATACGCCATTGTGTGGTGTAGTCCTAGTGTGCGGAATAAGCCTACTTTGGGCCCATAAATACCGTGATAAGTCACTTATTATTGGATGGCAAGGTTCCCCGTTAACATAATTGATGTGAATTGAAGGCAAAGCAAGGCTAGTTTATTTATATAGGCCAAGCACAATTCATACACAATTCAAAGTGCTTTACAAATTAGCATAAGTGCAAGTGTAGTGAGTATAAAATAAATAAAAAAGTTATGACAATTATTAGTTGCAAAATTATAAAGAGAAATATTCCATTTTAAATTAGAACGGACGAAAACGGTGTAACTACCTATTTTGCGCAAACATGTTAGCTCTCAATTGTGTGTAACGGTGGTCTTGGGTGCGCGTATATTCTGTTCTTACCTAAGAACAAAACCCAAATAAGAAAACATTGGTGAATGCTAGAATCTTTGTGAACAGCTGGGGACTGAGCTGAAGTCAGTAAACTGTGAACAACTAGGTTATTTACTCTCGTGATTTTTGTTTATCTTATACATGAAATAGTAGACCTGTGCTTTTTCTTGAAGAAACTAACCCAGATTGCACATAGTGGTAATGGCTATGTGTAATGCAAAGCAAAGTATGTTACTTAAGGCAATGTTTGAGTGCCACCCCCAAAAATCTTGCTTAAAGCTTCATGTTAGCAATTATTTAGTTTTTACCATTGTTTGCTAAATGGCATTTTTGTCTGTTTATACATTAAAAAAAACAGACCTAAAGATTAGGATGCTGCTAACATGATGTCTGCGTCATTCTTAATTCGTTTTTTTGTGTGTCAATGGTGTATACCCCAGTATATGTGAGATAGAAATGTAAAACTGATTGATTAAACTAGTGCATAAAACCCATCTGTTTGTAGCTCTTTTTCTGTGTTCATGTGTGCATGCTGGTATGCGCACAGCAGCCTTTAAGTGAGTTCACAGTGCCTGTTCAGACTGTCTCTTGTGAGGAGTAGAAAAGTTTCCACCGTGCTATTTACAAAGGGTGGGATCTCTTTGTAGCCCAGCCCTTGCCTTCTCTCAGGTATGCAGGAACACACACACACACAATCTCATGTACCCATGCACTCAAAAGCCTGTGTATCCCTATATGTGTATCAGTGCCGGACAATAGTACTATAACTAGAGATGGTACAATTTCTGGGGAAATTTTAGGGTGTGCTTGCTTGCTTCAGTTGCAGGTGGGTCAGTTTTCCCTTCAAGTGATATTTCAAGCATTTAGCCTACTCATATTGCATAATTCATTAAGAACACCCTTTGAAACAAGGAACCCCCTTTGAAACAAGCTACTGTAACGGTGCATTCACACTGCAGCGGGGCGGGCAGAGCGGGGCGCCGTCTTCCAATTAATTTTCAATGAAACCAGGCGTTGACGCTCGCGTGGGGCATTGTGGGAAGGCGAGCGGGGCGTCGACGCTCGCGTAGGGCATTGTGGGAAGGCGAGCAGGGCGTCGAAAGTTGGATTTTCTCAACTTTATGTAAATGAGGAGCGTGGAAACGCTGGCGTTGGCCAATCGGGTTGGTTTCTTGTTTCTTGTAACGTAGCAACTGTTGGTAATGGTAAACATTTCTAGGTTTAACAATTTCAAAATGGAAGAGCAACTTATCGTATGTGTCTTCATACCCAGTATTGTATGAAACGTCTATGTTCGATTACAGAGACTTAAACAAAACAAAAATGATGCCTGGCGCAGGGTTGCTGAGGTTGTCGGCGTCAATGTTGGTATTTTGTACTTTAATTCAGTTTTGTTGCATTACGTAACTTTCTTCTATGCTAGCTGCATAGTCTAGCTAGCTCACCAGGCACACGATTGACATCCAACGTTGAAATGCTGGCTGGCAGCCACTCGCTATCCATGCAGTGAATGTGTAGTGGCAAGTCATAATCTAGCGATTGATTTGCAGAGGTTTCGAGTAATATAATAAAAGGGTACACATGTCAACGTTTATGTCTGATGTATCCTTTTTGTAGATAAGATCATGTCAGATCTAGAAAGCGTATCGGATTTTTGCTTAATGTGTGTAAAAGTTGTATTTTGTCTGCACATTTGCCATGACATTATACGAACTACAACAGTGATTTAAGAAAAAACTACAGCTCTGAATTAATCTGTCTGACACGCCCCCGAGCGTGGTGCACTGTGGGAAAGCCAGCGGTGCAGAGCGGTAAAAAACGCTGCAGTCTGAACGCACCGTAAAAACGTTGTCACTGGCAGTATTTCAGATGGAATTGCGATTCAAATAGTACCGTCTGCTAACTGGAAAAAAAAGTCCCCCAAAACGTAAATAAGTTCAATATTAATTTAGGGGGACATGGCTAATTCAAAAGCAGTTTGCTAGAGGCAAGCTATCTGCCGTTGCTATCCACACTCCACTGATTGTTTGAAAGCGCAGGAAATTAGAACGTTTCTTTTGTAAGGGATGATTAAGCAATAAGCCCCAAGAGGCCGTGGTTTGCGCTGATTTTAGAAGAGGTAAGGGGAGTTGTTAGGCACGACGCGAAGCAGAGTTTTTGCCAGTTTTGTTTCACCATGAAGGGGCTTATTTCCCCGATAATGACCGGCGTTCTATACATTATCCCGCTTATTACACGGCTACTTGCCAACAAAAATAACTTAACACAGTGTCTTTTTACAATGTATTTATTACCATTTGTATTGTTGATCAGCAGAGAAATAGTTCGCCAAACAGTTGAACTTCATAGACTGAGCATTATTTAGGCTTCAAATCAGCTGACGTCGCTAAGCAACAGAGTACGCTGGGGTTGAAAAGTTACCGGACTACTCAGTGTTTCCCACAGATTAGAAATCTAGTTGTGGCGGGGAGGGGGGTGGGGGTTGTCAGACCGGGGGGGGGGGGGGGGGGGGAGTCGTAATAATTCCTTCGTTAATAATTCGTTACACAGTTAATTTGTTAATAATTTGTTACATCAAATATTAATCCTAAATGATTCACACCTTCACAAAATTAACAACAACTAATATATCATTTCTGCATTATGCATGTAGCCACGCTAGTGCTAACAACAACTATTTAACTGGTCGGCTCCAGGACGCCGGGTAAGTAGCTAGCTCCTGAGACTTCTCACCAAAAGAACGAAGGGGAACCTTCGAGTAAGGTACCTAGCGAAAAGTAGCCTCAACTTTTAGCTACGGCACTAATGCTGAAAGCTCGCTGATATAGCTGTCGGTCTTACTAGAACGGCGTATGTATGCAGTGTTGCATTGCATGTATGCATTGTTGCATTGACTGTGCATATGTGAGAAAGGCGCATGAGTGACAGAGAGACGTCGGAGGGAGGGCAGGGGAAAGGAAATGCAGCTGAACGAATACGCTGCGTGTTTTAACCCAAATAGCAATAAAAAGATGTTTCACGAAACGCAATGTGTGGCGGCCGGTGTTGATTCTGTGGCGCACCGCCACAAATTAGTCTATATGTGGGAAACACTGCTACTTGCGGAGTGCTACGAAATACGTGAATCCGAGGCAAAAAGGCCACTTCCCTTGACAGCGGTCAAATATGCATAGCAACGGTCAAATATGAGAAAATTGTTCACCGCAGAACGTTGGGAATCCCCATTCAAGTGAATGGAGCATTCTACAGCATTAAAGAACAGCCGTGTAATAAGACTTAATAAAGTTTAGCCATAGCTGTGGCATTGAAGACAGTACTGTAGCCATGGGCGTCAGCAGCATTTTGAGAGTGGGGGGGACACATTATGCAACTTTTCCCCGCCCACAAAAAAATGTGGTCGGGAAGTTGGGTCTGGAGGGTCTCGTATTGGGGAACAACTACAGAAAACCAGAATCTGGGCGTACCAATGAAATTGCCAGGGCGGGCTTTATACGATGATGGACAGATGATCAACGGTAACGTAATCAACAATGTCACGAAAGAGCGCTTGGGTTGAATTCGTTTTCAACAAACAACTTATTACGTTGCTCTGATTGGTTGTAGGTCTATCCAATTGAGCAAAGAGGCATTTGTTTTACGAGTTCGGTTGAAACACGCCCCGTAGTCTGTGAAAGAAGTTTTGGGCCTATATGTACAATGAATGTGTTTCAGGAAGAAGCTTGATACAATGTATGTTAATTCAACTCCATTTGGTAGAGATACCACCTGTAGTTTTATAACACCTAACTAGGAGACATGAAGTCTAAGAGACGTGAAGTCTGGGTGACCTGAAAGGGTTCTTGTCACCTGGGGGGAAGAGACAGTTGGTCTGAAGAAAATGTGGATTCAACTGTATTGTTCTAAGGATTTAACCAATGACAGAAGAGAATTGGTATAGCTTCAGGTCTGTAGGATGGACCAATGACTTTTGAGAACTGTCGTATCTATAAAATGGTCTGTTGAAGAATGTTCTGGGGGGTTCAGGGCCATCAGCTGAGTAGTGCTGGTGGGCTGGATTCTCCCGGTTCCATTCTAGAATGCTAGATGGAGATGTATGGAATTGTCTTTGTGTTATTGTCTTATGTTTGTGTGCTGATGATGTTATGTTGGTAACGTTATTATGATTAAACCTACGTCAAATAAACATTAACTCTATACTTCACCCAACTTCAGCTTGAACAATTGATTGTCTGCAAAAACTACCACGACAGTTTTGGAGGGGGCACTAGGATGTCCATTGAAGTGCGACCTGGACTCGTGAGTGGCAAGAACGGGATTCTTCCTCAGGGTCAGGTGGTTCAATGCGGCATTTTGAACAGGGGAAAAGTGGTGAGTTACTGAGATCGATTACTTTGAGTGAAGTTGTGGTGAGGTTGAAGTTGTTGTTGAATTTGATGGGGTTTTGTTTGAATGGTACAATTTTAGTCTGATGAATAGATATGCAATTCTATCTCAATTCGGGTCCAAATTGTGATATTGCTACATTCCTACTGTAAATCCTCTGTGTTTAGTCTTTGAGTAGTTCAAAGATGCAGTTGTGGTCTGTGTTAAGTCTTTGATGTTGTTCAGAGCTGCAGACGTGGCCAGTTTATGTTGCTGGCCAGTTGTCATATGCATTGTGCATATGGTTGTCCATCCATGGGTGTGTGGATGAGTGTTTGGGTAACGTGGAATGTTCTTGAAATTCACAGTGGATGATCTGTGAATGGATTGGTTGAAATTGTCATATCTAGTTACCAATTTTTTTTATTTTCTCACAAATACATGTTATTGCGATATTTTAGGGAATTGTATGAACTATCTAGGTCTATTGAAGTCATGTAATTACTAAAGTATACTAATACATGTTAAAGGGTTCGAGACCCGTTGCGTTGAAGTCGTACAAAGGATTTTGAGTCCCATTAGGGGTTACGAGTTCTGCATGAGTTTATTGCTACTGAGATGTGTGTGTTATGATTAATTCTTAGTTTGGTGGTGGACCAATGCGTGGCAAACATTGGTTAATAAATCCTAACCAAATTGACAAGTTACAGATTGTCGACCAGAACTGAGATGGATGTGTAAACGGCTAATCTGATGTGGTGGTTTCCATGTTGAATTTGAATCCCGACTTCTCTTTTATGTGAGGAAGGAGAAGTTAAAGAAAAAGTGAGGAAATTGTATAAGTTTATCTTTTGTGTTAAATGTTTGTTTGAAACAACGAGGAGTATAAGAAAATAACTAATCCATAAAAATACACATAATTTTTTCTTCCGAACGTGCTAGTCCGCCTTCTGTTGAACAATGTCTGCTAAAAACTGCCAGAAAGACAGCGCTTGGATCGGAAAGATCAAGGCTGTGGTTTCGTGAGTGTCCAGAGAGACAGGGAAAAATGGCAAAGGGATTTGTCACAGTTTACAGACAGAATCAACAGCGATGGTGGCAAAGGAAGGAATTGCAGTTTCAAAATTGATACTACGGAGGGGTAATTGCCTAACACATGCGCACACACAACGAGAGACGACAACTACACAATGACATTTTGTATCCTGATTAGGAATTGTATTGAAGCTGGATTTTTGTTTTGTTTTTGAAAAACTGTTTACTGTTGGATGACATTAATTGTACAAAAAGAAAAACTGTGGAAATGTGACCTGTCACCTTTCAGCACTCACCTCAGCAACATTACTGTCTCCACTGCCCCTGCATGCTGCCCCTGCCTCTGACTCACTCTCAATGTCTACCACCTATATCAGGAGACATGGAGATGCATTGAGCATTCTTTCATATTGATAATAATAAGCTTAATGTAGATTTTTCATATGAAGATTTCTGAGATGTAAATCATGTTATCAGCATATAAAATTCACAATTGGTATAGGTTTAGTAGCTTAATAATTATTTAGGCTACATAAAAAAATAGCATCTCCCTAAAGCATGACTGGACAGTTCAGAAATGATCATATTTGTGTTCAAACCTGTAGTCTTTTCCACAGATCACATCCTTAGGATGTAAGCTTTCAGAAAATACATGGTTTAGGTGGTTGAATCAGTTTCCCTAAATGGCACAGCCCAAAAAAGTATCAGCCATATATCCTACTCCATTTACCAATACCGAATTTATTATGCATGGGCAGCATACTAATATGGATAGATGGACGTGTCTCTTGTCTCATTAGATAACATCCTGAGGGTATAAGCTCTCAGAGGATATATGGTTTTAATGGTTGAATCAGTTTTGCCTTCATGTTACAGTACAGACTAACATGTAGCAATAGAATTCTGCAAATAGCCAAAATTACAAGTTGAGCAACCTTATTTAAATTGGAAGACAATTCAGAAATAAAGTTTTTTTTCTTCTTTTTTTCAGTCGTTAGAAAAACTAGCATGTTAGCTAAGGTTAACTCCAGATTAGCTCACGGTTGTTATGGCAATAAAAAAAACACCAGCAATTTCTTTTGTAGCTACTTGGAAAAAACATCCTTGTCATCTCTTTCTGCCTGAAACAGACGCCTAGGTCTGAACACGGCCAAAAACACAACATATTTCAGAGCCAGATTAAGAAATCAACAAATGCTGTTCCACTTGTAATGGGTAAATAAAGTATGGTATTGCCTAGTGCTAGAAGTAGGTAAAAAGCTTGCTTATCTAGCTAGCAATAATCATAATGTTTGCAGAAGGATTTTTGTGACTTAACTAATGCTATTATAGTCAGAGAATGTCTCATAAGGGTGCTTTGGCCACTGAAGGGAAAACTGGGTAACTTTGACTTACTTTCCTCTGCCTAGAAAAAACCCTCCTTATGTCCATCTCGTCTGTGGAACAGTCATGTCTGAAGTGCTAGCTACAACAAGCGCGATGCATCGATCAAAGAGTATGGGAGTTGAATCTGCGTGCTCGATGCTGTTTTTCTAGAAAACGTGGAGTGGAATTCTATTGCTATGGGTATTCTCCCTACTGATAAAGTGGAACGGATTTGATTGTGAAGCAATGGAAAGATCGCTGGACTAGTAGACCAGTCATGCACTAATATTTTCATTGCAAATGTGGAGGGGTCCAAACGACTTTTTTGGGGGGACCCCACCAAGTTACATTGCAGCGACGCCCATGACTGTAGTCTACTACTACACACAAGTTTTACACAAATAACTAAAATATGCTGACCTGCTGGCTGTCTTCACAATTGCCATATCTTTAAAACACTGCTCTCCATTTGGATGTAGAATTGACCCTGGTACGAAATTAAGAAATGACTCATCAGACGCAGATCGACAATACTGTTGTCGACGACACTGTTGTTGCTGCCGCAATCGTCAATGGAGGCTGACGGGGCTCTCACGTAGCAAACAAATCAAAGTGTTTACAGCAACCTACATTAAAATCTCACCACCTGGATGTCTTCACAATAGTCATATCGTCATAACATTTCCCTCTTTCTGTTTTTTCGTGTAAAATTGAACTACAAAATTAGCTACGAAAATACTACTATGACGTTCTCTAGCATGGCTGCCGCCTAAAAGACTAGTCGGTCGTCTCACGGGCGACCCGCGCTCGCTCAATTTACAAAGACTTTAAAGGGGCAATTGACTGCAAAAACGATTTTACCTTGTCATTGTTGAAAAAAGTTTCGGAGGGTAAACTGAACATACCGTGAATATCAAAGTCCATTGACACCTCTTTCCTATTCAAATCTCAAAAAGAAAAAATGTGGCTGTAAAACGCTAGCTTTTCAACAAAGCCACCGGTCCTACGTAGGACCGGTGATCGCCCTCTTATTGGCTCTGGTCTGTATCTTTGTCACGCCCCAGAATTTACATCCAGACCAGCCCGAGGTAGCGTCTATCTCCGATACTAGTTTAGCTGCGCGCTGCTCTGTGTAGGCTACTTATAAGGAATTACAAAGAAGAACGTTTTGAATTATAACAAGGATATTGAAAATGGACCACGGTCGTAAATGCTGTGTTCCAGGCTGTATAGGAAAGGCTAACACTCACAGTCTTCCCAAGGAGCCAAACATTCAACAGGCATGGCTGCTGTTGTCTAAGAAGATCCCGGCGAAGTTCGACACTGAATAATTCATTTGCTCTGAACATTTCACCCAAGACAGTTTTGACAACCTTGGACAATTTCAAGCAGGATATGCTAGGAAGCTGAACCTGGAAAGAGGTGCTGTTCCAACCGTATGCTCATTGCAACCGCAAGCTATAAGGACAGTATGATGTTGTGCTAACAGTTATTAGCAATGCTAACGTTTCCTGTATATAGCATACCAGGTAGAATGCTAAATACGTTTCTACACACATCAAATGACTCTAGCTAGACTAGCTGTAGTCGGCATTAGAAGGGAAGCTTCCAAAAAATAGCCAGAAAACGAACTGCAGTCTGGCTTATTGCTAACGCCTGTCTAGATAATCTTTTGAAAGAACTGGAGAAAGGCAGGTTTTAGATACAGGATACGTTAGCATTGCTAGTAACTGTTACTAGTAACTACTACAAGTTTAGCTTGCTAGTTAACGCAAGAGCATAGAATGTGTGATAATTTAGCCTAGTTTATTGGCAATGGGGCTAACGTTGATTCATGTTCCTGACTGTGTTTCATTCAAATAAATAACCTGTGTAATGAAAATCTACAATTCACGATGCATGTTTGTCCAGATCTTTGTCATGTTATTTTACAGCAAGATATCTAGAGCTAGCTAGCTAACTGAAGCCGAGTAGATTCACGATATGGTTTGGTTGCTAAGCTGTAGCCTAACGTTCTACCCACCTAAGTCAATCCAGTTTGCTTCAACAACAGAAGTGGAAACAAGTAATGTTATTATTTCAAATGATATATAGTCAATCTGTTGAAAACAGTGTTGTGTAGACAATAGATTTATTTGCATGTTTTTATTTCAAGTCTCCAACTTCGGTGTTTCAGTGAGTGCTGCTGTTGGCCGTGTTGTGTTTTTGCTCCCAGCTTCACTCGTTGATAACCAACCAATCAGCGCGCAGCTTGTCTAAATATTAATGAGCATACCATAAAAGGAGAAAAGCTAGTGTTTTTTCCCGGGAATATTTCAAAGGATCTGTCAGAGGGCATAGAACAGCACCCGGGCCATTTTCAACCCAACCAATGTTACACACCCTATTCGGAGACCTTAAGGAACAGTGTGAAATACCCAAAAAACCCAGTCAATTGCCCCTTTAACGACCTAAATAAAAAATCCGAGATGGCAGTTCCACTCGAAATCGCTTTCTCAACAAAGTCAAATGGTTGGGATTTTTTGGGGGTGGGATTTTTCACTCGTAATCCAAGCTCCAATATGCGTGCTAGACCGTCTCTATCATGTTGTAGCCATGTGTCGTTGCTGACGTCTGTTGACGTGGTGACGTAGCTAGCACAGATTACCCCTTGTCGACTAAAGGCACTTTGTTGCCACAAAAACGTTGTAACCTCCTAAACTGTGCAACGGAACGTAAATCCAAATACAAGCAACGCAATCGAGACCAAGACGAACCTTTTGACATCGACGTTGTCTATGTAGTCCAAATATTGACTGGGGGGCAAAAATAAAAAAAATAATAAATATATATGTGAGATAACAATTGTTTGTGCTCGCCGAGGCGATTACAGTATCACTGCAGTCAACCTACATTTACATAATTAATAATCAGTACAAATATTCATACACATCCCTCAACATACATAAATACAACTCTAGTATTACTATTTAAAAAAAAATTAACACGTTCAAGGAACAGACAAATAAATACACATATGAAGCCTATTCCTCCATATCTATCTCCACATCTACTAGTCTTTGTAATTAGAGAGAGCTGCACACCAGGGCTCTGCAGAGTCAGAACACTGTTTGGGTTATACTTTGTCTGCTCCCTCTTCTCCTCTCAGAGATGATTAAAGCTGTTCTACGGGCAGGAATTGTGGTAGTGTGTGTTGGGTTTTAAATCCGATTCAAAAACTTTAGTCAGGAAATTGACGACCAACAAAGACTTTGTTGTCCTGAGCTCAAGGAACTCTGTACTGAATGTGTCTCCAGTTTATGCTTAGTATCTTAGAACCCTGAAGTCCAAGGAGATACTTGTGCTGATTGTCCTTTCAGCTGTGACACAATCAACGGCCCTTGCGGTCAGGCGATCTTTTTGCAACCCTTCTCAGACGGAAAGGGACATCTGAATCAATCCTCCTGTTGCCCTCTGAGCTGATTATCAGTAGAATGCATGTGTTCCTGGTATAACTGTCAATGTCAACCTCTCTCTGGGCTAAGGCTAACCAAAGTGGGGCCTGAAAAAGCTTTTTATTTCATTGGACAATGAAACAGCGAACTTGTAGTATCTTTCTCTAGTACACCACCTGCTTTGTCATTTACATTCTGTCTTATCTTTTTATCTCTCTGTTTACAGTATTATGCAGAAGTATGCACAAAAATTATATTTAAAAAACTAAGGCAAAATGTATTTTTTTACATTAAAAGACTAAAGAAAAATTTGCAAAAATTTGCACTTTTATACTGCCACACAGATAAGGAAGACAAGAAAATATATATGAGCATATTATTATATTGAACCAATCACAAGATCAGGATGAGTATATGCACTTTGAAGTCACGTTTGAGAGGTTTGTGCCGGAGGTTTGTGAGGCATACCCATCACTTCATGGGTCCAAACTACATCTGGCATGTAGATGGATACGATAAGCTTCTCTCAAACGTGACTTCAAAGTGCGTATATTCATCCTGATGTTGTGATTGGTTGACAACATATTAACTGTCACATCGTATGTATGCCCTGCATCAAAATCATTCTTAAAATTAGCGAAACTATCTTCGGGAGTACTCATGTTTTCAAAATAGGCACTTTTCTGTGTTTTTCACCTCTCCTTCCTGTAAAAAAAATAGACAGGGTATGTCCTCTGCTAAGATAAGCCCTACCTTTTCTGGTAGAAGTTAATGCCGTTTTGTTTTATGATTTGTTGTTTCCATATTTGCTGTCGTGTTT
Source organism: Hypomesus transpacificus (assembly GCF_021917145.1). Classification (NCBI taxonomy): domain Eukaryota; kingdom Metazoa; phylum Chordata; class Actinopteri; order Osmeriformes; family Osmeridae; genus Hypomesus; species Hypomesus transpacificus. The sequence continues at coordinate 5,955,509 of NC_061066.1, forward strand.
TATGATTTGCTGTTGCGTTTTTCTACTTGCTGTTGTGACTTGCACTTCAGCGCCACCGTAGTTTAACACACATGCAGTGTTTAAGAATAACTTCTCTCCCATGCTTTTTCTGTGTAAGTCAGGATCATCAGTTAAGACGGTTCCTCTGTTGAGTTTTCTGTTCTCTGTGTGTGCCTCAGGTGTTCCTGCTGCTCTGCATAGCAGACTGGATGGTGTACTCAATGTGGCGCAGCGGGAAAGACCCAGACAGCTTCTCCATCCCCTACCTTACCGCCCTGGGAGACCTGCTGGGCACTGCTCTCCTGGCTCTCAGCTTCCACTTCCTATGGGTCATCGGCGATCAGGATAGCGACGTGGGCGACTGAACCCCCTTCCCCAACGCCTGATAGAGGGGTGGAGGGTCACACCCGTGCCTATACCAATCCCCCCCCCTCCCCCCTCCAGCCCACCTCTCTTTTCCCTTCACTTTTGTAAGGATGGGAGGAGGCAGTACGCCATGTAGCTTGGAACATTCCTTTGCTCCTATTGAACAGAGCGGTGCTTATCAAGTGGCTGTTTAAAGACAATGAGTTGCTACAAATGGGGGGGAATTTACATGTTTTTCTCCAACTGGCTTTTGTACAGACACCGGTAACACTGTTGGAAAGACATCCTCTTACTCCTGATTTTTTGTTTCATCCTTATGTATGTATTTTTGCACCATCATTCGTGTTTCTACTCAGAAGTTAATTGATAGGCAGGGGAAGGGCCAACAGAGGACGACAAAATAGACAAAAGTCAAAAGTAACATTCATTGTTTCTCTGTCTGCACCTAGTTTTGCATGATACAGTATCTTGCACATTCTCCATTTAAAATCATGGAGGAAAGCAATTGAAACAAAGTATAAGATGGATGTTTTACCCTCTGTCTCTGTCCCTTCTGTCTCGCTGATTGGGTCCAGTCAAACACAGTAGAAATATGGACCACCATCATGTCATTTTAACAACGGACGTTTACATGCTGTTTAAATGTATTTAGGTATAGTGACGCTCTCTGACCTGATTCCAATGAAATGTGCCTCTTGAGATTCACAGGTCAACAAGGGGTTTATTCCATCTCGGGATTTCTTCGTTTTTTCTTCTCAAAACATTATCTTCAAATAAAAAACATTTTGCTTTGGTTTTTATATTCCTAATTTGTTAAGTAAAAGATGGCCCAAAAAAATCTTCATTTGACGTAATTCAACTTGAGTAAAGGTTTCCAACTGTCCTCCCCTAGTCTTCGGGAATTCTCATCACTATTGCACAGTGCCTGTGATGCAGTCGGTGATTAAGATGTCAGTGAAACACACAAATACAGATTCCTTGAACTATAGATAGTGCATAGTGCCCGCGCAAATATTGGTGGCGCTCAGACACAGATTTCTGGAAATATAGATATAGTGCAGTGCCCGTGATGCAGCTGGTGATGAAAGTTCAGTGGTTTTGGTACCTATATTTCTCAGATCACAGTTGAAATTCTCTATCATCGCTGAAGTACTTGTAAAATTTCTACATCCATCGCAGTCAAATTGCCAATGCTGTGGTAGCCTACATTAATGCAAATGATTATGTAGCCTTCATTTGTCTGCTGTATCTACGTTATTAATGGCTTATGTAATGTTGATCAAAATGTACTACATTGGTTCTCTGTTAAATTGTCTTATCACCACAAACATCTAAACATTTAGTTCATAACAGAAGTCATTACATGCACAATGGTTGAGCCAGTTGTCATAATTGTAGGCCGAATTTACCATACAGTGCTTGTACATTTCAAATGTCCTGGCTAGCTAACAGAACAATATAAAGTGGATATCATTTCAGTATAGATAAGTGCATTTTGTTAGCCTACATAAATGAGTGTGTTTACTGCCTAATGTAGCCTACCGCGATTGAACTGCTGCAATTAACAAAGGCATCGCAATGAAATGAACTAGCGTGGTAAGGAAAATAGGGAAATTCAGTTTTGTTATTTAGAAGCGAATTCGCTTTTACTGTGGTACTGAAAACGCACAAAAATGGGGGGGGGGGGTTGATGTTTTCTGATTGGCATTTAACTCTGTATAACTCGAGACAACTATCATCTCAGTAGCCTATTCCTGCGCCTCGTCCATTAATTGTATATAGCGAGACAAGTTATCCCAGCGTGACAAAGGTTTAAATGCGTGAGTCTCACGGCAAATGTGTGACAGCCCTGCCCAGGGGCGTCGTTAGACCCTTTTTACTAGAGCATGTGCCCCAGTTTAAATGTGATGTGCCCCAGTAAAATCTCAAGTTTGAGTTTTAACAATTTACTTTCTTAGTCATCGCATTAATTTAGGTTGATAATCCCGGAAAAAATAAACGCAGTATCCCAATCAACGCTTGTAAAATCAAAGCAGTTTAACCGAAAACACAAACCTTTGTGTGTTTTTCTGAGCTTGCCAAATAGCCACTGCACCACGCACAAAGAAGTCCAGGTGTCGGACTCGACACACAAGTCAGAATTGAGGTAGGCTAAGAAAACATTACAAAACTAAAGAAAGTTTCTAAATGATAGGCCTATTGATCATCTTAATTTTACTAAAACATAAAACAATATTACATGTAGCAAAAAAAAAAATTGTGCACTTGCATTAACTATAGATGTCCCTGCCAAAGCTGATATCAAACTTGTGTCCCTGAAATGTTGTAAAGTGGGTTAAGCAAGGGGAGTTTCTATAGCCTAGTAGTGTTTTGAGCGCAACACACTTGGAAGAAAAAAAAGGGATATGAATAGGGGCCTGTGCCCCAGTACAGTTTTATCTCTAACAAAGCCACTGGCCCTGCCATAGGCTTACATGGTGTGTTTGGACTAAATTCATTTGAAAACACGACCAGGAGGCACAATCTACTTAGATTTCAATAGATCTGAAAACAACTGAAATTCGACACTCATTAGCCTACTCGGTTGGATTGGGAAAGTTTGACCGTAGAAGATAACGTTCACACCCTGACCCTGTTGTAGGCTACAGCACTAGGCCTACATAAAAAAGGTTTTTACGCACACTTTGTGATGTATAAGGATTTACTTGACGTGAGAATGTGCGGGCCGTCACGTAAAGTTTTGAGCAGACGTGAGAATGTGCGGACCGTCCGAAAAGTCTTGTCTGGCTCTGTAACATGACGAATTCTAACTGAAAAGTGCCGAAACTCACCAAACATTACAAAATAAAGTTTCCACTACCACGTTTATGACGTTGACTATTCAAAAAACATAAAAATACGTTTGATCATTAATGTGGATGATCACATCAAAAACCCAAAACGGGAAATGCTATATTTACATTTATTCATTTAGCAGACGCTTTTATCCAAAGCGACTTCCAAGAGAGAGCTTTACAAAGTGCATAGGTCACTGATAATAACAACAAGATAGCCCCAAAGCATTGCAGGTAGCCAAAAACAGAAGTACACATTGTGAACAACCAAAAATAAGTGCCAAAGGGAAGACACCATAAGAGCATGTAGTTAAGCAAATTACAATTACACAACATGAATCTCTAAGTGCAAGTGTACCTGTAGAAAAGCAATAAAAATAGGATTAAATATAATACAACAGTTTAAATCAGCTACCACTAACCAACAAGAGCAACAGTCTAAGCAAGAGTCATTGTGATCCTTGAGGAAACTAGCGTTGGGTTCAACAAACCATTCCTAAGTACCGTTGTACTCCCGGAACAAGTGCGGAACTATATAGCCTTCTGTTTAATCCGCCACCACTAAATAACTTCTGTTAAACTTGAGGGTGTCAAACGAACGACAAAATCACTCAGGAAATGCATGTCACGCTAACCCTATAGCTGCCATGCTGTTACATTTAGTCATTTAGCAGACGCTCTTATCCAGAGCGTCACAATGCGCCACCACTCGTTTCTTCATTTAAAGTTTAATATCGGACCATTTCTTCTTAATTTCTGCCATGGTCTGGTTCTCTGAACCCACAGCATTCATGGCCCTATAATAATAATAATTAGGATTCCTCCGTCAGGAGGAACCCTATTGTAATTGTTGGTATTCTTATTATTAGGGTTCCTCCGGTAGGAGGGAACCTATTGTTAAAGTTGGTATTCTTATTATTATTAGGTTCCTCCGGTAGGAGGGAACCTATTGTTATTGTTGGTATTCTTATTATTTTTCGTCTCCTTGCGGCCCAATATCTCAAAAAGTCCCTTGTCATAAATGTTCTAATTTGGCACATTTATATTACATCCAAGTGGGTACCCCCACACCAAATATGGGCCACATCAGACCATAGGGGGCGCCACAGGCCACGCCAAAAAGTCAAATTTTTAAAGTGATGGCATTTTAACTCCATTGCTCCAATTCTTCTGAAACTTGGTGTGCATGCCTCATTTTTCATGAGGAACAAAAAAGCCTCAAGGACCCATAAGGTCCGCCATGATGGATTTTCCTGTACAGTGATAAAATTCCTCTCCTCTTTAACCAAAGGTCTAATTGACTTGAAATTTGGTACAGATATGTATCATTGACGTATTTAGAAATGTTACTTAAGGCAATTGAATTAAGTTCAAAATGGCTGAAAGGGGTGTATTTATGTAAATATCCACATTGCCTCAATTTACATTTAGTCATTTAAGCAGACGCTCTTATCAGCGACTTACAGTAAGTACAGGGACATTTCCCCCAAGGCAAGTAGGGTGAAGTGCCTATGTCCCTATTTGTTTGTGTCAGTAAATCAAATCTGTATTTGAAGGATGGTTCAAACTCAGCAGTTGGTGTATAGCAGAGAGGCTAGAGTGACTGACTTGTTACCTTATCCTCATGAGTTCAAATCCCCGTTCAGCCTATTGTTGATTGCCAAACATTAAGTCGTTTTTCTCTCTTATTGTCCAAGTCTCGATCTTCTACAGTGTACATGTTTATAATATTTTGACATTTTGCGGAGGAACCCGTATCGCTGCTTGCAGCTATATTTATTATTGTAATTTATCTCATGAACACATTGGTAAAAAGTTTTGAAATTTGGTATTTCTACAACATGCCACAACTACAGCCTCCCGACTCCCTCACCGCTCAGCCATCTGACTCCCTATTTGTTTGTGTCAGTAAATCAAATCTATATTTGAAGGATGGTTCAAACCTAATCGGCTTTAAGGTGACATGCCTCTGAAGTACCATGCAAAGTTTTACCTTGATATGTCAAAATATGACTGAATTACAGCTGTTTGAACTTGGACCAAATCTAACAATGCTCACCATTGGAGAAACAGCTTTTTTTATTATCCAGTTAATAAACTTTGTGTATTCCATGCCTGGGAATTGCTCAATTGGCTGAGAGATGTTGTGCTGGTAAGCAAAGGGTTGTAGGTTCAGTCAGACCAGTCAGAGGCATAGTTTTTTAGTTTTTATTCTGACAAAACGGTTTCTAGTCTTCCGATAAATCCTCCGGTTGTAAAACATAGGAATGCGTGTTGCAAATTGATTGTTCAGGTGGATCCCTTGTCTTTTGCACAAATTCATTTCAGTAACCTAAACCAGGACACATCCCCACTGATGCTAGGCATGATTTAAAATTCCCTTCCATGACAAGTTATGGCACTCCAAACAACCTTTTATAAAAACTATAAGTAAGTTATTCTTTACAGCAGCAACCCAGTCATGCTGTTGTCCCATTTTTAAAGGAAATGTACAAGCAGTTTCAACTGTGGCTGAATCTACCAACGCTTACCACAGAAGAAACAGCTTACTTTTTAATACAGTAACTGAACATGATAATATTCAACACTGAGATTAGCTCAATGGGCTGGGATGGTGACCTGTAAAGTATAAGGTCGTAGGTTGGAATCCAGCCATTATCTTTTGGCCTGTCATCATTTTGATTATCTGTTTAGTTCAATAGGACGACATCATTCTGAAGTACCACAAACAATTTTACCTTGGTATGTCAAAATATGATTGAATTGGAGTAGTTTCAACGTTGGCTGAATCTAACAACGCTTACCACAGGAGAAACAGCTTTCTTTTTTTATACAGAAACTGACCAAGGTTTCTCAGCCTTGCAGGTAGCTCAATGGGTTGAAACGTTGTCCTACAAAATGCAAGGTCACAAGTTCGAAACCAGGCACAGTCTTTCGGCCTGTCTTAATTTTGATTACTTGTTTAGTTAAACAGGCAGACGTCCTTCTGAAATACCATGCGCAATTTCATGCAATGAAATGATTTCACCTTGAAATGTCAACCGTTTACTAACCTTTGTCCCAAAGCTGACCAAAAACTAACACTCATACCATGCAGTCGGCACCCTTAGGTACCCTGCATGCAGTGCGGCATTTCAAAAAACGCAAAGACTTGTGGAAAATTGTTTGGATACAAAAGCCGTGCGAGGGATTTCAGTTGTTGTGTTTGTTCAGTTGGATGTTTGTAATGTTATTGTTGGTTAGTTATAATAATATTGTTGGTCACCCTGATTGAGTATGTTGTGTAGTTTAATCGCACCAGAGAATCGGCTGCTATACAGTCACAGACTATTCTCACAAGGAGCTGAATATGAGCGCTGCCCTATCTCAGTTGCCCACATGGCTATTATTAGTTGTGCATTGACTGAGAGTCTGGAAAGAGACCGACTCAAGAAGAGTTTCAATATCCTATAAAAAGTTAATACTTAGTCCTTCCGAAGTATACAGTCTCAGCAGTTGGTGTATAGCAGAGAGGCTAGAGTGACTGACTTGTTACCTTATCCTCATGAGTTCAAATCCCCGTTCAGCCTATTGTTGATTGCCAAACATGAAGTCGTTTTTCTCTCTTATTGTCCAAGTCTCGATCTTCTACAGTGTACATGTTTATGATATTTTGACATTTTGCGGAGGAACCTGTATCGCTGCTTGCAGCTATATTTATTATTGTAATTTATCTCATGAACACATTGGTAAAAAGTTTAGAAATTTGGCGTATTTCTACAACATGCCACAACTACAGCCCAAACACAGACTGGCCCACATCAGACCATAGGGGGCGCCACAGGCCACGCCCAAATGTCCACTTTTCAGAGTGATTGCATTTCCACCCCATAGCTCCAATTCTTCTGAAACTTGGTGTGCAGGTCTCATTTTTCATGACGAACAAAAAAGCATCAAGGACCCATAAGGTCCACCATGATGGATTTTCCTGTACAGTGCTAATTTGGGAAAACCTTCAAAATGGATCTCCTCCTACAAAAAAGGTCAAATTGACTTGAAATTTTGTACCGATATGTATCATTGACATATAATTTTTTTTTACTTAAGACAGTTGAATCAAATACAAAATGGCTGAAAGGGGTGTATTTATGTAAATGTCCACATTGCCTCAATAAGTTTGTGTCACTAAATCAAATGTCATTTTGAATGATGGTTTTTCAAACTTAATAGGCTTTAAGATGACACCACCCTGAAGTACCCTGCAAAGTTTCACCTTGATATGTGAAAATATGACTGAATTATAGCTGTTTGAGCTTGGACCAAATCTGAAAATGCTTGCCATTGGAGAAACATGTTATTTTATTATCCAGTTGATGACTGAACATTGAGGAGTCCAGATCTGGCAATGGCTCAATTGGATGAGATGTTGTGCTGGGAAACGAAGGGTTGTAGGTTCAAAAACAGTCAAAGGCTGAACATTATTTTTTGACAGAACGATTTCTAGTCTTCCGGTCAATCCTCCGGTTGTAAAACAGCGATGAGTGTTTATTTGAGCCCATAACAACACTCCGATCATCTGTTTAGCGAGACTCTGTAAACCACTGCAAAACAAGTCAGGTTTACAACAGTAGCTAGCTACTTGGAGTCTACGCATGGTGGTGTCAGATTCACAACTAAATTAGCTCAAATTAAGTATATTGATTGTTCAGCCTGTTGCGCAAATTCATTTCAGGAACTTAAGCCAGGACAAATCGCCACTGATTCTAGGCATGATTAGAAATTCCCTTACATGACAAGTTATGGCACCCCAAGCAACCTTTTTAAAGAACTACGAGTAAGCTATTCTTTACAGCAGCAACGCAGTCATCCCATTGTCCTGTTTTTATGTCCCATATATAAATAGGACTAAATTACAGCTGTTTGAACTTTAACCAAATCTGATAATGGGTGCCATTGGAGAAATGTCTATTTTCTGATTCAAAACTAAATAATCCAATGTGTAAATCTGTAAATGGCTTAGTAAAATGAGATGCAGTGCTGATGTATGAAGGGTGGTGGGTTCGAATCCAGTCAGAGGTACAAAGATTTATTTTTTATTCTGACAGAAATCACAGTTTCAAGTCTTCTGGTTAATCCCAGTGTAACTATCTTTTATGTCAATTTTACAACATTTTGCCATTTTGAAGGAGGAATCCGCCATTGCTGCTTGCAGCTATATTTTCATTGTAATGCACTTTACATTTAGCTAAATCTCAAAGTGCTACAGGTTAAAAACAAGAAAGGGTGCAAATAGTGACAGTTTTCCACTCTGCTGACTTTCTTTTGTCGCTAATACCTGATGACAGGCTGCCAAACAGGACACATTTTCTTGCCTTCACCTCTGTTGTCAGAACCTCGATCTCACAGTCATTGTATTTCTTCGAATAAACGCTGCGGCGTTTAACTTTCAGTTTTGGTGCAGCGTTAATTTGAGGGCGGCGTTTATTTGAAGAAATACGATAATTCAGACAAAGAAATGACCTCAGGAGCGCATTTATAGTCCATCTGCATATTCATTTATGGGAGGAGGCAGGGTCAGTGGCTCGTTCACGTGCGGTCAATCTCACACTGATTGTGATTTATAAAGGAAAGGTGCGCAGGACCTGGCGTACGACCGGTTTTATACATTTGAATATTTCTGTGCGTAGGTACTTTTCGAGTTTTGTCCGTACGCCATCTTCTGGTATGAAAGCTGCGCACTCCGTTATACATGAGGCCCCTGGTGAAGTCCAAAGACTCAGCACTTTAGGAGCAGACAGTCATGTAAGGGTGTTTTCTAACACGGGAAAGAAGTCAGACAATTGTGGGTTTTCATTATCAATCACGTTCAGAGATCACTTATGCACGGAATGGAAAGAAAAAAATAATAATTGTTGTCTAAATTGAAAGTTCTGAACATGATTCATGTCATAGGTGTTGGGAGTAACGGAATACATGTAGGCCTACATGTAGGGAGTCAGATGGCTGAGCGGTGAGGGAGTCGGGCTAGTAATCAGAAGGTTGCCGGATAGATTCCCCGCCGTGCCAAATGACGTTGTGTCCTTGGGCAAGGCACTTCACCCTACTTGCCTCGGGGGGAATGTCCCTGTACTTACTGTAAGTCGCTCTGGATACGAGCGTCTGCTAAATGACTAAAATGTAAATGTACCGGCGTTACGTTGGCTATTCAGAATACAAATTATGAGTAGGCCTAACTGTATTCCAGTTACAATTGAAATAGTTGGCATTTAGAATAGGCTACAGTTACATTGTTGAAATCAATGGATTACATGACGATACTTATCTGTTTCACGAGTTTATTTACTCTCAACTCGCAACTCCACAACTCCATGCATTTCCCAGAAGCCCCAATATGAAAATGAAAAAATGAGCTATTTGCGTGATCAGTGACAATGGTGTCGGAAAAGGAGCAGCTGGAGCCAGAGGTAGAGGTAGAGATTGAGTCGGTGTAGTAGTTTTACTGGTCACCTTGCTATTTCATAGTAGTATCAGGTAGCTAATTACCTGCTTGGTTGACCTGCGACTACATTCAGCACATAGAAGAATGTTAAGTCGCACGTCAACCAAGCCCAATAGCCGTTAGCCCTGTTTGACATGCTATGTAAAACACAATGGCAAATTGGAAAACACGACAGCAAATAGGAAAACACTTCAACAAATCATAAAACACAATGGCATTAACTTAGGTAGGGCCTATCTAGCAGAGGACGGACTCTCCGGATTGTCAGACGGACTGTCTGTCTTTTAACAGGAAGGAGAGGTGAAAAACACGGAAAAGCGCCTATTTTGAAAACATGAGTACTCCCGAAGATACATTCGCTAATTTTAAGAATTATTTTGATGCAGGGCATACATACGACGTGATAGTTAATATGTTGTCAACCAATCACAACATCAGGATGAGTTTACGCACTGCATGCAAGTGATAAACTCGCCCTGGGTGCCCAATGTGCTAGGACCGGCACTGCCTTTGACAGTAAATCCTGGTAGATTTTTGTGTGGTCCACAGCTGCCCAAGCCTCCCTCAGCTGTGCACCAACAAAATGTGTGCCATTGTCAGACCTCATCTGATGCACAGGACCTCTCCGACATATACAGCATCTAATGGCATTGATGCAGGCGTCAGTTGTAAGGGAATGAGCCACCTCCAGATATACAGCTCTGCTGGTCATGCAGGTAAAAATAACTATCATTTGACCATCACTCGTCCTCTCCTAACCTCGATAGGGCCAAAATAGTCCACACTCACGTTGGTGAAAGGCGGCAGGTCTGAACAGGTATGCTCCTTTGGCATGTCAGCCATCTTCTGCTCTGACAGTTGTCCTCTGTAGCGTCTGCAAACAACACATTCAGAGATGATCTTTCTGCAGGCTGAGTTGGCACTAGTGATCCAGTATCTCCTCCTGAGGGCTGAAAGCATATGATTTATTCCCACATGTCCAAACTGATGGTGTATGTGTCGCAGGATAAGTTTAAAATCATGCTGGCCTTTGGAGAGAATAGCAGGATGTTTCTACTCTTCAGGCAAGGCTGAGCGACTCACCACCCACTCTCAGTAAACAATGGCGTAGCACCGGATAAAGCTTATAAATGTCACTCTTGTTCTTTACAACCCATGCTCCACTCTGCAAATCACCAATTTCTTTTCCAAAGGCTGCATGCTGACTGTGGAACATGATGGCAATTTCTGTTCTGGAGAGATCACTCACTGACTGTGTTTGCTTCCCAACCGCAGCTCGGGCTTTCTTCATCTAATACTCTATCCTAACAGGTGCAGTAGAGGAGTCCATAGGGGGGAGAGCAGACACCAATTCTATCCTTTTTCTGCTTAAGTCCAGCAGGATGTCATTTATTTTGAGGAACCAAGCAACTGTGGTCTTTAGTTTGGTCCAGCTTGAAAACTAATGCACCAGCCTGGTGGTGGGATCTTCTGCTTGGGTACCAATAGCGTTTACCAGGATGTCATAGCCTGACGTTGTCATACTCATAATTCTAGTCAGAATATGAGTCTGATACCGCTCGGTTGGGCTGTGAGTATGGGGCGTGTTTCAACCGAACCCGGAAAAAAAATGCATCTTCGCTCAATTGGGTAGACCTACAATCAGAGCAACATAGTGTAACCCACTCGAAAATAGCCTACTTAGTTATGTTTCTCTGCACACCATATTTGTCCAGTAGGTGGCAGTAGCAGTGGTGGTGCTGTAGAGAGGGGAAACTGCTACTGATTTTAGAAAGAAGAAGAAAAAACCGTTTGACAGCAGAACGATTGTGAGCTGGAGATATATTAGAGATATTTAAGATAATAAGATAAGTTAAAGATAACATTGAAGAGCTAGTTAAAACGGTTTTCCCACCAAACCTACTTCTAAGGAAGAAGTAGAAGAACAACGGGTCGAAATTACGACAAGGAGTTTACTTTCTTCTACTATTCTTTTTCTCCGGTGAGCGTTTTACATGTGTTCGTCATTGTGTTACTAGCAGACATAGCATGATAGATGTGTTTGATGAGTCAAGCACGTGAAGTTCTCTATATTTCTATTCTGCTGTTAATTCAGTTATTTAATGCATTGTGTGAAAATGTATTGATGATATGTGTACTGCATAAGTTTAAAACAAAAACCAATCGGAGTTGAACGTGAGTTTAATTATTTGAAGTAATTCAATGCTATGTTACTACGTGATATGCTAGTGCTTGAGTTTCATGTATGTAGTGAATGCAAACCCAGCTAACACATTTACGTTGCCCTGACGTTGTCGCAACGTCACGGGATGACCAAACATACGTTGCCGCAACGTCTTTGGCGACGTTGCGGGACCGTGCATCTGTGGGGCGCCAGTAGGTTGCCGCAACGTCATCTTGTGACGTTGCCAGTCCGTAACCGCGACGTCGTGGCAACGTTAATTTTCCGACGTTGCCAGTCCGTAACCGCAACGTCGTGGCAACGTTATTTTCCGACGTTGCCAGTCCGTAACCGCAACCTCCTAGCAACGTAATTTTCTGACGTTGCCAGTCCGTAACCGCGACGTCGTCGCAACGTTATTTTCCGACGTTGCCAGTCGGTAACCGCAACCTCCTAGCAACGTTGTTTTGGGACGTTGCCAATCCGTAACCGCGACGTCGTGGCAACGTTATTTTCCGACGTTGCCAGTCGGTAACCGCGACCTCCTAGCAACGTTGTTTTGTGACGTTGCCAGTCCGTAACGGCGACCTCCTAGCAACGTAATTTTGTGACGTTGCTAGTCCGTAACTGCAACGTCAACAATTTACTTAATTATGAAGTAACCTATATTTCATATGCAGACCTCATTTGCCCAGAAGGCTACTTGTTTTGGTATAATAGATAGCCAACGTTAGGAGGAATATGTTTGTGTGATGTGTAGCCTGACTCAAGCTAAATCATAAACGAGGCAGCATTTCAGAATCATAAAGTGTTTTAATCGCCATGAAAGTTTGCACAGACAAGGAATTTACTTTGGCAGGAAGGTATATACATTCACCATATAGGAATCCTAAATATGTGGTCTACCTATACTAAAGGGGAGTCAGATGGCTGATCGGTTGGGAAATCAGGCTATTAAATCAGAAGGTTGCCAAATGATGTGTCCTTGGGCAAGGCACTTCACCTTACTTTCCTCCAGGGAATATCCCTGTACTTACTGTAAATAAGAGCATCTGCTAAAATGACAATGCACAAAGTATGCATGTAACATTTACAATTAAAAAACTAAAATGGCCAAAATATATACATACGTGATAAAAAGTGCCACTGCAAAACAAACACTGCAAAACAAACACTGCAAAGAAAAAAACACTGCAAAACAAACACTGCAAAACAAAAGTGCCAAACAAACAAAGTGCAAAAAATGAATTAAAATCTTCTTCCAGTCCCCGCTATGAGTTCTGTCTGTTGGCCCTGACAAGGAAGCACAAAATAAGTTAGTGTTCGATTAACATAATCGCACGTGTGAAAAGGGGCTATACAAGTCATTAAAAAAATCACATCTAAAATAATATACGTCATCAATTAAAATATTATGTGATTCTAGATTTGTGTCATAGCCATGTGAAAGATTGGATATGGAAGTTGCAAACATGATCATTCACCTGGCTGGTTTTGAATGGGCTGCCGGGGTGTGTTTGAGTGTTTCCTCTATGCGGAGCTCCACAGCTTTCTCTCCCAGTCCCGTCTTCTACTTCATCACAGCGTCTGGAATTAGAAGTCATTAACTTATTGTCAGCACCAATGTGAACGTTGAATGCGTGTAAGCCATAGTTTGTGGGATCTCCAAACACTTACCGCTCTCTTTCGCAACTCCAGCACCTTAAGGCACTCCTCAAGGTCTTGAAGTTCAGCCTGTGTTTGGGCCACCTGTAGGTCCATCACTGGCACCTCTTCAGTGTGTCTGCCCTGTGGTCGCCTGAACAGGAGAGCCTCTCGCTGGTTCTCTTCCAATGTCTCCATCTTCCGGAGCATAACCTGTAATGTGTCTGTAATTAAAGACAAGTAAAACAAGTTTACAAGAGTTTGCATGATTGGCATACACTGTGGTTCTTCTAGATTAGCTGTAACATTGATGTACATAACAAATGTTACCTTGATTGGTCTTTGCCCAAGATGGTACAGCTGAATGGGGTATACAAAGCATTAGTAAGACAACATTTGTTGTTTTGACAAATATGTTTCCCCCACGATCAGAACAACTTAAGTATGCCTTACAATTAGGTATGCCTTACAATGGCAATGGTATGAGTATTTTTTTGAGTGTCTTATATTTGCACTTGCCTGGCTGCCAGCTGTTTTCCGGGGCACCCTATGGGTTCTCCTCCACCAGACCAGAGTTGACACCTAGAGGTATGGCATCTGGTGATGCAAACGTTTTAAGTCATACTTTTGCTTCAAAGCATAGCCTTTAGGGTTGCCATGGCTCATACAATTATTGTCACTGTTATAAACGGTCATTCATTACTTTACCATAATTTCCAAGGGACACAGTACTTGTGATGGTGGTCGGATCACCTGTACAGAAATCAAAGTGGAATGTAGTTTACGTACATAGTAGCCTATTAGTATATTGATATTGAAGAAGCATCGCACATATGTGATCGTTCGAAAGCAGGGCCCCACAGCGTAGCATCGCACATGTGTGATTCTGAACATTCCAACCAACTATTTTCCGATGGGCAGAAACTATATGATAAACACTACAGTATGGCTTCAAAATGTACAATTAGTAGGCTAACAAGTAACACTAGCAAGTAGTAGCATTGGTACGAGTATTATCTTAGGTTGCTAGGTAACGGAAGCTAATTAAAGCTACATACCTTCCGTTTTGGAAAAATAACTCACGTACTCTGGTGAAAGTGTCTGAAATATTTAGAACTCACGCATCTAAAGGTTAAAACGAATACACTTATCCAAAAACAAATGTCATGTACAAATTGGAAGAATTAGTGACATGATACTTTTACAGACGCCATTGCTGTGCATGCCATGACCGACTGTGAACGTGATCAGCCACGCGCTAGCGTCTTTGAAAATTCAGGGCTAGCTAACTAAATAAACTATTTTGGGACAAGGTTTTCTAACAGTTCTGAACTTTTATTTTCACTGATTCTTTTGAGGGTGATTTTTGAGACTCTAAACTTTGATAACATGTATGCATTTTCAGTATTTCAAAACAACTTTCTGGAGGGTTTAACCTAGCTAGCGAAATTCTAACGTAGGCCTACTAGTAAACAATGTGAATCTGATATAACGCTATAAACAACTCAATTTCAAACCTATATGCCCCATCCAATTTCTAAAAATATGTTTATATATTTAAAACTATGTCTGTAAAGAAACTCACCTTTGAAGTAACTTATTTCCAGGTAAAATCCATTGTGTGAAAGACGGTAGGACCCCGGCAAAAACTGTTTAGGAAGCCCAGTTTCAGCTATGCCTTGAAATGGGCATGCACAAAGTTGTTGCTCAGGGGCAGACTGAGGGGCAGGTTTGCTAAGGAAGAATTGTAATATTCTGTGATGACTTGTCTTTGAAAATGAAACTCTTAAGAGTCGCTTACCTTTTGGTCACATTTAACAATTTTGTAGGCCTATTACAAAACTATTGGAGCACAAATTTGCATGTCATACAGCTTTGGTGTGCTATAGCCTACAAATAATGTTTGCTTAATCATGTTACTCATCACACATTGATTGCTTTTGTACATGTTTATAGTAAAGAATGAAAGACTAAATTATATTCCACATTCTGTCTTTTTTAATTTACGATGTGTCTGCATATGAGAACATTGATGACCAATGACCTGCTGGGGCTGAGCAGCACATGAATTACATGCAGTGTCTACATTTATATATATAAACCACTATATTGCACTCAAGATCCGTTGTCCTGCGACAAAAATAAGGTAACCAGCCGACCAAGGGACGACGTCGCGGCAACGTTGTCCACGGGTCTAAAAATAAGGTAACCAGCCGACCAAGGTACAACGTCGCGGCAACGTTGTCCACGGGACCAAAATTAACGTAACCAGCCGACCAAGGTACAACGTCGCGGCAACGTTGTCCATGGGACCAAAAAATAAGGTAACCAGCTGACCAAGGTACAACGTCGCGGCAACGTTGCCCACGGACCTAAAAATGACGTTACCAGCCGACCAAGGTACGACGTCGCGGCAACGTTGTCCATGGGACCAAAAAATAACGTAACCAGCCGACCAAGGTACAACGTCGCGGCAACGTTGCCCACGGACCTAGAAATGACGTTACCAGTGGACCAAGGTATGACGTCGCGGCAACGTCGCCCACTGGTCTAAAAATAACGTAACCAGCGGACCAAGGTACGACGTCGCGGCAACGTTGCCCACTGGTCTAAAAATAACGTAACCAGCCGACCAAGGAACGACGTCGTGGCAACGTTGCCCATGGGACCAACTGGCAACATTCCCTTTATAACGTTGCTACGACGTTGCCACGACGTTGCCAGAAGGTAACGTCGCGGGTTACCAACTGAGCACTTACTGGCAACGTTGCCGCAACGTCATGTGTTAGCTGGGAAGATGTAATAAGAGTTATATTTTCAGATCTGGTTAAGCTATTGAGAGAGTAATTGAATATTGCCCTGCTATGCAGGTTGTTTTTTTTTCTGAGTGCATGATTTGAGGGAAGGTTCCATCGGACGAGTTCGCCGTTGGACACGTGCAGCAGAAGAGCAGAAGGCGTGCACGGTCATCTTGCCTGCAACACGGACTGTTTTCCACTCATTCCTTCATTGCATCATACATATAAGAACGAGATCTCACCACACAAAAACATACTACCCGGGTAGATGCACTTTGGTTTATTATTTTGGGGTTATTTCATCAGAGCTCTGAGGTCATCGTATTTTCTTTATTTTCTCAACTTATGTGAAAGAAGGTTGAAACTAAGAGAAACAAGGTCATACTGTTTGATATTTGATGTTTAATAAATGCTGGCTATATAATCTGAGTAAACTATTCTATATTTATTCTTCTCTCTCTTCTTTTTGAAAAGTTCCTTAGAAAGGCAGCACTTCACTTAACCTTATAATAAGTGCCCCTTACAGTAGTATGTTGTTTGTTGAAAATTAATTCAACCCAAGCGGTCTTTCGTGACGTGGTTGATTGCGTTACTGTTGATCATCTGTCCATCATTGTATAAAGCCCGCCCTGACAATTTGATTGGTCCGAACAGCTCTTGTTCGGACATAGACATAGTTTTTCCCCTAACCGAGCGACCCCAGACCCAACTTCCCGACCAAATGTTTTTGTGGGCGGGGCTAAGTTCAGCTGGCACCCAGGCTAAGGATGTCCCTCTTCTCCTCTGGATCCTTAGATGAAACAGGCTGGGCTCTGGCCACTCCTGCTGCGGCATCCTGACTGTCCAAAAGCATGAGCTGTTCAGCTGGAGTAACAGCTCCTTCTTCAACATCTTGTCCACCTTTACGGCCAGAACGGTGAGCTCCAGGCAGGGAATTGTTGTCTGCTTTCATGGAGCCACTCTGGCCTTTCCCAACATGAACGACAGGTGCACTTTTCCTCTCTCAACCTGCAGCCTCAGGTAAGACACTGTCCCATATCCATGATTACTGCCATCAGCAAAATGATGAAACTGAGCCTCCAGGGGTCCTTCAAAGCTTGATGCACCGCCTCAATTTAAATTCTGTTATCTTCTCCAAATCCTGAAGCCATGCTGTCCAATACTGCCCTTCACTGAGGAACAGCATCGTCCCAAGACAGATTTTGTCTGCACATTTCCTGCACCAGCAGCATAGGAAGCAGAGTTTATGGTGCCAGGAAGCCCAATGGGTTATATATGGAACCGTCCATTGACAAAATGCCATGCCTGGTGTGAGGTTTTCTTTCCACTGCAAGCTGAAAAGTGAAAGTATCACTCTCTGCACACCAGCTCAGGCCCAGAGCCTTCTCCACAGGCAAGCTGTCTTGTTTCAGGTGCAGTAGTCTTGTCGGTTTAGAGCAATTTTCTTCTGAAATAGATGACAACACCAACCGGCTGTTACTTGTCCATTTCAGCAGCTCAAATCCTCCCTTGGAGCAAAGGTTAGTTAGCTCTGCTACTAGCTGCACTGCCTCTTGCTCTTCAGAGAGTTGTCCACATAAAAGTTGTTGTGAATGGTGTCAGTCACCTGTTTGCTGTAGCTGTCCACATGATCTGTTGCAGTCTTTCTCAGAGCATAGTTAGCGCAGCTAGGAGAGGAGACAGCTCCAAAGATGTGGACTTTCATACGGTACTCCACTGGGCCGACTGACGTGTCTCCTGACGCAGGGGTGCAGATGGAATTTTTGAACCGGAGGGGACCAAGCTGTCAGCAAATGATTCCAACTCAATTAGTTATTTTGTGTAGTATATATGTATATATACTGAAGCTGCAATAAACATTAGTATGTCAATCACGCACCAAAACTTCATGCCCTCTGCAAATGTTTTATTTAAACATTTGCTGATCTCACCAGGATGTAAATGATTACAAATATAACAATGTGTATGAACACGGAAGTATAAACACAAACATATTTAAAGAAATAAAAATAAGTAAAGCCTACATTTCATGAAATGTGAAATGAAATGGGCTGTCAAAGTTAATGCGTTAATAACGCGTTAACGCAAACTCATTTTAGAGCGACAAGAAAAAATGTGTGCCGTTAACGCAGGTTTCTTTTTGACCCTGGGAATCACTTGTCGTCAGGTGATTCCCAGATTTTGACTGCCGACAGTAGTTGATGGAGAAAGGGATTTTAGATGGGAAGTTCCTCTTCAAAAAGTTCAGAGAAGGTTCGGTTGACAAAACTAAGGCTGTGTGTACTGATTGCTAACAGCAGCGTTAGCGGTAGCAGCAGCAGCGTTCGCTCCGGTATTATATGGCAGACAACACTTGTAAAAGAAGCAAGCAGCTGACTGGGTTCAACAAGATAGAAACTGTATTGTTCAATATTAAGGTCAATCTGTGGTTGCTTAAGTATATGAAGTATGTTTTTAACCTCTTCTGAAACCTGTTAAATGTGCCTAAAAACGCCTAAACAGCATACCCAAAGTAAATTGACTGCTGTTCTTGAACCATTTGGAGTACATGCATGTAAATTGACTCTTTTGAAAGCTGACACTCTGAAGTTATGTTCCTTGTTGTCAGGACCCCTGTCAGTCCTACTGATGTTGATAAATAGAAGCTTGAACACAAGGAAAGTGAAAGTTTCTATTTCCGCCTAGATTTTGTTTTGAAAACACAGCCCTGAAGAGGCCTAGAGGTGGTAGGTATTAGCTGGAAGACAGAATTGGACCACAGGTTGAAGCCTTACCCAATTCAGATAAAAAGTCAAACATAATACCACAATATATTCATATTTGACACGTTTTTATAAGAGTACATCCAGGTGTTTTCTAAAAGGGCCTTTTGGAGACTCCAGAATGACCCTTCTCACCAAGGTCAAATTCTTAGGATAAAAAGGTATAATTGTTATCTCTAATGAAAGGTGGTACTTAGAACTATCATATATAACAGCTAAATCCATCATTAGCATTACTGAAACACAAAAACTGAAGCATGAACACATTGGAGTGCTTTATCTGATTCCCAGGATTGGCACACAAAGAACACTGACATATTGCGCAATCAACTTTTATTTTGAAGGCTCACAAAACTTGGCATATGGGGTATCGCCATTTACAGCTAGCGCTAAGCTACAAGGATAACTAGCTCATTTCAAGTCCAGTCGAAGCCAGTTAGAAATCGTGTAGAGGGGGGTGGGGGCAGGGGGGGGCGGGACGCACAGACCTGGTTGGCTTTAGAAGGCTGTCACCGGGGCATGGAAGCTCCTATTGGTCAGATCGATATGTCAATAGAAACCTCTGAGTGTAGCGGCCATTTTAAGACCATCTCCGCCTTCGAACTCGACCCAGATTTCTTTCTATAAGCGATACTAACTTAGAGAATGAAAAATAATAATTTGACGAAGGAAGAATGAAGCAACAAGATCGTGGCTATGTGTGGATATAATTCATTGTTTGGACAACTACTCGACACGGTTTGATACTTTGGACCCTTGGGAATGTAAGCAGATGAGGTTTTGATGAGTTGTGTGCATACCTGGAACATTCCTGAAGTAATCGTAGGTAAGTACAACTTTTTTCTCTGGCATTTTTGAAGGAACGGTCACCGGACAAAGACGTTGACGCTACTTTCTGTTGCGAGTTGAGCTTGAATTGGTTTATTTCAATGGAAGCACAAGAATCGTAGCTTTCCAACGTGGTATCATATGTGTAGCAGTCTAAAAAAAATATTTGTTAAATTGAGTGCGTTTTCACTGAGGGAGGGGGCGCGGCATTTCTGGCTCGCCGGCGAGCCAAGGATCCAGAACAGATTTTAAGACAACATGTCTTAAATGAATTTTATATTCCAGAATAAGTCTAATTTTGTGGATGTTTATTATACAGCAGTATAGTTTGTGAGTGAACAAAACTCCCTCACAATTTAAGTTGTGTTTCATCTGAAATTGTTATATGGACATTATCATCCAGTTAGGCCTATCTGAAGTTAAGTACACCCTTTTGATATTATTTCCACAAAAAAAATGAATTGGGCTAAACTTTTTACAGATTAAATATATTTTATAATTTTGTGATTCAATGCAGCAATATGTTAATCGCTTGACAGCCCTACTTTAAATTAAATATTCGGAATTCCCTCCGCAAGCATCACTTTTCATTGTAAATTGTTTCCAATAATATCAAATCAACTTGTATAGCCCTTTTTACATGCAAGCATGTCACAGAGGGCTTCACATGCGCCCATAGAACTGCCCCTCAACCAACCTAAACCCTCAAGGAAGACAAGGAAAAACTCCCAGAAACACTCCCAACGGGAGAAAAAGTTGAAGAAACCTTGGGAGGAGCAATTCGGAGAGGGATCCCCTATTCCAGAGATGGTTGGTAGGAGAGAGGAGCAGAACACAAGCTAAACATAGTCATTCAGTGTCAATGGGTTTTGAAACACCAAAATCCATTTTTCGGCTTTATGTTGGATGGGACCGGGAAACTCGCTGTTGGCCGTAATGGAGACTGGATTCCGGTTGACGACCTGGTCCAGCGTTGGCAGACCGACGACCAGGCAGGTCCTGACAGCTCAAACCCCCCACACCACAGGGAATGTGTGGGGGGGGGACAGAGAGAGGAGAGCAGGGATTAGAGAATGCCAGGAGCATTAGTGCAGCAATTTAACAGAGCTAAAAGGGTATTTGATGCAGCCCCACACACCAAGACAGCGACAGCCCCCCCTCGGTTGGAACATGAAATCTGTTCCAGGGGAAAGAACTCTAAAATAGGTTATACTTATACGAATAAGGATGAAAACAACCAGTTGTCTCCAACTAGTAATAAAAACTATAACAGTAACAATATTTTACTTTTTTACTATACTATTTTACAAACTTTATTTGTAACATCTAGATGGGCAATGTGAACATAAGCTATAATTACAATTTAAAAGTTACATGTAATACACACATAGGCAAGCACACACCCCAGGTTTACATAGAAAGTACACACATACTTCCCTTCAACAATCATAGAATTGACTAAACAAGAACATTTTTAATCTAGTTTTAAATGTCGAAACAGTATCAGCCTCCTTAATTGAGACAGGTAATTTGTTCCAGAGAAGAGGTGCTCTATATGAGAACGCCCTACCTCCAGCTGTTTTTTTTTCTTAACTTTGGGCATTACCAGATAGCCGGCATCTTGAGATCTCCTTGCGGGGCAATAGGGTGCAAGGAGACTGGAGAGGTACAGTAGTGTCAATCCATGCAGAGATTTGTAAGTTAGTAGTAAAACTTTGAAATCCGCTCTGGCTTGGATAGGGAGCCAGTGTAAAGAGATAAGAGTAGATGTTATATGATCAAACGTTCTTGTTTTAGTCAATAGTCTAGCAGCAGCATTTTGCACCCGCTGTACATTTTTTAGGTAGGTAATTGGGAGGCCAGAGAACAACACATTGCAGTAGTCCAATCGGGACGTAACAAAAGCATGTATTAGTTTTTCAGCATCCTTTGAGAGGAACTTTCGTATTTTGGCAATATTACGTAGATGGAAAATGCGGTTCTGGTGATTTGCTTAATATGGTACTCAAACGAAAGGTCTGGGTCCAATGTGACTCCTACATTTTAGATAATAAACAAAATTGATTTAAAAAAAAAGAATTCCCTATTCAGCCAGACACATTTACTCTCTAGAAGCAGACTCTTGGTGAATATGGCACACAGCGATGCCATTGAGCATTTTATGTGTCATGGTTGATCGCAACTATGTTTTCAATCTGTGTAACGCACTGAAACTGCGCTCTGCCTCAGCAGATGATATGGGCACCACCATCAGAAACCTTACTAGTGCTAATACACACTAACAACGTTACAACGCTAATACACACTAACAACGTTACACACGTTATTACATTGCTAACATCGCCTAATCAGCTGCGCAGGTATTAACTGATGCTTGTGGCGTTACGTAGGGAGAGTGGCGGGGACGGATCGGGGTCACTAGGAATCTGGGGGGGACATGCCCCCCCCCCCCGTCCCCAGTGCCATCTGCGTGCAAGTTAGGGCTGGGCGATATGTGAATTTTTTCGATATAGATATTTATATTTACATTCGATAACGATAATTCAGACGATAGACCACAGATCTGTAGTAGTAGCAAAATAAGTCTCTTCCTCAACTTTTTCCCTACACTCGGCATAAAGTTTAGGCAGAGCGGTGTGAGAGAAATGTTTGCGGCCAGAGAGCACGTACCTGGGGTCAAGTAACTTAAAGTTTTTAAAACCTTGCTTTTTATCAATAGCCTACCTATCAATACCTTGGCCCAAACTCACACTTTCTGCTTGTTCCAACGAGTGATTTTGCTTCAGGTGGTAAAATAGGTTTCTTAGATACTAGTATTATAGGGAGTCAAGTGGCTGAGCGGTAAGGGAATCGGGCTAGTAATCTGAAGGTCGCCAGGTCGATTCCCGGCTGAGCCAAATGACGTCGTGTCCTTGGGCAAGGCACTTCACCCTACTTGGGGAGTCAGATGGCTGAGCGGTGAGGGAGTCGGGCTAGTAATCAGAAGGTTGCCGGATCGATTCCCCGCCGCGCCACATGATGTTGTGTCCTTGGGCAAGGCACTTCACCCTACTTGCCTCGGGGGAATGTCTCTGTACTTACTGTAAGTCGCTCTGGATAAGAGCGTCTGCCAAATGACTAAATGTAAATGTACTTGTCTCGGGGGAATGTCCCTGTACTTACTGTAAGTCGCTCTGGAGCATCTGCTAAATAACTAAATGTAAATTATAATTGGACGAATACGCTGTTCTTATTGGTCCAGAGAAGTTGTAGACCAATAAGAAAACTGTTTGCGGACGATTTACGGACCTAGCAAGCGGTTGCCTTGGATATGTTGACAATTTGGCGTGTGATCCAAATTTGTCGTGTTTGATTTGGGATTTTCCTACGTGTTATAAAAAAAAACAAATATGGACTTTGACAGATCACAAACAGCAAATGTTTACTCCTCGACAGGTCTGCAAACGCCTTTGTAAACCGAGATTTGTTAAAACATTTGTTAACCGAGACCGTAGGTCTAACGTTTTAACAAATCGAGGCGACAAAGCGTTTGCTGACCTGTCGAAGAGTAAACATTTGGTTTCTTATATACTACAACATTGTACGTGGGAAGATCCCAAACAAACACATCGAATCTGGAGCAGACGCCATGTTGTCAGAGCAATCAGCTGCACTTGCACTGGTGACGTCACTACATCTCCAAGGCAACATATCAACAACTGAACAGAACAACTCTCTGGTTGGTTAAAAACTTTTATTGACCTCTGCGAACATTCGGGAGGTCAATAAACGGATTTATTGACTTTTGAGAACGTCTCTGGACCAATAGGAACAGCGTATTAGTCCAATTATTACATTAGTATATAAGAAACAGAATCAGATACCTGTCTGAGCATTCCAACCAGCTGCTTGTCCAAGCACTTGTCCTCTCCAAGTTGGACTACTGCAACTCGCTGCTCGCCGGTCTCCCAGCATGCGCAACCCGCCCTCTTCAGAGGATTCAGAACGCAGCGGCCCGCCTGGTCTACAATTTACCCAGACGCTCCCACGTTACCCCGCTCCTCATCTCCCTCCACTGGCTACCCATCACGGCCCGCATCAGATTCAAGACCCTGGTACTGACCTTCCGAGCAGTAAACGGGACTGCACCCGACTATATCAAGTCTCTCCTGCAGCCTTACACCCCCACCACCCCACCTACGGTCTTCTTCAGACAACCGCCTGGTGGTCCCACCGCTCAAGACCGCCCGGTCCCAACACAAGCTCTTCTCCTGCCTGACCCCCAGTGGTGGAATCAACTCCCCACCTCCATCAGAGACACAGACTGTCTCTCTACCTTCAAGAGAAGGCTCAAGACGCACTTGTTCAGGGAGTACAACGGTACTTAGGAATGGTTTGCTGAACCCAATGCTGGTTTCCTCAAGGATCACAATGACTCTTGCTTAGTGACTTGTTGCTCTTGTTGGTTAGTGGTAGCTGATTTAAACTGTTGTATTCTATTTTTAGTTAATCTTATATTTTTATTTTATTTTACTGTTGCTTGTTTTTTCTACAGGTACACTTGCACTTAGATTCATGTTGTTTAAATTGTAACTTGCTTAACTACATGCTCTTATGGTTTTTCCCTTTGGCACTTATTTTATGGTTGTTCACAATGTGTGCTTGTTTTGGCTACCCGCAATGCTTTGGGGCTATCTTGTTGTTATTATCAGTCACCTATGCACTTTGTAAAGCTCTCTCTTGGAAGTCGCTTTGGATAAAAGCGTCTGCTAAATGAATAAATGTAAATGTAAGAAACACCTTTGTAAGCAGAGATTTGTTCAAACGTTTGTTAACCGAGACCATAGGTCGAGGTCAACAAGAAGTCCACATTTGCAGTTTGTCTTATTACCAGACTTGGTAGCCACCTCTTTGTTTACTACACCAATGTGCACCGAACATTGCTCTGCTCTTTGTCAAATTTCAAAAAGCCAAACAACTTCCAAATAACTGAAGAAGACTAACCCTTTTATCAATAATTTCTTCATTGGAAGTTGCTCCCTCGCCATGGCTATCGCTGCCACTGTTTTCGGTGGTTAACATTAGTTACTCCACTCGAGGTGCTCAGTATATTTTAGTGAGCGTAGGCTACCATTTCTCCGCAACTCCCTGCTGCATCACAGAAATTAAATGGACTGCTGTTCCTAATTATTCTCTATCGACATAATCGACATTATTGAAAATGAATTAATGTTACGATATCTTTATTGAGGGTTCGATAAATTACTTCATTACTTCGATAATTATTTTTATCGATTCATCGCCCAGCACTAGTGCATGTCCTGAAGGCCACCACAGAAAGCGGAGAAAGTCCAAGTTTCTCTGACACCTTAACCTGATGGAACATTGCCTGGATGTCTGTCATCAGTGCAATGCTCTCTTCTCTGAACCTTGTCAGCACACCAAAGAGGGAGTTGGTGAGGTCCGGCCCCTGTTTAATGGCTGTTTAATGAGGTGCCTTTATAGCTCGCTCCGCAATCAAAAACCACTTGCAAGCCATTTGTTTTGCCTTTTTTCCTTGTAGTGGTAGACTGTGATGGGGAAGATACCACACACTTCCATCCTTAGGCTCCAGCTGTCCATAAGGCACCACCTCTGCATAGCCTTTGTCGATCAGGTTAGTGAGGAATTCTGTATACTCCTCTTTATACTCCTTTTTCCTTTCAAGTCTTCTTTTGAGGCTTTGCATGCGCTGCTCCACAATACACCGGTTATTAGGCACGATTATGTTGTCTTTGTTGAAGGAGTCCATACAGTAGTGGCCTTCTTGCACACACACTGATAAATCCATAATCTCCACAAATTTCTTGTCCTCAATTGACATCCCATGCTCCTCTTCCGGTGCCTTCTCATTGAACTCCTGATTATAGGAGACAGCTCCTCCAATTTTATAATTGATATTCTGTTAGCGTAAACAGCTGGGCAGCTACTCTGACCACCATTTCCGCTTCTCAAGGGTCCGTTTATGGCCAAGCACAACAGGGTCCTCACAGCATAGGGGCTATTGTCTTTGCTGTTAATAATCTCCCATGGCTCCATTAGCTTTGGTGCATTTGTGCCAATTAGAAGCTCCACATCAGCGTCCAATTCAAGGAACTTAATGTCTTAGAAATATTCCCATTTGTCAATGTCTCGCTGACGGGGAACGTTGTTCTTTTGAGATAGGTATGGCGTCTTGTGTATACACCTCCGGGAGTTCTACAAAGTTCTCTCTTCTCAGCTCAGAGATGTCCAGTCCTGTGACACAGTGGCTCGGCACAAGCTTCTTCTGGCCCATAGTGCCCAGCAGAATGTTGGTCTTTGTGCCCCTCATGTTCAGCTGGTTCATGAGTGTGCTGGTGATGAAGGTAGCTGTACTCCCAGGATCTAAGAAGGCGAGTGTGCAGCACCTTGTCTCCTTTCTTAGACTTTACTTGGACAGGCACGATGGAGAGGGTACATTCCTGGTCCACCGGCCCCAGTACAAGCATCAGCCTGGTGAAACACAAGTGCACTGCTCACTGAAGGTCCGGGTGGTCTTGCGTGCTGCCCTCTGCTGTCTGAATGCAGAATAGTGGGCGGTTTTAGGCGGAATTTGTCATAGGTGAGCCGACTCCTACATTCTCTGCTGATGTGGCCAACGTTTAGACATCCAAACAGACATCCCTTTGCCTTAAGTAGTTCAATTTTCTCCACATGAGAAATCCTGGTGAGTTATGGACACTTAAACATGGAGTGAGGCTGTTCACAAATGAGACAGGCTTCTGTAGGAGGGCTCCTGGAGGCTGTAAACTGCGTACTCACTGCAGGCGATGGGGCTGTGGCACTGTTTAGAGCTGTGATAGATGTAGCAAAGCTCCCTTTAATGTCACTCTTGGATTGGACCCTGTTCTTGCATGTACAGTGCCCTCCAAAAGTATTGGAACAGTGAGGCGAATTCCTTTATTTTTGCTGTAGACTGAAAACATTTGGGCTTGACATCAAATAATGAACGTGAGACCAGAGATCAACGTTTCAGCTTTTATTTCCAGGTATTTACATCAGGATCTGATGCACAACTAAGAAAATATCACATTTTGTTTGAATCCACCCATTTGTCATGTGATCAAAAGTATTGGAACAGATATACTTAAAACATATTTAAGTGAATAAGACTTAATATTTAGTTGCAAATCCTTTGCTTTCAATAACTGCAGCAAGTCTGTGACCCATTGACGTCACCAAACTTTTGCATTCTTCCTTTTTGATGCTTTCCCAGGCTTTCACTGCAGCCTCTTTCAGTTGTTGTTTGTTTTGTGGGGTTCCTCCCTTCAGTCTCCTCTTAAGCAGGTAAAATGCATGCTCTATAGGGTTTAAGTCTGGAGATTGACTTGGCCAGTCTAATACCTTCCATTTCTTGCCCCTGATGAACTCCTTTGTTGTTTTGGCAGTGTGTTTTGGGTCGTTATCTTGCTGCATGATGAAGGCTCTGCCAATCAGTTTGGTTGCATCTTTCCTTAAATTGGCAGACAAAATGTTTCTGTAGACTTCCGAGTTCATTTTGCTGCTGCCATCATGTGTTACATCCTCAATGAAGATTAATGAGCCCGTCCCAGAAGAAGCCATGCAAGCCCAAGCCATGACATTACCTCCACCGTGTTTCACAGATGAGCTTGTGTGTTTGGGATCATGAGCAGTTCCTTTCTTTCTCCAAACTTTAGCCTTTCCATCACTTTGGTAAAAGTTAATCTTTGTCTCATCAGTCCATAAAACTTTGTCCCAGAATTTTTGAGGTTCATCTCTGTACTTTTTGGCAAATTCCAGCCTGGCCTTCCTATTCTTCTTGCTAATGAGTGGTTTGCATCTTCTGGTGTAGCCCTTGTACTTTTGTTCATGAAGTCTTCTGCGAACAGTAGATAGTGATACCTTCACTCCTGCCATCTGGAGGTTGTTGCTGATCTCACTAACAGTTGTTTTAGGGTCTTTCTTTACAGCTCTCACAATGTTTCTGTCATCAACTGCTGATGTTTTCCTTGGTCTACCTGTTTGACGTCTGTTACTTAGTACACCAGTAGTTTTCTTCTTCTTCAGGACATTCCAAATGGTTGTACTGGCTATGGCCAATGTTTCTGCAATGGCTCTGATTGATTTTCCATCTTCTCTAAGACTCACAATTGCTTGTTTTTCACCCAAAGACAGCGCTCTGGTTTTCATGTTGTTTTCACCTCTGAATACAGTCTGCATAGACAAAACCTATCTTACCCAATCTGAACCTGAGTGTAGACATTCAGTGGTATTTATTGATTGAATAATGTATGTAATAGGACACACCTGGGCAACAAAACACACCTGTCAGTCACATGTTCCAATACTTTTGCTCACGTGACAAATGGGTGGGTTCGAACAAAAAGGTGATATTTTCTAATTTGTGCATCAGATCCTGATGTAAATACCTGGAAATAAAAGCTGAAACGTTGATCTCTGGTTTCACATTCATCGTTTGATGTCAAGCCCAAATGTTTTCAGTCTACAGCAAAAATAAAGGAATTGGCCTCACTGTTCCAATACTTTTGGAGGGCACTGTACCTTTAATGGCAGGACTTGGGACTGCTGTCAGAGATGTCTCCAAACAGAAGATGACACAGGATCTTAACTTGTCGCTCAAGGAAGTTAACCAAGTCCATAAAAGTAGCTTTAAAGCCTGGCCGTTCCTGTATGTCACAAGCTGTAGATCTCCACTTTTCACGCAGCTTATAGGGACACTTCATGATCACTTGCCTCATATGCGATGGTACATTCAGCTCCTCCATGTACTGTATTTCTGACATTGCATTGCAGCATCCTCTTAAGAACAGAGCAATTTCCTCCAGTGCATGAATATTCTCAGATTTTATGACTGGCCATGAAAAGAGTTTGTCCATGTATGCTTTTGCAACTTTGTGTTTGTTTCCAAAATGTTCCATTAAAAGTCCCTTGCCTTTTGATAGCCCTGTTGTGATGGCATATGCATACAGCTCCTCACAATTTCCTTTGGCGGCCCCCTGGTGTATTGCTCCAAGAAATACAAGCAATCCAGATAGCTGCTTGTTCTCTCCTTCACACAGTGTTCAAAAGCTCTCATAAATGAAATACACAGCCATGGGTGTCTGCAGCATTTTGAGAGTGGGGGGGACACATTTTGCGGGGGGTCTGGGGGCTTCTCCCCTATAATTTTTTTAAAGATGTAGATGCAATTTCCCGCATTCTGGTGCATTTACCACAACTATTTACCAAAGTTGTTATACATATACTGAGGGGCTGGACATTAAAATATTTTGAAAACTAAACTACCCAATAAGCAATGGGACATCTTCAACTACCTGTCACCTTTCAGCACTCACCTCAGCAACAGAGCTGTCTCCACTGCCCCTGCCTCTGACTCACTCTCAATCTCAATCTCAACCACCTATATCAGCAGACATGGAGATGGATTCAGCATTCTTTCATATTGATAATAATAACCTTAATGTATATTGTTCATATGAAGATTTCTGAGATGTAAATCATGTTATCAGCATTTCAAATTCACAATTGGTATAGGTTTAGTAGCCTAATAATTATGTAGGCTACATAATAAAATAGCATCTCCCTAAAACATGACTGGACAGTTCAGAAATGATCAAATGTGTGTTCAAACCTGTAGACTTTTCCACAGATCACATCCTTAGGATGTACGCTTTCAGAAAATACATGGTTTAGGTGGTTGAATCAGTTTCCCTAAAGCCCAAAAAATTATCAGCCTTATAGCCTAATCCATTTACCCATACCGAATTTATTATGCATGGTCAGCATACTAATATGGAGATGGATGTGTTACTTGTCTCATTAGATAACACCCTGAGGGTATAAGCTTTCAGAGGATATATGGTGTTAATGGTTGAATCGGTTTTGCCTTGCAACAGTCTCAGAGAAAGAGATTCACTGCTCCCAACACATGACAACTCTCAGACTAGAGAGTTCATTGGTGGAGCTCCTTGTAATCATGACAAGGAACGTTTAGCCGGTACTCCTGACCCCGAACATTAATTAACCCTGATGCATAGACACAATCTACTGTCATTAATAGCAAGCTTACATGAGAACATACTAACTAGTATCCAATGACTAGGTGTATTTATTAGTGAATAATACAAGTACACAGGATATCGCAATTTCTTCCACACTCTCCACTGCTGTCTTTTATTGCTGCCATCAGGGGAGTGTTCCAGCATTAAAAGAAAAGCCAAGTTTCATTGTTGATACATCTTTCCAAGGTTATTGATTTACAGTGTACCGTTGCTAATTCATTCAATTCAATTACGTACAATTAGCACAAACTGTGGACGAGGCCCAGGAAGCCTCTGAGGAACTCTCCATGTTGATTCAAGGCAGTTACACATAATGACTATCCACCACCTGAAATCACAACAAACATAACATTGGACTGTCAATATAAGTATGTATATTTCTAGGTGCTACTACTGTATCAATAACCAAAGTAGCAGCAACATCATGAAACTATTCTTATCCACATATCCATGTCAGTTCTTGCTCTAGTTATAAACAAGTGAGCTACCTGATAGCGTTTGAGATGTTGCTAACTTGTTACTAGGGGGATAGATGTTGGATATGGACTGTCCAGCCTTAACATGGCAGCTTTCGCGGATAAAAACAATACGCAAATAGGTAGTCTTTATCCAACAGTCTAGACTAGTCAGTTACTGGCTAGCTAGCAAGGCAGAAGTATCACAGCAGCAATCCATATGCTAAACACAAATATACAAAAGCTATCAGCACAGCCAGTGAGCAAATTAAACCCCTGTTAGCCTAGCTAGCCGGTGAAGATTACGATTCATGTCACAAATTATGATTTCGAAAAATCTGTACCTTGTCAACGTCGTTCCTTCTTGCCATCTTCCTTCAAACTTCTGACTGTGCTGGGCTAAACTTGTTTTGAATCGGCCGCTTCTACAGTGGGGAGGATCCATGGTACTTGAAAATACAGGGAGGAATCCAATCCAAGCCCAGCTAACTACAGGAAGAGCTAGGGAAATTGTGGGCAGTGATTTGCATATGGCGTTCAGGCGTTTATTAAACGCCTGCAATTGCACGTGTAACTATACAGGCGTTTATTTAACGCCTGCAAATGCACGTGTAAATATACAGGCGTTTATCTAATGCCTGCAAATGCACGTGTAAATATACAGCCTTTTATTTAACGCCTGCAAATGCACGTGCAAATATACAGCCGTTTAATTAACGCCTGCAAATGCACGTGTAAATATACAGGCGTTTATTTAACGTCTGCAAGCCTTAACTAACTCGTACATTTATGTGTAACTTTCGCCTGCACATTTACGGCTGCAGCCGCTTATGAAACAGCTGCAGGCGCTTCCTAAACGGGTGTCCAATGAAAAATACGCATTTAAATTACGAGTACATATGACCCTGTTGGCGTTCCATACAAAAGTCACGTGTAAAAACAGAGCCAATTGAGAGGCCAGCCTTTGTGCCTACATATTTGGACAATGTTTTACACATACACAAATCTGAGTGCGCATTTGTGGATCCTTGTACGCATGTGTGGATCGCGGTATGCATTTGTGGATAGTACACATTTGTGGATCATACACATTTGTGGATCGTACACTTTTGTGGATTGCGGTACGCATTCGTGAATCTTGCTGTGCATTCGTGAATCGTACTGTGCATTTGTGGATTGTGATGTGCATTTGTGAATAGTTTTGCTACAATAATAGCCCCGTATTCTACATACTATCTCAAACTAATAACGTGTAGCTTATCATAATTGTATTGTGCAGCGTCAAACTTGACATTTCTCTTTTGAAAGTGGCTGGGCTGTCGATCACGCCGGAAGACTAGCCTAAATCTACGTTAGCACAGTCTAGCTCTACCAAATTGAGAAAATGACGATTCCCGACATGTAACCATTGGATTTTTAAGCCGGAATGTTTTGAGCTTGATATGTATCTACCTATTAAAGTACAATGTTTTGTCAAAACGTTTTTTTTTTATATACACATTTCTGACGAGGGACTAGAAATAGCTCTATCCATTAGCACTAGCTACTGTAGCTACAGTACCAGTACAGAGTTGGTAAATTGGCTACACATTCAAGAATACAATATTGATGGAAACTTTACCATGACTGAATTTAATATAGACAATGTAAGTAAACGATTAACGTCTGCGAATATTACATTTGGTACAATTTCACATTAGATCAATATTCTGCTTACCTGATGTGGATGCACAAGTGAGAAGAACAAGTTAATCTGACATTGATTTACCAGGTTAAAAACAAGAACGGGCGCAAATAGTGACAGCTTTTCACTCCGTCGACTTTCTTTTGTCGCTAATAGGCTACCTGATGACAGTCCGCCAAACAGGACACATTTTCTCGCCTCCACCTCTGTTGTCAGAACCTCGATCTCACAGTCACCGTATTTCTTAGAATAAACGCTGCGGCGTTTAACGTTCATTTTTGGTGCAGCGTTTCTTCGATAAGTCCACTGCAAACACGTATGATATTCTCATGTAGGTTAGTGCATGACATGTGCACCAGCAGATACTATTTCAAAAGAAATAGTAGTGCATAGTAGTGCAATAGTGCATTAAAATAATGTATCATGACTTTGTATAATTTGGTCATGTATTATCACACTAGCATTTAATTATCACGTCAAACAATTACACTGCTCTAAACTGTAAGTTTAAATGTAAAGTGAAAATAACTAAACCAGTCAGTATGATGACTTGGGCGAATATCATTCACGTCTTACTAAAACAGCGGCCACGCGAAAGGGAATAAGAAAACTGTTTCCTCTACAAAAAAATACAATGCGGGTCACGTGAAAAAATGATCCAAAGACTCGTAGAAAGACCGAGTCAGGAAATGAACGAATCGTTCGTTTCCTCTAGCTAGAGAGCCTACAGTGTTTCCCACACAGACTAATTTGTGGCGGTGCGCCATAAAATCAACACCGGCCGCCACATATTGCGCTTCGTAAAACATTTTTTTTATCGCTTTTTAGGTTCAAACACGCAGCGTATTCGTTTAGATGCATTCCTTTCCCCTGCTCTCCCTCCGTCTCTCTGTCACTCATGCGTCTTTCTCACATATGCACACAGTCACAAAGTCAGCACACGTTAGCAAAATGCATACATACGCCGTTCTAGTAAGACCGACAGCTATATCAGCGAGCCTTCAGCATTAGTGCCGTAGCTAAAAGTCGAGGAAAGTTGAGATTACTTTTCGCTAGGTACCTTACTCGAAGGTTCCCCTTCGTTCTTTTGTTGAGAAGTCTCAGGAGCTAGCTACACTTACCCAGCGTCATGGAGCCGACCCGTTAAATAGCTGTTTAGCACTAGCGTTGCTGCATGCACAATGCAGAAATGATATGTTAGTTGTTGTAAATTTTGTGAAGGTGTGAAGCATTTTGGATTAATATTTAATGTAACAAATTATTAACAAATTAACTGTGTCACGAATTATTAACTAAGGAATTATTACGACCCCCCCCCCGGTTTTTGTTCCTTGAGCCCTTTGCTCACGTAAGAATTCATCCCATTTGTGCCAGACCTTCCTCCTACAGAACTGCTCTCCAACACAGACAGACGAACCGCAGCGGCAGCCATTTCAGCGTCCATTTCCATTTGTTCCTTTTGTTTTCTTATTCTTTCAGCTCCAGCCTGTGTCTTTGCTTTTGCTCCTCTAACTCATGTTTCCATTTTAAAGCTGCGGCTTTCTCCACGAGAGCCGCGTGATCGTCCATTGTTAGCCTGTGAGTGACGTGCAGCTGCGCTTCAGAGGCAGTGCTCGACCCTGAGCGCTTGGATAGGCCTACATTCAGTGCCGGATTAACCATTAAGGCAACGGGGCACTTGCCCAGGGGCACATGACATTTAAGGGGCCCTCCGACCCTGGACAAAATGTTAGGCCTATATCATGTTATGAACACAGTCCTTACTTTCCTTAATGTGAGCACTTTATTGCAACTCGTTCGATCAAAATATTATGTAAAATCACGTCAAAAACAGTGTTTTTGTAGTTTTAGTAGCTGCCTTCACGAATGCCGCTTGCGGCTTGCCTGCTCTACGCCGCGGACACTGCGAGCGAGAGTCACGTGACACGTGAAGCGGGTCAATGTAGCAAGATGGAGAAGAAACAATTAAGCGGGAGTCCTAAAAGAAAATTGAAAAGAATAAATGATTTGAAGTTCGTTAACAACTTAAAACATAAACCCAAACCACAAATAGCACATTTTTTCACTCCAAATGATCAGTGTCCTTTGAGAAAAAGCGATGGAATCGCAGAAATAATCCTTCCTTCACCTGTGGAAATAGCTAGCGTTAACGTTAAAGTTAGTGGTGCTAGTGGTGTGGAAGGTAGCAGTGAGACAAGGGACGACAGCCAACTGAGCCAAGAGCAAGAGGACGACGAGGATGAACAGCCTCCACGTCATCACAACGAACATGATGCAAGCCCAACTGAAGGAGCTGAGACAGCAGGTAGCTCCAGCCCTCGCAGCACCTTCACACTCCCGTCAGATCCGGCACTATGGGGACCCCTGACTGAGACGCTGAGGGAGGAGGCCATCCACAGAGGGCCCTCTGCCTTCCACAACCGGGCTAGCAGGTACCCAGCATCAGTGAGGGAGTCTGGGCTTGGGTGTCGAACCCGCTCTCTCACAAATGACCTATTTAATTGCCGTCTTCAAAACAACGAAGTCGTCCCGAGGGAATGGCTGTTCACCATCTACTGGCTCTGTTTATTGTCATGCCTGCAAACTCCTGTCACCCCAAACCCAACAAAATGCCTTCATCAGTGGATTTAGCAATTGGAAACACTCTGAGAGGATCGGGGACCATGAAAAAAGTTTGGAACATAGACGGAATATGTTGTCTCTAATACAGAGATCCCAAGTCGTTTGCCGAGTGGATGCTGCACTTGTACGACAATGTGAGTCAGAACAGTCAGAACAACGGTACTGGACAGAGGTACTCAGGCGTGTGGTTACTGTCATCAAGTTTTTGGCAGGGGGTTAGCTTTCAGAGGCGACAACGAACTGTTGGGCTCAGTGCATAATGGGAATTTTCTTGGGATATTGGAGGTCATTGCACATTTCGATCCATTTTTAAAAGAACACCTTGTAAAGCATGGCAACAAGGGGAAAAGTAAGCCCTCATACATCTTTTTCACTTTGTGTGATGAATTTATTGCATTAATGGGTGACTAAACAAGTCATTGCAGATGAAATTAAGCAGGCGAAATATTTCTCTGTTATTGTCGATTCCACCCCAGACTTTTCGCATGTGGATCAGCTGACATTTGTATTCCGATTTGTTAAAGGGGCAATTGACTGGGTTTTTTGGGTATTTCACACTGTTCCTTAAGGTCTCCGAATAGGGTATGTAACATTGGTTGGGTTGAAAATGGCCCGGGTGCTGTTTTATGCCCTCTGACAGATCCTCTGAAATGTTCCTGGGAAAAAACACTAGCTTTTCTCCTTTTATGGTATGCTCATTAATATTTAGATAAGCTGCGCGCTGATTGGTTGGTTATCAACGAGTGAAGCTGGGAGCAAAAACGCAACACGGCCAACAGCAGCACTCGCTGAAACACCGAAGTTGGAGACTTGAAATAAAAACGAGCAAATAAATCTATTGTGTCTACACAACACTGTTTTCAACAGATTGACTATATATCATTTGAAATGATAACATTACTTGTTTCCACTTCTGTTGTTGAAGCAAACTGGATTGACTTAGGTGGGTAGAACGTAGGCTACAGCTTAGCAACCAAACCATATCGTGATTCTACTCGGCTTCAGTTAGCTAGCTAGGCTAGCTCTAGATATCTTGCTGTAAAATAACATTACAAAGATCTGGACAAACATGCATCGTGAATTGTAGATTTTCATTACACAGGTTATTTATTTGAATGAAACACAGTCAGGAACATGAATCAACGTTAGCCCCATTGCCAATAAACTAGGCTAAATTACCACACATTCTACCTATGCTCTTGCGTTAACTAGCAAGCTAAACTTGTTTACATCATGCCTACAGTCTAGGTGTTACTAGTAACAGTTACTAGCAATGCTAACGTATCCTGTATATAGAACCTGCCTTTCTCCAGTTCTTTCAAATAGATTATCTAGACAGGCGTTAGCAATAAGCCAGACTGCAGTTCGTTTTCTGGCTATTTTTCGGAAGCTTCCCTTCTAATGCCGACTACAGCTAGTCTAGCTAGAGTCATTTGATGTGTGTAGAAACGTATTTAGCATTCTACCTGGTATGCTATATACAGGAAACGTTAGCATTGCTAATAACTGTTAGCACAACATCATACTGTCCTTATAGCTTGCGGTTGCAATGAGCATACGGTTGGAACAGCACCTCTTTCCAGGTTCAGCTTCCTAGCATATCCTGCTTGAAATTGTCCAAGGTTGTCAAAACTGTCTTGGGTGAAATGTTCAGAGCAAATGAATGATTGAGTGTCGAACTTCGCCGGGATCTTCTCATAGACAACAGCAGCCATGCCTGTTGAATGTTTGGCTCCTTGGGAAGACTGTGAGTGTTAGCCTTCCCTGTACAGCCTGGAACACAGCATTTACGACCGTGGTCCATTTTCAATATCCTTGTTATAATTCAAAACGTTCTTCTTTGTAATTCCTTATAAGTAACCTACACAGAGCAGCGCGCAACTAAACTAGTATCGGAGATAGACACTACCTCGGGCTGGTCTGGATGTAAATTCTGGGGCGTGACAAAGATACAGACCAGAGCCAATAAGAGGGCGATCACCAGTCCTACGTAGGACCGGTGGCTTTGTTGAAAAGCTAGCGTTTTACAGCCACATTTTTTCTTTTTGAGATTTGAATAGGAAAGAGGTGTCAATGGACTTTGATATTCACGGTATGTTCAGTTTACCCTCCGAACTGTCGTTTTTCAACAATGACAAGGTAAAATCGGTTTTGCAGTCAATTGCCCCTTTAATGCAAGTGGGAAAGTAGTTGAAAGGTTCATAGGATTTTAGCCCATCCACAGCCATACAGGCCTTAGTTTAGCGGAATCTGTAATTAGCATGGTGCGAAACCTTGGCCTGGACATGGCGAGTTGTCGTGGTCAAAGTTATGATAATGCTAGCAACATGTCTGGCAAGTATAATGGACTCCAAGCTCATGTAAAAAAGTTAACCCTCTAATAATCCACTATACACCGTGTGCCACCCACTCCTTAAACCTTGTTGGTGTTAATACCATTGAAGACTGTTGTACAGATGTCATTTCTTTTTTTGAACTTATACATATATATACATATTCTTTATACATTCTGCAGTGCTTCAACTCATTGCTGGAATACAGTTTTCAAAAACAGTGACTTTAGCATTAGCCATACATTAAAATCCCTCTGTGCTACGAGGTGGATCCGTAAAGCAGACTCAACGAAAGCTCTATGCAGAAATTACAGGCCAATTCGAGATTCATTAGCCAAAATAGCCTCGGACAGTGACGAAAAAGGAGGATGCACTTGAAAGTGTTATGATGACCATGTTGTGGGACCGAATACTAGGCAGATTTAAGGCAACCAGTGACAACATTCAAACTAGAGACATAGATTTAGCAACTGCTGTGCGGCTTTTTCAGTCACTGTGCTCTCCTATGTTGGCAAGTTACTAGACCAGTTTGCAGAGCTGGAAGAATCAGCACGATTTGTCAGTTCTACACAGGACTATCAGTATGACATTTCACGTACGAGAAAAATAAAGAGATTTGCTGACGAGAGTGACAACGATGAGGAGGTCGTCTTTACTAATGTTAGTCTAAGATTCAAAGTGGAAACATATTATGTGATTATTGACAAACTCACTTCTTGCCTATCAAAACGGATCAGTGCCTACACAGACGTGTGTGAGCTCTTTGGCGTTTTATTTGACAGAGACTATGATGAGCGTGATGTGCGCGAACGAGCTGCTAGGCTGACCTCCACGTATCCTACAGACCTAGATGCGTCCCTAGCGGATGAGCTCATGCAGTTCACACACTTTGTGTTGAGTGTGACATCCCCTGTTAAAATGTTGCAGATTCTTGAAACAAATTGAATAATATAGATGTGTATATGAATTCTAGTGTGTTAATTGTTACTGCTGGAATTGGTTATTGGTTGGAATTGTAACTGGAATTAATATATGTTTTAAAAGTAAAGTGTAAAGTTAATTGTTTGTGTAGTCATGAGTTCAGTCTCATGTAAGGCCAGTTGTAAGGTCCATTTGTTTGTAAAATAATAAGGATATATAGTAGTGAAGTGATCAACATCAAATGTGGAATTGTTATACAATAAACATGATCTTGACTTAACATGCAACAGTGTAGCCAACGGTTTACTTTAACTCCTCTCCAAGTTGGACTACTGCAACTCGCTGCTCGCTGGTCTCCCAGCATGTGCAACCCGCTCTCTTCAGAGGATTCAGAACGCAGCGGCCCGCCTGGTCTACAATCTACCCAGACGCTCCCATGTTACCCCGCTCCTCATCTCTCTCCACTGGCTACCCATCAACGCCCGTATCAGATTAAAGACCCTGGTACTGACCTTCCGAGCAGTGAACGGCTACATCAAGTCTTTCCTGCAACCTTACACCCCCAACCGTCACTTACGGTCTTCTTCAGACAACCGCCTGGTGGTCCCACCGCTCAAGACCGCCCGGTCCCAACACAAGCTCTTCTCCTGCCTGGCCCCCCAATGGTGGAACCAGCTCCCCATCTCCATCAGGGACACTGACTGTCTCCCCACCTTCAAGAAAAGGCTCAAGACGCACTTGTTCCGGGAGTACAACAGCACTTAGGAATGCTTGGCTGGACCTGATGTTAGTTTCCTCCAGGATAACAATGACTCTTATTGAGTGACTTGTTGCTCTTGTAGGTTATTTATAACGAAGTTAAGTCTTGTACTCGCTGTGAAATATTTTACTGTTGATTGTTCTTCTACAGGTACAGTCCTGCACTTTTTGTGGTTCATGTTGTTTTAATGTGTAACTTGTATAACTGCATGCTCTTATGGGTCTTCCCTTTTGGCACTTGTTTAGTTTTTTCACAATGTATGCTTCATGTTTTGGCTGCTTGCAATGTTTGGGACTACCTCGTTGTTATGATCAGTGACCTATGCTCTTTTGTAAAGCTCTCTCTTGGAAGTCGCTTTGGATAAAAGCGTCTGCTAAATGCATAAATGTAAATGTACTCAATACACACTAATTGGCTGCTTTATGGCTGGTGATAATTTCACATTTTTGCATTTTTTAAATGTTCTCTGGTTTTCAGTTAAGGCTTCTCTAGCTGTCTGCTTTATTTCACTGTTGCAGTCAACAGACAATTGATTGGCTACATATTGAAACATTCAAGTACCAGTGATGGGCAAGCTACTTGATATGTGTAGTGAGCTAAGCTACTAGCTACTCTACAATAAATTCAGCTTCACTACACAGAAGCTACCACTCATAAAAATTTTGCAAGCTAAATTACAAAAATCTGTCAACTAGCTTGATACAATAGTGGCTAATTTCAATTAAACAAACTGCATGCCAAGTAAATGCAATTTTAGTGATCAACACAATTGTCAGTCAGATAAAGGCTAAATATGTTTAGATTTATTTATTGAACAATAGCCTAATCCACAATGCTAATACACAATTCTGTTATCTAGTCAGACTGGCCGCGCAGGTGCTGTGTGAGTGGAGATGAGACAATGACAGCCCTCGCTGTACTCAGCTCTCCTGAGATCGGTTGTAACGTAAACTGCAGAACGGGATGTGGGGGGAGGGGGGGCCTTGAGCCTTGTTGCCCAGGGCACAGAAAATTGTTAATCCGGCACTGTCTACATTGGATGTGCTGTCTTCAGGATTCACACGATAAGTGACCACGATATGTTCAGCAGTTTGTATATTGCCATCATCCTTATGACATTCCTTTTCGCTTGCATCAATTAGTGTAACTTCATCCAAAACCCAATTTTCGTTTAACCAGGTGTGCACTTCACGCATGAATGCGTCATTTGCGGCCCTTTTAACATGAAACCAGGCTTCTTGTGTTGTCCAAATTAAAATCCTTTAACAATGTCATGTAGAAATGATGCATTTTCACACAATGTATTAAAGCATTTCAGTTGTTGTTAAACTATAGAAACATTTGCATTTGACCATAATTCTCTTATTTTCTCCTGTATTTAGCTTGCAAGGTTAAAAACATCACTTATTTCCTTTTGTAACTGTTCCTTTTGTAACTGTTTTTGAAACTGTTCAATGACTAAATGTAAAAATGACTAAATGTAAATGTAAAACAATACCCTTTTTCTCAACCTACCTTTGTCTCTTTTCGCCTTGAATGCCAGTAGGCTCCGTTTCAGGGTTATCGATATTCTTATCAGACATTTTCAACTAAATCAACAACAATAGCGTGCTGCGTTGTGCTTTAGTCGGCCTTTACGTGCGGCAAATAGCTTCGACAATGTCACAAAACACCAACACATTCACCCGATGAGCTGTTAAATATCCACACTTTGAACATGAATGAATGAAAGCCACCACAAAATCACTGGCCATGTGCCCGGCAAGCACAAACTCCTGGAATGGGCTGGAGGCCTCCTCAAGTCAAGCTGCGGTCCATGCTGTAGTAAAAATATTTGATAAGGATGACTGCACTCACCGAAGATGTCCTGTACTGTACGGTGGCCCTGAAGTGCAAAACACAACGGCAAATACCAAAACACAACGGCAAATAAAAACACAACGGCAAATAAAAACACAACGGCAAATAGGAAAACACAACGGCGAATAGGAAAACACAACGGCAAATAGGAAAACACAACGGCAAATAGGAAAACACAATGACATTAACTTCTGACGGAAAAGGTAGGGCCTATCTAGCAAAAGACGGACCCTCCTGATTGGACAGACGGACTGTCTGTCTTTTAACAGGAAGGAGGAGTGGTGAAAAACACGAACAGTATGTTTGAATGGTTTTCGATGGGACAGACAGCAGCACCATCTCGATTTACGAGACGGCGCCGCGGATGGCAGCCTCTGTGTTACGCTCTCTTGTACTTTTTCTGTTTTGTTTATTTGTGCGGTCTTAAGTAGTCCCTTTCCTGCCACTTTAACCAGTGAAGAACTATATACTCGAGAGTCACTATGCAAACATTGTGTTTACACACTTAGAAACTATTTTTTTGTTGATATTTTGGTCGGAGGAGCACTGTGTCAGTGGCAGCAGTGGTACCAGTTTCAGTTTGTTGCCAGGGAGATGACAACAAATGCGGTCTTCAGCACTCCCTTTCCTATCACTTTCACGAAGGAAGACCAACTGAATGTCCGACAGTCCACTCAAAAAACTTTTTCACCGGACTTTACTCACCCAGAATCCTTTTTAGAGGTTTTGGTCGGAGGGGCAGCAGCTCTCTGTGGAGCTTGGAGGAAACGCAGGCGAGGGAAGCGCGCTGGAGCGCTGGTTAAACTGCGAGAGCGGGGGTTCCGAACACCGTTTCCATCATTACATCTGGCGAATGTCCGCTCTCTGCCCAACAAAATGGATGAACTGCTGCTCTTAAACAGGATAAATAAGGATTTTTCAGGATCTGCTGCCCTGTGTTTTACCGAAACCTGGCTTGGTGAGTCCACCCCTGACAGCATTCTACACCTGCCGGGCTTCCAACTCCACCGTGCAGACCGTGTAAAGGACATAACGGGGAAAATGAAGGGAGGTGGAATCTGCTTCTACATAAACGAAGGTTGGTGCACAGATGTCAAAACATTAAGGATAACATGCACTCCACACCTAGAGACTATTTCCATTAACTGCAGACCGTTTTATTCACCGCGGGAGTTTTCCTCCTTAATTCTGGTCGGTGTCTACATACCACCTCAGGCCTGCGTTAGCGAGGCGCTACAGCACCTGGCTGACCAGATCACCAGCATGGAGAGAAAATATCCAGACGCCCTTCTCATTATACTTGGGGATTTAAACAAAGCAAACCTCAGCAACGAACTGCCAAAATTCAGGCAGCAGATTAAGTGTCCCACCAGAGACAAAAACACACTGGACCACTGCTACACAGTTTTAAAGGACACATATCACTCTGTTCCCTGTGCAGCTTTGGGT
This sequence comes from Hypomesus transpacificus, assembly GCF_021917145.1. Lineage (NCBI taxonomy): Eukaryota > Metazoa > Chordata > Actinopteri > Osmeriformes > Osmeridae > Hypomesus > Hypomesus transpacificus. The sequence goes on from NC_061066.1 coordinate 5,997,546, forward strand.
CTCTCTGATCACTGCCTGGTCCATCTGCTCCCAACCTACAGTCAGAAATTTAAATCTTCAAAGCCTGTAGTCAAGACAGTGAGAAAATGGACCAATGAGTCAAAACTGGAGCTTCAGGCCTGCTTTGACTGCACTGACTGGAGTGTTTTTGAGGCTACATCTACAGACCTGGACAAACTTACTGACACTGTGACATCTTACATCAGTTTTTGTGAGAACATGTGTGGGTACCCCTTCCTTTTACAGTCACTTAAGTACTAGGTATTTAAATAGAAAGTAAAGGGTATGATTTGTGTTTACTGGGTATTACCGATTGGTACCAAGGTGGTAAATACCTAGATAATTTGCAGTATTTACCCATTAACTAAATACTAACGTGCTGGTCATTACTGGGTATGTTTTGTGTATATTATTTGTTATTACCGATTGGTACCAAGGTGGTAAATACAGAGATAATTCAAAGTATTTACCCATTAACTAATTACTAACTTGCTGGTTATTACTGGGTAATTTTCACTGGTCCTAATTAGGTAAAGACAGAAGACAAAACTTAGTGTTTACCTGTAAACGTATAAATATTACTATTTAAATACCGCTGGTAACAAGTTGGTAACTAGGGGAGATATATATGGTAAATTATAATGTGTTATTGTGTCACGGCCCCGCCCCCCTGAGCATGTTTCCATTACACACCTGCTCCTGATCATCATAATCACATACTACTTAACCTGTGGCCTGACATCCAGTCCCTGCCGGATCGTTAGACGTACCTGTACGTTGCGCTTTAGTGCCTGTATTCAAAAGATACCACATCCTGTTCGCTTTGCAAGTATTCCCTTACTTTTCTGACCGGACTCCTGCTCCTCTGTTTCAGCCTCTGCACCCTGGAACCCGTTCTCTCCCGCCTAGCCACCCTCACCACCGACCTGCACGTTTGAACCCACCATCTCCTGAACCCACCTGTCACCAATAAACACTTTTTGTTTCACCACCTACCAGTCCCGGTCTGCATTTGGGTCCCATCACTGGGATTTGTGACAGAACGATCCGGCCAGACAATGGACCCAGCAGCCCTGGACTCCATGTGCGCCATGCCGTCGCCCAACAAGGCAATCTGTTGGGCCAACACAGCACGGCTTTGCAAGAGATTATGGCATTGGTACAAAACCTCTCTATCAGCATGTCCAGTATCCGGGACCAGCTTAGTGCTCCAGCGGATCCGCAACCACCTGCACCTTCCCCCACACCTGCCGAAGCAGGACCTGCTTCCATTTCTGTTCTGGAGCCCAAGGTTCCGACACTTGAGAGGTATGAGGGGGATTTGGGAAAGTGTCGCTCGTTTCTCATGCAGTGTGGATTGGTGTTTGACCTGCAGCCCCGTACCTACGTCTCAGACAAGGCCAAGATAGCCTGTCTAATTGGGCTGCTCCGGGGAAAGGCCCTGGAGTGGGCGTCAGCTGTTTGGGAGCGACAGGACCCCTGCGTCGCCTCATACCAGGAGTTCACGGATGAGATGAGGAAACTATTCGACCACCCCGTACGAGGAGAGGACGCTGCTGAGCGTAGGTTTGCTATTCGTCAGGGAACCCGCAGCGTCGCAGAATACGTGATCAAATTCAGAACACTGTTATGTGGAGAGTGGATGGAACGAGGAGTCCCTACAGGCAGTATTCTACCAGGGGTTGACCGACCAACTCAAGGACGAGTTGATTTCTTATCCTGAACCTCAGGGTCTGGATGACCTGGTAGCTTTGTCCATCCGGGTGGATAACAGGTGCCGGGAGAGAAGGAGGGAGAGACGATGGGGGTCTCCTAACCAGCCGCCACACCCGAGACCGACCAAGCCCGTAGAAGGAACAGAGCACCCTGATCGTTCAACACCCCAAGAAACCAGAAGAGAGGTGAGGCTGCCTGACCCTGAACCAATCCAGGTGGGAAGACATGGGTTATCCTCTGAGGAGCGCCAGCGTAAACGGGAGACCAACAGCTGCCTATACTGTGGACGCACAGGCCATTACATCTCCTCCTGTCCTCAGCGCCCGGAAAACTCCCAGGCTCGCTAGGCATGGGAGGTCTTCTAGCGAGCCGCCTTCCTCAGTCTCCCTTACCCCGAGCCAGAACCCTTTTTCCTGCCACCCTCATCAGGGACGACCAGTCAGTAGAGGTCAATGCCCTCGTTGACTCTGGAGCGGATGACAGCTTTATGGACGCTGGTCTGGTGGAACAGCTAGGGCTCTCCAAGGAGCAACTCCCGGAGGCCATAGAAGCAACTACCCTAGATGGCAGACTGCTGGCCCGTTTGACCTTGAGGACGGAACCAGTTACGATGCTGTTATCAGGCAACCACTCTGAAGTCGTCTTCTTCTACATCCTGTCCTCCCCACGCTTTCCCCTGATTCTTGGTTACCCCTGGCTGAGGAAGCACAACCCCTCCTTTGATTGGGTAACAGGCAAGGTAACCAGTTGGAGTGTTGACTGTCATGCTAACTGCCTAAATTCTGCCTGTTCCCTGTATGTTCCCAGCCCGAGTAAGCCCTCTGCCCCCCTGGATTTGTCCCTGGTGCCAGAAGTCTATCACAGTTTGGGTGAGGTGTTCAGTAAACAACAGGCACTGTTGCTTCCCCCTCACCGACCTTACGACTGTGCGATCAACCTGATTCCTGGGGCCGCCTTCCCCAAGGGACGCCTTTATAGCATCTCTCGGCCGGAACGTGAGGCCATGGAAGCTTACATCAAGGATTCCCTGGCGGCAGGCTTCATTCGTCCCTCGTCATCCCCCCTGGGTGCAGGATTATTATATGTTGGTAAAAAGGATGGGTCCTTGCGGCCTTGTAAGATTCCCTGGCGGCAGGCCTCATTTGTCCCTCGCCATCCCCCCTGGGTGCAGGATTCTTTTTTGTTGGTAAAAAGGATGGGTCCTTGCGGCCTTGTATCGATTACCGGGGGCTAAACGACATAACCATCAAGAACAAATACCCTCTGCCGTTGATGAATTCTGCCTTTGACTCCCTGCAGGGTGCCACTGTGTTCACCAAGCTCGATCTATGCAATGCCTACCATCTCGTCCGTATAAGAGAGGGGGACGAATGGCTAACTGGATTCAACACACCCATGGGCCACTTCGAGTACCTGGTCATGCCGTTTGGTCTCACCAACGCCCCTGCAGTATTCCAGATTATGGTAAACTATGTTCTGGGAGACATGATTGGTCGCTTTGTGTTTGTCTACCTGGATGATATTCTCGTGTTCTCTGAGAACATTTTTGTCCACACCCAGCATGTCCGGCAGGTCCTCCAGCGTTTGCTGGAGAACCGCCTTTTTGTGAAAGCAGAGAAGTGCGACTTCCACGCACACACCACCTCTTTTCTCGGATACATTATCACGAGGGGACAGGTGAAGATGGATCCGGAGAAGGTGAGGACGTTTCTGGACTGGCCTCGGCCTGGTACTAGACTGCAGCTCCAGAGGTGGTGGTGGAGGTGGATGCCTCGAATGTGGGAGTTGGCGCCGTCCTGTCCCAGCGAAGCCCCGCTGATGGTAAGCTCCACCCGTGTGCTTTTTTTTCACGTCGTCTTTCCCCAGCCGAAAGGAACTATGACGTAGGGAACCGAGAACTACTCGCCGTGAAGCTCGCTATGGAGGAGTGGCGCCACTGGCTGGAGGGAGCGGAGCAATCGTTTATCGTATGGACCGACCACAAGAACCTTGCATACGTGCAGTCGGCCAGGCGACTCAACTCCCGTCAGGCCAGGTGGTCTTTGTTTTTTGGGCGCTTTAACTTTACCCTCACCTATCGACCAGGCTCTCGGAATGGCAAGGCAGACGCCCTATCCCGTGTGTTCTCTAGGACAGAGGAGACAGGAGCCAAACCCGAGGCCATCCTGCCCCAGGACATCGTAGTGGGGGCAGTTGTCTGGAAGATCAGGGAGGAGGTCAAATCGGCCCTTCTAGCTCAGCCTGGTCCAGGTAACGGTCCACCAGGCCGCTTGTATGTGCCCGACTCTGTCCGTTCTGCTGTGCTCCAGTGGGCACACACTGCCAGGATTGCTTGTCACCCGGGCGTTGCCCGTAGCATGGCTCTATTGCGCAGACGCTTCTGGTGGCCTGGCATGGGAAGAGATACCTGGGTTTTTGTTTCTGCCTGTCCTGTCTGTGCTCAGAACAAGGGAACCAGCCGACCCAGTGCAGGACTTTTACACCCCCTACCGATTCCCCGGCGGCCCTGGTCCCACCTGGCTCTGGACTTTGTTACCGGTCTGCCACCGTCCGAAGGTAACACAGCTGTTCTAACCGTGGTTGATAGATTCAGCAAGTTTGCACACTTTCTGCCCCTCCCGAAGCTTCCTTCGGCTACGGAGACTGCTGCGATCCTTGTCAAGGAGGTTTTTCGGATCCACGGTCTTCCTGGAGACATTGTATCAGACCGAGGTCCCCAGTTCACATCGGCGGTATGGAAGGCCTTCTGTACAGCCATTGGAGCTACATTCAGCCTCTCGTCTGGATTCCACCCCCAAGTCTAATGGCCAAGCTGAAAGGGCCAACCAGAAGATGGAGATGACGCTTCGCTGCCTTGTTTCCTCAAACCCCACCTCCTGGTCCTCCCATTTGCCTTGGGTGGAATACGCCCACAATACGCTTCCTACCTCCGCCACCGGTATGTCCCCTTTCCAATGCCTTTATGGTTATCAACCCCCCTTGTTCCCCTCAGAGGAGAAGGATCTCGCTGTTCCCTCTGTCCGAGCCCACATCCGCCGCTGCCACCTGACCTGGCATCGTGCCAGGGCTTCCCTGTTGAAGGCCTCCGGTCAGTATCAAGTCCAGGCCAACCGTCGCCGTACTCCTGCACCCTCCTATGCTGTGGGGGACAAGGTCTGGCTGGCTACCCGGGACCTTCCACTGCGAACGGAGTCTAGGAAGCTGAATCCCAGATACATCGGCCCGTTCGTGGTGGAGAGGATCATCAATCCCGCAGTCGTCCGGCTAAAGTTGCCCAAGGCCCTCAAGGTACATCCTGCCTTTCATGTTTCCTGCCTCAAGCCTGTCCTCCTCAGTCCCCTGCTTCCTCCTCCTCCTCGGATGATCGGCGGTGGTCCTGTTTACACGGTGCGCCGCATCATGGACTCCCGTCGGCAGGGCCGGGGATTCCAGTTCCTTGTGGACTGGGACGGCTATGGGCCTGAAGAGAGGTGCTGGGTCCCTCGGCGTCAGGTCCTGGACGCTGGCCTGCTGCGGGACTTCTATCGTCTCCATCCGCCCGGAGGTGTCCGGCGGAGGTGGGGTACTGTCACGGCCCCGCCCCCCTGAGCTTGTTTCCATTACACACCTGCTCCTGATCATCATTATCACACACTACTTAACCTGTGGCCTGACATCCAGTCCCTGCCGGATCGTTAGACGTACCTGTACGTTGCGCTTTAGTGCCTGTATTCAAAAGATACCACATCCTGTTCGCTTTGCAAGTATTCCCTTACTTTTCTGACCGGACTCCTGCTCCTCTGTTTCAGCCTCTGCACCCTGGAACCCGTTCACTCCCGCCTAGCCACCCTCACCACCGACCTGCACGTTTGAACCCACCATCTCCTGAACCCACCTGTCACCAATAAACACTTTTTGTTTCACCACCTACCAGTCCCGGTCTGCATTTGGGTCCCATCACTGGGATTTGTGACATATTGGGTAAATACCACTGCTACTAAGTAGGTAAAGACGGCCAAGCTTCAGTAGAATTACGAAGAAAATACTATTACCCTGCTACCTAGGTTTATGTCGGTAACAGTCCAGGCCTAATGAGAATATAAAATAGTACTTTCCAATAAAATACCTTTTCAGATACATTTATCGATGATGGCCTCATTTACTTGGCTGGTATACCTACCTCCGCGGGAAGAGTTTTCCTCTACTATCACGGTAAATCTTCTTGGATACTGATACTGGATAATGTTCTTCCGCATGTTTGGACTATTTACTCAGTAAGTAATGAAACTGAACCTGAAACTGGACAGTAAAAGGAATCCGTGTTTGTTTCCATGGTGTTACCAGGCTCTTACCATTATCCTTTGTAAGCGAATACCACTTTGTCAACATTACCCTTAGTATGAACTTGTACTTTACGTTCCAAGGCGATACCAGGTAAAACATGGCTATGTACTCAGTAAGTCATCTGAAACTAGACTGTAAAAGGAAGCTGTGTTTGTTTCCATGGTGTTACCAGGCTCTTGCCATTATCCTTTGTAAGCGAATACCACTTTGTCAACATTACCCTTAGTATGAACTTGTACTTTACGTTCCAAGGCGATACCAGGTAAAACATGGCTATGTACTCAGTAAGTCATCTGAAACTAGACTGTAAAAGGAAGCCGTGTTTGTTTCCGTGGTGTTACCAGGCTCTTACGATATACTTTTCAACTGTTCATTCCCTTCTCCATGCAATAAACACAAACTTGGATTATTTTACTAAGAAAAACACGACATTTCACTCTGTAAATTGTAAAATTATTTTAAATTAAAGCACTGTTTCCATGGCATGACATGAACAAATACAAAGATTAAATCACAATTTCCCCAATGATGGCAGTCAAAGCTATGTGCTCTTGTCGACATTTAGTTTTCGGCAGAGGGTCATGCTCCTGGTGCGCCGAACACGATAGCGGTGGATAACATCCTCTGGACTGTGAGGTACAAGACAGATCATAAAATGAAAATATACATGTTAGCAACGTGGACGAGTAACCAGGCAATGTCGACTGCTACTGCAACATAATAAATATTGTTGTAATGCCACTTATATATAGCTGACTCTAGAGCTAGCTGTCGAGCAATGTGCTAACATTAGCTATAGCCTAGCTTTATTATCAAAATACATTTGATTAGCACAAGATCAAAATACAATCATTTAATATGCATTGCTATACTTTTGCTTGACAAATAAATGATGTAATTAGGCTGTGTATTATTTTTAGATTTACCTAGTAATGCAAGACTGCTGCTGGAGTTAGCTCATGCACCGTTAAACGAAACCAACCAACAACTGTCGAAACCAGTCACTGATGAAAGAAACTTTTCATAATAAAACCCGGAACTTCCATATCTAGTTGGCAGGTGATTAGATGAACCATCGGTCATCGTCCATTAGCTGCCAGTAGAATGATGATTGGTCCAGAACATAGTTTGAGACCAAAGCTAACCATTTTAACCTTTGCTAGTCATTTTAATCTCATGATGTGTGATATCTGCGTCTAATGTTTTATTTGCGAAGAAAACGAAGCTCCTGAGTGCTAATATTACTTAATCTAATTTAATATCTGTTTTAGTAGTATAACATTTACACAAACTTCAGAGGACGGCTCAAGGTGGTAATAGCTTATTAAGAAGGCTCCAGGGACAGGCTGCTGGCAAGGAAAAAACGATGCCCAGTGTGCAAGCACTTCTAAAGAACCCACATGACCACAGCATGCTTGGCCACCACACAGGATACACTCTTTATGTTACAGGAGCTGTAGAAAGACAAACCATAGGAGCCAAACTATAACTGATGTGTTCTATGGCACAAAGTTATTGAGTTTTTAGTTTTTAAATTGAGTTTTGTATAGATTTAACCTTTGTATTTGTTCATGTCATGCCATGGAAACAGTGCTTTAATTAAAAATAATGTTACAATTTACAGAGTGAAGTGTCATGTTTTGCTTAATAACATAATCCAAGTTTGTGTTTATTGCATGGAGAAGGGAATGAACAGTTAAAAAGTATATGGTAAGAGCCTGGTAACACCATGTAAACAAACACGGCTTCCTTTTATAGTCCAGTTTCAGATTACTCGCGTAAATAGTCCAAACATGCGCAAGAACATACCCAGTATCCAATAAGATTTACCGTGATAGTAGAGGGAAACTCTTTCCACGGAGGTAGGTATACCAGCCAAGCAAATGAAGGCCATCATCGATAAATGTATCTGAAAAGGTATTTTATTGGAAAGCACTATCTTATATTCTCATTAGACCTGGACTGTTACCGACATAAACCTTAGGTAACTGCAGGGTAATAGAGTATTTTCTTCGTAATTCTGCTGAAGCTTGGCCGTCTTTACCTACTTAGTAGCAGTGGTATTTACCCAATAACACATTATAGTTTACCATATATATCTCCCCTAGTTACCAACTTACTACCAGCGGTATTTAAATAGTAATATTTATACGTTTACAGGTAAACACTAAGTTTTGTCTTCTGTCTTTACCTAATAAGGACCAGTGAAAATTACCCAGTAATAACCAGCAAGTTAGTAATTAGTTAATGGGTAAATACTTCAAATTATCTCTGTATTTACCACCTTGGTACCAATCGGTAATACCCAATAATATACACAAAACATACCCAGTAATGACCAGCACGTTAGTATTTAGTTAATGGGTAAATACTTCAAATTATCTCTGTATTTACCACCTTGGTACCAATCTGTAATACCCAATAAAACACAAAACATACCCTTTATTTTCTATGTAAATACCTAGTACTTAAGGGACTGTAAAAGGAAGGGTTACCCATGTGTGTACCCACCAAAACTTTATGCACCTTCAATAATAATAAACCTTGGTTTACGGCAAAGCTCAGACAGCTTCGTAAGGTCAAAGAGGAGGCCTACAGGAGCGGGGACAGGATCTTATACAACCAGGCCAGGAACACTCTGACAAAGGAGATCAGAGTTGCAAAGAGGAGCTACTCTGAAAAGCTTAAAAACAGGTTCTCATCCAATGATCCTGCGTCAGTGTGGAGAGGCCTGCAGAACATCACCAACTACAGGAAACCATCCCCCCACACTGCAGAGAACCCTCAACTAGCAGACGATCTGAATGAGTTTTACTGCAGGTTTGATCACCCCACATCCACACCCCGCTCCAACTCAGACTTCACCCAACAAACTGCACCCCCTGCTATCACCTCCCCCCTCCCTCCTAACTCCCCCCCGGCACTGACAGTCTGTGAAGAAGATGTGTGTCAGCTCTTTCAGAAACAAGATCAGGAAGGCTCCAGGCCCAGATGGTGTGTCACCCTCCTGTCTGAAAGTCTGTGCTGACCAGCTGGCCCCCATCTTCACACGGATCTTTAACAGATCTCTGGAGCTGTGTGAAGTCCCCTCCTGCTTTAAGCGCTCCACCATCATCCCGGTTCCCAAGAAACCCTCCATCACTGGACTAAATGACCACAGGCCCGTCGCCCTGACGTCTGTGGTCATGTGTCCGCTCAAAACTGTGGAGATGATAGTGGACTTCAGGAGGAGCCCCCCCTCACCATACTAAACAGCACTGTGTCTGCTGTGGAAGCCAAACATAAATACAGTCCTCAAAAAGGCCCAGCAGAGGATGTACTTCCTGCGCCAGCTCAGGAAGTACAACCTGCCTCAGGAGCTGCTGATACAGTTTTATACTGCAGTCATTGAGTCTGTTCTGTGCACATCCATCACTGTCTGGTTTGGTTCGGCCACTAAACTAGACAGGAACAGATTACAACGGACAGTTAGGTCTGCAGAAAGGATTATTGGTGCCGACCTGCCCACCATCCAGGACCTTTATAACATCAGAGCCAGAGAAAATCATTGCAGACCCCTCACACCCTGGACATAATCTGTTCCAGCTCCTCCCCTCTGGCAGGCGCTACCGATCTCTGCACACCAATACCACCAGACACAGGAACAGTTTTTTCCCCCTTGCCGTCACTCTAACGAACAGTTGACAAATTATTGGTGGCCAAGCCGCGAAGCGGCGAAGCCACTTAAGTGTTTCTACCTTTTCTTATTATTATAGTACAATGGTACTTAGGAATGGTTCGCTGAACCCAACGCTAGTTTCCTCAAGGTTCACAATGACTCTTGCTTAGACTGTTGCTCTTGTTGGTTAGTGGTAGCTGATTTAAACTGTTGTATTCTTTTTTTTTTAGTTAATCCTATTTTTATTGCTTTCCTACAGGTACACCTGCACTTAGAGATTAATGTTGTGTAATTGTAACTTGTTTAACTACATGCTCTTATGGTTTCTTCCCTTTAGTACTATTTTTTGGTTGTTCACAATATGTACTTCTTGTTTTTGACTACCCGCAATGCTGTGGGGCTATCTTGTTGTTATTATCAGTGACCTATGCACTTTGTGAAGCTCTCTCTTGGAAGTCGCTTTGGATAAAAGCGTCTGCTAAATGAATAAATGTAAATGTAAGTTGCTCTGGATAAGAGCGTCTGCTAAAATGACAATGCACAAAGTATGCATGTAACATTTACAATAAAAACTAAAATGGCCAAAATATATACATACGTGATAAAAAGTGACACTGCAAAACAAACACTGCAAAACAAACACTTCAGAGAAAAAAACACTGCAAAACAAACACTGCAAAACAAAAGTGCCAAACAAACAATGTGCAAAAAATGAATTAAAATCTTCTTTCAGTCCCCGCTACGAGTCCTGTCTGTTGGCCCTGACAAGGAAGCACAAAATAAGTTAGTGTTCGATTAACATAATCGCACGTGTGACAAGGGGCTATACAAGTCTTAAAAAAATCACATCTAAAATAATATACATCATCAATTAAAATATTATGTGATTCTAGATTTGTGTCATAGCCATGTGAAAGATTGGATATGGAAGCTGCAAACATGATTCATTCACCTGGCTTGTTTTGAATGGGCTGCCGGGGTGTGTTTGAGTGTTTCCTCTATGCGAAGCTCCACAGCTTTCTCTCCTAGTCCCGTCTTCCACTTCATCACAGCGTCTGGAATTAGAACTGATGAACTTGAACTTATTGTCAGCACCAATGTGAACGTTGAATGCGTGTAAGCCATAGTTTATGGCAGAGGTCGCCAACCTGTCGATCGCGATCGACGTGTCGATCTCGGAGACTTTCCCTGTCGATCTCCAAAATAATTTCAGAAATACTGATCTCCGACTAATTCATGAACGCGGAGGATTCTTAAACTGAACGCGCGTTCTCTTGTACCTGGATTTGCATATTGGCCTGTGCGTGTTGCAAAGCAATTCACCGACAGAATAAATGGGCGTTTTTTCCCGAAGACGACCTTTGAGAGACCTGCTATCCCAGGATACCTGTGGGCGTGGTTGCCGTTGGTTTGTTTATTTACCCGGCCGTGTTGTCCACATAGTGTTAGCAAGCATGGCAGAGGCACCACGAAAGAGGGCGAAAAACTACAGTTTCCATCATGAATGGGAGGAGGAACGAGGAGCACGAGGAACTTTCAACGGATGCGTGGCTACTGGACCTGGGGTTTCTGACGGACCTAACCGGAAAACTGAACTCGCTCAACCACGAACTCCAGGGAAAAGACCGGCACCTCCTCCACATGATCAGCGCAGTGAATGCGTTCAAGGCCAAACTCTGTGTCTGGACCACGAATCTGAGGAAAGGGACGCTGACACACTTTACAAACCTGGAAAAAATGTCACAGTCCATCAAAGACTCTTCTGACTTTCACCCTGAGCAGTACTGTGTGCACCTGGACAAACTGGCAGCGGAGTTCAGTCGACGTTTTGGTGAGTTAGAAATCATGAAGGATATTGCTGCATTTCTTTCAAACCCATTCCTGCCTATTAATACAGAGGAGGTTGCAGACCAATTCGAGAAAGCATTTGCTTTGCCAAGTGGAGTGGACATGGAGATGCTTGATTTGCAAAATGACATTGAGCTGAAAGCCAGGTCAAGGGACAGTGACTTTTGGGGACTTGTCAGCCGAGAAGTTTCCTCTCCTCAGTGCATGTGCACTAAAAGTGAGTGCCTACTTTGGATCGACCTACCTCTGTGAAATGGCATTTTCACAGATGAAAATCACCAAATCCAAGTACAGGAGCCGGCTTACTGACAGACACCTCACAGACTGCCTCAGACTGGCTGTCTCTGCTTATGAGCCAAACTACAAGGCACTCACAGACAGTGTTCAGTCACAGCCATCACACTGACTTGTCACATGAGAAATTTGTCAGTGTTGTGTTGTAACTTCAGTTTATAAATAAAACCGTTCATATCCAGCCTGCTCATTGCAAAAGTGTTTTTTCTTGTTCATATTGTTCACAAAGTGTTTGATTTCATTCAATTACAATAAGGCCAAATATAAAGTTAAGTTGTAAGTTCAGTCTGGAGTCTGTTCTGTCTCTCAACACCTCAATAGGTAGATCTTCGGGTCACCAAGGCAAAGGTTGGTGATCTTTGGCCTAAAAAGGTTGGTGACCACTGGTTTATGGGATCTCCAAACACTTACCACTCTCTTTCGCAACTCCAGCACCTTAAGGCGCTCCTCAAGGTCTTGGAGTTCAGCCTCTGTTTGGGCCACCTGTAGGTCCATCACTGGCACCTCTTCAGTGTGTCTGCCCTGTGGTCGCCTGAACAGGAGAGCCTCTCGCTGGTTTTCTTCCAATGTCTCCATCTTCCGGAGCATAACCTGTAATGTGTCTGTAATTAAAGACAAGTAAAACAAGTTAACAAGAGTTTGCATGATTGGCATACACTGTGGTTCTTCTAGATTAGCTGTAACATTGATGTACATAACAAATGTTACCTTGATTGGTCTTTGCCCAAGATGGTACAGCTGAATGGGGTATACAAAGCATTAGTAAGATAAAATTTGTTGTTTTGACAAATATGTTTCCCCCCACGATCAGAACAACTTAAGTATGCCTTACAATTAGGTATGCCTTACAATGGTTTGAGTTTTTTTTGGAGTGTCTTATATTTGCACTTGCCTGGCTGCCAGCTGTTTTCCGGGGCCCCCTATGGATTCTCCTCCACCAGACCAGAGTTGACACCTGGAGGTATGGCATCTGGTGATGCAAACGTTTTAAGTCATACTTTTGCTTCAAAGCATAGCCTTTAGGGTTGCCATGGCTCATACAATTATTGTCAATGTTATAAACGGTCATTCATTACTTTACCATAATTTCCAAGGGACACAGTACTTGTGATGGTGGTCGGATCACCTGTACAGAAATGAAAGTGGAATGTAGTTTACGTACATAGTATTAGTATATTGATGTTGGAGTAGCATCGCACACATGTGATGAACGATGGGGGGCCCCACAGCAGGGCCCCACAGCGTAGCGTCGCACATGTGTGATTCTGAACATTCCAACCTACTACTACCTCCAACTATTTTCCGATGGGCAGAATTTATATGATAAACATTACAGTATGGCTTCAAAATGTACAATTAGTAGGTTAACAAGTAACACTAGCAAGTAGTAGCATTGGTACGAGTATTATCTTAGGTTAATAGGTAACGGAAGCTAATTGAAGCTACATAGCTTCCGTTTTGGAAAAATAACTCACGTACTCTGGTGAAAGTGTCTGAAATATTTAGAACTCACGCATTTAAAGGTTAAAACGAATAAACTTATCCAAAAACAAATGTCATGTACAAATTGGAAGAATTAGTGACATGATACTTTTACAGACGCCATTGCTGAGCATGCCATGACCGACTGTGAACGTGATCAGTCACGCGCTAGCGTCTTTGAAAATTCAGGGCTAGCTAGCTAAATAAACTATTTTGGGACAAGGTTTTCTAACAGTTCTGAACATTTATTTTCACTGATTCTTTTGAGGGTGATTTGTGAGATGCTAAACTTTGATAACATGTATGCATTTTCAGTATTTCAAAATAACTTTCTGGAGGGTTTAACCTAGCTAGCGAAATCCTAGCTTAAACAATGTGAATCTGATATAACGCTATAAACAACTCAATTTCAAACCTATATGCCCCATCCAATTTCTGAAAATATGTTTATATATTTCAAACTATGTCTGTCAAGAAACTCACCTTTGAAGTATCTTATTTCCAGGTAAAATCCATTGTGTGAAAGACGGTAGGACCCCGGCAAAAACTGTTTAGGAAGCCCAGTTTCAGCTATGCGTTGAAATTGGCATGCGCAAAGTTGTTGCTCAGGGGCAGACTGAGGGGCAGGTTTGCTAAGGAAGAATTGTAATATTCTGTGATGACTTGTCTTTGAAAATGAAACTCTTAAGAGTCGCTTACCTTTTGGTCACATTTAACAATTTTGTATTACAAAACTATTGGAGCATAAATTTGCATTGTGTGTCATACAGCTTTGGTGTGCTATACAAATAATGTTTGCTTAATCATGTTACTCATCACACATTGATTGCTTTTGTACATGTTTATAGTAAAGAATGAAAGACTAAATTATATTCCACATTCTGTCTTTTTTATTTACGCTATGTGTCTGCATATGAGAACATTGATGACCAATGACATGCTGGGGCTGAGCAGCACATGAATTACATGCAGTGTCTACATTTATATATATAAACCACTATATTGCACTCAAGATCCGTTGTCCTGCGACAAAAATAACGTAACCAACCGACCAAGGGACGACGTCGCGGCAACGTTGTACACGGGTCTAAAAATAAGGTAACCAGCCGACCAAGGGACGACGTCGCGGCAAGGTTGTCCATGGGACCAAAACGTAAAGAACCGACCAAGGGACGACGTCGCGGCAACGTTGTCCATGGGACCAAAAAATAACGTAACCAGCCGACCAAGGTACGACGTCGCGGCAACGTTGCCCATGGGACCAACTGGCAACATTCCCTTTATAACGTTGCTACGACGTTACCACGACGTTGCCAGAAGGTAACTGTCGTAAATAATTATTCCAGTTCCCGTGTATAGTGAAAATAAATCAGAGTGTCGAAGTGCGGAAAATCCTAAGTCCGTACAAGTCACAAATAAACTAAGTCCAAAGGTTGAAAAGTATTCCAAGTGTAGACAAGTGAAAAATATAAACTAAGTCCAAAGGTTGAAAAGTATTCCAAGTGTAGACAAGTGAAAAATAAACTAAGTCCAAACTATGAAAAGTATTCCAAGTGTTGACCCGTCAAAAATCAGGCTAAGTCCCAACGTTGCAAATTATTCTAAGTCCAAACCAGTCAAAAATCAGGCTAAGTCCCAACAGATGCACTGAAACTCAGAGTATTGATGCAAAGGTTTATTCCAACACAGGGTAAAAAAGGTATCCAAGTGAGTAAGCTCCCAAGAGCAGACTGTCCGTTTCTCTCCGGACAGTCCCTTTTATACTGTATTTTCTGCCTATTATTTGTGTCATTTTTTGCTATTGGTACAATACAGTTGGTCACAGATACATTATGCATCCTCACATTATTGGTACCTTTCTGTTGATGACCATTTCTACGCTTTGTCACCCAATTGGCCCCTATACTAGGGTTTCTGATTACAGAAGCTGGGTCACGTTGGCACCTCTGTCCTTGCATAAATCTGACCATGTCCAGGCTCGTGTTGGGTGCACACTTATCTTGGTTTGGAGGAGTTTTCCTGCAGCTTGGCCTTATGTGTACGTTCTAATTTACGGCTAGGCCTCTGCATTCCTTAGAGTGGTACTTCCCTATCTTCCTTTGCTAAAACCAACGTTTCACACCTCTATTGTTTTTACTCAGTCAGAGCTTAGCATCACATTTCCCACAATACAACTTAGAGTATAATATAAGGAATAATTGAGACATTCACTTTTCAATTAGATAGTTCCATAAATGTAACCCATCTCCATCATTTTCAGCAGGGTGACGTAATTTTCTTCATCAATTCCCCCCTTTGGGACTTGCAAAGTCCCATCGTTACTAATGATGGGATGAGATTACAACTATCAAATAAAACAGTAGTAGTTACATAAAGATGATATGGACATGTAAATGTGAGCATACTGTCAGCTCGTAAAACACAACTGATAACAAGACCATTCTCTTCCATTATGCAGTTGAGGTAATAAACAGTAATGCAGACCTATGCATTATCAATTTTCATCTTGTGCATAAATGTCATCATGTGCGAAGCTTTACCTTGGTGGCCTGGTGGTCTTCCTATCGCCCAATACTCGCATAAGCTATCAGCTTATAGCAACGCATAGCAGGGGAGTGAAGTAAAAGGGTTATGGGTGATGGAAACTCCCCGTAGCCCCAATGATGCACATGGCGCAGGACATCAGGGCAAACTATGCTCATAATGCGACATGAGTATCTGTTCCAGCCTCTACCTAAGTATATAAGACAAACTGAGTCATCGCTAGTTGTCATACTGTACTTTCCCGCTCATCCACCATCCACACTTCGGAAGCTTGGCACTGAGGTCCTGATTACTTATACAAAATTGGTCCGTCTCGTAAGTGTAAGATAAAAAATGGTAAGAAAGGAAGAGTATAAAATACATAGTGTATGAATATACGTTGATTATACATATCACCCCAGCCAGTGGTCGTGACATATGAGATATAGGTGTTCGTTGCCACATGAAGATTTACTACCATTTCCCACCCAATGTCTAGTGGTTATATGATGGGCTAGTAAGCAACGTGGTCATGCAACATTTAAAAATGTCCCCATGCAGTATGCGAGGCTAACAACCAAAACAATGACATCAACACAACATTACTGCAGGGTCAGCAAACCAAAAACAAACAATACATTGACAACAACACAACAAAAATCAGTTTGAAGACATGCAGTGAGGTTGACTGCGAGGTAATGTGGTATGATATCCATAAACCTGAGGTAGACTATAAGGTAATGTTGTATGGTGTCCATAACATTGAATTGTGACTTGTTCTTCGTGGTGATGGAGAACGAGTCCAATTACCCCTCGTCGTACTATCCACGTGGTGGCGGGTTTGGCGGGTAAATGCGTTGAGAGGTTCCCCACACCCGCTGCAATCTGTCCATCGTCTCTCTGAGCTCCTCATTCTCGCGAATCAGCACCCGATTATGGTGCTGAACTGCCAGACACTCGTCCTTCTGACGAGTGTCTTCCTGGCGGCGGACTCTCCACCGCTGCAGTGATTGCCCGCGCTTTCTAGCAGTAGCGAGACGTTGTCTAATCCTTCGGGACACACGTTGCTGGAGGCTCCTAAACTTAGCCAGTGACATGTCTCCGATCCGTTGTATGGCCTCAGTGGTCCAGGAACCGGCTATCATCATTTCGTCGTCAGCGTCGTCATCCGTCTCGTCATCAGGGCCCTCGTCCGCGTCGTCCGTGGATTCCCTCGCCGTTGGGCCCTCCGCTCCACCTGGTCTGGTCTGGTCTCCTGGAGGTGGTGGTTGGCCGCTGGATGATGGTGGTTGATCACTGGATGATGGTCCTGAGGGGGAGGCAGGTCTATGGGCTGGATCTGCCACTTCCTTTGTCTGGGGTCGCTGGGAACCTGACTTTCTTCTCCTACAGCGATAATTCTACACACTGGTATGGGGATTGGGGGACGCATGTCTACATCTCTAGGGGTCAATGGGGGTGGACTCTCTGGGGTATCTGGTACAGATGAAACCGGGGACACTAACTGACGTAAATCTAGACCTGGAGTTGGGGGTTTCTGACTTGTTGGGGATGGCATGGATGAAGTTGGCGTCTGCCGGGGGGTTGGGTTGCCTTGGTCATTCTTCTGGTTGGGGTCGTCTGCCGTGTTCATCTAGTGACATAACACAAGATTAGTATTTGCCAAACTCCCCATGGTTTAGCTCATACAGGTTAGATTTATACTTGAATTTTGGTGACTCCCCTAAATCCTTCATTTCTGTGTAAATCTCTAAATCGAGTTGGTTGTTAGTGGGAACCATATACAGTGATTCATCACTTTCCTCTCCTTTCGGATATACTTGTACGGGAAACTGTCCAGTTATTACTCCTGCCATCTTTTTTATCAGTCGCGCTACCAATGGCAATATGCAGCATGCAGCTACTACCACTATTATTACAATCATTGCCACGGCCATCGCTATCCCCCTCAGTAATTTAGGCCACGTTAAATTTGTCAACCAGCTCCATAACGCATTTGTTCCCGTCTTCCAATTGGAATGTATTACATGCTCCTGTCTTAGTTCTTTTAGGTTAAATAGAGCTTTAGTAAGATTCCCCCCCTCCCCGGTGTGCATGGGAATAACGGTACAGCATTCTTCACCAATGAGATCGCAAACTCCCTGATCTTCTGCTAGTATGGTTTCAATGATAAACCTATTTTGAGCTTGTACCCAGTTTAACTTACCATCGGCCATGATCTTTGCTAACTTAGCTTTCAAGATACCGTTGGCCCTCTCGACTGTCCCTTGTGACTGGGGATGGTAAACACAGCCAAACCTTTGTCTAATACCTAGCATTTTCAATGCCAATTTAAAGGTTTCAGCCACAAAGTGCGGTCCATTGTCTGAGCTTATGCTATCCGGGATTCCGAATCTCGGAAAGACCTCTCTACACAAAAATGTTGCTACTGATCGGGAGTCTGGACCTGCAGTTGGTACCGCCTCTACCCATCTGCTGAATCGACATATTACTACCAAGATGTATCTCAGCCTTCCTATGCGTTGCGTCATGTCAACATAATCGATCATCAAATGTCGAAATGGTCCATCAGGTGTTGGGATGTGTGATATGGGGGCAGGAAGTGTTTTCCTAACATTATAATGTGCACATACCTCACATTCGTGTAACACTCTATCAACTGTGGCTGCTAAGTATGGGGACCACCATACGGCCTGAAGACGACGTATAGTCTCCCCCCTTGCGCCATGGTCGCCGCCATGCGCATTCCTAACAGCAAAGCGTAACAACGAACTAGGTAGGACAAAATGTCCCTGACAGCTCCTCCATAGACCTTTGTGCGGTCCGTCTTGAGTGGTTTGTATCGCCCCCCGTCTCACCCACATGTCCTTTTCCTGGGGACTGACTCCGTCCTGTGCTAACACAAGGGAAGACAACGTGGTAAGAGGGGCAGGGTCCTCAGCTACCTGTACGGGTCCCATTACTGCCCCTGTCGCTGCCTGTCTGGCCGCCTCATCGGCCATATTGTTACCCTTGGCTATGAGAGTATCTGTCTTTTGGTGGGCTGGGCACTTAATAATGGCCAAGGCCGTTGGAACGTGCATAGCTTCTAAAAGGTGCGAAATGGAGCTTCCGTGACTGATAGTTGTACCATCCGCTCGACGGAAACCTCTCTGTTTCCATATGTTACCATACACGTGACACACACCATATGCATATGCAGAGTCAGTATAAACATTAAGACTCTTACCCGACGCCACCTGACATGCAGCTGTAAGAGCCTTGATCTCAGCCAATTGGGCTGAACATGGTTGGTCCACTTTTACAGTTTGGAGTATCTCAAATGTGGTGTCATCCTTAAGCTGCACCACGCTGTAACCTGCATGGTTACCTACAGCATCCCTAAAGCAAGATCCATCCACAAACAATGTGAGGTCTGCTACGATGGGCTCATTGTGCAAGTCGTCGCGTGCCCGCATAAATACATCAGTTACATGAACACAATCATGTGGTGTCCCATCTACAGGTAACACCATCTTAGTTGCTGGGTTTACTATGCTGCACCTTTGAATGGTGAGCTCTGGTGCAGACAGTATCACCTCGTAGCCAGTCCGTCTGGCCTGTGTTAACACAAACCGGGGACTTGTGAGTAAGGCATACAGTTGATGGGACGTATATAACGTGACTGGGTGTCCCATGGTTAGTGATGATGCCTTCTTGAAAGCAAAGACAGCGGCTGCCAGTCCCTGGTAGCAGGGTGGGAGTCCTGCCTCTACATTATCCAGTTTTGTACTGTAATAGGCTAACGGTTGTTTCCCAATGGGCGTGTCCTGCAACAACACAGCAGTAGCATATCCAGACCGTTCTGCAACATATAGGTGAAATGGTTTTGAGTAATCCGGATTGCCAAGGGCGGGGGCGGATTGCATGTCACTTTTAAGGGCCAAGAAAGCGCCCTCCGCCTCTTCGGTCCACTGCAGAGCAGCAGCATTACTGGTCTGCCCCGCAGCCCTAATAAGGGCCCGCAGAGGCGCTGATTTGAGGGCATAGTCACAAATCCATGGTCTACTGTATCCCGCCATTCCCAACAAGGTGAGCATTTGCCCTACCGTCTGTGGTTTCGGAGCTCTGGCTATGGCCTCTATCTGTGACAGAGCTATCTGCCTCTTATCCCCACTAAGTCGTCTCCCCAAATAATCAACTGTCGTCTGACAGAACTGCAACTTATCTCTACTGACCTTATGACCGCCTTCTGCCAGCTGGTTTAACACGGTGACAGAGTCTCTCTCACACTGCTCCTTTGAACTACTGCAAATAAGGATATCATCTACATACTGCAAGACGGTACTAGTGACGTGCAGGTTCTGCAGGTCCTGGGCCAACACTCGATTAAACACAGCTGGGCTGTCCAGGAATCCCTGGGGTAACCGAGTATAAGTCATTTGTTTGCCTTCAAAGGTGAAAGCAAACAGGTACTGTGAATCAGTGTGTAGGGGAACTGAGAAAAAGGCAGAGCACAGATCGATGACGGTGTACCATTTGGTACCTGGGGGTATGTTAGAAAGTAGTGTATGTGGATCGGGAACAATTGCCTTTGGAACGTCCACAATGGAGTTAATAGCCCGCAGATCATGTACTAACCGATAATCATTAGAATGTGGCTTCTTTATTGGAAAGATGGGTGTATTACAGGAACTTTTTGTCTCTATTAAGACTCCCGCATCCACTAAACCCCTAATCGTGGGTCTAATCCCGTCTATGGCGTGTTGTCGGAGTGGGTACTGCCTCTGGTATGGTAATCTTGCTCCCTTCTTCACTTTTATGTGTATGGGGTCTGCTGCCCGTATAAAACCCACATCCGTCTTATGTTTTGACCATAGGGATGGGGGCACCTGTCCTAACACATCTTCATGTTCCGACAATGGGCATTGATGTGATGGTGTCTTTACATTTACAACCACTATCTCAGCTGTCCCTACGTTGTAATTTCTCGCTGAAATTCTATGAAACCGGGCATCAGGAGATACAGTGCCCTCCAAAAGTATTGGAACAATGAGGCGAATTCCTTTATTTTTGCTGTAGACTGAAAACATTTGGGCTTGACATCAAATAATGAACGTGAGACCAGAGATCAACGTTTCAGCTTTTATTTCCAGGTATTTACATCAGGATCTGATGCACAACTAAGAAAATATCACATTTTGTTTGAATCCACCCATTTGTCATGTGATCAAAAGTATTGGAACAGATATACTTAAAACATATTTAAGTGAATAAGACTTAATATTTAGTTGCAAATCCTTTGCTTTCAATAACTGCAGCAAGTCTGTGACCCATTGACGTCACCAAACTTTTGCATTCTTCCTTTTTGATGCTTTCCCAGGCTTTCACTGCAGCCTCTTTCAGTTGTTGTTTGTTTTGTGGGGTTCCTCCCTTCAGTCTCCTCTTAAGCAGGTAAAATGCATGCTCTATAGGGTTTAAGTCTGGAGATTGACTTGGCCAGTCTAATACCTTCCATTTCTTGCCCCTGATGAACTCCTTTGTTGTTTTGGCAGTGTGTTTTGGGTCGTTATCTTGCTGCATGATGAAGGCTCTGCCAATCAGTTTGGTTGCATCTTTCCTTAAATTGGCAGACAAAATGTTTCTGTAGACTTCCGAGTTCATTTTGCTGCTGCCATCATGTGTTACATCCTCAATGAAGATTAATGAGCCCGTCCCAGAAGAAGCCATGCAAGCCCAAGCCATGACATTACCTCCACCGTGTTTCACAGATGAGCTTGTGTGTTTGGGATCATGAGCAGTTCCTTTCTTTCTCCAAACTTTAGCCTTTCCATCACTTTGGTAAAAGTTAATCTTTGTCTCATCAGTCCATAAAACTTTGTCCCAGAATTTTTGAGGTTCATCTCTGTACTTTTTGGCAAATTCCAGCCTGGCCTTCCTATTCTTCTTGCTAATGAGTGGTTTGCATCTTCTGGTGTAGCCCTTGTACTTTTGTTCATGAAGTCTTCTGCGAACAGTAGATAGTGATACCTTCACTCCTGCCATCTGGAGGTTGTTGCTGATCTCACTAACAGTTGTTTTAGGGTCTTTCTTTACAGCTCTTACAATGTTTCTGTCATCAACTGCTGATGTTTTCCTTGGTCTACCTGTTCGACGTCTGTTACTTAGTACACCAGTAGTTTTCTTCTTCTTCAGGACATTCCAAATGGTTGTACTGGCTATGGCCAATGTTTCTGCAATGGCTCTGATTGATTTTCCATCTTCTCTAAGACTCACAATTGCTTGTTTTTCACCCAAAGACAGCGCTCTGGTTTTCATGTTGTTTTCACCTCTGAATACAGTCTGCATAGACAAAACCTATCTTACCCAATCTGAACCTGAGTGTAGACATTCAGTGGTATTTATTGATTGAATAATGTATGTAATAGGACACACCTGGGCAACAAAACACACCTGTCAGTCACATGTTCCAATACTTTTGCTCACGTGACAAATGGGTGGGTTCGAACAAAAAGGTGATATTTTCTAATTTGTGCATCAGATCCTGATGTAAATACCTGGAAATAAAAGCTGAAACGTTGATCTCTGGTTTCACATTCATCGTTTGATGTCAAGCCCAAATGTTTTCAGTCTACAGCAAAAATAAAGGAATTGGCCTCACTGTTCCAATACTTTTGGAGGGCACTGTATGTGTAAGTACTTATTATTGGTGGGCCTCCAGTCTAACACTTGTAAAGCTGCTTTTATCATTGGTCCTAACTCACTAGATCGATGTCCTTCGGTTGTCATCAATGGGACATGCGGGGCTGAGTTCTGTACATGATACCATTCTCGTAATTCTGGTGGGAGTGTTACGGCTGCGGCTGCTCCTTCAGGGCCTACAAAAATATCCTGGCTGATGATGGAGTATTGTTTTTATTGATCAGCTCCATCCAGCAGTCGGCATAGTCTGTGTAGTTTTGATGTTCGTCATATAGAAGAGTGCAGTGGAGCGGCATCTGTTGTGGTCTTGGTTTCCCTACCAAAGCTTGGACCCACGGTTCCCATTCTTCCCATAATTGGATTAGTGAAGATTCTTGTGGGGCCAATTGTAGCCAGTACGCTAGCGGTGGTGTCCGGCTGTGATGATCTTGTGCTGTTACATTCGTTAATGGACTTAAGCCATTTTGGAGTTCCTTTCCAACCATCACTGGCATCATCTGGTTTGCTGAGGGACCTTCATGGAACTCTATTTGCAGGCCGCGTTGAGTACACACAATGTTGGCTTTTAGTATGCAGAGAATGT
The DNA here is from genome assembly GCF_021917145.1 of Hypomesus transpacificus. Lineage (NCBI taxonomy): Eukaryota > Metazoa > Chordata > Actinopteri > Osmeriformes > Osmeridae > Hypomesus > Hypomesus transpacificus. Next base: position 6,020,654 of record NC_061066.1, read on the forward strand.
CTCTTCCTAATAGATTGATGGGAGTGTGTGCGGAGTACAGTAGAGGCGCTACAATAGTTTTTCCTTCAATTTGCATCGTGAGTGGCTCCGTAAGTGGTATTACTTGTGTTTTCCCAGAAAAGCCTACAGTTCGGATGGATGAACTGGAGAGGGGGAGATTGAAGCCGTTTTTTCCAATGCATGAATACGTCGCTCCGGTGTCTACCATGAAGGCATGTTCTTGTCCTTGCACTGTAACTGGTATGGTGGGTTCTTCTCGTGGTTGTAGTGAGATAACTGGTGACATTATTGTTTCCCCCTCAGGCTTCTCCGGGCACCTCTATTGCCAGTCCGCTGCTGGTCCCCAAGACTGTGATGGACAGTCTCTTTTGATATGTCCTGGTTGTTTACATCCCCAGCACACATTAGCTTGTTGATTGTCAGTGCGATTGGGGTAGGACTGCGCTTGTCCGTTCTGATTGGGGTTGGACTGTGTTTGTCCATACTGATTGGGGTTGGACTGTGCTTGTCCGTAATGCTGTGGGGGTGGGCCTTGTCCTCCTCCCCCCTGGGAGTTCCCACCTCGCTGCATAGGTCCACCTTTTCCCTTCCAGGATCGATAGATGCCATCTGGGGGTCCAATGTGCACATGGATTGGTGGCAGAGCTGTAGGGTTAACTATTGCTGCCTGTACTGGTCCTGTTGCAACAGGTGGCTTGGGTGGTGGCTGGAACATCACTGGGGCCTGGAGTGTCGGGTTCTCGGGAGCCTGGGGTGGTGTTGTTATAACCGGGGCTTGTGTCTTGGCTTTGTCTTTTTTCAGCTTACACAGTTCTCCCAGCTGCAGTTGCGCTAGCTTGTTGACAAGTTGCTTGTTTAGTTCTTCCGCCTCCCGCTTATCTTTCCTGCTATTATCAACGTGATGGACAATGTGTTCTGAGAACAGTGGCCAGTCCATTTTCATCAGACCCACCACACCGTCCAGACACTTCTGTACTTCCAGTGGCATTGCCTTCTTCACCATTAGCATAAACAGTCTCTGTGTGGTGTTGTTCGTGTTCCAGGCACTCCCTGTCTCATCTCTCCATCTGCGTTGGAAAACATGCAGAAACTTGGATGGACACTCGTCGTCTTTCAGCATTTCGCCCTCCAGCTTGGAGGGATCCATCTTCTCTGGGTAGTGTTTCCTTAGCTCTGCCCATACTTGGTTGCGATGACCTCCGAACCCTACACCGTCCACTTGGTTTCCGGACACCACTATTGGCAGTTGTGCACCCTGGAAGATTTCTTCTGTTATTTGTTTTCCGGCAGTATGCATCAGTAGAGCCTTTATATCTCCGAGAGCCAGAGTCACCCCTGCTGTGCTCTCTTCCAGTGCTGTTATCCATTTATTTGCTCCATCCGTGAGTGTGGGCAGTCTCCCTGCTAGGCCGATCATGTCCATGAATGACCATGGCACGTACATGGGATTTTGTCCAGCTCCTTTCACCACCAGGGGGCACAGTGAGGTTGGTGCGTCTAGGTCTTCTATTCCCCCTTCGGCTGGGTGGTCCATTTGGCTGGATCTTCTCCCCAGTCTTCCTCCATCTCTCACCCAGCGCCGCTGTTGCTCTTCCTGTGGGTGTCGTCTGGGCGGTGGACTGTCGACTGAAGCCTTCTCCACTTTCGCAGCTCTTCTGTCTTGTGGAGTTATGGTCCCTTCCAGACTTAAGTGCATTGCCCCTCTGTCGTTGTTCTGTTGCCATGCGCTGTGGGGATCCTTGTTGGGTCTGTCATAAGGCGTTGGCCTGGGCGTGGGTGTTTTTTCTCTGTGGACTCGTAATTTTGTCGTCAGGTTGGTGACGAAATACGTCATCCATCCTACGTAATGACTGCTCCCAGTCTTCACATGTCCGTGTGAGGTGGGCCCACTCCTCCGATGGTTGCCCTCTGCTTTTTTGTTTAGGCCGTGCCCCTGATGAGAGATATAGTGATTCTAGTTTCGGAGGTGTTTGATAAATTTCCTCGCCCTCCTCCTGTCGGATGTCTCGATGGTCACGTTGTCTCAGTGATTCAGCTCTCTTAAGTTGGCTCCATATCCACCCCTCTTGATCGGATTCTTTTATTGCCTCTTCCAGGTAATTCAGTTTATCAGCCAGGTGCGCCACTTCTGCTTTGGCTGCCGCTTTCTCTTGGTACTCCCTTCTGTCTCGACTATCCTGGGACCGTTCACTATCACATGTTGTTTTCCCGTCCTCTTTTCCCATGTCAGTTTCGACCAGCTGTCCTGACTTGACTGGTAGTTCAGGCGCTTGCCTAATGTGGATTTCAGGTGCTTTGTTCAGACTGAAAGTGAAATCTCCCTGTAGTTGCCCTGTTACTTTTCCTTCCTCAGGGCCCATGTTCAGGAGTGGATACTGTCCCATTCTGAATGGATTCATGTTGTCAGGATATGGGGGCGGCTCCGAAGGCCATGCTGGTGCGGTGGGGTCCTGACCCTGTACTCTCTCTATCTCTGTCTCCATTGCTGCAGCCACGTCATCTGTTTTTTCTTTTTCATTACTTCGTATTTTCCACATGGTTTTGGCTATCTGCTGGCGCTTTTGTCCATGCATTTTAAACCAGCTTAACACCATTCTTTCCCTCGTCCTCCTGCCTAATCTCTTGTCACCGTGGTCTTCAGATTTATGGTGTTTGATATTGACCTCCATCTCCTCACAACACGCCCAATCAAAGGATCCACCTTTCGGCCAAAGTGGGTTGCGAACATGCCATTTCTTCATTAGTTGTTGAATTAATTTTTTGTCCTCTGGGTGGCGCTTTATTATTATCTCCATTGGGACCTTCGACTGGCTGTCTCTGGCCCCCCCTCTACTGTTACCGTGAGTGATCCCCATGTAGATTTGTTGTGCTCTGTTGGCCAAGGACCCGGGAAGCTCCGGTTGGTCGTCTGTTTCCCAGATTTTATTTATCTCTATCCAATAGCTCATTGGCTGTCCTAGTTGGTGTTCTGCGGCTCAGTTGGAGTCCTGCACCAGCTCCTCAGATCTATCTTATCTTGGAGGTCTGGTAATATGATCCCTGCTCAACCTACTGGGAATAACAGTGACACCGAGTGATGGATCTGGGGCTAACTCGTCCCGTTATTACCCTCCCGACACTGTAAGGCGGATATCACCAGTATATTTGCCAATGTGGTCCGCTCTAAGAGCTGGGCCAGACTGTTACAGTTACACAAACAATGCAATGCTTGTTGCTCCAGACACGTCTGAGAAAAAACGTCTTCTGGGCTTAAATTTATAATCAAGCTTTAAATGTATTTGGTGGGCTTTTTACCCCTTTTATGTTAATCAATGTGTAAGAATGGTACGCCGTCTATATCACGGAACTCCCGAGTCTTTGATGCGTTTAGTAATACTTTTTGCAAATGCTGTTCTGTGTAACTCACACCAGTCCCTCTGACTTCAGACGGTCGTTAAAGTTTCACACAGACCTCTGCTGTGTCCTCCCAGCTTTACCATCTGTATGTGATTTATTTGCAAATGGCACACTGCTCTTCCCGCCACTCAGTTGTCAAATACAACCTAGTGTGAAACTACAAGAAACGGAAGGACGGGTAGCAAGAGTCTAAGTGTGTACCTGTGTGTGGGGTGTGTGTAGGTGTCAATGTATGATTATATATGTGAGTGTGTGTATACGAAAGTGTGTGTGTGAGAGAAAGAGGGTATGTGGAGTGAGTATGTGTGTGAGAGTGTGTGAATGTGTGTGGATGTGTGAGTGTGTATGTTGTGTGAGAGGTGTGTGGGAGTGTATGCAGGGGAGAGGGTGGTAGAGGAGAGAGGAAAGGGGAGGGGGGAGATGTGAGAGAGGAAAGAGGAGAGAGGAAAGAGGAGATGTGGGAGAGGACTGAGGAGAGAGGACAGAGGAGAGAGGTGAAGCGAGAGGGGGAGGAGGGAGGAAAGAGCAGAGAGGAGATGTGAGAGGGGAGGGAGGAGAGAGAAAAGAAGGAGAGGCTCAACTCGAGCTGGGGAGAGCAAAATGGGCGTGGCCACTTGCTTGGTGGCAGGAGCGAGTGAGAGAGGGAGAGAGAGCGGAGGGGTCCCTTCGCAAAGTGCAAAACTTACGCAGATGGGAGTTGTCCGTCGAAGTTCAGACAACCTTCCCACACAACTATATCTGTTTTCCACTGTTCCAGAGAACCACCACTTATATGTCCCACAACTTAGTATTCTCAAACTCATGAAACACTGAAACAGAGCTCTCCGTCGGCTCTCACAATCCCATTTCCTGTCTTTATAAAATGTATTTAAAATATATATCAGCCTATTTTCCACGTTTCACATGTTATTACACTTACGTTCTAGCAACAAAAGGTATCTGTTGTATATCAGAAATATGCTGTTCTACCTTTTAGTACCAATAACACTTTTATTTTAACTTTCTGAAAATTCCCCAAATGCTCTATGGTTTGCTATTACTTTAAATAAAAAACGACAATTACAAAATCCTTACGGAATAACGTCAAATGTGAAACAATGTTCAACTCAATTTACATAAATCTGTAATTTTGTCTGTTCACCCGCTGCCCCGTCCAAGAAAACGGACAGCGTCTGTCTACCGGTCGTGTCTCCCTCGGGGAGTCTCCGAGCGGTACTCTGAGTTGCCTCTCGTCAGCTCCAATCAGGTTTATAATCAAGCCTCTACCTTCCCCTTTCCTGACAGCGGTCTACCTATATTATAATGCTGTGCAAAGCGCAGGTCACTTTGTCTTTTTCTCTCTATTTCAACAACCTGCTATACAACACGTTATATGACTTTTGTCTAAAATCTACTCATGCAGTATATACAAGCAAATTTACAAGCATTGGTTCTGGCCAGTTTTATTATCTGTCGCCCCTCCAGCGACCCACGCAGTTTTTTACAAAGTACTTTCGTTCCCCCCAAGGGAAACCGCCGGCTCACTCCCAATTTAGACCAGCTGAAGGGAGTCGCTCTCTTGACTTAGACCAGCCAGGAGTTCTGCCAACTTAAACCAGTTGGGCGTCGCTCTCCCAACTTAGACCAGATGGGAGGCGCTCTCCCAACTTAAACCAGCTGGGAGTCTCTCCCCCAACTTAGACCAGCTGAAGGGAGTCGCTCTCTCGACTTAGACCAGCCGGGAGCCGCTCTCTCGACTTAGACCAGCCGGGAGCCACTTGTATTTATTTATCCCCAAGGATAACTGCCTCGCTTACTAGCGCGGAGGACTTCACACATTCGTTATTTACTTATCCCCAAGGATAACTGCCTCGCTTACTAGCGCGGAGGACTTCACACATACTACAGTTTTACTACTATTATTCTAAACACACTAAAACAGAAAATACAATTTATATAGGGCGACACAGGGTTCTCTCTCTACAGAGTCTCAAAAAATAACTCACAGCGTAGCGATTAATGCCAACGTCTCGCCGTCAAAGCAAGCCAAAGCAAACATCCCGCAAATACTAAGCATGCAATCAGCCAGCAAATGATAGACGTACGTTCCATGTTAGTCATTCATTCTTTCCGCACCATAGCAAAACATATAGGCAACAATTATTACAATTATTAAAAATCACAAATTAATAAAATATATAAAAATACATGTACGTTTGCATCAAAACTGTGGTTGCAGTGCACTAATATATTTTATAAATCCAATTTAAAAACTAGGTTCTTTTGAAAAAATGACACTATACCAGTATCGGGCCTGGGCGGACACACTCGGACACGCATTCAAATTTAGCAGAGTAAATGGTCTGCTTACCTTGTAAATTTTGTGGCCAAGCGTGTTTCGAAGTGCGTCCTCCCGGGACCCGTTAGCTTAGCGTCGGTAAATTCCCTCCTGGATCGGTTCGCCAAATGTCGTAAATAATTATTCCAGTTCCCGTGTATAGTGAAAATAAATCAGAGTGTCGAAGTGCGGAAAATCCTAAGTCCGTACAAGTCACAAATAAACTAAGTCCAAAGGTTGAAAAGTATTCCAAGTGTAGACAAGTGAAAAATAAACTAAGTCCAAACTATGAAAAGTATTCCAAGTGTTGACCCGTCAAAAATCAGGCTAAGTCCCAACGTTGCAAATTATTCTAAGTCCAAACCAGTCAAAAATCAGGCTAAGTCCCAACAGATGCACTGAAACTCAGAGTATTGATGCAAAGGTTTATTCCAACACAGGGTAAAAAAGGTATCCAAGTGAGTAAGCTCCCAAGAGCAGACTGTCCGTTTCTCTCCGGACAGTCCCTTTTATACTGTATTTTCTGCCTATTATTTGTGTCATTTTTTGCTATTGGTACAATACAGTTGGTCACAGATACATTATGCATCCTCACATTATTGGTACCTTTCTGTTGATGACCATTTCTACGCTTTGTCACCCAATTGGCCCCTATACTAGGGTTTCTGATTACAGAAGCTGGGTCACGTTGGCACCTCTGTCCTTGCATAAATCTGACCATGTCCAGGCTCGTGTTGGGTGCACACTTATCTTGGTTTGGAGGAGTTTTCCTGCAGCTTGGCCTTATGTGTACGTTCTAATTTACGGCTAGGCCTCTGCATTCCTTAGAGTGGTACTTCCCTATCTTCCTTTGCTAAAACCAACGTTTCACACCTCTATTGTTTTTACTCAGTCAGAGCTTAGCATCACATTTCCCATAATACAACTTAGAGTATAATATAAGGAATAATTGAGACATTCACTTTTCAATTAGATAGTTCCATAAATGTAACCCATCTCCATCATTTTCAGCAGGGTGACGTAATTTTCTTCATCATAACGTCGCGGGTTACCAACTGGGCACTTACTGGCAACATTGCTGCAACGTCATGTGTTAGCTGGGTAGTCTTCTAACGCTAGCTAACAAAAACATCTCCACAGCTGTTTACAGTAGGAGTTCAAACGGTGGCACATCCATTGCCACAACCTTAACTTTGTCAATCTGTTCATGAAAATAATTCATTTCAGCCTAGACCGTACAACGGATGTAACGTTAAATCGAATTCAACCAACGCAATCGCTACAGTACCAAGACGAACAGTCTAGTATGTAGTACAATCTACCGGGGCAGCTTCTCCACACAGGGCTTATCACATTCTGCCTTGTTACTGACAATGATCGCTACCACTGACATTTTTATGAATGAGGGCACTGGAGTGCCATATTGAATGGGTAGGGGTGAGGGGCATGAGGTGGGCAGACCTTGTGCCTAAGCTCCGTGAGAAGCGTGGACATAATGGTGCTCCACGTCGGGGGAAACAACCTCAGCCAAGTGACTGGGCTGGACCTGACGAGGCGGATGAGGCGAGACCTAAGGGCCATCATGGAGATGAACAGTTTGTTTACTTCTCTCTCCTGAATGGAGAGGGTCGTCACTGTAGAGAGGGGGAGGGGGGACGCCTCACGGGTGGAAAGGAGTTGTACAGGACTGTCCCATTGTCTTTCAAAACGACAGTAGAACTCGTTCAGGTCGTTGGCCAGACGAGAGTCGTTAGTGGAGTGGGGGGCTCTGGGCTTGAAGTTGGTGATCTGCCTGAGCCCACTCCAGACAGAAGCAGAGTCGTTAGCAGAGAACTGGCGCTTCAGCCTCTCTGAGTACAGTCGTTTAGCCTCTCTCACCGCCTTGCTAAACGTGTTCTTCGACTCCTTGAAACTGTCCCTGTCCCCACTCCTAAACGCGGCCTCTTTGTCCAGCCTCAGCCTGCTGAGTTTAGCTGTAAACCAGGGTTTGTCGTTGTTGTAGCTCACCCTGGTGCGTGTTGGTATACAGCATTCCTCACAGAAGCTGATGTATGATGTCACAGCCTCTGTGAGCTCATCCAGACTATTGGAGGCAGTCATGAACATATCCCAGTCAGTAGAGTCCAAGCATGACCGCAGTTCCTCCATAGCCTCACTGGTCCACTGTTTTGATGTCCTCACAGCAGGCTTGCAGCGCTTAAGCTTCTGCCTGTATGCAGGAATCAGGTGAACCATGGCGTGGTCTGAGTGACCCAGTGCTGCTCGGGGAACCGCATGGTATGCTTTACTGATTGTAGAGTAGCAGTGATCCAAAGTGTTCCCTTCTCTGGTAGGGCATTTGATGAGTTGTCTGTATTTGGGGAGTTCTTGAGTGAGATTGCCTTTGTTAAAGTCGCCTAGCACAATAACCAAGGAATCCGGATTTTCATGCTCCACGCACAATATCTGGTTAGCGAGCACACGTTGAGCCTCGTTGGCGCTAGCCTGAGGGGGCATGTAGACACCGACCAGTATGAATGAAGCAAACTCACGTGGCGAGTAAAAAGGTTTACAGTTAATAAAAAATTATTCCAGATCAGGAGAACAGTGCTGCAGAATCACTGTCACATCTTCACACCAGCCACTGTTAATGTAAAAACAAATACCATGCCGATCAGGGTGGTAAAATTACAAAATAGGACACGAGTGTCTCAGAAATAATATAGAGCCATTTGTCTTCCAGGCCAACCAATGAGAATATTGTGAATAAAAACAACACAGACACAGGCGGCAAATAAACAGGCAGATGTTAGCCTTGCATTGTTTGAAAAGCGGGAAGCCAGCTAGAGGCAGATGTTGGATATTGGATCATATCACACCATGGAAAACCAAAGTTGTCCCCACGTCTGGGTCGTTGGCAGCTCGTTGGTATACTGGTTTGCGCAACACGCGGAGGAACTGTACCCCGACCTTGAACTGGAGGACTGTACCCCGACCTTGCACTGGAGTGCCATATTGAATGGGTAGGGGTGAGGGGCATGAGGTGGGCAGACCTTGTGCCTAAGCTCCGTGAGAAGCGTGGCATGCTTCCCAGCCCGGACATAATGGTGCTCCACGTCGGGGGAAACAACCTCAGCCAAGTGACTGGGCTACACCTGACGAGGCGGATGAAGCGAGACCTGGGGGCCATCATGGAGATGTTCCCAAACACTCTGCTGGTGTTTTCGGATAACCTGGAACGCTGCGTCTGGAGGTATCAGATGAGCACCAGCGCTTCTGGTATTGACAGGGCAAGACGTCGAGTCAACGCAGCGGTGTCTAGCTTCCTGGCCAACCGTGGGATGGGGAGCATTCAACACCCCCAAATACGACACGGTTTTGTGTGGATGTACCGACCCGACGGTGTCCACCTTGATCACGTTGGAAACAATGTGTTCTTGGGAAACATCCAAGACGGTCTCCGACGACTCCTGTGCTAGCCACAGCACACACAACAACGACTCTTTTAAGAGCCACCCAAAATGTAAAAAAATGAACAATTAGACCGTTCAAAGTGCCATTGTAATTTTAAAACCATGGGGTCTTACAGGGTTAAATGGTACCATCTTTACATATTTGAAGTGTGTCATAAAAAGCGGCGTCACGTAGGCTACATTGTGAGCTCAGCTCACGGTGTCCTACTCTATATAGCGAGCAACTCCACATTCATAGGTCTCTGAGCTTGCTTTAAAATAACAGAAAACATTAATATATTGACGTTGATACATTAAGATGCTTTTATGAATCAATATGTCCTACCACTTGAGAAACACTGTCCTACACATAATTAGACAAATGCAATATTAGACGTCCCATGGCCTACAACCTCATGACCAGGTGCAACAGGTGCCTCGAGAGGATTAAGGAGTTGAAGAAGCAGATGCTGTGTGTTCCTCTTGTTGGGCAACCAACAAGTTGTTTATATCTCATTACAATTTACTAAGTTACCTACTGAGCGCTACATCTTCATGAGCTACATTTGGCCTCCTTCTCTTCCAACTAGGGATGTCACGAGAACCGATACTTACGGTACCTTCCGATGCTAAAATAACAACACCGACGATGCCCATTTTTTTGAAGCACCGTAAGTACCGTGAGCGCCGATGCCAGATGTTAGCATCGGTGCTGCGCCTTCAGGAGTGTTCCAGTCGACGTTTACATTAAGAAAAACAAGATAACAACTGCTGCTTTAGCGATCGCCCCGCTTCGACTTGTTGACAAGAAAGGCAAAAAAAGTAGTTTGCGTTTGAGGCGATGACCGTGGCGTTATAATTAATCCGCAGAAGCCATTATGCAAAAAATGCTACCGAAGTCTTCAGACCAAGGGAATACTTACAATTTAGCTAAGCACCTGAAAGATCGTCATCTGGATTTGTTTAAAGAATTCAAGGCAAGTTCTGATTCAGTTCCAGAAGAGGCGCAGCACCGATGCTAACATCTGGCATCATACAAAATAAATCAATGTTCGTTGAAGTCGCGGCGAAATTCTGAATATATCCAAAGAATGCTCTTTTTCTGTTTGTTTAATCTGTCATACTAAAATACACGTTACATGATGTTTGAGATGGTGGGCACGTGTGTTACAATGGCTTATGTACATAGTTTAGGTTAGCTGTAGTTTTAACGTTAGCCCATAGCTTAGAAGGTAAACTCATGTCATGTTCATCTTGTTAGCTGAATGGCTTAATTGCACTTTATTATGTTGTGCTATGCTCTATTGCACATGTTTTGTATGTCTTTGTAGCTATTTTTCAAATATTTTAAAGAAGTTCATGGTTCAAGTAGCCTACATGGAATCTTAGACAATCCTCTTTTTTTTTACCATGGTATCGAAATTGGCATCGAGAATCGTGTTATTTTAATGGTATTGGCACCGACTACTGAATTTTTGGTATTGTGACACCCCTACTTCCAACCAACTAGTATCACCTCTCCTCCATCTGAGTGATACAGGTAATTCTTACAAAATTATTAAAAAATTATTATCACAGGAACACAATGGTCAGAACTGCAGTCATACACTTAAATGCTTTTTTAAATATGTAAACACCAGGAGACTATGGGCAGCTGGGGCAGCCGCAAGCACACCCTCACAATTTCCCCAGAAATTGTATGCTCTCTAGTTATAATTAGGATTCCTCCGTAAGGAGGAAACCTATTGTTATTGGTGGTTTTATTATTGGGTGTGCTTTACCTTCGGCAAGCACAACCATTGTTATCTCAAATATATATTATTATTATTATTCTTTTTGCCCCCCTAAAACTTTGTCAATATTTGGCTACATACACAATGCCTGTGTCAAAATGTTTGTCTTGGTCGCAATTGAGTTGCTTGTATTTGGATTTACGTTCCGTTGCACAGTTTAGGAGGTTACAACGTTTTTGTGGCGTCAAAGTGCCTTTAGTCGACGAAGGGTAATCTGTGCTAGCCACGTCAACACACGTTAGCAACGACGCATGGATACTTAAGCAATAAGGTACGAGAGACAGTACTTTATCGCCAATAAAGTACGTGTTCAAGGGTGTTGTTAGGCATTACTGGCCGGCATATCCTGGAACACGTACTTTATTGGCGATAAAGTACTGCCTCGAGTACTTTATTGCTTTTATAATACGGTTGCCAGCGAAATTATAAATAGTAAATAAATAGTAAGCTGCCTTTCAGCACAAAATAGTTATAGACAACAAACTTTGTTTATCGCATTTCAGTAGCCGAGAGAAAATAGTCCCTGTAAACAGTGGCTGTTGCTATGCAACGGACAAACAGCACTGTGAACTTCACATTTGTTAGCCTAGCTAGATCTCGCACCATCTCATTCATTCAATGCTCATTTTATAAAAGCTGCCTTTAAAATAACAACGACAATGGGACACTTTCAATAAAATAATATTTAATTTAAACAGTAGGCCTACTGTAAACATTCTAAATCAATCATAAATGTTTCGTAGGCACTGGGTATATGGTAGCTATAGCTAGCCTACGTATGCTGTAAACAAGTTACGAGTGACTTGGGACTTGATAGACTAACATTAGGCTGTTGTTAAGGTTAGCTTATGTTGATTTGGATAGCTCCATTAATTGTGCATCCGTGGAAAACGTCCTTTTAAGAAGCCAAGACCAGGTCATGTACTGTAATTGCGTGGCTACGAAGCTAAAATTAAATAAGTGGATATATCCATACATCTTGATATATCAAGTTAGCAACTAATGGTTAGACCTGAGCTTCCGTCCAACGTTTCAGTAGTTAGTCCAGCTAGTTAGCACTGATAGCACGGGACAATCCAATATTATTGCTCAAAAATTAATCGAATGTTGCTAGTCTAGCTTGCTAACCAATAAACAGCTGCACACCAGTACTAGTAGGCAGTCTTTTTCTTCGGCAACCTTTTAGTTATTTTGAGTGCGCACTAATATGGAACGCTCCCCTTTTAAGGTAAATGTAAAAAGGCGTACTGTACTTTATGCTCAATAAAGCATACCCCGTGACTCACTATCAACCAATCAGAATGCTTGATTTCAACCACCCGTATTATAGACAAGTTCATGAGCCGTTCCGCTCTACTTCCTGAACTGCTCCCCTATATGCAATCCACTTCCGCTCTGGCGGGCTGGGTTTGTTTTGCGAGCTAGATCCGTTGTGCCGACAAAGCACTGATATCGCAGTGACCAAGAGGATATAACATTTACAACATGAAGAAAAGTGGTTCGGCAACGACGTGTGCGGTAGTTGGTTGCAAACACTTGAGAAAGCACCTGAACGAGTGGTTGGATAGAGTGCTACGACCAGTTTTAAAACCTAGAATTGCCTCTAGAATCGCCTCTAGCCTGTTACTGTTAGGCTATACTACAGTAGTGTTTGTAGGATTTTTTACATTTTGTTGGTGTTCCTTTGTCCTATTGTTGCAGTGGATTTAATAATTATACATTGATATGTGGATATAATAATTCAAACCTTTCAAAGTGCCAATACACACATCTATATAAGCCCGGCATGAGGTGTGTAGCCAACCGGTGCTTGTTTAAAGCAGTCATAACCGGGTTCATAGGAAGAATAGATACGTTGGCACTTCTCTTCAGGCAGTGACAATTGCCACATAAATAAGGATAACAGTGTACTGCCTGTCTTGTCCTTCTGAAGTTGTTAAGTTGAATAGGCTGAACATCAACATGTAACATCAAGTATAGCCTAGAAATTCCAAACGAATTAGCGTTAGCTTTCAATTTTACGTATGCCTAGGCTAGCCTACTTGTACCGTGTCCTGGCAATAAATAAAGAACATTATGCTACATGTTTTGCAAGGACAGTGGCAAGACCATTTGAATGTTCATGATGTTCCTGTGTGTTTATTCCTTTGATTGGGTACAACAACGCGATCAGTCAACCGACCATAAATGGTTTTAATGTCAGGCCACGAATTTATTGAACAACTTCTGTCTGATGCGTGTGGCATCCTTTAGCCAAATAATTAGCCTACATTTTGCTGAGAGATTGAAGAGCTAGACAACAAATGTTCTAATGAATCACCGACTAAAAGTCATCTTCTGACATTTCCTTTGCTCCATGTTAAAAGCTCCAAAATGATGGACTGGCAACAGCTTTATAACTATAAATCTACTCTAAATGTACTTAAAAGTATGGCGACGACGTTATCCACAAGTGCATGCCACAACGTTGGCAACTTATCCAGTAGTAAATGTCAAACGACAAGTATGTCAAAGTAGTAGAACCGTGATCCCAAGTAGCATAGACAAATCGCTCTGTTTACACCGGCAGATGCTGTGAAAACCACTTCCGGCGGAAATGAATTGCATATTTGTAGAGTTATGGCAGCCCCCTAGTTTTGGCGCGTAAAGTTGTCTATAAAATGTGATAGAGACGTTCGAGCACGCACATTGGAGCTTGGATTACGAGTGAAAAATACCACCCTCAAAATATCCCAACCATTTGGCTTTGTTGAGAAAGCGATTTCGAGTGGAACTGCTATCTCTGATTTTTTATTTAGGGCGTGAAAGTATTTGTAATTTGAGCGAGTGCAGGTCGCCCATGAGACCGCCTAGTCTTTTATGCGGCAGCCTTGCTAGAAAGCATCATAGTAGTATTTTCGTAGCTAATTTTATAGTTCAATTTGACACGAAAAAACTGAAAGAAGGAAATGTTATAACACTGACTATTGTGAAGACAGCCAGGTGGTGAGATTTTAATGTAGGTTGCTGAAACTTTGATTTGTTTGCTACGTGAGAGCCCCGTCAGCCTCCATTGACGATTGCGGCAGCAACAACAGTGTTGTCGATCTGCGTCTGATGAGTCTTTTCTTAATTTCGTACCAGGGTCAATTCTACATCCAAATGGAGAGCAGTGTTTTAAAGATATGGCGATTGTGAAGACAGCCAGCGGGTCAGCATATTTTTGTTATTTGTGTAAAACTTGGAATTTGGCTCGCCCTCTGGCAGTAGTTGGTAGTAGGTTTGGACCCCTCCACATTTGCGATCAAAATATTAGTGCATGACTGGTCTACTAGTCCAGCGATCTTTCCATTGCTTCACAATCAAATCCATTCCACTTTATCAGTAGGGAGAATACCCATAGCAATAGAATTCCACTCCACGTTTTCTAGAAAAACAGCATCACGCACGCAGATTCAACTCCCATACTCTTTGATCGACGCATTGCGCTTGTAGCTAGCACTTCAGACATGTTTGTTCCCCAGACGAGATGGACATAAAGAGGGGTTTTTCGAGGAAGAGGAAAATAAGTCAAAGTTGCCCAGTTTTCCCTTCAGTGGCCAAAGCACCCTTATGAGACATTCTCTGACTATAATACTGCCCTACAAAGGCAAAAGACCTTAACTCACCAGAGTGCGAAACTGAGAAAAATTACTTTGAAGTTATTTTGTTGTCCAGCCAAATGTATTTATGGTAGGATATTGGAAATTTGCCATTCTTATTTTTTTATATTAACTTAAATATACACATAAAAAAAACAAAAAAAAAAACTTGACATTTGACCCTTATTTGGAAGTTACTGTACTCTGCCTTTGCATTGTCTGCAAAACAAAAAGGGGTCATGCCAAGGCAAAGGGCATTAACTTCCATTTGATCACTCATTTGGTTGCTGATCACTTCATGAAATCAATTTATGATATCAAATTATAATATGTATATAACATCTAATGATCATAGCACATGTTAAAGGGGCAGGGCTTATTTAAAAGACCGCAAAATGTAATTGAATAGCAGACATCAGTTATTGACTGTTTCTTGCATCAGACCGTCTGTGTTGCATGCCACGAGTTATTCACATGTTAAAAGGGGAGGGTTATTTAAGAGCGCGAAAGTTAATTGGATTATTATACCAACTATCAGACGATTCACTGATGTGCCCTGCATTAGACCCTCAGCCTCCATGATGTAGATCAGGGGTCACCAACCTTTTTGAACCTGAGAGCTACTTCATGGGTACTGAGTCATACGAAGGGCACCCAGTTTGATACACTCTTCTGAAATAAAAAATGTGCTCAGTTTGCCTTTAGTTATGTATTGTTATTAATGATTAATGATATTCATCTATGTGAAGACACTGATCATGTTAATGATTTCTCACAATAATTATCAACAATGACTTAAAGCAATGACTCAGCAATTGATTACATTTGCTTACAGGATCACTATAACATTTCATAGGAAAAATCTTGCCAGTGACAAACCCTTTTGACAAATCTTAACTATGTAGCACCTTGTTTGAAAAATAAATCAATTATGTAATGTTTAAGAAAAATCAATTTACATATTTTCAAATAAATCGAATCACATTTTGACTAATGACCAAGTCTGCTGCATTTTTACAAAATAATCTTTTACATTTCATGAATACTCTTTTGAATGGAACACAATTTTCCTATTTTAAATTCACAACATTTCATAGGAAAAATCTCAAATGTTCACTAGCCAGTGACAAACTCTTTTAATAAATCATTAACTATGTATTGCACCTTGTATGAAAAAGTAATCAATTATGTAATGTTTAAGAAAAATCAATTATGTAATGTTTAAGAAAAATCAACTTACATATTTTCAAATAAATCTAATCACATTTTGAACTAATGACCAAGTGTGCTGCATTTTTACAAAATTATATCTGTTACATTTCATGAACACTATTACATTGAACACAATGTATCCTATTTTTGATTCAGCTTTGCAACTGACACTTTGTTAGTGGGAAGACTGGCATTGCATGCTGTTCACCAGTGTGTTGTAGTCTGGTGTGTAACTTGACACTGCAACTCTGAGTGAGTCTTGCAGATGTGCATCAGTGAGGCGGGTTCTGTGTTTGTTCTTGATGAAGTTCATGTCAGAAAATGCTGATTCACAGAGATAGGTTGAACCAAACAGGCTGGCAACCTTCATAGCTGCTGTGCTTACACCACTGTACTTTTCTGTGTCAACAAGGCTCCAAAAGTTTGGTGCAGCTTGGTGGGCTTTGAGGTGCAGGTCATTCTGCAATGTTACAATTTCAATCTCCACCTGTCCAGCATCCAAGTTGAACGTTGCACTTAGTTGCTCAGCAATGTCAGTTATGTCCTTGTTCATGAAAGGATTGGAGATGAATGAAACACATGGCTCAAGCTGATCAAGGTCACAAAACCTATCCTCAAACTCTTGTCCAAGTCTGTTTATGACTTGACAGTACTTTTCTGCATTTTTGTCCAATGCCTCAGATGCAGAAGCATTGTCTTTCAGCACCGACTGCACAGAGGGAAAGTGCAGCATTTTTTTTCTCTGTAAATGCACAGAGAAAATGTTCATCTTGGCTTTAAATGCATTTAAAGCACTTATCATGTCAACAACAGTCTTACCTTTGCCTTGCAGCTCGCAGTTCAAGTGGTTTAGTTTCCCAGTAATGTCCGTTAGAAATGCGAGGTCAAGTGTCCACTCTGTGCCCTCTAGCAGCGAGACATCTTCCCCTTTGGACTGCATGAACTCCTTGATTTCACCCAAAAGTGACAAAAAACAAAGCAAAACTCGTCCTCTGCTCAGCCATCGGATTTCTGTGTGTAGCAGCAGGTCGCCATATTCTGCTGACATCTCCTGCAATAGCACCTTGAAGATCCTGTGCTGTTTCGCTTTGGAGCGGATGCTGTTGATGATTTTCACAACGGGAGTCATCACGTGCTCAAAGCCGATCACTTTTGCACATAACGCCTGCTGGTGAATGATGCAGTGGTAATGCAGAAGTTTTGGGAAGTCTGGGTCACCTTTACAGTGCGCGATGAAACCTGCATGTCGGCCGATCATAGCAGGAGCCCCGTCTGTAGTCACCGCTACTAGCTTTTCCAGTGGCACCTTTTTCTGTACGAAAAACTCCTTCACCGCGTTGTAAACGTCAACTCCCCTCGTAGTTGTCTTTAAGGGCAGTAGTGTCAGGAGTTCTTCTTTTGTGGATAAATCTGCAAACACCATCCGGATAAAGACTGACAGCTGCGCTGTACTGCTGTTGTCCACGGACTCGTCGCACTGGATGCTAAACCACCTGCACCGCGCCAGATCCCGGTCCAGCTGCTCTGCCAGGTTAGTGGACATAGCTGACACCCGTCTAGTCATCGTCGATGCCCCCAGTTGGACATCGGAGAGAGTGGAGATTAGATTGGCTCCATTTTTCTCGTCTTTAAGTACAGTGTTGGCAATAATCATCATTGCTTCTTTGAACACTTCTCCGTCTGAAAAGGCCTTCTTCTTCTTTATCAGAAAATGTGCAGCTCTAAACGAGGCTTCGGTTGCTTTTATGGAGTTCTTTGCCGGCTTCGTGAAAAAAGACTGCTGCTTTCCCAAAGCTGCCTTTAGCTCACGGGCTTTTTCTGCCCGTAGCGCGCTTCCCGCGGGGTAGTTAGCCTGGTAGCTGTTGTGTGTAGCAAAGTGTCTCTCCACATTGTGCCGCTTTGCCGTCGCCACAGTCGCGCCGCAAATGAGACAAACGCAGTTTTCTTTCACACTTGTAAAAAAGAATTCTTCCTCCCATTCACTGTGAAAATTATAGGTTCTCTTCCTTTTTTCTGCCATGTTTTTGGGGTAAGAATGAGCATTCAGCTCATGGATTCAGCTCCCCATCATCGCTGTTCCCGCTAAACGCTCAGCCCCGCGAACACTGAATCTTCCTTTGTCATGCGCACTCATCTTTGAACTAGAATAGGTCAGAAATCGACTGAATTATCAAAACTTCCATGTATTGTACAAATATATATATTTTTTTTATTTTAAAGATCTTGTCATTTTCATATAGCCTACATATAAATGCAAGTGTGATTTTTTTTTTAGACGCAGCTCACTGGAGAGTTGTGCTATTTTTAGAACAGGCCTGCGGGCGCCTCAAATGGTCCTTGCGGGCGCACTGGTGCCCGCGGGCACTGTGTTGGTGACCCCTGATGTAGATGTTTGTGTGCATCCAAATAGTAAGTAAACATGTAATTTACTTTTTTAACGTAAAAGACCTGCCTGTCTGACTGGAATTTCCATCACAGACTTTTGCGGTTGGTACCTGGGTTATACTGTGAAACAGTGAACGTTTCTTGGAGTAAGGCATGTCCTTCCCCAGATTTATCTCCGCCTGTCCTCAGAAAAGGTACCAGTTCTTGTTTAAGTATACCATTTAAAGTTTAAGAAATAGTGTGTATACTGTGAAAAGTACCAGGTTGATTTAAAGAAGAAAGAATTTTAAGACTTTCGTTTAGTGATGTGCCCTGTTTCCGACCATGTGCGCCTGCATTTAAACCTCCTTTATTTAACTACATGTTTGTGTGCATCCAAATAGTAAGTAAGCATGACATTTACGTGTGTTTTTTTATAAATGTATATAATGTAAAGTTTAAGAAATAGTGTGTATACTGTGAAAAAGACCACGCTCATTTAAAAGAGCGCAAATAATTCTGGATTATTATACCAATTGAACTGTTAATGACTGTGACCAGCTTCAGACCATCAGCCTACGCATACCTCCGGTATGTTTGTCTCATTGTGTGCATCCAAATAGTAAGTTAAAATTTCACTACGTTAAATATAGTTGGTGCCCATTTTCAAATAGCACAGTTAGGGTTCATATCATATTAGGCTATATACAACTAACCCTGCATCTTGGTTCCTTTTAGCCTTCTGCAAACAGTTGCATCGTGTCAGGGCTGAAAGCAATATGGCGCTGGGGAAGACAAATCACCAACTACATTATGTAAATCTAGGCTATAAAAGTCACTGTATAAATACATTCACTTACGCAGATATAAAGTAAATTGTTTAATATGTAATACAAAATACAGATGTTAAACAAAATGAGAATGCATGTTCACGAAGTTATTACCATAAAATAGAAAATACAATATGTTTTAATGCAAATGCCTTGAGATAACAATAACTGGCAAGTATAAAGTTGTATCCTACTATTTGTTATAGTCCTTATATTTGTAATGGTGATCATCCTTGTTTTTTTTTTTAAATCTCTACTCTTCGTCTGTGCTGCTTGTATGTAGGGAGTTCCAGAATAGCCTTCTGGTCGGTGGCATGAGGGGAACCAGCTTCTTGATGATATCCCTATTTTTGTCCTCCTCTATGCCTCTGTCCTGTGGCCTCAAGGTGGTGGGTATCGTGAGCGGAAACTTGTTCAGCAGGAAATCCAGCTCTGTGAAGTCCTCCTCCTCATGTGACATCTTTACAAACAGGCTCCTCGAACTACGTCGCAAGTGGACCACCCTGAGGCCTGCCAGTTTGGGGATTTTCTTCCCCTTGACCGAAGAGTGGCCATTCTTCCAGTCCCTGATGACTGCATTTGAGAGTTCCACCACCTCAACCTTCCTGGAGTTGGAGTTTCCCACCACTGAGAGGAAGTCCCCAAAATCGTAGACCACTCCTCCTGGTCTGCCCCTCATCTCCTGCTCCACACCGTGATGGAAACTGTCTGCGCTCATGAAAGTGTGCCCTGGCTCAAAGTACTTGAGAGTGATGTCTTCAGTTGAGATGGTGTTGGAGTTGACCAAGGACACCAGGGAAGAGAAAAGGTACCAGTTCTTATTCTGGGCACTACAATTGTCCACCCAGTACACAATGTGCTTGATGTCCCGCTCCTTCTCCAAGGCAGCTGCATAAGCTGATGTTATTTCCGCAGCGCTACGCCCTGCAATCCCCTCGTGTCAGACAACGGAGATGGTCTTCTTTTTGTCTTGTTTTTTACCAACTGACGCAAAGGTTTCATGGTATGCCACAATCCTCCGAGTGAACACCGCTGACTTCACACTAGGCATTCGTGGGAGCATGATCACCTTCTGCATGTCTACACTTCTGATCGACGTGTCTTCAGGCAAGTCCCGTTCTGCATCTGACCTGTAGTGTAGCCTGCTCTCGGTTGCTGATTGTGAATGTTTTTGCCATTTTTCACATTGAAGGCAGGTCTCTGCAGTCTCTCCCTGGTGGTCAGCCTTCACATGCTGCTCCTGCAACAGACATGCCTCACACTCCTCCTCGCCCAGCCTTTCGATAGGACTCGTATGAGCAGTTGTTGCCTTTTTCTGTAAAGTCTGTGTGCATCAGTTTTACAGTAATGTCGCTGGGGAGGTAGCGGCGGCATGGGGCATGCTCTCTCCGGTAGTGGCTGACTGTTGGATGAAATGACTCAATATGTTCATGTAACGGTTTTAGGTCCATCTTATTCGCTGGTTCATGTCTCCCCCTCTGGTCCTTCGGTGGAGCAAGAACATTTGTACCTTTACCCATCACCGACAGGACCAGGCTGTCATTGGCTGGGTGGTAGCCTAGAGTGGCAAGGAAAAAACGTTTGCAGACTTGCTGTGGCACCTGATCTCCATCTTTCAGCCTGTAGATGAAAGACCTGCCCCTTCGACTGGATTTTCCATTACAGACTTTTGCGGTTGGTACTTGGCTTATACTATGAAACATAAACAAACGTTTCTCGGAGTAAGGCATGTCCCAGTACTTTCCCCAGATTTCTCTCCGCCTGTCCTCAGAAAAATGCTTATTGCATTGTCTCCTGCACTTTAGACCACAGGGTTTTATCATTGGTGGTCTAGTGGACTTTTGGGGAGGAGCAAGGAGTGGCTCTGGTGCAGCTGGAAGTGGCAGAAGGTCTTCTGGAGCCAGATTGGAGTTGGGTGTGCCTGGAAGAAGAGTGGGGGCTGTGGCTTGGGCGGGCTCTAATCCAGTCAGTGGAAGGTTGGTATCTTCAGGAGCCGGAGCAAGGTCTGGTGCAACTGGAGGAAGAGTGGGCTTTGGTGCTGCATCTTCAGGAGCTGCAGAAAGGGTGACATCTGGTACGTAAAACAGATCATCGTCACTAAAACTGAGGTCACAAATATGGTCCAGAATTGTCCACACACACTCCTCCGCAGGGGGTATTTTGGGAGAATTTAACTGCATTTTAGAGGGAATATCACCACAAGAACCTGAAATAAAAAAATACATGCATATTAAATTATTTGTTGTATGAGTCATTACATACTGGTGAGTGACTGTCACTTATGGTTGTGTTTTTACATATGCATTGTGGCAAACCAGGGGCGCAGCAAGTCAGGGGATCGGGAGAAGATAGCTCCGGGATCCACCCCCACAACGAGCCACGTAGCAGCTCATGAGCAGGAACAAGGATGGCCCCACTAAAAGGCGGGCCACCCCTGCCGAAAGGGGGAAATGGCTAGAAGTGAGTAGCAGCTGGACCCCAACACACATGTGTTAACCGTGACCCTAGTGTTTCTGTGTGTCGTTGCAGTGAGGAGTGGGGGATCCAGACAGCCCAGGAGACCAGTCCCGACCAAGCCCTCGACCTAGCTGGTGTGCTTTCCCCCAGTTTCACCTCCGGACTCATCGGCACCACACCCTGGTCCTAGCTGCGCCCCTTTGGTTGCCACAATATACAATATTAATAAACAACTCACATGACTTAACCTGTACCCCCTGTTATAATTTCTACTGTGACTTTCTATTTATATGCACTTTTAAATCATTGCAGGCTGCAAGGTATGTTTTTATTCCAAACCAAAACTGCTCTGAGTAGACTGCTCCAGCCAAAGTCTTAAATGTGTAATGTTTATTAACACATGGAATGGTAATGATGTAAGACAAGCGTTTTGGATGAATGCCAGGGTAGGATATTGGAGAATAACTCATGCCAGTAAAGTGACCACAACTTGTGGAATTGACTTCTCTGAGGACGTTGTTTGCAGTGGATTTTTTTCCCATCAGGTTACATTATAAAGGTAGGCCATGTAATGTAACATTGGATTGTTACTTCTGAGTTCGTTTGTGATTGGGTTATTTACGGGTGTGTCGAGTGGCTGAGCCATAATCACTCGCACTCCCTACTCCTGGCTGGCACTGACTAGCCTTCATGACAATAAAAGTTCATGGCGTATGATTTACGATTACTGAATGATAGAAGCCATCTATTAGTTGTTTCCAATGTATTGTGTGTATTCTGATTGCATATGGAGCAGTCTGGTTTTAATTTTCAAGTTACCTGAACTAGCTAACGCTAGCTCGCGATAGCTAACTAGCTAGCTAGTTATGAATTCATTCGACAATGCCTATAATCTATCTTTCTAGTACATCTTAATCATTCTTACCTTGATCTTGGTGTCAGCGTTTCAAAGCCATCTCCACCAACATTTTCCCTCTAGAGCACAGGTATCAAACTCAAGGCCCGCGGGCCAAATGTGGCCCGCCACGTCATTTTGTGGCCCGCGGAAGCTTAATGGGATATTGAAATAAGTCTACGCTGCTTTACAGCGTGCATTGACCATAAACGACATCTCTCACCATGCATTTCGATTGTGTTACGGCAAAGTGACGACATCCCGCCTCTAGAAAGCAGTGTATCCACATCAGTGTTGAAAGCAAAGTTTAACTGGGTGAAGGCGAGCATGGTTTGAATGACAGCACTCCAATGCAGCCGGTTCTACGAACGTACCCCATGTGCATATTCAGCCAAGGTCCTCGGGCATTCAACCCAAGTTGGTATCGCTCTCGAACTTGGTTAGAGTACTCAGCCAACACTGCAAAAACTGATTTTTAAGAAAGTAAAAAAATCCTTATTTCTAGAAAGTTTGTCTTATTTCTAGACTAAAAAGAAGAAAAATCTTGCCAAGCATATTTCACATAAGAAAAATAGTCTTATTTTGAGCAAATATATTTAACTTTTTCTTAATAAGATTTACCAACTAATATCAAGCTTGATTTAACTAGTAACAAGGTGTGGACATATTTTTTAAATTATCCCAGCAAAGGAACAAGATTATCTTCCTTATTTTAAGATTGAGACCACTTGCACAACTTCTCAATTTAAGAATCTTAGGAAATGACAGCAATTTATTTCATTTACATGACAAACATGAAAATACATAACTGTTGACTGATTGGGAAAAAGGTATTAAACAGTTGTGTTGCCCACCACCTTCTTACCAAATACATTTCAAAACTTTCCATAACATTTCTATAACTTTTTGCCAAATTTCCATGTACATCTTATGAGCCACAGCTGTTGTAATAACAGAATAACAGAGTGCCTTTTACAACACATCAGATGAGGCTTTGTGTAGCCCAATCACATCCCCGAGGTAATATTTCATTGGGACATAGACCATATCCTTGTGAGGAAAGCTGTAATACGGAGTGAAATCTACAAGGTTATCGACAGATACCAGTTCAGTTGCTTGTGCCAAGTTTGGGATCTCTATTTGATATGCCATATAATCTCTATCATAACAAATGGTGTTGTACGGCATGAACTCAAAACAATATAATGATGAATTAATCACATAGATATTTCTTAAAAGTCCAAATTCTGGCAGATCAGTATTAACATCACTCACAAACAATGACTTTTCCCGTATATATTTGTTGCCATTTAGATTAATCCATTTTACAGACACAGCATGGTTAACCTCATCATTTCCAAGGAAGGCTCTCGTTTTTTCTTTTAAGTATGACATGTTTCTTATTTCTGATATCCGTCCTAATGTACAATCATTTGACAAAATGGGGTGTTCAGAACTACTTGCATTCTGACAACATTCATACATTTGATTATGCCTTATTAAGGATTTGCAAACATTTTTAAAGTTTAGTTTTGAAGCCCACTGTTTGAAAAAGCAATGCTTTGATTCAAATCTCATGCACATATGACAAACCATTGGTCCCAGTAGCTTAATCTGAGATGGCACATGAATCAAATAATGTTGCTTTGGAGTGATTTGTTATCTGGGAAAAGGTTCTTCATATGTTTTAGATGCTGTTCAATAAGTGATTTCAATGTGTTGATAGTCTGTAGACCAATAACAGGAGCAAACAACATTTGAACTATCTCTATCAGCTCAATAATGAGTGTGTGGTACTCATTACCTTTAACTGAATCAATCAAAAATGGCAGAATCTTAAGTAAAACAAGCATTTGGCCTGAGGACTGCTTTAATTTATTGTCACTGGATGCTAATGTGCTGTAGCTTATAGGGCTTGGTTTATCTCTGACATCATGTGGAGAGTAGGGAAATGCAAGTAATGCACTATTGAGAACATCCAAGTCAAGTTGTCCTAAAAGTACTAAGTGTTTCATCACACACTTTATTTCTAATGGGGCAATGCCTTCCAGTATTACGTGCATGATGTCTTGGGGTGTTTGTTGGATCAAGTTAAAAGCCGGGAATTCAACCAGTTTACTCCGTCTGTTGATCCCAAATGTAGTTTTTAAACTGTTTCTAAGATACTCAGTATTGGCCCTCTCAATATCACTACACTGCCGCATATGTCTCTCTATTGTTCGTTCTTCAAAGTAATCCTCATCAAAATACAATTGCATGTCCTCAAATGTACATTCACACTGCCTACATTTCTTGAAAGCAAAACCAACACCCTCTTTAAAACCACAAAGCTCATGCTGAGCTAAAGTGTCCCCACATATCGAAAATAATGCTCCATATATTTCACGTTCACCATTCCCAATTTGAATTCTAACACCTTCATATAGCCTTACTAGGTCCTCATGCAGCCTTCCCAAAATTCCATCAACTCCACATTCAGAGAGTTGGCTCCTCTTTGCAATGGCGAGTAGGCGAATTGAAGCCAGTTTTGATCTATATTTTGGATTAATGTTTCCAAGTGTATAATAAAACATTACCAACTTATTCTTGGAAGCATGAGACCCAAGTGGGTTGCAAAGTTCAATGTCATCAGCGTAAAGGATTATCTGTAAGGCAGAGGGCCGGGCAGAAAATAAGGGGTGTGATTTCATGAATTCACCATCTGTAATGTCATACAAATAGCCACTTCTGTATTTTTGTGGCTCATCTATCATTGCAAGGACTTTTGGATGGGACAATAACTGTTCCAGGCTTTTGATCAGAGGAATATACTGAAAACATTTGGGTATGGTAGAGAGTACTCTTTTTGCTCCTTTTTTAAGAAAGCAAGCAGTATACCCAACAATAACTTCCTCTGACTCTACAAAATGGAAATGGTCCTTAATCACACAGTCCTGCCTGTACGTTGTTGAAACAGAGGCAAACGGATCCTCCAACCGGTCAAATACTTCCAGAGCCTCCTTTTCAAGTTCACTTCCCTGATGTTGATGGAATACTCTTTGTAGCCGACTCCTCAGATTGGTTACCAACAAAGCTTGGTACTGTTGCATTGCCGCCACAACATCATTCACACCAGTCTGAAAAACAGGCCCAACAGGACAGATCAAAAATACATTACATCACAATAGTTCAATATAAAACACTTTCATGTAGTACTGTCCTCTATAGGGCCAGAGATTACACTACCCTTTCAATGAGAATGAATAAGATAAACATAAACTATAATATTAAAAAAAACTAGGGAAACAATTAACTTATCAATTTAATGATGGGGCATTAAAACATAATGCAAAATAAATGTCTATCTAATTTGTGTTGAGCAAAAACAATTGCACAGGTTTAAAAAATAAAGCATCCCATTGATGTCAGTTGTGTTACAGTAAAAAGAAGCTGCAAAGGGAACAGACTACTGTAACTGCACAGCAAAACTGAAAAAATAATCAATGCATGTGATGATTGGTCGACCGTCATATTAACTACACTCAAGAGAGAGGCTATAATTAATTTAGAGAGGTAAGCTTCATAGCAAGAGCACTCCAGACCTTGAAAGTTTATAGACAAATATAAATATTATCTAATGATCAGATTTTACATTGCAGATGATCAACAAAGCCAAAGAGTAAATGATGTTAATGTTGCATGTGGACAGACCTGTGAAAGATGGTGTCTTTCTCTTGCAGTCAACACAATAGCAGTAGCTTGTCTGGTCAGAGTGTCCTGGCTGGAGTCATCCTTTAAAAAAAAATCTGATCAAATCAGATGTGTCTAACAAAAAAGTATCTTTTGGTCATTTTATTTTTCTTGAAGAAACATCAGCCGCATACAATGAGTTACACTTTATGCTGCAGGTCTTGTAACCTTAATGATTGGCGTGACAAGTAGTATTTGCGTGGAAGACCAAGAGGATAAGACTCACTGCTCTTACTATTTTTATGAAATGTTTATGTCTCTGCTTCATCTTCAGAGTAACAAAGCCACATAACAAAATATCTTAATAAACATGTTTTGTGTAACCTTGGTGTAGCAGGTAATGTGTTTGAGGAAATTAACCTGCTCTAATCGCAGTATTGGCTGCTAGGGCCAACTACAGTTAAAGATCAAATATGAACTACTGACCATGACCAACAACGATATACCCAGAAAAATCAAATGACAAGAAGATACATGGAGCATTATAAAAGATTGATGTGTGCTCAAGAAAACATATGCATACCTTAAATTGGTGTGATGCAGAGGGGCCATCTGCAGGCTCACTTGGAAAATCTGGTATATTCAAAGTTGTTTGTATGGTACAGTCACAAGTCTGGGATGTAGTAGGGTGCCGTGGAGAGGTGAGGTTGCTGTTGTCAAAGCCAGAGTACAATGACACTGAATTGTCAAAAGCACCAAAATGCTCTGGGATGACAGGGTCAGGACAGGGTTGCTCCCTGTTCTCCACCATTGCATCCTCCGTTGGTCGCTCTACGTTATCCACCACATCTTCTGCTGGATTCTCTCTGTTTTCCACCGTTGCATTCGTTGGCCTGTATTTGTGGACATGAAAATATTAGAAGAGCAGGGGCCCAAACTCATAAAAGTCTGTGCATCAAAATACTTTTGCTACACTGGAATAATAAAATGTATCTATTTAAAACTAACCCGTAAATGGGGTTGGTTCTGAAAATAACTTCTCTCTCTTTTTCTCTATCTATCTATCTATCTATCTATCTATCTATCTATGTTTCAACCAGTCTCTATCTTATTGCACTTCAATCATCAATCAAAAATGTATACATGCATTCCCCGTATACTTGTAGGCACGCCCGCCGATAGGGGGGGACAAAGGGGTATGTTGTCCTGGGCCCAGGGTAGGCCAGAATTGGGCCCTCATTAAATTATTATTATATTATAATTACATTTAATTTAATCTAAGATTATCTCGTCCCTGGCCCAGGCAAGACTGTCAGCTGGCCTGCATGTAGGCTATATTTCCCAGCCGCGCTGAACTTCCCTTTGGGCACTCCCAAGGGGATGGGCAATGCGGTCCTCACCAATTAAAAACCGCTGACTTAAGTAACGCAGGTGCTTTACCTATATGCCCACACGTTGTTAGAGTTTCCATCCATCGCTGATGTGAGGTCCAGTCTTGAGGTTGCTGTCCTTCCTTCTCTCCTTAAGTTGGTGCTGCCACTGTCAAAGTGTTCAGAATGGGTTCTTCGAATATGATACCAAAATGAGTTGTACAGTAGACGCGATATTCTTTGCTACAACCATCGATTCCACAAACGACACGGAAATCTGGACTACGACTATGAGCCGAATTTATATGACTCAATAAAGATTTGAGGGTTAGACCTACAAAAACAAAGCAGATAACGCAGCGCCAAATCATGATTTTTTGTAGTCTTGCTAGCTAAGCTAGCTGGCTTGATAAAGCAGATATAGCGTTAAACAATTCTGTTCCCACTTCCAAATCACTAGTGATGTGTCGTTCGTGAACGATTCGTTCATTTTGAACGAATCCTTATAAGGACTCGGGAGTAACGAGTCCTCTCAACGAGTGATTCGTTCATTTCCCGACTCGGTCTTTCTACGAGTCTTTGGATCATTTTTCACGTGACCTGCATAGGCTCTGTAGCTAGAGGAAACGAACGATTCGTTCCTTTCCCGACTCGGTCTTTCTACGAGTCTTTGGATCATTTTTCACGTGACCTGTATAGGCTGTAGCAAGAGGAAACGAACGATTCGTTCCTTTCCCGACTCGGTCTTTCTACGAGTCTTTGGATCATTTTTCACGTGACCTGCATAGGCTCTGTAGCTAGAGGAAACGAATGATTAGTTCCTTCCCCGACTCGGTCTTTCTACGAGTCTTTGGATCCTTTTTTCACGTGACCTGCATTGTATTTTTTAGTAGAGGAAACAGTTTCCTTATTCCCTTTCGCGTGGCCGCTGTTTTAGTAAGACGTGAATGAATTATATTCGCTCAAGTCATCATACTGACTGGTTTTGTTATTTTCACTCTACATTTACACTTACAGTTTAGTGCAGTGTTTGACGTGATAATTAAATGCTAGTGTGATAATACATGACCAAATCATACAAACTCATGATACATTATTTTAATGCAGGAATTTATTTTGAAATAGTATTTGCTGGTGCACATGTCATGCACTAACCTACAGTGGACGTATAGGGGCTATACGTCCTTTGCAGTGGACGTATAGCCCCCAACCCCCCCCCCCCCCCCCCCCCCCCCCCTCCTGAAATGAACAAATGACTCGAAAAAAGATTCGTTCATTTTACTGAACGAGATTCAAAGAACCGAATCAGTAAAAAGAACCGAACTTCCCATCACTACAAATCACTGCTATAAGTGAAGCCAAAGCGTAGTGTTTCATTGGAGAGACCTGTTTGGTTTATCACATGAGCTCATCAAGGGGAAGTGACCATACATCTGTGTCTCATAAGAGCAGCAACCAGTCATTAATTAATTATCTCATACACGGGCTTAATATTTAATATATTAGAGTAAAAATATGTAAATTAAATGTATTTTTATTTATTTGTAATCTCGGCAAACCTAAACTATTTCGACCGGCCGCACCCCGCACACTGGAAATGGTACATTCCAAATGTTTCGGCGGCATTCTGTGGAGAACTGGGCGCGCAGCGTTAAACGGCAGTTTGCTGGATTTCAAATGCAGTTGTATTTCTGTTGCAACGAGTATTTTTGGAATCGCGGTAGCCTGCTGCTGAGCTAATGGATCAACTGGACGAAGTTGCAATTGCTACACTAAGAGGTACGATATATTGTTAAGTTATCTGTTTCCATTAACATAAACTTGTTTATATTTGATTTGTCTAACCTGCCTTGCTATGATTGGCTTGTGTGCTAAAAACCCATGAAGTTAGCTAGCTAACGCTAGCTAGCATAGCTCAAGATATCCTTATGTACTACTGTAGACTCACGGTGTTCCGTGCAAACTCGGACGTAGAGCGACTTTAAATAAGGCTGCAACGGTCAAAAATAAGGCTACAGATAATCTGATAGCATCGTTGTTGCCGTAAAACGCTTGGCAACTTTCTGAGCTATGATTGACATGATGTTGAACCAATAATATAGGTCAAAATATAAAAAAACGGCGACATCCGGCGTTGTTCGGCACACCATGAGTAGCTCACGGTGTTCCGTGCACTCTATTATTTAACTCATGGTGTAACGTTTGCTCCTTTCCACCAGGGGTCCAACAGATGGAAACATGTTTAACTGACAACCACAACGATAAAACATTTAAAGACACTTGTGAGACACATATAAGAACCTTATATGTGTTTATACTCATAATATAATATACATAATATGCATAAGTATAATATGGATACTATTATATGGATAATAATAATCTGTATAATAACCTAATATACATTATTAGTCTTGTCTAGCTTGTATTTGTGTGGTTGTATCAGTTATTCGCTAGCACACAGGTTTTCAGGGATACTTTATGGGAATACAGTGGAAGCTCCTGTGATTCTAGTGGTTACCCCTCACCTTGAATATGCGTCTCACAATGAAAGCTGGTGGAAAGTTGGCATCCGTCACAGGGTTCTCACAGGGACAAGTTATTCCTTTGGCTAGACTACTTCTCAGCATTAGAAATACAAGGTGTTGTGAAATGGACAAATTGTATGTGGACAAAGCCAACTTCAATTCATAATTGCATTCACTCTTTATTTCCATAGCTATTGTGGTTTCAAACTAGCATAACTACATATCCTACACAAAGATATAGAATTGTAACCCCGAGCCCTGCCTTCAACAGAGAACTGTGAGATGTTGTGTTTAGAAATACATTAGGATCATTAGCTTCCCTGCAAGAACAGGTACTGACAGGAGGCGCGACGAGAACGCTGATCCATATGCCTCCCAAAAAAAACTATTAACATTAAAGTTGATTTTAAAAGATTAAACTGATTAAAGATTGAACAGTTGAAATGCCAAAGATAGGCGGACAAACCGATTGCGCGACGCCAAAGGTGTCTTTTTTCCTTCTGTCACTTCTGTCCGGACAGGATAGGAAATGCAGAACATATTCAACAAAAACATTAAACAGAACTGGTTAAAATAGCCAAAGATAGCAAACATATATACAAAGATAGCAAACATATATACAAAGTGCTATATCTCACTAAGAAAGCACTTGGGGCAGTACCAGTCCCCTGCTGGCACACTTGCAATCCCCAAACAGGTGAGGTGGAACCAGAGCTCGCAAAGTTCACACTGTACCCACTCGTAGATGGCATCCTCCACACCTGCCTCCTCACCTGAGGGAGGGGATAGGCTACGGCAGACAGCGCAGTGTCCGCCAAGCTCCTCCACTACTGCCATCTGCCTCTCCTTCTCTGCCCTCTTCCTCTCCTTTTCCTCCCTCTTCCTCTGGGCCTCCTCCCTCTTCCTCTGCGCCATCTCCCTCTTCCTCAGCACTTCTGCCTGTCTCCAAAGCCGCGCTTCCTCCTTCTCCTTCTCCTCTTCCTCCTGTCGGACCAGCAGCTCGTTATATTCGTCACTGGTGACGACCCGAGCACCAAGTGGTGGCCTCCTCCTCACCACTGGTAGCCGCTGGTCTTGACGGTTGGCCATCACAGGGGGCATTAAAATGTCTCCCCACTTGGCTGAGACCAGACCTGCCCGCACCAAAGGATTAGATGGAGCAGGTCCATGGCAGGTGCAGGTTCGGCAGCAAGGGGTTGCTGCAGGGGGGGCAGGGCCGGTGGAGGGGGCTGGGCCGGTGGTGGTCGCCGTGGTGGGGGCTGGGCCGGTGGTGGTCGCCGTGGTGGGGGCTGGGCCGGTGGTGGTCGCCGTGGTGGGGGCTGGGCCAGGGGTTGGGCCGTTGGTGGGGGCTGGGCCGGTGGTGGGGGCTGGGCCGGTGGTGGTCGCCGTGGTGGGGGCTGGGCCAGGGGTTGGGCCGTTGGTGGGGGCTGGGCCGGTGGTGGGGGCTGGGCCGGTGGTGGTCGCCGTGGTGGGGGCTGGGCCAGGGGTTGGGCCGTTGGTGGGGGCTGGGCCGGTGGTGGTCGCCGTGGTGGGGGCTGGGCCAGGGGTTGGGCCGTTGGTGGGGGCTGGGCCGGTGGTGGTCGCCGTGGTGGGGGCTGGGCCGGTGGTGGTCGCCGTGGTGGGGGCTGGGCTGGTGGTGGTCGCCGTGGTGGGGGCTGGGCCGGTGGTGGTCGCCGTGGTGGGTGCAGGTCTGACTTTGGTCAGCTGCGTCTTGTCGTAACCTCCCCTGTTGCAGGGGAAGAGGCCTGTCCTCCTGAAGGCTGCTCTGATGTTTTCAGGCTTGGCAGCCTTAGGCCAAGCCTCCTTAAGGAGGGGGGAAAAGTTTTTTTTCCCCAAAAAAACATCCCCCCTCACCAGGCCAAGACGGGCAGCATCCCTGTCAAAGATCCTCTTGAGAGGACCAAACACCCCCACATCCAGTGGCTGCATGATGTGAGTGGTGTGCGCAGGGAGGCACACAACCACCACCATGTTCTCTCTGCAGAACCGGATGGCTTCCCTGTTCTTATGTGGCTCCGCCTGGTCCACCACAAGGAGCAGAGGCCTCTCTGGCGGGGCATGTTTGATGAAGTGGCCTAGCCACTTCAGCCACAGGCCACTGTCCATGTACCCCTTCTCTGACCTTCCATAGATGGCACCAGGGGGACCTTCCAGGGCATATGGAGCACTCGGGAGGCAGCCAGTGAAGATGACGAATGGGGGGATGTCTGCCCCTGCAGCACTGATGCAGTAGTGCACAGTGATGTGCTCCCGGGTGGTCACCTGCTGCCGGTAGACGTGCTTCTTGCCCTTAGGCGCCAGCACCCACTCCCTGGACTTCGGTTTGTCCCCAAACCCCGTCTCATCGGCATTAAATACCAGATGAGGTGTTGTGTGGAAGCCGTGCTGGTGGAAGATCGGCTCATACAGCTCAAAAAACCCATCGATGGCTTCCTCGGTGGCCGCAAACACCCTGGCCCTATCTATTTGGCTGGGGATCCTGGTAGACAGCTCCGGATGGCGAGCCCGGAACCGTGACCACCAGTTGTCACTCAGGCCCCGCTCCAGATTGACCAGAGATGCCCTCCCTGAGGCTCTGACCATCTCCAGCGCGTAGACCTTGATGGTGGCCCGGCTCAATGGCCACCCATGGTCTGCCATCCACAAGGAGTACCTGATGAGCTCCTCCTCCTCATCCGGAGTGATGGCCAGGTTGGTGTGGGGCCCATGGGTGTACTTACCAGTCACCCAATCCTGGAGGGTTGTGGCAGGCATGCCAGATTCCCTGGCCACTTCCCTCACACTCCTCCCCCCACTCACCTTTGCCACCCTTACCTCCATCTCCTGAGGGGTGTAGGTTCTCCTCCTCTTTGCCTGTTTTGATGTCATGACTGTAGAAACAGGCAGATAATTTGCGTTATCATTTGTGGCATAATAGATGAAGCTCGAGTTCTTCTAGATATTGTTTTGGCTGGTGTGCCACGGTTAGGCTACAATACAGTATATTGATGATCATATATTGATCATGCTAAGTCTACTAATAAAGGCAAAAGACACCACAGGGATTTGAACCCCGTCCTGACAAAGCAGGAGTGCCACCACTGGAGTCAAAGGGAGCGCCACACAGTAGTAGACCCTACTGCACCTGTTTTCTATTTCATAATATATTAAATAATGTTGACTATAGCATCAGTAATAACTGTTCAGTAATTGTATTTGAAGTAAGAGAAATATCACGTTTAAACAATATTGTTCAGTCCTATTATTTTAGGTTGCGGCTGCATAAGACACAACATGACAGTTAAGGTTTCCTGAGGTAATTTTTTAAAAATAAATTGTCTAATTGGGTAGTTTCGATAACGATTGTAAAGGAATACTTTAGCGTTAAATAAAATACGATCAGTTTGACGTAATTCACTAAATAACAAGACATTTATATTAGTTTCACTCAAAGAGACGCGTCATGACAGTCAATTTTCCTCCGGTGACTCTAGCATTAAAACATAGCGTAATCAAGACTGTAACAAGTCATTTTAAAACAACAAATTGTATGAAATGATACGTCAAAACATACTTTAATATGTTTTTGTTTAATTTAAACATTTGTTAGTTGATAAAACAAGGCTTAGAGAGCAATTTCCCTTACGGAGATATGGCTCCGCCTAGCTAATTGCTATGCAAATTCCTCTCCCGGCACCATTTTTATTCAACGGTAGGGGGAGCTTCGCTACTTACTGTGCTCTGGTTGCCAGCAGAAGTCCAACTGATGTCAATTTGACTTTGCTGGGAGCGGGAGAAAATTAGCTTTGCAACAGTATCGATTACACATTATGCCAGGGAGTATTTTTTATTGGCTGGGGTGTTTTAGGTGACGTGTACGGAACACCGTGAGTAAAAGTTGTGCACGGAACACCGTGAGTCTACAGTATCTAGCGTTACAGTTAATATTGTGCATTTTATCATTCAACATTATTTTGATGCCATTTTAGTGCATTACGTTTAACTAAGAAAATTAACCAAATTCTAACTGTTGCAACTAACTTTGTCTAACGTTCTCTAACTGTCTCTAATTGTCTCAAACTCACAAAACTCACTTGTCTATATTTGATTGGCTCAGTGTCTTGGCACTAACTGTATTTTTTTCTATAGCTGGCAAGATTGGAGAAGACTTGCTGCCTTCCCTTTCTCGGGACGAAATCAAGGATCTGTTTCCTGGTCCTGAAAACTTTCACAGGCGGCGGGCTATATGGCTTGTTGTAAATAAAGATGAAATGGTCAGTTCAAAGTTATGCACATTAAGTTAAGATGAGGTGAAGTGCATCCATAGGCCTATGTGATACCATCAATTTACAAATCGTTTCATTTTAAAATGTATTTATTTTAGCTAATTCTTTGGTAAAAAAAAAAAGGTTTGACCAGTCAGTGTAACAATAGTAAGTCCATATTTAACCTAAATTTAGCATGATCTTTTTGTTCAGGTATTGCACAGGGGTTTTACATTTTGGCTGGGCCATATGATTATTACAGAGCAAAATATAAATAGTTTGGGAATACATAATGACAGAAAGTTATCCTATGAAATATGTAATTGTGAATGTATTTTAGGTGGAGACTGCTGCGGAACAACCACAGCCATCAGCGACTGGAGGCAGTGGTCTTTCACAAGAAGTGCCCAACACTTCTAAGTTTGTGGTTATGTCCAGCCCAGAATTCATAGTTTACACAGACAGTGAACTTGAACAGGTGCAACGCTCCTACTTCGAGCAGAAACGGATGGGGACTGAGAACATTGTGGATTTATCTAAGGAGCTCTTCTGCCGGCTCATAAGAAACACTATGTGTAATATGATCTCAATTGCAAGAGCCACAGAAGATGCCAGATACCCCACCAAACCAGAGGTCAATGCCATGGCAAAGCGATTGGTGGAGTATTATCCAATGGTAAAAGACTGGGTAAGTATTTTTTTTTACCTCCCCTTTTGATTGTGGTTTTATTTTTATTGTGAAAACATTGTCATGTGTCATATTTAAATGTTTACTGTTTTTAACCGGCAGGAGCATGTGGCCAAAAAGCTCATGAAGAGGCTATCGAATGTAAAAAGCCCAAAGAAGGGCGTTCCTCCTGCAAAGTAACAACGGCGGGAATTAGACGAAATATCAACTAGTGACTACGACGGGGATTCAAGTGCTTCTACGGTCATTCTTCAACGGTCCCCAGTCAGAGCCAGCACCCCAGTGCAACACCTGGATAGCAGTGATGAATGTATGTATTAAACTTAATACACTTTGTTTACATTAGTTTTTGTGAGAAGTAACAGCTAGTCTCAAGTTGTCCCGATTCATTTTTGATTACTGACATGTGTGGGAGAGATTTATATGCTAAATGTGCAACAACAACAAAAAAATAGGCAAAAGTATTAGTCCAGGGATGTTAGTATTCTAACAATGCAATACTGTAACAAAAAGTTACAGAGAATGACTGAGTCCTGTTGCCTGCTATGTTCCTCCTACTTTATTTGGAAACCTAATGTTGTTTTACACCTCTAACCCCACCGTCATCCTTTTATTCCTTCAGGTGGTTCCGGTGACATCTTGGACAGCCAGAAAACCCAGGCAAGGCACTACAAGACACTGCAAGAGATGTGCCGGTCCAAGAAGCCAAACAAAGCTTCACTAACCCATTTGCTGAACTTGGAGTTTGAGTCGAGAAGACGGTTTATAACCTCTGACACTCTAAAGGAGCAAGACCGACCCAGCAAGATTCTGGAGGCATATTCTTGTTTCAAAGACTTGGATCACGTAAGTGAATCCCCTCTAAACCTTTTTGTAGCTTTTAGTACATATTTGGGGCTACTAGGGTCCTTTAACATATCTACTACTTATGTTCACCACTATTGGGCAATATTCAAATGTGCAATAACCCACACTGCATATCACACTATATATAAAACCATACTTATATTTTATAGTGTCTCAACTGTGCACCTTACCACCACCACTTACTTCAGTATTTGATTCCATGTTGTTATATTTTCTCTATGTATATGTTGGCACTGGAAAAGGAGTTGCTTTTAATCTCAATGTACATTTGTATAGTGACAATAAAGGCATTCTATTATCACCATTAGGTCTTATTTGAAGAGACATCAGTCATAAAAATGTTGGACCAGCAATGGAAATTATTGACACCTGTTTTTTAATGTCTTTCAGGTCTTGGATGAGTTGCAAAGGATAATACAGCCAAACAATGCCCACTACGTCTCAGAGATGAAGACTAGATGGAACGACTTTTATTCAAAGGTCCAATTTTATGGGGCGATGAAAAAAGTGATGAAACCCCCTAAAACATTGGATGGAGGTGAGATCACTGTATACCTTGATTTGTCCAAGTTTATATTTTGAGATCTGATGAGTAGTTACTCATACTGCCTTGTGTTGTGCTTTCTGTCAAAATAGTGGAACATGCCACTGCTGTGTTCAGAGTCCTGCCACTGCTCTTTCCATCCAGCACTTTGCCACCTAAGAAGCTAGGTGCAAGCAGCGAGGCTGTTTTCCATGTCCTTAAGGTGAGACAAAGCATTTAATTTTTCAGTTGTTTCAGTTACTCATGCATATCAGGTTAGGGCTGCTCAATTATGGAAAAAGAAATGTGTCATGATTATTTTGGTCAATATTGAAATCACGATTATTCAACACGATTACTCATTAACCTTTGGATATAATGGATAGTGTCCAGGGTATAATGTGTCCTTTATCTCACAGAAAGAGTCTTTGGAACTAAACTCACCACTCAACTTTGTGCCAAAATATGAACAATAATGTCGCCGTCAGTGGATTTATTTGCTAGATAACCTAATCCAACCTAATCCAGCACATAGAAGGTACCTTAGAATAATGTTACGTGAAGTAGCTGATTTAAAGGAGAATTCCTGTTGATTTCAACACGTAGCTCTGTTGTTTGTAAATTTGGAGTGTTGTTAGTAGGGAAAAAACTAAAATAATCAGTGTTGCCTACACCGTGTTATCCTCCTGCTAAAGTTTGCACCCAGGACGCTGAAACAGGGCAAGTTTTAAACGTGCTTATAGCCTCTTAATATCTACGAAATGTCATTACAAGTGCCTACCCATGTGAAGTGGGAGTCAGATGGCTGAGCGGTTAGGGAATCGAACTATTAATCAGAAGGTTGCTGGTTCGATTCCCGCACGTGCCAAATGACGTTGTGTCCTTGGGCAAGGCACTTCTTCAACAGAGACGCGTTGAAATCGACCGGAATTCTCCTTTAAAGTCCCTGCTCATTTTACATACAGTTTAACAACAAAACAAGGGAGGAAACCTGAGGGAACCTAACTTTGTTTTCATGTTGGTTTTGAGCGGTATGCATTTTTTTGGAAGTATCCCAGTCCAGCACTAAGTTTGTGTTACTTGTGATTTCCTAAACTTCCACTCTTGTCATCTAGGCTTCAGAGGACCCTGATGCATACTTGAGCAAGCGACCCCTGTCTTGTCCAGTTATACTCGTCTGTGAGGAGAACTGCATGATCGCCATTGGAAACACATCAGTGACCACCTTTGACAGGAAGAAGTTGGATGAAGGCCTGCTCTACCTCTTGGGGTATTACTATTGCCTGCACCTCACTTATCCAAAGTTCATTTCCACCATGCTCTCAGTATTGCAAACTGAGGTTCTCCAGGACTCCCTGCATGAACAAGATTCAACTGCTTCCTACAAAAAAGCCATTGCCGAGTGGAGGTCCTTCCTTGAGTAATTGATATCTCTAAAAAAAAAAAAAAAAAAGTTTGAGAGGCAGACCCATTAGCCATGTGTTTGTTGATGTCATTGGGTAAGTGCGTCACTGAGAAAATGTTAGTTTTTTTCTTTTTTTGAGAAAGATACGTGTTAATGCTGTCATTTCAAATATTCTAACTAGCAGCTGGAATGGAAGTGTTTTTTTGTTTTAAGAAGAAATTATTTAACTGTTCTGCTGCTTGAATACCTGCATATTTTTCATTTATTTGGTCTATGTGACTATGAAAATCTTGGTCCTGTACTCATTGACTCAGGGAGTGGATTAATGGATGCAGTGCATGTTAAGAAAGAAAAACCTTTCAAATTATGTTGAAGCATTGATTAAAACATCTCTTAATAAAGAAAGAAATGCTAAAGACAAGATGCTTCTGGTGCCTTAATTTGAGATTAATTAACTTGTTTTTATTGTGCTGTTTTAAGATACTGTGTCATGTTTTAAACTTTTTTGGCTAGTTATTAACCTTAATTCAATGTATAAATTCTTAGTCAGCTCAATTAAGAGAATTAAATGCTTATTCTAAGATTATGTACGATAGTTATTAATCTTATTTCAAGATATAAATTATAATTGTCAGCTCAATTAAGAGAATAAAATGCTTATTTTAAGATTATTTATGCTAGTTATTAATCTTATTTTAAGATATAAATTCTAATTGTCAGCTCAATTAAGAGAATAAAATGCTTATTTTAAGATTATTTATGCTAGTTATTAATCTTATTTCAAGATATAAATTCCAATTGTGAGCTCAATTAAGAGAATAAAATCCTTAGTTTAAGTTACTCTGTCTCAAATAAATATGATTTTATAGCTTGTAATTAAGATCAGTTTGCTTGAATTCTAGCCTTTTTGTCTAGTTTTAAGGCACATTCAGATTTTTCAGTGGCTAGACTTTTTTGCTAGTTTTAAGAATTCTAACATAGCAAATTTTTCTTACCCCATTGGCAGATTTTTTTGCTCAATACAAGATAATTTGACTAGATTTGGGAATATTAGGCTTATTTCTAGAGGGGCATTTTTTGCAGTGAAGCTAGCATGTTTCTGCTTCCCTTGTCGACAATTTGGAGCCAGAAATGATGAAGACATCACCTTCATTAGACAAGGTTTTAACCAATTGGAAAACGGCAATGTTTATTTTACATAAAGCTCAAAAAGCTATTCTGCGTTCAAATGAAGGGCTGCATTTTGTCACCAAACACTGAGAAAAATATGCACATTTATCCTCCATGAAAAACAGCAGATTGTCCAAGAATTAAAAGGCGGACTTCAATTGCAGCATAATAGGCCCTATGTTCACAAAAGCTACAATTGTACATTGTTACTGACGTTACATCGTAGTTACAACTGGCCCTTTGACGGCAACCATAATGCTGTTTGACACCCCTGCTCTAGAGCAATGGGCCATTTTTAAATGCTAGTAAAACAATCTCGATCTCTGACACTTTCTTTGACACTTTATTGAAGATACTGTGTGTGTGTGTGTGTGTGTGTGTGCGTTAATGCCAGGTATTTATCAGGCATAACACCGTAACACCAGCGCGGCAAAAAGTTACTTCACTTTGATGGGCAGCAAAACAAAGGCAGAGTATCGTAAGTTAACTGGAACGTTCATGAGTGCAGCGAAACCAAGGCAAAGAACCGTAACTGATGTTATTGGATTCTGCCTTGGCTTCTCTAGGGCTTTTGGAAGTTACGGCGAAGACGACCCCCTATTTTCTCCGAAAAACAGAAGAGTTCATTCAAGATATTTGGCCACATGATAAAGCAGACCTTAACTGTTCCGAAAATGAAAAAAAAAAAACATTTTCGAAAAAATTGAAGTTACGGTCTTTTGCCTTTGCACGGCAGAATAGCATTAGTTAAGTCACAAAGATTCTTCTGCTAACATTATGATTATTGCTAGCTAGATAAGCAAACTATCTATCACTAGGCAATACCATACTTTATTTACCCATTACAAGTGGAACAGCATTTGTTGATTTCTTAATCTGGGTCTGAAATATACCAAAAGAAATTGCTGGTGTTTTTTTTGCCATAACAACCGTGAGCTAATCTGGAGTTAACCTTAGCTAACATGCTAGTTTTTCTAACGATTGATAAAAAGAAGAAAAAAAAAAACTTTATTTCAGAATTGTCTTCCAAATTAAATAAGGTTGCTCAACTTGTAATTTTGGCAATTCGCAGAATTTTATTGCTACATGTCAGTCTGTAACATGAAGGCATAACTGATTCAACCATTAAAACCATATATCCTCTGAAAGCTTATACCCTCAGGATGTTATCTAATGAGACAAGAGACACGTCCATCTCTCCATATTAGTATGCTGCCCATGCATAATAAATTCGGTATTGGTAAATGGAGTAGGCTATATGGCTGATACTTTTTTGGGCTGTGCCACTTAGGGAAACTGATTCAACCACCTAAAACCATGTATTTTCTGAAAGCTTAGTTACATCCTAAGGATGTGATCTGTGGAAAAGACTACAGGTTTGAACACACATTTTATCATTTCTGAACTGTCCAGTCATCAATGCATCTCCATGTCTCCTGATATAGGTGGTTGAGATTGAGAGTGAGTCAGAGGCAGGGGCAGCATGCAGGGGCAGTGGAGACAGCTGTTGCTGAGGTGAGTGGTGAAAGGTGACAGTTAGTTGAAGATGTCCCATTGCTTATTGGGAAGTTTAGTTTTCAAAATATTTTATTTACCAGCCCCTCAGTATATGTATAGCAACTATGGTAAATAGTTGTGGTAAATGCACCAGAATGCGGGAAATTGCATCTACATCTTAAAAAAATTCTAGGGAGAAACCCCCAGACCCCCTGCATAATGTGTCCCCCCCACTCTCTAAATGCTGCTGACGGCCATGGCTACACTGCCGTGCAAAGGCAAAAGACCGTAACTTCAATTTTGTCGAAAATGATTTTTTTTCATTTTCGGAACAGTTAAGGTCTGCTTTATCATGTGGCCAAATATCTTAAATGAACTTGTCTGTTTTTCAGAGAAAATAAGGTTGTTGTCTTCACCGTAACTCCCAAAAGCCTGCTTTGGCTTTAGAAAGCCAATGCAGAATGCCGTAACATCAGTTACGGTTCTTTGCCTTTGTTTTGCGGCACTCTAAAACGTTCAAATGGAGTTACGGTTTCAATTGAACTAATATGTAACCGAGCAACAACAAACACATCTAGCATTAGCCTAGCCTACTCACTGGCATTCAACACCAAACATCCCAAACATGAGTCGTTTGTAAGTATCTTACCCTGGCAGTTAAATCAAAAACACTATTGTCTTGTGAGTCTTGTGACAGGTATCCACGTGTATGTTACATTGGCTTATAAAATACAGAGTTTATATCGTGAAAAGCTAATAAGTGAGCGAAGAAACGGAAGTTACTGTATTTTGCCTTGGCATGACCACCTACGATAGACTATAGTATACTACTGTAACTTCAAAATAGGGGTCAAACGTGCAGTTTAAGATCAACAATTTCAAAGATTTCTAATTTAGATAATGTGTAATCACTAAAACATCAAACTGCTAGATTTCCAGTGTCCTACCTAAAATACATTTGACAGGACAACCGCTTTGAAAGTGCAAAAACTTTGAAGTCGTTTTACTCCGTTCTACACTTCGACGAGTTACGGCCTTTGTAGGGCAGTACAGTACTGTCTTCAATGCCACAGCTATGGCTAAACTTTATTATGTCTTATTACACGGCTGTTCTTAATGCTGTAGAATGCTCCATTCACTCGAATGGGGCTTCCAAACGTTCTGCGGTAAACAATTTTCTCATATTTGACCGTTGCTATGCACATTTGACCGCTGTCAAGGGAAGTGGCCTTTTTGCCTCGGATTCACGTCTTTCGTAGCACTCCGCAAGTAGTCCGGTAACTTTTCAATTCCAGCGTACTCTGTTGCTTAGCGACGTCAGTTGATTTGAAGCCTAAAGAATGTTCAAAGTCTATGAAGTTCAACGTCTTTGGCGAACTATTTCTCTGCTGATCAACAATACGAATGGTAACAAATCCATTGTAAATAGACACACTGTGTTAAGTTTTAAGTTTTACTATTTGAATCGCATATCCATCTGAAATACTGCCAGTGACAACGTTGTTACAGTAGCTTGTTTAAAAGGGGGTTCCTTGTTTCAGAGGGTGTTCTTAATGA
Organism: Hypomesus transpacificus; assembly: GCF_021917145.1. Taxonomy (NCBI): domain Eukaryota; kingdom Metazoa; phylum Chordata; class Actinopteri; order Osmeriformes; family Osmeridae; genus Hypomesus; species Hypomesus transpacificus. The sequence goes on from NC_061066.1 coordinate 6,062,487, forward strand.
ATTCTGCAATATGAGTAGGCTAAATGCTTGAAAATATCACTAGAAGGGAAAACGGACCCACCTGCAACCGACGCAAGCAAGCACACCCTACAATTTCTCCAGAAATTGTACACTCTCTAGTTAATCTTTTTCTCCCATTGGAGTCTATGGAAGCCCCTAGAACCATCTGGTAAAAAGTTGTGAAATTTGGCACACTCATTAAGCACAGTCCCCTCTTTATATTCACCAAGTTTCATGTCTCCCATTTGAGCACTCAAGCGCCACCAACGGGTCAAAGTTGGACTTGTGTTTACACACGTAACTTTTGAACCGTATGACCGATTTTCAAAAATGAGGTACCTTAATAATCTTAATCTTCCCCAGAATTGGCACAGATCATCGTCAGACCAACCGTCACAGAAGTTATCAAAGGATATTTGATTTTCAAAACCGTTTGTCCGGTACAGCCAATCAAAATCGGCAACAAAGCAACCAAACAGCCAACCAAATCTTTGAGAAATCAACACCAAACTTGGTATGTTGACTCGGAATCGTCGTATGAGGATGTCCAATTAATTTGGTGTCATGTGATCACTGGGCGTGGCCGCAGGAAGCAAAACTTTGTTTTGGCCAATAACTGTTGATTTGTTTGCTTTTATTAAGTGTTCCTTTGTCTCTTGATATGGTGGAACATCCCGTGTGTGATACATGATAACTTTTGATAATAGCCGAATTGATACGGCCGCCATTTTGAATTCATTGAAAAACGTTTTTTCTTTACTCCTCCTACACATGTTGTCCAATCTTCACCAAATTCGGCAGAGAGTATCTTCAGACCAAGCCTCACAAAGGCCTTCACATGATTTTTAGATTTTCAGAACCGTTTGCCCGGTACAGGCAGTCAAAATGTGCCAAAAGGTGCGTTCGACATGGACTGCAGCTGCATGAAACGACCGGCGAGAGTAGCCGCTTGCAGTCGAGTTGAAAACGGCTCTGTGAAGTCGGACATTCCAGCTTCTCGTGGTTTGCTGCGTTGATGTCAGTCATGGCCGATCAAGCGCTGTTTGCTTACTTTACTTTATTTATAATTTAACTTGGTCTTTCCGTTAGTGAAGAGGCTGACTAAAACCTTTTCTTCAACACATTTTTAATTCAATTAAACTTTTTTAAGCGTTGGCGAAACTGAAGGTGTCCGAATATTCCAAAATACGCGTCAAAGTTGTCGTGTGTGAGTCTGGCCAATCATGAAATAGATGTGTCGTCACTTGAACCCGTGCAGTTGCTCTTGAGAAAATGCACTCAGCTACACAGCCGGCAGTTCTCTAATCGATCTCACGGTACTTTGATGGCGACGTCACAGTGACGTGTCCTCGGCGCCGTCTCAAGTCGGACAAAAAGTCTAACCAGAGTGCACTTTTTCAAGTCAGCCGCCTGCAACCAGCTGCGGCGCCGCATGAAGTCGGGTCATGTCGAACGCACCTATTAAGCCAGCAAACAGGAAGTTGGGTCGTATCTCAGCAAATCTTTGATGGATTCACACCGAACTTGCTTCATGCACTCAGAACCCTGTTCTGAAGATTTCCAAAGTGTTTTATGGGTCATTTGACTGCTTGGCCACCTCATTGCTGCTTGCAGCTATATTTATATTTATTATTATATTATATATTATATTTATTTATTTTATCCTAAACTGTTGCATGCATATTTTTCAGTTTTAAGTACATTGAGAGCAATTAAACCCAGAAAAAATTCCTTGTATGTGGAAATGTACTTGGCCAATAAAGATGATTCAGATTTACTGACAATTTCGGTATACTAACACATAATATCAATTGGTTACTGGTGTGTTGCATCATGTATATGTCTCATAATTTATTAACATTCATGTATTACATGATTAACCTATAACAATAGGCAGCCATATTGTGAAGCAGAGCTAAAAATGGCTATGCTAGCTGCGTACTGTAGCCTAATGATTGAGGACTATTGTTCTACTGAACATTTAACTTTCGACTGTTGAAGTAAATTGTTAAACACGTTTTTGTATTCATCAGCCCACTTACAATTCACCACGTTAACAACATATGTTATGTTCTGTGTACTTATATGTTATGCCAGGTTGCTTTGCTTCTTGTCCTAAGAATTTAAGTGCTTATACTCATCCTGATGTTGTGATTAGTTGACAACATATCATCTATCACGTGGTATGTAGCCTATGCTTTGCATCAAAATCATTCTTAAAAATAGCGAAAGTATCTTCGAGGGTTTCATGTTTTAAAAATAGGCGTTCTGCTTCCTGTTAAAAGACAAACAGTCCGTCCCGTCCAATCAGGAGGGTCCGTCTTCTGCTAGATAGGCCCTACCTTTTCCGTCAGAAGTTAATGTTGTTGTGTTTTCCTATTTGCCATTGTGTTTTCCTATTTGCCGTTGCGTTTTCCTAATTGCCGTTGTGTTTTCCTATTCGCCGTTGTGTTTTTCTATTTGCCATTGTGTTTTCCTATTTGCCATTGTGTTTACCTATTCGCTGTTGTGTTTTACTATTTGCGTTGTGTTTTGCTATTTGCCGTTGTGTTTTGCACTTCAGGGCCACCGTAGGACTGTCATCATGCCTCCTACCTTTGCTGTTTATCAATCCGAAGAACGCTGAGAACGCAAGTACATTCTTTTGAAGAACGTTCTGGCAAGCCTCCTTGCGAGAATGGTCTTGCAAGGACGCAAGGACGGAGAATGAATTGAGATGGTTAGGGTTTTCCTGGACTCGCAGCATTATGATAACACTGACTAACTACAAAAACTAGATAACAAAGCAAAAAAATTGTCCGTCTACCTGTAATTTTACGTTTTCTGTAGCCCTTGCTAACTTACAGTGGCCGGGTTTCCCAGATTCGATTGTTCTTAAGGACTTAAGAAGGCTCTTAAGAAGGGTTCGGCTAAGAAGGAGTGCTAAGATAGAGGTGTTTCCCAGACGCGTTCTTAACTGCCTGCCCGCCAAAGAAGCTTCTTAAGAAGCTCTTAGTGGGAGCTGTCCACCGCCGTGGTGTTGAAACTAAATCAATCGATGCCAGGAAAATTGATCACCCACCACTTTATCAGCGCACGAATCACACACACAACACCGTGTGGTCCCAAGGCCGTAATCATAATACACATTCCCCCCCAATATTCAAATCTGGTCAAAATGTCCCCCCCAATATATTGATATAAAAATATAAATGTGCTACGCTACGACAGGCAACCACGCACGCTGTCCGAAATTATCATAACTAATTTAATTTGTACCCCCCAATGTTGACTCCAGGGCTACGGCCTTGAGCCCTATACATGATAGTTGATATGGGTTGTGTGATGGTAGTGGTAGTGGGTTTATTGTTGGGAGGGTGGTGCTGATATCCGTGCTTGGTGACTGGTGGTGACGGCGAAGGGGCTGATAGACATCAAAAGAGATTGACAAGCTCCTCTCTGGTCTGGACACCAGCTTGGTAGAGTGCTGCTCGGGATTTGCGGGGGGCGAGGTTTGGGGCCTCGTCTTCCGATGATTCCCCATCTTCATCCTCAGGAGGCGGCTCATCTGCTCCAACGTGCACTGCTTTGTTGTGCAGCATGGCTGTGACAACAATCATGCGGAAACATTTTACAGGTGACAAGCGCAGCCCCCCCGACAAATGATGGATACATCGGAAACGACCCTTCCACCTGCCAAACACCCATTCAATGTGGGTCCTGGTGTGTGTGTGGGCCTCATTGAACCTATCCTCCTGTGGTGTTGCTGGGTTGATCATCGGTGTCACGAGGTAACTCCGGAGAGGGTAGCCACTGGAGGAAGACGCTCCTGCCGAACTCTCCTCTCCCAGCCTCAGCCACAGCTGATTTGGCCCACACGAAGCTGTCGTGTGTGCCTCCTGGCAACGATGTCCGTGATGAGGCCATCGTGGTCCACTGCCACCTGGGTGTTGATGGCAGCGTAATGTTTCCTCCCAATCCAGCACGGATCCACCAGGGAGGGATTGTGGATTGGGATCAGTGTGCCATCCACGACACCGATTACCCGGGGGATCCCAGCCATGGCATGAAATCCACTGTGGACCTGGCGGATCTTGTCCCGTGTGGTGGGCATTTGGATGTGTCGGGGCATGGCGCAGGAGGATCGGTGTCACGGCTGCCACACCCCGTGAAACCGATGCCTTGCTGAGGATGGTGCCATCCCCCATCTTATCTAGGTGGACTTCAGCAACGCCATTACATATAGACTGAGGTGGAGCCTCGATCTCTTGATGAGGTTCCAGCCAAGTTCAATTACACCTGTCAGTTTCCCTGTTATCTGTGAAATACCACAGGGTTGTTGATGTTTTTATATCTAATGTAAACTAATGCAGATGCCGAATGTTTGTGAAAACGTAATGAGTGATAGTAATGTTTCATTTTATTTATGTAGCTACAGGAACACATGGGCAATTATTTATTTTAATATCGTTATTTTTCTTCTTATGCTATTATTTTGCATATGTCAAGTCACCATCCGATGCATCCTCGATAAAAGGGGCGGATCAGGAACATTTCCGGGTATTCCGGCGTTCTTGGCGACTTGTGTTCTTTGGATTGGAATCGTTCTTGGGCAATAAAAGATTACGTCAAACGAGTTCGCAAGAACACAAAAACGGAAAAAAACGTTGATTGATAAACAGCCCTTATTTGAGGAGCTTACATTTCTGACAGCGATGGATCCAAGATTGAATTAAGTCTGTTGCCTTGTCATGCATCTGAGCTAGCCCAGCTGTCGTGCACTCAAACCTTTTCCAGGTGAGTAATCCAAAGTGGCTTCTACCTTTTCCAAATGGTCGAGATTTTTACATTGTCCAAAAGGTCGGGGTTTTTACTTTGTAGCGACAATCCAGTCCTACCACATTATTTGCTTCTGGGTGCGGGGGATCCAGTTATAACGCAACATACAGAACCAATGTCCAGACTGAAGTATGTTTGGGGTGTTCCCCATTTGGGTTTATTAAAAATAAACCCAAATGAAGAATTATGTAGTCCAGGATCCGGGTGGTGGTCTATGGCAGCAGGATGGATAGATATGTAGTAAGGCCTGTAATATTAAAGCGGTAAAAATCATCACCCTAGCTTCCAGTACAATGGTGCGTGTGTCCCTATATACCCTTTGACCCGCCACCGCCACCTATGGCCGAGCCGAATATAGGTCACCTGTGCCCAAACATAAACGAACCACCACAAATCACCACCACCACAAATCACACTCAAATGAAACAAGACCAAGCCCTATTAACCCCATAGGAGAACAATAATGGCTCCTACACATGTTATGTTATGACAATATATTATATATATTATGAAATGCAATTCAATGTGGAAGTAATCCAAGTATTAAGAATACGTTACTCAGATTGAGTAATGTAACGGAATACGCTACAAATTAATTTTTTGGGCATGTATTCTGTAACGGAATACGTTTTGAAAGTATCCTTCCCAACATTGCATATCTATGACATTACTGTGCTGTCCGCAGTCAAATCTTGAACGTGTTGCTCATTGAGTATCTGTGGGTTTCAAATGCATATTTTGTGTTCTCCAACACAGTGGTTCCCAACCCTGGTCCTCAGGGCACCCCTGTCCTGCATGTTTTAGATGTTTCCCTGCTCTAACACACCTGATTCAAATGAATGGGTCCTTATCCAGCTCTGCAGAAGCCTGCTGATGACCATTCATTTGAATCAAGCAGGGAAACATCTAAAACATGCAGGACAGGCGTGCCCTGAGGACCAGGGTTGGGAACCACTGCTCTAACATTTTCTAGACGTCTGTGATGTCGACTGCTATCACTATCATTAAGAGAGAGCGAGCACAGTTCCAGGGATGTTGGGTTATGGTGCTAATAACTATATAATCTAATAGCACAAACTGTGCTATTATGTGGTGTGCCTCCATAACACTACACAGAAACACAAAAAGACAGACTCTGATTTTTATGTGTTGGAGATTTTAATGTTTGTAATAGTGTGATTCTGTTCCAGCGTCTAGATGGTCCCATGCGAACAAGGGGGCTGCATTCCCCTGGCCTGGGGCAGGGGGGTGGTGCATGGGGTGTGGAGGGTACGGAACACTGGGCCAGACATTTTCAGGGTCCCAGGTCTATTCGCAGCAGAACAGTCCTGTTGTTTAGGTTAAACCAAGGGTTCCCAATCCTGGTCCTGAGGGCCCCCTGTCCTGCATGTTTTAGATGTTTCCTTGCTCCAACATGCCTGATTGGAACCCCTGGGTTAAACAATACCTGATTCACATGCAGGGTGAGGTCATTGGAAACAACTTCTTCATCTGGATGATTGTTTCTTGCCAGTGATGCAAGGATAGTGAGATACAGGAAGAATACTAAGTGAACAAGACCAGTTTTGTCTACGAAATGGGTGGTAAGACCATATAGGACCGGAAATGTGATGGACATTATTGTTTGACATCAGTTTTTTGCTGAGGGAACGGGTATGTGACCAAGGAGGTACAGGACGGGGTAACAGGGTTGGTCAGTGTTTACTGGGTGCAAACAGAGAGATTCCTGTCACCCAGGGGTGAGATTCTTCTGAGACGGAGGGATGGGTGGGAGGAGGGAGGGAGAGCACAAGCAATGGGCCAATTAACCTATTGGATAGTCCCCCCCAAAGATTCATTGACACACATGCTGTTCTTGACCTGCTGACCCAACCTAACCTGTGCTGCCGCCAATAATTTGGGAAAGCAAGGAACAAAAACAGAACTTTCTTATTCTTTCCCACAGATCTCAGTTGTGCTGTTTATGGCCTGGACAGTCTGGGTAATCGGGTGTTTTATCAGCTGTCTCTGGCACTGAGAGGAAGAGAGAGAGGGATCGATGTCAAAGCCACAAGGGCAGATGATTCAGCCCTTGCACCACTCTATTCTGAGCAGAGAACACCAATTAATCAGCTTTATTTAGTGCGCGTGTGCATGCAAGAGAGAGCGAGAGACGGACAGTGACTCGTGGGAGACTAAGACTGGGTTGCACCAACAATGATCAACTCTTAAATTGAGTTTAAACCAGGTTTGTATTTTTATCCAGTTGCACCAAACTTTAAACCTAGTTTAACCTTAGTTAACAATTAATCCTGGGTAAATCTAACCCTTTGACAATCTCTGTTTAATTTCCATTTAAATCTAGATTAAATTTAAATCTGTTGCACCAGTCGTTTTAAACCTAGTCTAAACCTGGATTAGCTGTTATATTTAAACCACCCCTGGAGGAGGTTTATCTCAGTTTTATTGACAACATGGCTGCATATTTTCGCTGGATGGGGTTAGAGGAAAGAGTTCCTCGCAGGAAAATTAGAGTTAGGCTAAACCCAATTGAATTCTATGACAACAGTGAGTTTTCACAGCGGTATAGATTTACAAAAGAGTCTGTCATATACCTAAATGGGAAGGTTGGACCAGCAATCAAGCATGGAAGTGAGAGGAATTTTGCTATGCCACCGCTTCTCCAGCTCCTAGTTGCTTTGCGATTTTATGCTACAGGGAGTTTTCAGATGGTTGATGGAGATCTTTTCGGAGTTCATAAATCCACAGTCTGCAGAATTGTCAGCAGTGTCCAAGGCAATTGCAAGTTTAAAGGCTCAGTACATTCACTTTGTACCAAGGAGAGAGACAACAGCTGGATTCTATGGGAGAGCAGGTTTTCCGGGAGTAATTGGGGCTATCGACTGCACCCACATTCCCATTACCAACCCAGGTGGTGAGAATGGGGAGCTGTTTCGGAATCGAAAGGGCTACTGCTCAATTAATGTCCAAGTTGTGTGTGATGACCAGGCCCACATCACACACATTGTTGCAAGATGGCCAGGATCCACACATGACAGCCGAATCTTTGACAACAGTCAACTTTGTGCACTGCTGGAGAGAGAGGAGATCCGTGGACATCAAGTGGGGGACAATGGCTATGCATGTCGCCCATACCTGATAACTCCACTTTTGAACTCTGAGACCCAGGCAGAAAAAAACTACAACTACTCGCACATTCAAACAAGAGGGGTAATAGAGAGGGTGTTTGGGGTGTGGAAGCGGAGATTCCCATGTATACAGGAGGGACTCCGCACAAAACTGGACACTACCCTGACCATCATTGTTGCAGTAGCTGTTTTGTACAACTTTGGGAAGAGAGTAGGAGATGAGCTCCCCGAGGAGGATGAGCACCCACTTGAGGATGATCTGGAAGATGCTCAAGTGCAGGTTATTGCAGCGTAAATAAGGTCAGTATTGGCAGAATATTGTTATATTTTGATTGATATGTGCACTTATACAATAGATTACCTTAACCCATACTTATTAACTAATATGCTTCTTACTTTCTCATCCATACAGGCAGGAACTAATAAGAACAGCAAGACAAGGGGACTGCCAATTTGATTGAAAGAAACATTTTACTCCAATAAATACATTACACAATTTCAGTTTCAGAATTCATTCAAAAATCTTTCTATTTCTTGTGACTGTCTTAGATCCAGTAGCCTCTGCTTCTGAAGAGTTAGGACCTCTTTCTGTAGCAACAGGACATCTTTTTTAATTTTTGCATTTTCAATGTCGAGCATGCATCTCTCCTTCTCTAATGTGAGAAGCTCCTGGTGAGAGCTAAGCTTAGGGTGCTTAGCAGGGGGCTCCACAGGTGATGCTGCTGCTTTGTTGTTTCCATGAGGCTCCACTTGCTTCAGTACGATGATAGTGTCAGCTAGACAAAACCAAAAAACATATAAAACATTAGGAAGCTACCTACAACTGTATATGCACAATGCACTTTACTCTTGAGGTCCAATGACATAGGAAATAACTGATTTAATAAATTACCATAGGCTACTAAAGAGAACATGGAACTGTTATTTCTGTAGTATGATGTGCTATTCAATTTGAAAATGATTAACATCTGAGGGGTATGTTCAGTAATACATAGGCTCTAACAAATGCTTTGTAGGCAAAATTATAGCCTATTTTCGTTATTTTTGTCACGTTATTGCTGCAACCAACAGCGTTGAAGTTTGTAGTTACTTACTTGCAGCTTCTGTGGCTGTACTGTCATCTAATGCGCCATCATCGTCGTAGGGGTTGGGGAGGGGGGAAATCTGCTGCGGGATCATGTCAATTATCTTCTTTGACAGAGGATCCGTAGCATTGATTGGTGGTCCTCCGCCGGTTTGAAATTGGCTACTCCTTTTAGCCCAAGAACAATCAATCACACCACAATCTTACTTACATTGGCCGGGTTTCCCAGTTTCGTTAAGAAGCTCTTAACGCTAAGATCTTCTTCAGAACGTTCTAAAAGCATTCTAGAGCGCCCTTAGAACGTTCTTAAGAAGATCTTAGCGTTAAGAGCTTCTTAACGAATCTGAGAAACCCGGCCAATGTAAGTAAGATTGTGGTGTGATTGATTGTTCTTGGGCTAAAAGGAACTGTGAAGCATTTATCTGTGGATTCTTGATCTCCAGAGACCTTCTCCTCAGCTCTGGCTTGTCCTACTCCTCCTTCCTCACCTCTTGCTTTCTATCTCTGGTTTACAATAATCATGGTAGAGTAGGTAAGCGTTAATCTTCATTTGTAATTGATTTCATTCATTTGTAATATGATTAAATGTTAGTTTTTTCCTAGGGCGGCAGATTGTTTCACCTCAGTGATTGATATCCTGTTGAGTTTGTATTAATGAGAGACTGGTCTGTGGTCCGCCAGAGAGAGATGGTAACTTTCCAGCCTCTGTGGTTGTTTATAGACCTACGGGCCACTCCCTCCAGGCTACTCTCTCAAGGCTGCCCACTTGAAAGGAACTGCTGCCCAGAAGGAGGATACTGACAGAGAAGGAGAACCCCTTCCCCCACACAGCACATGGACCCTACAAACCTATCACAGGCAGCCTTGCTGGACGAGACCCTATTACATTATCGCCCTATACAAAAACAGTACTTCTACCTTGTTCATTTGTGGTAACCAAGGTAACAAAGGGGTCAGTTTTGAAGGTTTGGAATATTCTAGATGCTTTGTGTACAACAGATGGCATGTGTTGGAATCACCAGGTGGCACAAGGTACCCATGGGTAAGCAAAAAGTGGTTCACCATGCCAATGTGAGCAGTGTGCATATATGGCATAGTAATGACACGAGGGAAAACATTAGTCAAAGGCATTTTAAGTTTGTTTCTGCAGAATTTTATTGTAAAATCAGAATAACTGATGAACCACACTGGCCAAAACACCTCATGGTCCGTATATAATTAATCATGTTGGTGAGCAGTCCTGAAGATGAAGAGAGATCCCCATAAGGATAATAGATTTGGAGAGAGTGAGTCCAGGTGTGTTGCCTTAGTGATAGCTGGAAGAGTATTATGGGGGTTGTTGAAATGCATAAATAAATAAATACAGTACAAGAAGCCTGTTGGAAAGAGACTGTCAATGTTCATATAGTTACAGTACTCTCTAAGGCAGAGTAGGTGCAATGTCTCTCCCAAGGAACACATATGCACACATATTGAATGCAAATGCTTACAGTACTGTTCACACACACACATACACACATATTGAGAGAGCAGATGCAGATTACAGTATATGAACCTCTCAAATACCCAATCCAATTCACTCAATGAAACAGCCGGACAACATGATACAGCGTCAATAGCAGAGAAGCTAAGGGGAACTTAAAATAAGTGCTTAAAAATACATGAACACACATAGAGTACTCAAAAACATACACACACCATCCGGCAACTGATGAAAACACTGGAAGCAGCCCACTGATGGTTCAGGGACTGTGGTTTGGAAAGGTGTACAACCTTCTCAAAGATAAACAAAAAAAGCACTAAGTTTTTGAAGGGAAGATCTGAACACAGCAGATCTGTAAACAACACCCCCCGCACCCCCATCAACTCAACATCCAGGGGTGGTCACCAGTCATGTGACATACATGTGTGTGTGTTTCCATATGCCCTTGTAGTTTGACCAATGGGCTAAATAAAGTGCTCTAAAAACTGAAGATGGCTGAGAAGGCACTCGTTGTGTGACTTGGTTCTGACATGGTGAAGAAAATGACTTTAGGGGAGGTTAGGCAACCATGTAGATTGGTATAACAACAGACCTATTCATTGAACTGACCGGACTGAAGTTTGAAGAATGCGTTGAACAATTAAAGCTTCAACTCGTCAATTTACTGATACTTTTTGCCAGTAAACATGCATGTGGTATGCTGCCATGTATATGTGATCACATATAGACAACGGAATGTGTAGAAAGATGTGACACATAAGGAAAGAAAAATAACTACAAAATAATTTTGAACCAAACAATGAACAAGTATTCCAGGCTTTGTTCTTCTGTGAGCTTGACATCAGAACTGACAGGTATTTCACTGTGGCTGAGGCTTGATATTTGAATATTCATAGAGGCATTACAAGCAAGTTATTTTAAGAACAATGACACATGAAACAGAGCAGTGAGTCTCCTATAAGTAACACAGAGTTATAATGACAATTGGTTGAAAAGATAAATACAGGTGCCTGGCAATATCTATAATAAGTGAACTTCCACTTTCCCATCTTGAGAGATGCAACATTTTGTGGACTTGTTTTTAAATACATGTAGCTGTAAGTTACTTCTTGTCAATCTGCATTTAGCATTGTTGTAAAGTAAGTAACATGAATACAAACGTTTGCCACAGAATAAACACCCACTTATAGGTAACAGCAAGGGTAACAACTGGAACTTAAAAAGGTTCAAACATACTCAATCTTGCCAGGATGACAGTGGGCCCTTCGGGATTCCCTTTTAGGATTTTCACCAACCTGCCCTTTTCCTGCTGTGAAGGTAGGGACCCTGACCAAAAAAACAACCATGTACAGCATCTCGAGTAAAGGGGTGGGACTGAAGAGAAAGACGAGAAGGATGGCCAGAGAGAGAAAGAGAGAAGATTAGGAGGGCAGGAGAGAAGAGAAGGAGGGCAGGAAAGAGAGAGAGAGGGAAAGTGAAGAGAAAGATGGCCAGATATTGGGGAGAGAACAGAGAGAGGGCAAGTGAGAGAGAGAGGCCTCTGTTTGAGCTTGTTTTGAGCATCAGCCTTTGTGTAAACTGTTCATGATGTTTTTGTGTGAGTCTTTGAGATAGACTACATACAGGATCTGATATAGCACAACCCCCCCTGAAATACAGTTTAGATACTGACTAAGATGCAACATGCCAACAACGTCAGCAGGAGCGTTTATAAACCAGCTGTGTGTTTGTGTGTGTCTGTGGGCATTTGAGCATTTGTAAAATAAAGGAGGTAGGAGAGCTGAAAAGGCATATATTCATAGTTTTCAGTCACATGACATCCGGGGTGACCTGGAGGGCAGAAAGATGCTGGCGTTGGCGGCTCACACCGTTGAGACGCAGCAAACGCCGACAAATGTACTTTACACGTTTCTTTGGATCACCTCTTAGCTAAAGAAAATGAAATATATGGACACAATCTGTAAGTGTTGGGCACTTGCAATTCATACACAGCACCCGCTGCCGTATTTCTGCCCCTAAAAACCGCAAGGTTTTTATATATGTGATGACTGTAATATCATTACTGTACACTAGCTAACCCCTCTCTCTTAGAGTCAACTTTTCCTTTCATTTTTACTTATTGCAACCTCAATTCCAAAAAAGTTGGGATGCTGTGAAAAACTTTACAAAAACAAAGGACCAAATGAATATGAAAAACCAATCAGTCTTAACACAAGCCTCACACATTGTCTTTGTTTTACATTCAGTTGAATATCGGTGTAAAGGGATTTCCAAATAATTAAATTCCAAATGCATTTAGAGTTTAGTTGTGTCTAACTCAACAACCCAATTATTTAGCTAACTAGCTAAAGTAAAACCACTAAGACCACTGCAGTTGGTCGCCTCGATACACAACAAACTATGTCAAACCGATTACATAAAGATGTAATGAAGGGAATCAGATGGCTGAGCGGTGAGGGAGTCGGACTAGTAATCCTAAGGTTCCGGACTAGTAATCCTAAAGTTGCCGGATTGATTCCCCGCCGTGCCAAATTACATTGAGTCCTTGGGCAAGGCACTTCACCCTACTTGCCTCGGGGGGAATGTCCCTGTATTTACTGTAAGTCGCTCTGGATAAGAGCGTCTGCTAAATGTAAGATGTGTTTTATAGCAAAAAATACCATCACAATTATACCTGTATATTCTTGTGTTTAACTTTACTTGAGCTTGATGAAGTGTTAGCTGCAAACAGAGGAGACAGAGGTAACGTTAGGTTTAATGCCACAAATCCACAATCTCCTCCTCTCTGTGTTTTCTTTATCGGACGAAATTCTAAAGAAGCCCACGATTCGATTACTGCATACGATACAACAACCACTATCCGGCATTTTGGCAACACAAAAGCAACAGACTCAAAGAAAATGGATGTTGATGATTATAATGGGTGGCGAGCAGCGGAAAGTCATTTTTGCCCTCCAAGGGGGCGTGGCCCTTGGAACATGACGTCACGTGAAAACTATGAATTGTTGTTGTAAGTGGATGGGGGTTGTGGATGTAGGCCAAACCAGTAGCCCTCTCCAACATCACATCCAGATGTGGAGTTGGGTTACAGACCTTGTTCCTCCTAACCAGTTGCTCATTATACCTCAACATACACACATGCACGGCTGTTATATATCAAAAGCGACACAAATTGCTGCCATACTGCCTGTCCAAACGAAAAAATTATATAATCACTCCTCAACTGTGTCCATGTACAGTGCCCTCCAAAAGTATCGGAACAGTGAGGCGAATTCCTTTATTTTTGCTGTAGACTGAAAACATTTGGGCTTGACATCAAATAATGAACGTGAGACCAGAGATCAACGTTTCAGCTTTTATTTCCAGGTATTTACATCAGGATCTGATGCACAACTAAGAAAATATCACATTTTGTTTGAATCCACCCATTTGTCATGTGATCAAAAGTATTGGAACAGATATACTTAAAACATATTTAAGTGAATAAGACTTAATATTTAGTTGCAAATCCTTTGCTTTCAATAACTGCAGCAAGTCTGTGACCCATTGACGTCACCAAACTTTTGCATTCTTCCTTTTTGATGCTTTCCCAGGCTTTCACTGCAGCCTCTTTCAGTTGTTGTTTGTTTTGTGGGGTTCCTCCCTTCAGTCTCCTCTTAAGCAGGTAAAATGCATGCTCTATAGGGTTTAAGTCTGGAGATTGACTTGGCCAGTCTAATACCTTCCATTTCTTGCCCCTGATGAACTCCTTTGTTGTTTTGGCAGTGTGTTTTGGGTCGTTATCTTGCTGCATGATGAAGGCTCTGCCAATCAGTTTGGTTGCATCTTTCCTTAAATTGGCAGACAAAATGTTTCTGTAGACTTCCGAGTTCATTTTGCTGCTGCCATCATGTGTTACATCCTCAATGAAGATTAATGAGCCCGTCCCAGAAGAAGCCATGCAAGCCCAAGCCATGACATTACCTCCACCGTGTTTCACAGATGAGCTTGTGTGTTTGGGATCATGAGCAGTTCCTTTCTTTCTCCAAACTTTAGCCTTTCCATCACTTTGGTAAAAGTTAATCTTTGTCTCATCAGTCCATAAAACTTTGTCCCAGAATTTTTGAGGTTCATCTCTGTACTTTTTGGCAAATTCCAGCCTGGCCTTCCTATTCTTCTTGCTAATGAGTGGTTTGCATCTTCTGGTGTAGCCCTTGTACTTTTGTTCATGAAGTCTTCTGCGAACAGTAGATAGTGATACCTTCACTCCTGCCATCTGGAGGTTGTTGCTGATCTCACTAACAGTTGTTTTAGGGTCTTTCTTTACAGCTCTCACAATGTTTCTGTCATCAACTGCTGATGTTTTCCTTGGTCTACCTGTTTTGACGTCTGTTACTTAGTACACCAGTAGTTTTCTTCTTCTTCAGGACATTCCAAATGGTTGTACTGGCTATGGCCAATGTTTCTGCAATGGCTCTGATTGATTTTCCATCTTCTCTAAGACTCACAATTGCTTGTTTTTAACCCAAAGACAGCGCTCTGGTTTTCATGTTGTTTTCACCTCTGAATACAGTCTGCCTAGACAAAACCTATCTTACCCAATCTGAACCTGAGTGTAGACATTCAGTGGTATTTATTGATTGAATAATGTATGTAATAGGACACACCTGGGCAACAAAACACACCTGTCAGTCACATGTTCCAATACTTTTGCTCACGTGACAAATGGGTGGGTTCGAACAAAAAGGTGATATTTTCTAATTTGTGCATCAGATCCTGATGTAAATACCTGGAAATAAAAGCTGAAACGTTGATCTCTGGTTTCACATTCATCGTTTGATGTCAAGCCCAAATGTTTTCAGTCTACAGCAAAAATAAAGGAATTGGCCTCACTGTTCCAATACTTTTGGAGGGCACTGTATACCCAAGCAGTAACAGATATTACCCTGTAAAACATATCTGTCTTTAGTCAGAATAAAAAATAAATTACATTTAAAAAAGTATCATGACTTCTCTCCCTGACTCTGCCTGCTTTTCTGTCTCACTTTCAATACACTCGCAAAGTAAAAATCTATTTCAGCTACCTAGTCACATTGAGTAAAAATGACCTCTAGACATGACCTAACAATGGCAGTTTCAACCCGCTAGTATGACTGACTTTGGCAGGTTAATATAGACCATTATCACTTGTATTCAGTTGCAGTTGTGGTTGTCTGTATTGTTGCTATGTATAGTCAGACCCTCGTTATCTTAGCAGACCTCTATTCTCACTGTTTGAATGACACTGATATGAGTTTAGCTGACCCTGTCTCATCCATGGCATTGTCAGTGTTCCAACCTTTTTGGCACCATGTTTGACTGCAGGGAATGGGATAATAAAGCATAAAATCCCATGAGATAGCTCATCTATTCACGCACAGAATAACAAAGCCTTGGACCTGACGCAATTGTATGCCCTTCATGAATTCTGAATCAATGGAAATCTAGTGAGTTTCCCAGAGACAAATGTGGAAAGACAATAACAACAAACAGACTATTACAACAAAACTTGTAATAACAGTAACAATCTTTTTAAATATCGACAACAAAAGTTAATTTGTCAAGAAACAAAATGTAATCTCTCTTCAACCAAGCAATTTAAATAATATTTTTGTATTGCTGCTCGCAGCAACATTTCAAAAGGCAACATAAACAAAACAGGAAAAAAACAAAAATAACAAAAGATTCTTAACCAAACATTTAAAAATAAATGTGTTTAGTCGTCAGAGAAGGAGTGTAGGGGAGCGTGGCTATAGGCGTGGAAACTGGTTGGTTTGCAAGAGCGGGCAAGATTATAAGACTATCGCCTATCTCCCTTCGGTTAACCCTTTCAAAACCACGCTGGCCATCTCTCCTCTGCTTCTTTCGTAGAAAATGGGAGATAACCCTCCATCACAAGGGCACACACGTATCTTTGTACTTCCTATGGTCCAAAGTCTATAATGTTCTGTGTCAGGGCTGCAGAGAAGGCCATCAGGTTTAAGGAGTTCTAGTTCAAGTTTTCTTCCTAAACCACGGTATGAAGACCAGTGCTGTAGCCAAACACTGTTACAACTCTTGGCCCCAGATTGTTTCAGAATCACTCTCATTTGACGGTTGGATGGAGCTAAGTCAATAGCCAGCTATTGGTGTGGGGAGTGTGTATGTGTGTGGGTAAGGTAGTCAAAATGGCAGCCAGCCAGCTGATAATGCAGGACTCCATCATCGAGACTGAGGGCATGGCATGTCAACAGCAGAGAAAAGGGAGGTGTATGAGCATTTAGTTTTTGTTTAAATTATTGTTATTATTTTCACAATTTGACAAGAGTTTTTCCATCGGTTGGGATTAAATAAACAAGTTCCCATGATGCTTTGGGGTCAGGGCACGTGCAAGGTCGCCATTAGCTGCGTGGAATCCAAATCCGCCGAACTGGTCCAGGAGCTCATTTACATATAGAACACAAAGTGCCGTTTTCCAGGGGAGCCCTGCTCACCTCCTTTCTGTCCTCCTTCTTTCTAACACTCACACACTATTGGATCACCTCACTACCCCCACCCCCTCCTCTCAATCCCATGTCAGAGCAGAGTGGAGACTTACTGACAGACAAGCTGACATCACCACCTACTCTCTGTCTCGAATAGACCCCACCCCCTTGCGGTAGTTTTCAAATAACGTTTTTTCCGTGATAATAGTTCTCTCGCGGTGATTTTGCCTCTCAGCAAAGGACCCTCCTCAGAGTCCCCGGTCCCGTAAATTGCACGCCTCCGCTAGTCCAGATGGAGGTAGCTGGGCGTGGAGTAGTTGAACATGAGGAAGTCCATCTTGTAGAGCTGGTACAGCTGTCTTTGCTGCAAGAAGCTCACGTTGCCGAAGAATTGCGCCGTCATGGCATCCGTGGTGCGGGTGGACTTGGCGTACGACGGGAAGCTCAGTGAATCGCTGGCGCCCGCCAAACGCAGCACGTAGTTGGCGTCCTCCTCCAGAGTTTCATACTTGCCCACCAGGTCATAGTGGACGTGGCATGGGTGGCACAGTTGGTACACCGTCTGCCAGTGCTCATTCAGGGGGCCATCGCGCTGTGTCGCTGGGTCCACCAGGTAATCTGCAAACTCGCGGAACTTGACGTCGGCGCCGTTGGCCAGCGCCTCCTGCGTAGCGTTCTTGCGGTAGCGGCGGACGATGCGAGTGCCAAAGCGTCGGTGAAAGGAGGAGTTGTACTTGAGGGTGAACTTGTTACGGTATGCCGAGACGAGCCTCTCAAAGGGCTCGCGGACAAAAAGGAACTTGAGGTAGGTCTTGAGGCGGTGATTGATCTCCGCGATGCTGTACTGGTTCAGGGTCTTCAAGTTGGAGGGGACGTGGGCTTCATTTGATGGGATCTCCATGGGGTCGCTGGCACAGATAGACACGAAACAGAGGATCAACGAACATCATATCGTTAAGACTACTAGAACTATCCTTTACCCATCATTCTACAACCCCTCTTTCAACCACCCCACCCCCCCATCAGAAAGTCTTTACCCCCCACCAACCTGTATTTCCCGAGGCCTGTCAGTACCATCATGACGCGCTTCCAGTTGGTGCAGGCCACCTTGGGTACGTAGCAGTAGATGAGCTCGTGCTCCTCATCTACTACCAGGTGCTTCAGGTCTCCGGGAGTCAGGACCCGCCGCTTCCGGCTGGACGCACTTTGGGCCCGGCATGACTCCGCCACCTGGTCTCTCCTGGCCTGGTGGAGGACAGCGCTGCCAGAGAGCTCCGACTAGAGGGAAAGAGGGAAGGAGAGAGAGAGAGAGAGGGAGGGGAGGGAGGGAAAAAGCATCAATTGAATTAGTCTACGAGGATATGCCATCATGATTTTCAGATTCGGTGTGCTTCGGCGATGGTATTTGGGATTCAGTTTGTGGCCTGTCATTTACCCACTCATACCCACCCCCCCCCTACTGGGGGGCTTCCGTTCACTTTGCCAAGATGATGATGAGGGGGGGGCAAAGGGTGGTGGCATAATGAGGGAATAAGGGAAAGAAGAAAGAATATAGTGAGATGTAGTGGAAGGAACGAGAGGAAGGGAGGGACGCAATGTTATGCATATGTGTTTTATGCCTGCTTATTGTTTTTCCTCATGACCGAAATTCCTCTCCAGGGCAATGCCAACTGCCCACGTTTCCTGGGAATCAAAATAAATCATTCCCTGCAAGAAAAAAAGAGAGAGAGAGAAAGACAGAAAGAGAAAGGGAAAAGAGAGACATCATGGTAGAGGTACTCTAACATTCTGTGTGTGAGGCAGCACAGACCCCACTTGCAAGGGTTATTCAGTGCTTACTGTATATGTGACTGATTCCCCAAAAGCAGAAACAAAGTGATGAGCCATAGGAAGAAAAGCAAACAAAAAACACAAAAAAATGCCTCTCTCTATCTCTGTGAGATGATTGAGGATAAATGATTCCGACAAATCCCCCCGCCCTGGTTTCTCTTGGTCTTGTCATTACTCTTTTCTTCTCGTCATCTGAGCTGTCACGTCAGAACTGACTGGACTGAGACTGCATGAATACCCGCTCTTTGTTGTGGAATCTCCCTACTTCTCCCCCTTCTGGGAAGTATAACGTGTTAATTCACATGTTTCACCATGTTCACACATTCGTCCTCTTCCAGTGCTGTAATTAGGGGAGGGGGAGAAAAGGGATGAGAGAGAAAGTGAGGGAGAAGGGGGTGAATTCTGTCATATCTGATGAAACTGTAATTTCTTGTCCTCCTCCTGATCGGAAGAGGATGGAAGCCACCCCAGGGGGCTCATGAGAGGAGGATGAGGAGAGCGTTGACTGGTCTCAAGACCTGTCATGCTGTTCCCATGATCCCCTGAGTTCAACAACCCTGAGAGAGTTATCTTGCTATAAGCAAGATAGGTGATAGATTATGTTATGCTCAGAGTACAGGATCCTCAAAATGTTTCTGGAATTTGGTTTAATTTAGGCGCTGGGCTCACCAGAACAACAATGAAAAACCATGGGGATCAAGAGGTATAGCTGTCTAGGCGTATTTCACTCCATTCAGCCAGACCACATTAGTCTGAGGTCGATTAAGATCTTGAAATGCAATCACAGAATCCCCCCAGCCAAGCTCTCTCCTCCTCACACCAAGTCATAATAAGTGGCTACACATAGATCTGCTGAGGATGGCAACAAACACTAACAACATCACAGGCACAGGTGCACTGCTTGCGGAAAGGGGGAAGGGGTGTGTGTGTGATGTATAGAGGTAAGTATCCATACTGTACATCCCCATCACCACCCTATACATGAGTTCCTATATCTTTTGTATGCGTAAGTAAAATGTGCTGGAAATAAGATAGAGAGGACTGGAATGATAGAGAGAGAGGCAGGTTGTATGGTGTGGGACATTAATTCTGGTGAGCTGACAGTGCTGAGAGGCTCAGGAGGCCCATAGGGCATAAGATGTAGCATCGTCTCTCTGTTCTTCACTGGTGTGTGTATATGTGTGTGTGGTGTTTTTGTGTGTGGTGTGGTGTGTGTTATCCAAATTTGGGCCACAGTAGGCAGGCACCAATGCAAGGCGAAGATAAGGAATGTTTTGTTGAGTTTTGTGTGGAAAAACTTGACTGGCCTGCACAGATCCCTGACCTAAACACCATCAAACATGCCATCTACAAGCCATGTCTAATCACCCAACATCAACACCTAACCTCCCCTTTTGACTAGAATTCTACAGGAAAAAAGGTGAACTCAATCTGTGACTGAGGCAGAGCAGGCCCGGTTGTCTAGTGTGTCGATCCATTTACAGGAGTGATAATGGAACTATTAGAGCAGGGGTGTCGAGCTCCGGTCCTCGAGGGCCGCTGTCCTGCATGTTTTAGATGTTTCCCTGATCCAGCTCACCTGATTCGAATGAATGGTCGTTATAACAACCCTTTTAATTGAATCAGGTGTGTTGGAGCAGGGAAACATCTAAAACATGCAGGACAGCGGCCCTCGAGGACCGGAGTTCGACACCCCTGTTTTAGAGGATAGTGACATACATGACAGGGTCCTCAATACATGTTTCGTGGTAGGGAGGTGACTGTGTGAGGATGAATTGACATGATGAACAGGGGGAATGATGAGGAATGGGGGGGGGGGGGGGGGGGGGTGGTACGAGGGGGTAGAGGAGAGATGGTGTGTAGAGTGCTGGTCAAAGAGAGCAGTGTGTGTACCAGCAGCAAAACACAAAGTTTCCACTGATACACTGCACACACACACACTGAAGTCACTTGACTACACACACACACACACACATTGAAGTCAATACACTACACACACACTGAAGTTACTAGACTACACACACCATCCAGGGCGTAGATGGCCGGGTAAAGGAGTCAGAGTTGGACATCTAACACCTCTAATGGCACAGCAAAAATACAAAAAGTAATCCAGGGAGAGAGAGCGAGAAAAACAGACAGATAAAAGAAAGAAAGACTGATTACATCCAATGAAACTGAGAGAAGAAGAAACTACACAATCAATCACTCTGGCACTTTCATCCAATCTCTCTTTCCTCTCTGTCTTAGCTGCCGTTTTGGGTAAGTGACTGTTACAGAGAATTTATCAACTAAGACTGGATTATGACAGTGCTAGAGAACACACCAAATGTCGCTTGGTTCTGCCATTTGACCTCCTCATTGTCATGCCAGGGGCCGTTTCGACGAGTTGTTTTAAAACGTACAAACTGCCATCAGCATGGTAACAGAATGTGGAGGTCCGTTCTCCATGGGTGATAGACCATCATGTGACGGAGTCATAACATAGGTCACCATAGAAACAGATATGGATCAAGGTTCAGGTGGGATGGTGGGGATTGGGGAGTAGGGGTTTGAGTTCAGAGCTAAACTTAGCCGGAGGCACACATACACAGATTTACACATACACTCACACACACATGCACATAGTTCAAGGGAAACAGGACAGTGCTAAAAGCAGTCACCGCCTGCGAATGCTTTCCTGTCAGGCTTTAAAACAGGCAGGGAAAACAGAGGGAAAGAGAGAAAGGAGGGCGGAGTGGGAGAGATGGAGAGAAAGTGGGAAAGAGAGTTGTATGTTTTAAAATGCTTTTAGGGGTCACATAAAGGTAACGTTGGCTGGAAATGACCACAAAATGTTACAAAACATACCGATGGCCATTACTCGAAGAAAACAAAAGCAACACCAAATACACACAAAAATAAAACCACAGACACAAGAGAAAACAGACATAACTTCCACAAAGATTAGCTCTTTCCGTCCATGTAGCACACTGCAATATCCCCCCCCCCCGGATCCGTACAGAGGTGCTAAGGCGGTTTGTTGCGAGTAAACCCCGGTCCTGGTCCGACTGAGCCTCTCTGTACAACCACAGCCACCTGATTACAACCCATCACCATCAAAGCCCCGCTCTCTCCACCACTGTAGCAACTGTAATGATCGCTGGTGGGGTATCTACTTCATGATATCCCTTCCACTCTGGGGAGTCAGAGTTAACTTTTGTGTGTGGTAGAGGCTTGCCTGTGTCCTTGATGCAAAATGGAGTTAAGCTTATCTGAAGTTCGGGAGAAGACAATTGCACCTCAACTCCTCCTTCACTCCAATCAAGTCATTCTCATCATCCCAGCCGAAGTACAGAAGAATACGACTGCACCTCAAACTCCCCTTTCTCCAATTAGACATTCTGCATTTATTCTCCTCTATTCCTTTATGTGCTCGCATGTTTGTCGCCCTCCAGCCCCCCCCCCCCACCCCCCCTTTTTTCCTCTGCTTCTTCCAGCTCACCTATCGAGGCATCCTGGGGAGATCTGCTCTTGCTGCTGCTCGGCCGTGACCCACAAGGACTCTACCGCCACGACCCGAGTTCAAGCCTGGTAACAAATTAACCGCCTTCCCCCACTTCAGTCACATCTTTGTTCACATGTTAATCGTACCCTGGATAATGACACTCATCTCCACAGGAGGCCAGCCTCGGCTCTGTTACCACCCTCTTCATCTACCAGGCTCGGCTTGCTACCAGCCCCATCATTATAATAAACATCCTAAACGTTTAATTGATGGTGTGTCATTGCACTTGTGAACTTAATTGTTAAAAGTCCCTCTTGACTGCTGAAAACATGGTCTTTGTCCCAACAATATCTGCCCACTAATGAAACTACAGTTGAAGTAAAAATGTTCTGCCCATCTTCAACGACTCCCGAGGAGATCACCCCCAATCTCTACACAGCATTTGTCAAGGAGGGTCCCACCATCTCAGTAAGATGCCTCAGCGTAATGGAGGTTAGCCTGCATCAGAATGTCTGAAAGCCCTGGGGCCAAATGTACGAAGGCGCGTACGCATGAAAATGGACACAGAAACATGTGTACAAGTGTTTCTACACATAGTTTCAGACTGATGAAAAAACACGTGGCGTGAGAATCTGCGTACCTTCTGCACACTTTAAAACCAATGCCTACCCCATGTTTTGAGATGTGCTACAGCAACACAGCTTGACCGAAAAGCTGAGAGAAAGTGCATGCATAACAAATGACAGTTTTACTCGATATACATTGGAAGTGAATTCTATAGGTTATCAAACAATTATGCCAATAATCTCGCTTTAGCCTATTTAGCCAGAAAGAAAACTTGTGAATTTGAGCTGGCAGAGAGGTCAGGGATAAGCCAATCAACCCTCAGTCGTGTGATGCCCGAGTAGTGGGATGACATGATCCACCTGTCCCCAATGTATATTAGATTCCCTTATACTGCGGTTGAACAGGCCAACATTAAAGTGTAATTTGCAGCGAACGCCGTTTCACCAAATGTAAACAGTGCTATCGACTGCACACATGTTACAATAAGGACACAATAGGTTGCTAAATATTGTTTTTGTAAAAAAAAAATGTTTACTCCATCAACGTGAAATAACTTATAGCCTAAGGCCCCAAACAAGATGCTCTTCCTATTTCGCTAATTA
Source organism: Hypomesus transpacificus (assembly GCF_021917145.1). Classification (NCBI taxonomy): domain Eukaryota; kingdom Metazoa; phylum Chordata; class Actinopteri; order Osmeriformes; family Osmeridae; genus Hypomesus; species Hypomesus transpacificus. The sequence goes on from NC_061066.1 coordinate 6,085,965, forward strand.
AGATCTCCACTTCATATTCAGTAAAGTTGATCTTTTAAAAAGATGGGAGTTGACAGGGTGTGCACAACAAGCTTGTTCACATGTGCACAATCACAAGATAAGTGGAATCTATGAAGACAAACGTGTGATATCAGTCGCGTACGCAGTGTTCATGAATCTCAGAAAAACGTAGTGTACTGAGTTTTCCCATTTTATCCGTATGCATACTTTTACGGATGAATTTACACAGAGTTTGATACATTTGGCCCCTGGTGCTGCCTTCGTCGTGATGATTCCTGGTGGCTCCATCAAAACATTTGATCCCAACACCGAACAATCCCCTGTGGAAAGGTTGTAGCACCTAGTGGAACCTCACTAGGTTCAGGTCCACTACAAACAGGTTCCTGGCCGAGCTCAGGTACTGCACCTCATAGAACAGAGCCTTCACCATCGTTCTCCAGACTAGAGAGAGAGGGGGAGGAAGAGAGAGAGAGAATGGAAGTCTTACCTGTGAGGGGTTGTAGAGGTCTTGTAGGGCGTTGCGGGAACCTTTCCTACAGCACATGTCTGTTGCAAATGGGTTCCTCCGCATAACTGCAACAGACAACAAACACACAGGTGTTAATAAGGACCAATCAGAGTGGAGTAGCATAGACTCTCAGCCAATTACAGTGGAACCATTTAAACCCCCATCCAAGTGGAACAAGTTAGGAGAAATCAATGTTATGTGTAGTGATGATTTTGATGCAACTTAAGTTATGAAGTGACAAAACGGATGCAATTTTAGAAGCAAGAATAAAACTATGAACTGCAGAGGGTGAGAGGAGCCACTGTACACAAATGAAACAAATCACTACAGAGCAGTATTTCCTGTTTGTGGGTGAATCACAGCTTAGTTGGGTGCTCGCAAGAGTATAACCACAACAGACAGCATTCTAACACACATAAACACACACAAAGCAGGTCCTTAATATCACAGTCTTTAGCTCACCACCTAAAGTGTCATTCATACTTCACTTACTGCCCTCTCAACAGTATGACACACACACACAAGTCAGTATTAAAAAGGATTTATTCCTGATGTCTGGATTGAATTACTCTTCCTTCTTGCTGTAAACATCGCTATTGGCTCAAAAACATTTTTATTTTCAAGCGCCAGAAGGCCTGTTGCTAACGATGACAGATGCCAAAGTAAATGTGCATGAAAAGACATCTTACAGCGTCTAACAGGGACAGATTAAACTGTGCTATCCTTCCTATCTCTCCACTCCTCCCTGCATCTTTCTGGGACTCTGCATTACGCTCCCTTTGGGTGCTGTCACAGGTAAAACAGAGGGATGAAATGGTGGAGAGGTTTGGTGTGTGTATGTTTGCATTCCATTGAATAGAGCAAAACAGATTAGAGGGTTATAGAAGCCTCTGTTACTTCCACCCTCCAGGGTTTAGTCAGGGGCCACCAAAGACACCTGTTTTCAGAGCCATTACCATGGCGACCACCTTAACATCCCCTTCTCACCCACTCCCCCTGATTTGCCACATTCCTTAAACAGCCACTTGAGACAGAGCAAGGAAAAAACTAATTTCCTGAGTGTTGGCAGGTGTGCCACAGGCACACACACACACACCTGTGAGCTAAGTTAACTAACCAACTCTTTTTTTTTGGGGGGGGGGGGGTGCAGTTTTGCCAATATTATTTTTATAGTGATGGCATAGAGAGATGGGAAATATAGGGAGATAGAGAGGGGATGACATGCCGCAAAGGCCCTGGGCCAGAATCAAACCCAGCATCACCATCATTCTTTAGCTCGACAGTAACTGGCTCCGTCAGTCAGAAGAGAGCAGTGACTCTGTGGAGGATCAAGCCAGCTTCTCTCTGGGTCATACAAAACACCAGGGGCTGTATTCACAAAACATCTTAAGACTACAAGTATCTCCTAACTTGCCAATTTAGGATAAACTCTTAAAAATAATGGACATGTCAAGAGGACTCCTAAGTCACTAAGACCAAATCACAAACAATCGTAAACATATTAGAAACATTTCATGATATGAGCTTTTGAAAAGGTATCGTCGGGTAGGCTATTATGATTGTAGTAGAGTTATCAGGGATGCAGTCAGGAGCGGCTGGGAAACCCCCGCAGACACCGCGAAGCCCAAAAGGGTCCAATTGCAGCCACAGGCCCCTGAAGCCGGAACTCTCTTCAGGCCCCTCTTTTCAGGTGTAGCAACGGTATTATTGCACCCGCTGGTCGGAGGATATTGTAGTCTATTTATATTAATGGCAAACTTATGTTGAACTTCAAAGACCAACTTGTATACAATATTCATGTATTACTTCACTTGTCCCATGATGTCCAACGACATGGCTGCCTTGACTCAATTTCTGAATTTCCTTTTGAGAATTTCCTTCACAAGGTAAATAAGTTTGTGAGGAAGCTAGAATTCCCACTTGCCCAGGTCATTAGGAGATTGTCTGAAGTTGACCAAAAACCTATTGTGAAGGACACTGGTTTAGTCTGTCCCTTGAAAAAGCAACACTTTGTTGGTCCTATTCCCAGCGGTATTTCAGTCAAAGCACAATATCAGGAAATGTACAGCGAGCAATGGGCCATTAAAGTATCAGTAGGGGATAGTGTCTTTATTATTGGAAACAATGTTTGTGTCATACACAACATTGTCAAATGTAGTAATGGAGTGTGTTGTAAACAAAGTTTTCTCAAAGAAGAAAGAATTCTTCAGTTACCCGTACAGCTCATCCTTCCTAAATATATTTGTAACCCCCTGGGTTATTTTATGTGTGCACAAATATTAATAACCCTTAACATTTATTGTTAAACATATGTTCACCTTTAGTGAGTCATATCTGCATTCCTTACAGGTTTTGCAATCTGTATTAGCGTCCTTATCGTTATTGTAAAACACCTATTTTTACTACCAGTAAACTGGTGGCCAAGCCGCGAAGCGGCAAAGCCACTTAAGTATTTCTAACTTTTCTTATTATAATTGGTGGCCAAGCCGTGAAGCGGCAAAGCCACTTAAGTGTTTCTACCTTTTCTTATTATTATTATTAATCATCTTCCTCTCCCATTGGAGTCTATGGCAGGCCCTAGAACCTTATGGTAAAAAGTTGTGAAATTTGGCACACTCATTAAACACAGTCCCCTCTTTATTTTCACCAAGTTTCATGTCTCTCATTGGAGCGCTCTAGCGCCACCAACGGGTCAAAGTTGGACTTGTGTTTACACACTTAACTTTTGAACCGTATGACTGATTTTTTTTTAAATGAGGTACCATTGGATTTCCTGGGTCAAGACGAGTTCAACACACCCTATGACGTCATTTTCCGGTTATACAGATTTCCCGCCATTTAGAAATTTAAGGAAAAAGGTGTTTTTGCTTCTCCTCCTTAAATTTTTGTCAAATCTTCCCCCAGAATTGGCATCATCACAGCAACCCTCACAAAAAAAATCGGATTTTTGATTTTCAAAACCGTTTGTCCGGTACAGCCAATCAAAATTGGCAGCAGACACCAAACAGGAAGTTGGGTCATATCTCAGCAACTCCTTGAGAAATCAACACCAAACTTGGTAGGTTGACTTGGAACCCTCATATGAGGATGTCCAAACAATTTGGTGTCATGTGATCACTGGGCGTGGCCTCAGGATGCTAACATGTGTTTTGGCCAATAACTGTTGATTTGTTTGCCTTTATTAAGTGATTCCTCTATCTCATGATATCTTGGGACATCCCATGTTTGACACATCATCATTTGTGATAACAGCTGACTTGATGCGGCCGCCATTTTGAATTACTGAAAAAAAAATGATTTACTTTTTTCTATACTCCTCCTACATTGTTGTCCAATTTTAACTAAATTTGGCAAAGATTATCTTCAGACCAAGCCTCACAAAGACAATCACATGGTTTTAGATTTTCGAAACCGTTTGCCTGTTAAAGCCAATCAAAATGTGCAGTTAAGCCATCAAACAGGAAGTTGGGTTGTATCTCAGCAAATCTTTGATGGATTCACATCAAACATGGTATACGCACTCGGAACCATGTTCTGAGGATGTCTAAAATGTTTTCTCAGTCATATGACTGCTTGGCCACCTCATTGCTGCTTGCAGCTATATTTATCATTGTGTTTAGTCAACGAATGTGTCAATCAAGGGCAATAGCAACATTGAACTGTTGTAATTGGTTTTCGGTTGATTTTGGTAGGGCGGAAGTTACGCCATGGTCGACTGGCACTGTACATATGTTATATTTTCATTTTTTTGTCTCTGGGGAAGCGACCGCTCACGAGAGAAGCTGGACGGTTAGCTCTCGTGGTGCGTCAACTTGGGGAACCAGTATGAGCCAGCTAAACGTAGCTTCGATGCCTGGGGGGTGTTCCATCAACGTCGCTAACGCAAGTCGCGCTAACACGAATAAGTCTCACTTGGGTAAACGTCAACTTAGACTTAAGCCTCAAGCCGTTCCACTAACGTTCCGTTCCACTAACAATCATCGCTAACACAAACCAGACTTGCGTAATCTCAAACTTTGGACGCGCACATGGTATTTAAGCAGCCCAGAACAGGCGATCGTTGAAAAGAAGAGAAATGGCGAAAAGAACGGCAAAGACAGCCAGAGCTGATGTTTTTTCCATCGCGGAGCAGACATTTATAATTCAGTTATATCAGGACGATCGAGACGTCATTGTCAAAAAGGGAAATACAGCAGTTATTAATAAAGCAAGGGAGGTGGCTTGGCAAACCATTGCTGATCGACTAAATGCGTAAGTTGTAGGATTGTTTTATTCTAATTATTGTGGTGTGTAGAGAAATTAATGCATTTACCGTTTTTAGCAAATTTTTATGAGGTGTTTAAAGCCTTTCTGACCGTAGGCCTCATTATTGGGCTATTCTCAACAGCAGCCACCTGAACACTCAAAAACGGACTTGGGAACAAGTCAAAATTTAATATCCTCACACATGCAGATGAGCTGGCCTTAAGCCTCAACCGGGGGGCCCTCTAGTAGAGGGAATAGAGGGTGGGACCTCTTCTGACGTCCTTATACAAGGTGTTCGGGAGAAATATGTTCAAGGTATATTGACTGCTATACCTTTCCTCAAAAGGTCTCTCTATGGTAAAATTAACAGGCCTATCTTTCAGCGACTGGCAGTGGCGGATCTAAGGGGTGGCAAGGGGTGGCAGCTGCCACCCCAATAAAAAATACTGCCACCCCAATCTTTTTTTTTAAATGCATTTAGCAGACTTTTATCCAAAGCGACTTCCAAGAGAGAGTTTTACAAAAGAGCATAGGTCACTGATCATAACAACGAGATGGCCCCAAACATTGCGGGTAGCCAAAACATGAAGCATACATTGTGAAAAAACAGTCCCAAAGGGAAGAACCATAAGAGCATGTAGTGAAACAAGTTACAATTAAACAACATGAACCTCAATCTTCCCATGGAAAAATATTATTTGTACATTACAGAACATTTCAATAAATAATATTAATGTTACTGTTTAATTTAAACTACAATATTCTAGCCTAATCATTTACCATAGGGAGTACTGTACCCCCCTACTCTGGGTTTGATTTGCCTGCAGCCAACAACTTCCTTCTGCCACCTCATTGCCAACCCGAATGAAAATCTCTAGATCTGCCCCTGGTGACTGCAGATGAAATATCCCTTTTGGATCCCACTAAAGGGGCCCAAGGCCATTACATTGATCCCGTAAGTAGTCCGTTTTTAAAGGCTGTGCATGATTACATTATTATTTAAAGGCTGTGCATGATTACATTATTATTATTATTTTTAACTGTTGTGCTCTATTTGCAGGGAAAAGGTGCTAGCATGTGTATGGCCCCTGATGAAGAGACCATGGCTGTGTCTACTACCACGCACTTTACGAAGTACACTGCAATACAGTGCAGCGAGACAGCACTCCGTCCCTGATAAGTGCTGTCTCAAATGGAACACTTACGTTAAACACTTGGCGGATTGACGGGCGCAAATCTGCTCGCGACACCCGCAAAAACTGCCAAAATGAACGCGCTTCTCCACCCCAAGTGGAAAAAGCTGCCGAAAGGGCTCCTACTTTTCCGCTACCTAGCCAAGATGGCGCCCGTTTAGGGCGAGTAGTGTCCATCGCTGTACACTGTTTTTTTGGGCCGTTTGCAGTGCGCCATCCAGGCACTTTCAGTGCACTGAATTCTGCTGGTTTTGTGAGTGAAGCGCCCTAAGCAATGAAAGTCAGCGCTTGAAGTGCACAAGTGTGCGGTAGTAGACACAGCTCATGTCTGCCATGACAGAAATTCCAGAGGTAAGACCAAATCATGTTATTGGATGTCTGTTTTCTTTTAAATTATGTTTAACCATACACCTTGCTGCAGGAAATGACAAGAACATCGTCAAGGAGCGAAGTAGGTAACTATTAATATTGCTATTGACGACATAATCGGCTACTCTGACAATCTTCTTTTTCACAGGATGTCCGGGCATTATACAAGAGGCATTTGCTTCTTGATATTGAAAGCAAAAAACTGGACATGGAGTACAGAAGATAAAAAATAAAAAAGTTGCAATTGCAGATAAAGAAACTGGAGAAGGATGTATGTATACATTTAAAACACTGCAGAAGGTCATATTTGGGCTTTTTAATAACTTTTCTTTATTGTTTTCACAGCTTGATGAAAATGAATGAATAGATCAAATGAAATTGCAATGTGTTTTGTATATTCTGTTTTACAAACAATGTCACAGAGGCCTTTACATATGCCCATAGAACTGTACCTAAACCCCCTAAACCCTCAAGGAAGATAAGGAAAAACATCCCTCTTAAATGAATTAAAACCAATTTAACTTAAATTCTGAGCTTTGAAATAAATGGTTAATTCAAACAAAGGTGACCGTGACTAAAATGGGTTAACTGAAATAAGTATTCTTGTAAAGATCCCGCACGGTTCTTCCATCTCTGTCCTGAAGGGCTGGGTTCAAATCTTTCCATTCCTCCTCTGGGCAGTGTCTCATGGCGTAGGGTGGCGATGTTGTGCAAGACTGCAAAGGCAACTGTAATGTCACAGGCCCTGTCTGGAGCAACCCTGAGCCCCTTTAGGCACTGGAACCTCGATTTCAGTTGGCCAAAGACCATCTCAATCCGTGCCCTGGTTTTACCATGGGCATGGTTGAAGGCTCTCTCTGGGTCTGTTGCTGGTTCTGGGTAGGGTGTCAGCAGATATGGCATACAGGCATAACCTCTGTCCCCAAGCAGAAGTCCATTAAACTCTCTTACAGAATGGAAGTGTTTCAATATACAAAATTGTTAAGGTGAAGTACATTATGTAAGCCCTTTAGTAACAGCATGCTCTTGCCTTGTGCCAACCTCTGTGAAAGAGATGATGCTCGAAATATTCGGGAATCATGGACAGAGCCGGGCCATTTTCCTTTAATGTTGGAGATCAGGCAACTTGCATTGCAGATCATCTGACAAGATAAGTGTGTTCAATTATGGGGCACACAGCTTTAAAGAACGTTAATTTGAAATCGCTAGGCATGCCTATAGAAATATATAATTAGCTCTATTGTAGAAGGGCACATTTCATCCAATCTATTTAATACATTTTTTACCCTCAAGTGTATGGACAGCTGTCCTCGGCTGGTACATAGGCATACCTGTACATTTAGGCTATGGAAAGATTTCCGATTGACATAGTCTGCCTCCACAGGTCCAGATGGAGCTTGGATTCGCACATGTGTACAGTCAATTGCCCCTATGACATTAGGGAAGCCTGAAGGAGAGGAGTCAATTAATGCTTGTCCACCTGCAGACTTCTTGAAAAAGAATACTGTCACATACCTGCAATTGAATAAAAAGTCTCTTTGATTCATTGTATGTCACGATGACCAGCAAAACAGACGTAGATATTCAGGTACCACTTTAGAACAAGGTATACTATTCATATTTCCCGGCATACAGTTGCCTTTGCAAGAGCTTCTGCGTCCCCAACACTGTACAAGAAGGTCCCACAAGCAAAGAAACGCAGAGCTATACAGACGGACTGAGCAGTGGTCAAAGCCTGGCTGCGGTGGTTTTTTTTCCCTTATGTACGGCTCCAGCAGACTACAGTGTTTCCCACACATAGACTAATTTGTGGCGGTGCGCCACAAAATCAACACCGGCCGCCACACATTGCGTTTCTTATTTTTTTTTTATTGCTATTTAGGTTAAAACACGCAGCGTATTCGTTCAGCTGCATTTCCTTTCCCCTGCTCTCCCTCCGTCTCTCTGTCACTCATGCGTCTTTCTCACATATGCACACAGTCACAACGTCAGCACACATTAGCAACAATGCATACATATGCCGTTCTAGTAAGACCGACAGCTATATCAGCGAGCCTTCAGCATTAGTGCCGTAGCTAAAAGTCGAGGAAAGTTGAGGCTACTTTTCGCTAGGTACCTTACTCACATTTACATTTAGTCATTTAACAGACGCTGTTATCCAGAGCAACTGTTACAGTACTCGAAGTTTCCCCTTCGTTCTTTTGGTGAGAAGTCTCAAGAGCTAGCTACTTACCCGGCGTCATAGAGCCGACCAGTTAAATAGTTGTTTAGCACTAGCGTTGCTACATGCTTAATGCAGAAATGATATGTTAGTTGTTGTTAATTTGTGAAGGTGTGAATCATTTTGGATTTATATTTAATGTAACAAATTATTAACAAATTAACTGTGTAACGAATTATTAACGAAGGAATTATTACGACCCCCCCCCCCCCCCCCCCCCCCCCCGTCTGACAACCCCCTCCCCGCCACAATTAGATTTCTAATCTGTGGGAAACACTGAGACTACATAGGTAAACTATGCTGGGCCTGCTGAACCGATACCTCTCCCACAGATAATCGTCAGGGAAGCAGAGCGGGTTGTTTTTGTCTCTGAAGACCCGTGTGGCTGGTTGAGTTAACACTCTTTGAATGATCTGTGCACCTTCGTCCACAGGGTTGTTGATGAATGGACACACCATGATGGTTCATATTAATTAATTATCTTTTGACGCACTGCTTTTATAGTTTAGGCCTATGTAAATTATCCAATGACTTTTGAAAACAGTTAAAGTGACATAATTTCTTAGTTGTTTTATTTCGATCAGCCTAATAATATATAATTATGTATTAAAAGATGAGCGAAACATGGCAATTACCCTTATTCATAGGGTAATTGTGAGAAAAAAGGTTTACACTTATGTTTCCGAACACTGACGGAACAAAAATGCTCAGAAGGCTGAAATTCCCTTGGCGGAACCATCTTTTGAGATTCTGTTTCCGCCTGTTTGAAATTATTTGCAAAACATTTTAGTTTAGCTTGGGGGGGGGGGCCTTAAAATAATGTATCATGACAGTTTGTATGATTTGGTCATTTGTTATCACACTAGCATTTAATTATCACGGCAAACAATTACACTGCACTAAACTGTAAGTGTAAATGTAAAGTTAAAATAACAAAACCAGTCAGTATGACTTGAGCGAATATCATTCACGTCTTACTAAAACAGCGGCCACGCGAAAGGGAATGAGGAAACTGTTTCCTCTACTAAAAAATACAATGCAGGTCCCGTGAAAATTATCCAAAGACTCATAGAAAGACCGAGTCCGGAAATGAACAAATCGTTTGTTTCCTGTAGCTACCAGTACAGAGCCTATGCAGGTCACGTGAACAATGATCCAAAGACTCGTAGAAAGACAGAGTCGGGAAATGAACGAATCGTTCGTTTCCTCTAGCTACCAGTACAGGGCCTATGCAGGTCAAGTGAAAAATTATCCAAAGACTCGTAGAAAGACAGAGTCGGGAAATGAACGAATCGTTTGTTTCCTCTAGCTACCAGTACAGAGCCTAGGCAGGTCACGTGAAAAATAAAAGTACCCGAAGACTCGTACCCGAAGACCGGGTCGGGAAATGAACGAATCATTTCTGTTTACTTCAATGAGCCTATGCAACAGTCCCGATGCGAGGCCACGAGAAAATGAACGAATCACTGTTTGAGAGGACTCGTTACTCCAGAGTCCTTGTAAGGATTCGTTCAAAATGAACGAATCATTCACGAACGACACATCACTAGCCGCTACTGAATGCAGTCACAGAAACGACCCAGTAAGATCAAGGGTGACAACTCAACGCTACTTGGCCACAGGGAAAATGCATCTGTGCAGCGAAGACAAACTGGGTATATTTCAGCCACCCCTCAGTATAACACATTGCATCAAACAATATGCCCTTTGCAGACCCAACATCAACAAGTCATATGGCAGCCTTTTTGCATATTCGCTTTTTCTTTACGAGATGCACATGTAAGAGACTGACAATGAGCTAAACATATACTGGTTTAATTAGTGACACAACCTTCAATGGAACATTTTTATTTGAATATGGCAACATTCTTACTTTGAAAACAGCATATAGCACTGGCATAGATTAGTCTGCGTTTGGGAGTGTAAGAGAGCCACAAAAATCATCCTTATGCACACACATTGTGTTACCAACACAGCTGATTACGCATTCAGCCACACAAGCACAGTCTAAAATATTGTTCCTCTACTCCTCTAACCTCTAACCCAGCAAAAATTAATGTTCTCAATCCCAGCCTCCAGATAGGAGTCAGATGGCTGAGCGGTGAGGGAGTCGGGCTAGTAATCAGAAGGTTGCCGGATTGATTCCCAGCCGTGCCAAATGACGTTGTGTCCTTCACCCAAGGCACTTCACCCAACTTGCCTTGGGGGGAATGTCCCTGTACTTACTGTAAGTCGCTCTGGATAAGAGTGTCTGCTAAATGACTATGTAAATATGACATCCTTTTCCTACCGGACCATTCAAATATGGGAAATAGAATTCCCATAGTTCCCTCCTTAATATCTTTGCCGTCCAATCACCGATTTTATTTCTGAAAACTGTCAGATACTCATGACAACTTAAGCTCAAAGTACATACCATTGGTTAAGGGGTTACTCGGAGGGGAAAATAAATGTATTGTCAGCAACGGCAGCCAATAGGTGTGTCGGCTGCAGCCGGCTGCCTTGAAGCTGAGAATGCCATTGGCTGCTTCAAGTCAGCCGGGCTGCAGGTGGCTGCAGGCGACGCCGGCGCTGCATGAAGTCGAACACACCTATTGTTTTCCGAGGCGGAGCCAGAGCGCATACCATGGGAGATTGCCTACAGTGTTAGATTTACCACTACGAATTGAAATCAGAGATGATGTTATGAGTAAAGACAAGTTTCCTAATATATGTTGTCAATTTTGTCAATTAAAAGTCTAAACTTTTTACTTACGAAGAATTTGTTTGTGGGAATGACTTGAGTTTTTTCAGGAAAGAATAGGTGCGTTCGACATGGACTGCGGCTGCATGAAACGACCGGCGAGAGTAGCCGCTTGCAGTCGGGGAGGGGTTAATTATGCCTCCTTAAAGTCGGACATTCCTGCTTCTCGTGGTTTGCTGCGTTAACGTCAGTCATGGCCGATCAAGCGCTGTTTGCTTACTTTACTTTATAATTAAACTTAGTCTTTCCGTTAGTGAAGAGGCGGACTAAAACCCTTTCTTCATCAAATTTTTTATTCAATTAAACAGTTTGGTCCGGATTTGAGCATTGGCGAACTTCCAGGTTTTGAAGGAAATTGACAAAACACGTGTCAAAGTTGTCGTGCGTGAGTCTGGCCAATCATGAAATACAGGGCCGGCCCTAGCACATTTGGCGCTCTAGACGAGCTTCACTCTTGGCGCCCCCCCCAAAAAATAAACCAAAAGATTTTGCACGAAAACGGTATTGCAACTTTCAACGCTATTTTGTCCTGCAAAACTGCATTTCTTTCAAATAAACACAACAACGATTGCAACAATGAAAATCCCTGAGAAAATGTCACAAGTATGCTGAACTACGCTCCGGCCACGCCCCCCTGTTAAACGGTGTGTGCACGTTCACATTCACTCCCTCATTGCCTGCAAATAATGTTTTTAAGTCTTCTGTTCTGTTGATGGCTGGCAAACAACAATCTTAGAAGGTCTGGGTCACTTGTGGCACATATTATTCACTAGTTTTAAGTAATCTACCTGAACAAAATTAGACGAAACGGAATAGAAACGGAACATCCTTTTTTTTTTTTTTTTTTTTTTATTACGGAAAATCATTGACCCTATTCTTAACAGTTCTACAGGGAATTAGTGCTTTATTCATTGCAAGAACACCAGTGCAAACTTACGTTGTTATGATTACACAAATATTTATTTCATCGAAAATGATGCAAATTGCGGTACAGCTGAACTTGAACTGGGGGGTATTCCAGGTAGCGGGTTTAACAAACTCTGAGAATAACCCTGAACTCTGAGTTGAGTACTCTAACATGGGAAACTCCGAAAATTCGGTTCCAGAAAAGCTGATATGAATTTGTTAACTCAACTCGGAGTACGGCAACTCTGAGTTTAGCGCGTGCATGAATACTACCAAAAGCCAACATCTATGGAGCTCCGATACTAGGATTCACCATGGCAACCGACGACAAAATGTTGTCATACTTCACCACACTATTGATATAAATTTCATTTCGTCTTCATGGTCAATCTGACCACATATTCCGGAAAAAAGCAACACGGCTGTAGCAGCGTAGCCTATACAATTGGCGTGGGAGACAATTGCTGCCGATTCAAAGCATTTACTATTTGAATGCAATAGCCAGTCCATACATTCAGGGGCGTGTTCAGGGGGTGGCCTAGGGTGGCACGGGCCACCCCTGAAATCTGATTGGCCACCCCAATATATGATTGGCTATATGCCCAGTCAAGGGCGGGCCACCCCTGGTGCCACCCCTATCAAAAATGTCTGGACACACCGCTGCATACATTGAACATTTAACCCCACTGTCTGCTACTATTACAGGTTTATAAGTAAGGGTCAAGATTCTGGTGTGATTGTAGTTGTTCTTAAGGAATTGTGAAGCATTGTTCTGTGGATTATTGATCTCCAGAGACGTTCTCCTCAGCTCTAGCTTGTCCTACTCCTTCTTCCTCACCTCATGCTTTCTATCTCTGGTTTACAATAATCATGGTAGAGTAGGCATAAGAGTTCACTTCATTGATCGCATTCATTTGCAATATGATAAAATGATTATATTATTTAACCTTAATTTGACCATTCTTGCTCTGATTTAACCCAAAAAGTCAAATAACTGTAATTCCATTGATATTGGCATTATTATTACTGTTCAGTTTCCCATCTTCCTTCAAACCATAGGGGAATTAGTTTTGGTTGTTTGGCCAATATATTGACCCCCAACAATGTTGAAATAGATTTGCTGAAACAACTGTTACAGGACGGTAGCCTATATCATGTTAATTGTAGGAATCTTATGAATCATGTAAATTGTAGGAACAATAGCCAATAGAAATATTCTACTCATTGTTGGATTTCTATTTGTAGGCAATAAAGAAGACCAAATACAGTACAATTTCAATTATTTGTCTTTATTTCAGTGCCAAAAGGCATTTGTTCAATTGTGAGTGCAAGTCCACTGCGAGTAACACTAAAACTGAAGACCCAAGGGCTGAGAATGTTGCAAAAATAAATTACAGATTGTGACAGGAAATGGTAACGTTAACTTAGGTATTCATCAGGGAATTAAAGTAGGCTACATCAAACCGCAGTCTTAAACCCAGATAGCACACATACGTCGGGCCGACGTCGGCTTAAGATCGAAACATCGTGTTCTATTCATAACGTCGGATAAGCATCGGCAAATGGTCGGATTTCTTTTGAAAAATTTGGGCGGGAAGTTGGATCTGGAGGGTCTCGTATTGGGGACCAACTACAGAAAACCTGAATCTGGGCGAACCAATGAAATTGCCAGGGCGGGCTTTATACGATGATGGACAGATGATCAACAGTAACGTAATCACCCACGACACAAGAGCGCTTAAGTTGAATTCGTTTTGAACAAACATGGCTACCGCTGGAGATCTGGGATGTTATTATTCTGCCATCGAGTCTGTTTTAGAAGACATCGACAGCGCATTAATTTTGAAAGAGGAACAGAGAGACGCAATCAAGGCATTTGTCGATGGAAAATATGTTTTTGCAGTCCTTCCTACGGGATTCGGTAAAAGTTTAATTTATCAGCTGGCCCGATGGTCGCGAAGAAGATGGGACACAATGAAAACCCAGTGGCCATTTTGGTTTCTCCTTTTCTTTTGTGGAGTTGTAATCCTAAACGGAGAACTTGTTCGTATATGCATTGCCCTTTATTGTTTCGCTCAAAAAGGTTGACCGTGTGAACAAGTACTCCCCCTACCCTTAAATTAATTTTACAACACAGGCAAAAATCGTTTGTATTCATTCTTCAAGCATACTTCAAGTCTGCTTGCAGTTTAGTCAGTAAAGATTTAGCTGCCTCTCAGTTTAGTTCTGTTGACAACAACTATGAGGCGCTTGACATACGTCACATACTCTGTTGCTCTGATTGGTTGTAGATCTATCCAATTGAGCGAAGAGGCATTTGTTTTCCAGGCTCGTTTGAAACAGGCCCCGTAGTCAAAGCCCAACGGAGAGTTCTCAGACTCATATTCTGACTAGAATTATGAGTATGACAACGTCAGGCTACCTCATTGCTGCTTGCAGCTATATTTCCCGGTTTGTTATCCCTCACAAAAAATAAGTATATTAAAGTATATTCTTCTGGAGTAGGATGTACGTTTTCTTTTATCATACAGCAAAACAGTCAAAATAATTTTAAAGTACATTACAAGTTAAATTTTTTTGATCCATATTGTATATTCTAATTATTCATGTCTAGGAAAACTTATTATTCATTGCCCATTGAATCTTTTTTGTTACTGAAGTTGTAACCTTAACTAAGGTCAGATGGCTGAGCGGTTAGGGAATCGGGCTAGTAATCAGAAGGTCTGGTTCGATTCCCGGCCATGCCAAATGACGTTGTGACCTTGGGTAACGCACTTCACCCTGCTTGCCTCGGGGAATGTTCCTGTACTTACTGTAACAGTGCGTTCACACTGCAGCGACGCGATGCGAGCGACAACATGTTTTCCATTCATTTTCTATGGAGCCAGGCGAATCGCTTGCGTGGTGCATTGTGGGTAGCGCCACGATAGAGTTTAGATGTTCTAAACTTTATGCAAATGAGGAGCGATTTTCGCTAGCGATGGCCAAAGTGTTTTCTTGTTTCTCGTAACGTAGCAACCATGGTAAAGATTTGTAGCTTTCTAGGTTTCAAGGTGAAGGAGAAACTAATCGTTTGTGTGGCTGCTTACCCAGTTCTGTACGATACATAGCTGTATTCGTACAGAGATGTTAATTTTAAAAAAACTATGCGTGGCGCAAGGTTGCCGAAGTTGTTGGTGCTTGTACTTTCAAATTCAGTCTAGTCACATTACGTAACTTCGTTCTGTGGTAACTAGCTAGCTAGCTAGCCCGGTTGAAACTCCCTATCGTATTGACAGATTAGCATAGACTTTGAGTAATATAATAAAAGTTTTTTACACATGTCAATGTGTATGTCTATTAAACAGTTTTGTATTTTGTATACAAGTTATTGTATAATAACTGCTATTAGACAAATTAGAGTGACAAATTACACAAATTGTGCTGTAATAATAAATAGTAACAGCTTTTTCATCAAGGGTCTTTGGTACAAGCTTTATGCAACGTGTTAAAACTTACATGATGTAGGGTGTGCACTAGTAATCTTCCCTCCTATCTAATGGCAATTAGTAAGACGCATCCATTAAATTATTTGATTGCTGCGTTGTTTCAAAAGCTTTACATTACATTTAGATGCACTGCAGCAGTTGTTTTGCTCAAAGCCATGCCCATACATTTGGTTATAATCTTGTATCTACTAATATCATCAATTGAGAACACTAAAACATACTAAACTAGAGAGGGTACAATTTCTGGGTAAAATGTAGGGTGTGCTTGCTTGCGTCGGTTTCACGTTGGTCCGTTTTCCCTTCTAGTGATATTTTCAAGCATTTAGCCTACTCATATTGCATAATTCATTAAGAACACCCCTTTGAAACAAGGAACCCCCTTTAAAACAAGCTACTGTAACAACGTTGTCACTGGCAGTATTTCAGATGGAATTGCGATTCAAATAGTACCGTCTGCTAACTGAAAATAAGCCCCCCAAAACGTAAATTCTAATATTAATTGAAAAGTTCGATATTAATTTAGGGGGACATGGCTAATGCAAAAGCAGTTTGCTAGAGGCAAGCTAGCTGCCGTTGCTATCCACACTTCACTGATTGTTTGAAAGCGCCGGAAATGAGAACGTTTCTTTTGTAAGGGATAATGTATAGAACGCCGGTCATTATCGGGAAATTAAGCTACTTGCCAACAAAAATAACTTAACACAGTGTGTCTTTTTACAATGTATTTGTTACCATTCGTATTGTTGATCAGCAGAGAAAAAGTTCGCCAAAGACGTTGAACTTCATAGACTTTGAACATTCTTTAGGCTTCAAATCAGCTGACGTCGCTAAGCAACAGAGTACGCTGGGGTTGAAAAGTTACCGGACTACTTGCGGAGTGCTACGAGAGACGTGAATCCTAGGCAAAAAGGCCACTTCCCTTGACAGCGGTCAAATGTGCATAGCAACGGTCAAATATGAAAACAAATTTCACTGCAGAACGTTGGGAACCCCCATTAAAGTAAATGGAGCATTCTACAGCATTAAAGAACAGCCGTGTAATAAGACATAATAAAGTTTAGCCACAGCTGTGGCATTGAAGACAGTACTGTAGCCATGGGCGTCAGCAGCATTTTGAGAGTGGGGGGGACACATTATGCGGGGGGTCTGGGGGTTTCTCCCCTAGAATTGTTTTAAAGATGTAGATGCAATTTCCCGCATTCTGGTGCATTTACCACAACTATTTACCATAGTTGTTATACATATACTGAGGGGCTGGACATTAAAATATTTTGAAAACTAAACTTTCCAATAAGGAATGGGACATCTTCAACTACCTGTCACCTTTTAGCACTCACCTCAGCAACACAGCTGTGTCCACTAATGATGTGTCGTTCGTGAACGATTCGTTCATTTTGAACAAATCCTTATAAGGACTCGGGAGTAACGAGTCCTCTCAACGAGTGATTTGTTCATTTCCCGACTCGGTCTTTCTACGAGTCTTTGGATCATTTTTCACGTGACCTGCATAGGCTCTGTAGCTAGAGGAAACAAACGATTCGTTCCTTTCCCGACTCGGTCTTTCTACGAGTCTTTGAATCATTTTTCACGTGACCTGTATAGGCTGTAGCAAGAGGAAACGAACGATTCGTTCCTTTCCCGACTCGGTCTTTCTACGAGTCTTTGGATCATTTTTCACGTGACCTGCATAGGCTCTGTAGCTAGAGGAAACGAATGATTAGTTCCTTCCCCGACTCGGTCTTTCTACGAGTCTTTGGATCCTTTTTTCACGTGACCCGCATTGTATTTTTTAGTAGAGGAAACAGTTTCCTTATTCCCTTTCGCGTGGCCGCTGTTTTAGTAAGACGTGAATGAATGATATTCGCTCAAGTCATCATACTGACTGGTTTTGTTATTTTCACTTTACATTTACACGTACAGTTTAGTGCAGTGTAATTGTTTGACGTGATAATTAAATGCTAGTGTGATAATACATGACCAAATCATACAAACTCATGATACATTATTTTAATGCAGGAATTTATTTTGAAATAGTATTTGCTGGTGCACATGTCATGCACTAACCTACAGTGGACGTATAGGGGCTATACGTCCTTTGCAGTGGACGTATAGCCCCCAACCCCCCCCCCCCCCCCCCCCCCCCCCCCCCTGAAATGAACAAATGACTCGAAAAAAGATTCGTTCATTTTACTGAACGAGATTCAAAGAACCGAATTAGTAAAAAGAACCGAACTTCCCATCACTAGTGTCCACTGCCCCTGCATGCTGCCCCTGCCTCTGACTCACTCTCTATCACCTATATCAGGAGACATGTAGATGCATTGAGCATTCTTTCATAATTGATAATAATAAGCTTAATGTAGATTTTTCATATAAAGACTTCTGAGATGTAAATCATGTTATCAGCAAATGAAATTCACAATTGGTATAGGTTTAGTAGCCTAATAATTATGTAGGCTACATAAAAAAATAGCATCTCCCTAAAGCATGACTGGACAGTTCAGAAATGATCAAATTTGTGTTCAAACCTGTAGTTTTTCCACAGATCACATCCTTAGGATGTAAGCTTTCAGAAAATACATGGTTTAGGTGGTTGAATCAGTTTCCCTAAATGGCACAGCCCAAAAAAGTATCAGCCATATAGCCTACTCCATTTACCAATACCGAATTTATTATGCATGGGCAGCATACTAATATGGAGAGATGGACGTGTCTCTTATCTCATTAGATAACATCCTGAGGGTATAAGCTTTCAGAGGATATATGGTTTTAATGGTTGAATCAGTTTTGCCTTCATGTTACAGAACATGTAGCAATAAAATTCTGCAAGTTGAGCAACCTTATTTAAATTGGAAGACAATTCTGAAATATTGTTTTTTTCTTCTTTTTTTCGTTGTTAGAAAAACTAGCATGTTAGCTAAGGTTAACTCCAGATTAGCTCACAGTTGTTATGGCAATAAAATAAAACACCAGCAATTTATTTTGTAGCTACTTGGTAAAAACATCCTCTTTCTGCCTGAAACAGACGCCTAGGTCTGAACACGGCCAAAAGCACAACATATTTCAGACCCAGATTAAGAAATCAACAACTGCTGTTCCACTTGTAATGGGTAAATAAAGTATGGTATTGCCTAGTGCTAGATGTAGGTAAAAAGCTTGCTTATCTAGCTAGCAATAATCATAATGTTTGCAGAAGGATCTTTGTGACTTAACTAGTGCTATTATAGTCAGAGACTGTCTTATAAGGGTGCTTTGGCCACTGAAGGGAAAACTGGGCAACTTTGACTTACTTTCCTCTTCCTCGAAAAAACCCTCCTTATGTCCATCTCGTCTGTGGAACAGTCATGTCTGAATTGCTACTAGCTACAAGCGCAATGTGTCGATCAAAGAGTATGGGAGTTGAATCTGCGTGCATGATGCTGTTTTTCTAGAAAACGTGTAGTGGAATTTTGTTGCTATGGGTATTCTCCCTACTTTTAAAGTGGAACGGATTTGATTGTGAAGCAATTGAAAGATCGCTGGACTAGTAGACCAGCCATGCACTAATATTTTGATCGCAAATGTGGGGGGGTCCAAACAACATTTTTGGGGGGACCCCCCCAAGTTACATTGCGGCGACGCCCATGACTGTAGCCTACTACTACACACTGCCAGTGGGCGAGCAGAGTCTGTGACTCTGAGGCTAACGTCAAAACAAGACGCGGTCTCACTCAAATTCCAAGTTTTACACAAATTACGAAAATATGCTGACCCGCTGGCTGTCTTCACAATCGCCATATCTTCAAAACACTGCTCTCCATTTGGATGTAGAATTGACCCTGGTACGAAATTAAGAAAAGACTCATCAGACACAGATCGACAACACTGTTGTTGCTGCCGCAATCGTCAATGGAGGCTGACGGGGTCTCACGTAGCAAACAAATCAAAGTTTTTACAGCAACCTACATTAAAATCTCACCACCTGGATGTCTACACAATAGTCATATCGTCATAACATTTCCCTCTCTCTGTTTTTTCGTGTAAAATTGAACTACAAAATTAGCTATGAAAAAACTACTATGACGCTTTCTAGCATGGCTGCCGCCTACAAGACTAGGCGGTCTCACGGGCGACCCGCACTCGCTCAATTTACAAAGACTTTAGCGACCTAAATCAAAAACCCGAGATGGCAGTTCCACTCGAAATCGCTTTCTCAACAAAGCCAAATGGTTGGGATTTTTTTGGGGTGGTATTTTTCACTTGTAATTCAAGCTCCAATTTGCGTGCTAGAACGTCTATCACGTTGTATCCATGCGTCGTTGCTAACGTGTGTTGACGTGGTGACGTAGCTAGCACAGATTACCCTTCGTCGACTAAAGGCACTTTGTCGCCACAAAAACTTTGTAACCTCCTAAACTGTGCAAAGGAACGTAAATCCCAATACAAGCAACTCAATCGAGACCAAGACAAACATTTTGACACAGGCATTGTGTATGAAGTCCAAATATTGACAAAGTTTTAGGGGTGGGAAAATAATAAGAATGATAATAACATATATGTGAGATAACAATGGTTGTGCCCAAAGGCAATGCACACCCAAATATAGCCAGTTTATCTCTTATTACACACTTTATGTTGCAAGTGATATGAGCAGACAAAAGGAAACTTCAGTAGCTTTGGTTGGAGGTTGGTGCAAAGTATGTTGGCCCACAACACCCTGACCTCTTCTTTCCATGCTCAAAACAATGATTACGTTTTCTTCAGCTGTTATGGCAGTCACGAATTGCACAGTTGACACTGTCCATCTCTATTAGCCTTAAATTAAATTATTTTCCGTTTGTTCGAAATACAAATGTAACTTCCTGAATTTCGTTTTTTTATATATTTGCTTAGAATGTAGTGTTTTTTTTGCGTGGTAATTGGGTGTGCTCACGCCTTCGGCGAGCACAACCATTGTTCTCTCACATACATATTTATTTATTATTGTTTATTTTCGCGCCCCTAAGGATCAGTCAATATTTGGACTACATAGACAACGTCGTTGTCAAAATGTTTGTCTTGTCACGATTGCGTTGCTTCTATTGGGATTTACGTTCCGTTGTACGGTTTAAGAGGTTACTACGTGTTTGTGGCAAAAAAGTGCCTTTAGTCAACGAAGGGTACTCAGTGCTAGCTACGTCACCACGTCAGAACACGTTAGCAACGACGCATGGATACAACGTGCATAGATGTGCTGTTGCACAGCCAGTATCAGTGACGTTTGGCTAGCAACAGCAGCTTGCTTGTAGCAAACTTCTTTTGAATCAGCCATTTCCCCCTAGATTAATGTCAAACTTATTTACGTTTTTGGGGGCATATTTTCAGTTAGCAGACGGTACTGTTTGAATCGCGATTCCATCCTGAAATACTGCCAGTGACAACGTTGTTACAGTGTCCTGTTTCAAAGGGGGTTCGCTTGTTTCAAAGGGAGTTCTTAAAGAATTATGAGTAGACTAAATGCTTGAAAATATCATTAGAAGGGAAAAACTTAAGGGGACAGACCCACCTGCAACCGACGCAAGCGAGCACACCCTACAATTTCCCCAGAAATTGTAACCTCTCTAGGTTGTCATTGTTGTGCTGGTTTACCATTGTAACCATGAGTTAAATGACGTTGTTTTGTTTGATAAGAACAGCTGTATTATTACAACATGAGTGCATGCACAGTAATTAGCTTCTTTCATCTGATAATCTGCAGTGTCACTTGGCGAGGGCCCCTGTTCTCGTCAAGTGACGCAAGATAGGTGAATAATTGAAAGTGCACTTGAAAGTATTCAAAGGTATATTTTGAGGTACTTTACGAAGTATACTTCATAAACTAAAAGTGCACTACAGAAAAATCTGCTACTTGTGAATACGGGAGATTGAAAGATGAATGGATTTCTGACAAAATAGTACTGGGAATTGCAAATGAGGATACACGCTGGCGTCTAATGAGAGGCTTAACATTAATAACTGCCATTGAAATGTGCCGCACTGCCCAAGTCACTAACATGAGAATGAGAGCAATGGAAATCGAAACCCCAAGCTCCGACGTTGATACTCTTCAAGCTGTTGCCAGGTCAAACCAGTCAAGGTATTATAAGTATCGAGTATTTCACCATGAATAGTGAAGAGCCCCATAGCATGTAAATACTGTGGGAATACACACTCCCTTGGCAAATAGCACTGCCCTGCCTATGGAAAACCATGCAGAGCTTGTGGGACTAATAATCTCTTTGCAAAAGTGTGTCTCAAAAGCGTGTGAGTGAGGGCAAGATTCACTGTGTTGATGATGTCAGTCAAGGTTCAGAGCAGAACAGTGAAAGTGACATTTACATGCATGAATCCATTGGGGCTGTACACTCAAGAGGGAAGAAATAGTTTGTGACACTACAATTACACAACAAGCAATAACAATGTCAACTGGATTCCGGTGCTACATGTAACATAATGAGTTACAAAGACAAAATCAATCTGGCACCTGACACATATCTATTGCCCAGGCGGAGAATTTTCCCCGCAGAACATGGCCGTGGTAACTAGGGGTGCTGAAGCACCCCCTGACAGCACGAGAATTTAAAATGGTATGACTTAAAAATCCACCACCGTGGCACAGCTCCGCAGTAGCAGACTGGCAATAGGGAGCACCGGGAGAAGAATAACTATGGAAAACCAGGCTAAGAAACGTAGAGTGGGGCTGAAAAATTAAGAGACAAAGAAATCACCTTCACTAGACAAGGTTTTACCAATTGAAGAATGGTTATGTTTATTTTACATGAAGCTCAACTATTTTGCACTCAAATAAAGGCCAAAAAAGGATCAAACTCCCAAACTCGCATCACATCGAACACAGAATATGCTTGCATTAGCAGGACAGCTGTGGTGGCGTATATGGGGGCCAGTTCTGTTGGGCCAGTCTGGATCAAAGTCCAGGGCCAATTTTTACTCCCCGCAATATTAAGCCCCCGCCAGCACCCCCCTGATAAAATATGTTCCCGCGGCTATGCCGCAGAACAGAGGCATGCTCTTACTGGCAGTCTTTGTAAATACCGCAGAAAATTAAATTAGGCGCACTTTCCCCCTCCCACTTTGCCCCTGACCCTTCCACTTACCCCATGACCCTCCCACAAACGCATATTGAAAGCGCAACTTGCCTGTTCTCGCTTATGTGGCAGGCAATCTGCGATTTTACCCAAGTGGGCCCTGTTTGTAAATAGCCCGCATCGGTTGAGTCAGTCTTTGCGAGCAATTAACGCCTGAAAACAGTGAATGAGGCCCTGAATGTGTTATTCGGGGATGACAACACAAGCTGGAGCTCCTCTCAGGCTCTACATGTGAAAGCCTGGGACTGATGCAGTTCACTGTACCTGCCTTGTGGAGCATGTCCAGCATGGACCCCTGTCCAAAGAACAACTACTCAGCAGATAAGACAATGTATTCAACTGGCCCGTTGAATCAGTGCCTGGGGAGTTACACTTCGAATTGGATGAGTCCAGTGTGCTTCTCGCAATGTACCCATTGCAATGAAAATGGCTGTGCCAATGGCCACATGATATCTGTGACTGAACCAACTGACTGGATCAGCAATATGGTCATAGTGAAAAAACAAAGAAGCTGAGGGTCTGCATCGACCCAAAGCATCTGAACCGATCCCACTACATCATGCCAACAATAGAGGATGTCCACTAGAGGATTTTCACCTTGGTGGATGCCCTAGATGCATTCCTTCAATAGAAGCTGGATGAAGAAAGCAGCATCATGACTACCTTCTGGACCCCCTGAGGTCGGAAACGCTGGCTCAAGCTCCTGTTTGGTGTCTCAGTGGCGCCTGAGGTATTCCAACGCAAGCAACACGAATTACTGGCTGGCCTCAAGGGTATTAAACCCATCGCCGATGATGTCCTGATCGTAGGCTGTGGTGACACAGACGAAGAAGCAGAACATGACCACGATGTGAAGCTCTTGGCACTGATGGAGCGCTGCCGATCAGTTAAGCTTCGTCTTGGCCTGCAGAAGCTGCATTTCAAGGTGAAAGACGTACACTTCCATGGCCACATTCTCTCTGCTAAAATGCCTGAAGCCGGACCCAGACAAGGTCAGAGCGATCCTCGACATGCCAAACCCATCTGATGCAAAAGGAATACAGCGTCTCATCAGCTTTGCAAACTATCTTGCAAAGTTAATGCGACACTTATCAGCCTCTGCGCCGGTTGCTGGACAAAGACACACCATGGCACTGGCTATCCAAGCACAAGGCCGCAGTGCAAGACATGAAATCTCTGGCTTCATCCATGTCAGTATTGCACTACTACGACGTCACGAAGCCTGTCACAATCCAGAGCAACTAAAGCCAAAGGGGACTTGGATGCTGCCTTATGCAGGAAGGCCAGCCCGTTGCGTTAGCCTCGAGAGCGCTAACCCCCACCGATCAAAACAATGCACAAATTGAAGAGTGCCTCAGCATCGTCTTCTCCTGCTTTACTGCAGAAAAAAATATTGGTGCTCGTTTCCTCATTTTGGATTCAGCTCAAATTTTTCAATGAAAGAGCTAGTATTTTTTACTGAATATTTTTGGATATTATAGTTTTTGATATTTTGACGGGAGTTCAAACTAAGTGCGAAAACGAGCTGGTGCCAAAATGGAAATGCAATATCCCTAAGATCCATCGAGGCCTTTGCTTCAACCTGAGGAGCTGGGGTTGGGGCTTGGGTGCTTTTCCTTACAATCTGTTAGGTTGTTTTGTGTGATCCTCTTTTATATCTTTGCTGTTGTATTGTTTTGTTTGTCTTCGCACATGTAAAGCGTCTTTGAGTATTTAGAAAAGCGCTATATAAAAATACATTTTGATTATTATTATATCAGAAACGAAGTTGATGTACCACCGAAGAAGAGCTAATATGTAGCTTTCAACTGCGTGTTCATGGGATCATTAGAAACGGATTGACAGCTTAATATTTGGTGGCTGGTGTGAACGAGGCTTGCTATGAAGCTAGAAGTCACGCAATACCTTGCAATCACAAAGGCAGCAACAACAAACGTCAGAGCATCCGGACGCCATCCATTTCAATGGTCGCTGGGCTACACTGAGCAAAATGGTGCAGCGAGTCACCGGCGACCAAGTTAAGATTTCTTCCACTCACTTGTTTTACCCTCTATAATCAAAGTTGTTATTGTTTTTCCATGTAAGAAACACCCCACATGTAACAGCACCAAACACACAATAATACAGCAATCTGGGCAAAAAAGATACAACAAA
Organism: Hypomesus transpacificus; assembly: GCF_021917145.1. NCBI lineage: Eukaryota > Metazoa > Chordata > Actinopteri > Osmeriformes > Osmeridae > Hypomesus > Hypomesus transpacificus. Next base: position 6,110,895 of record NC_061066.1, read on the forward strand.
AGGTCACAATTAAAACACATACCAGACCCTCCAGGAATTTGCGATGTTGCGATCGCACCAATTCACACAAATTCAACGATTCCCCTGCGAATCAGCGCAACGTTGCAATTTTAACCAATCACCGCAATTTTCCTGCAACTTTGACCAATCATTGTCGTCTCCCACAACTCTCTCCAGTAGGGGTTAAATCCAGTGTTGCGCCTCAACGCGTTCATTGAACTTAAGTTCATGATGAACGTGAACTGAACGTACTGTATTACTGCCTGATGAACGATACTGTGAACGCGTTCATTCTGGTGTCTGTGAACTCTTTCACTCTTTTTAATTTTGTTCAATAATGTGCCAGATTTCTAGAGACTTCCAGGTGAAAAACTCACCGTTCACAGTCCTGTATCCAGGGTTGCCTAACCAGTCAATTGCTGCGTGTGCTTTCTTCTACTGTCTATGCCTGGCAAGCGTGAGAGCGCCCAAGTTGCTTAGAGGCTGAGAGCCGTATTGCAGACAGATAAAGATATCAATCTTTTTTGTAAAAAAAAGGGAGATTCCTCCCTTCAATGCAAATGTAAATCCTGGTTGGATAAGGATAAAAAGTGGATATGATGAAAATTGGCATGTTGGTAAGGTTATTTAGGAGACCATTTCTTTTTCTTGTTTTATTAGGGTGACCAGATCTGAGTTTGTGAAAAAGAGGACATTTTGTCGCGTCAAAGTGGTGGTGGTGGTGGTGGGGGGGTAGTGCTGGTTGTGTATTGCATGCCGCACTATCTGATTAAAATGACAGTTGTCTCTACAGTCAGTGCTCGAGCAAGAAGGTGGAAAGTAAGGGAGATTTCCAAAATGTGTAAGGGTGTAATAGTTTGTGAAAGACCCGTAGAAACACAAATATCCGACGAGGCAAAATCCTGGACAATTTTGGAATCCCTGCCGGATGCATTTTTAAGGTCTCGAAAAGAGGACATGTCCGGGTAAAAGAGGACGTCTGGTCACCCTAGTTTTATTCTTTAATGAATGTTTGTTAATTACTTGTTTTTCAACCAATAACTCAATTAAAATTACAAAGAGGGAAATTCGAAACTTTTTATCGCAATTTTCACTTGCTCCCGCAATTTCTCCTCAGCAAACACCTAAAAAACACTGCAATTATCATCGCAACTTTTTGGAAAAGCTCCTGAGAAATCATGAATTCAGCCCGCAACTATCACAAAAAGTCCCGTGAAATCCTGAGGGGACTGACATACACATAAATAATAAGTAAAACAGGAAAAATAGGATGGGGGGAGGGTGTTGGCTGAGATCGAATTAGGCTTGATAATAATATTAATTATTGGTCACTAGTCAGCTCAAATTGAATAAAATGCAGAAAATGAGAACAGACTTGGTAGAATGTACCCCTCCCACCATTCAGTCTTGCAATAATATCTTCAAATGAGGCTGTGTCTGTCATTAACTTCAGCCATTCTGCAAAACTAGGCCTTACCTGGCTTTTCCGGTGTCTAAGAATGATTCGTACTAAAGTGATAAACCCAGCCAGTGTCAGAGTGGACTCCGCTTTAGATATCTCTGGTGGCAAAAGGGACCTATCTCCGAGTAGATGCAGCTGGGGAGACTCTGGCAATGGTGTGGCCAACCAATCTTCAATAGTTTTAATGATTTGTTTCCAAAAAGGAAAGACCAGGGGGTAATCCCACAAAAGATGGAGGTAGGAGCCTGTGACGTTCATACACTTCCAACACAGATTGTCCTTCATTAATCCCATTTTATGAAGTTTGGCTGGTGTATAATAATACCTGTGAATAACCTTATGTGTGAATTTGCTTATCGCATCTGTCACCGGCCACCCTGCATTGGAAACCACCTTTTCCCATGCCTCTTCCTTAATGTTTGAGTTGAAGTCCCTCCCCCATATCATTCGCAAGTGATTAGAATGACCATACAAACTATCTCCCAGAATTTTATAAAAAACAGAGGCATTACGTACAAGCTCAGGCAACTTCAAATAGCAGAGAAGCTTGTTTGTGTCATTATCAAGTTAAAGAACCTGTAAAGCAAAATCGGCGGAATTCAAATTAGACATTTTAATCTAGATTAATCTAGATTAATTCCAAGATTACAGTGAGATTAATCTAGATTTAAAAAAAATATCTATGCCCACCACTAGTTTTAACATTTCGTCTCGTTTTTATTTTGAAAACTACATTTCATCTCGTTTTTATTCGTCAACAATATTGCATCATACATTTAATTATAGTCATCGTCACATGTCACTTGATAAAGGTTCGTTGACGACGATATTTAGTCATAATTTTGCTTGCTACAGGAAAATCCATCATGGCGGACCTTATGGGTCCTTGAGGCTTTTTTGTTCCTCATGACAAATGAGGCATGCACACTCAGTTTCAGAAGAATGGGGTGGAAATGCCATCACTTTGAAAATTTGACTTTTTGGCGTGGCCTGTGGCACCCCTTATGGTCCGATGTGGCCCATATTGATGTTGTATCAATGTGCCAAATTAGAACATTTATGACCTGGGACTTTTTGAGATATTATACATAGCTGCAAGCAGCGATGCGGGTTCCTCCGCAAAATATTATAAACATTTATTATTATTTTTTTAGTCATTTAGCAGACGCTCTTATCCAGAGCGACTTACAGTAAGTACAGGGACATTCCCCCCGAAGCAAGTAGGGTGAAGTGCCTTGCCCAAGGACACAACGTCATTTGGCACGGCGGGAAATTGATCCGGCAACCTTCTGATTACTAGCCCGACTCCCTCACCACTCAGCCATCTGACTCCCTGTCCCTGACTCCCTATAAACATGTACACTGATCGAGATCGAGAGTTGGACAACAAGAGAGCAAAACTACTTTGTGTTAGGCCAACAACAGGCTGAATGGGGATTTGAACTCAAGGTTACAAGTCAGTGTCTTTATTCTCTCTGCTACACACCAACTGTTGAGATTGAATGAATAGAAAGGGCAGAGTTTTAGCTTTGGTCAGCTTAAGGTTAAGAAACGGTTGACATTTCAAGGTGAAATTGCATGAAATTGTGCATGGTATTTCAGAATGATGTCATCCTGTTTAACTAAACAGATAATCAAAATAATGACAGGCCAAAAGATAATGGCTGGATTCCAACCTACTACCTTATACTTTATAGGTCACCATCCCAGCCCATTGAGCTATTCTCAGTGTTGAATATTGTCATGTTCAGTTACTTAAAAAGATAAGCTGTTTCTCCTGTGGTAAGCATTGTAAGATTCAGCCAAAGTTGAAACTGTTGTACATTTCCTATAAAAACGGGTCAACAAGAGGACTGTGTTGCTGCTGTAAAGAACAACTTCCTCGTATAAAAAAAGGTTGTTTGGAGTGCCATAACTTGTCATGGAAGGGAATTTCAAATCATGCCTAGCATGTGTCCTGTCTTAGGTTACTGAAATACATTTGGGCAACAGGCAAGGGACCCATCTAAACAATCAATTTACTTCATTAGAGATAACCATCAATTTACTTCATTAGAGATAACCATCAATTTACTTCATTAGAGATAACCATTAAAGTTATCTCTACCATGAGAAGACTACAAGTAGCTAGCTACTGTGGTGAACCTGGCTTGTTTTGCAGTGGTTTACACAGTCTCGCTAAACAGATGATCGGAGTGTTGTCATGGGCTCAAAAATAAACACGCATTGCAACCGTTTTGTTATAATAAAAAAAAAAAAAATATGCCTCTGTGCCCCTATGGTCTGATGTGGCCCATATTTGGTGTGGGGGTACCAACTTGGATGTAGTATCAATGTGCTAAATTAGAACATTTATGACCAGGGACTTTTTGAGATATTGGGGCGCAAGGAGAAGAAAAATAATAATAATAAGAATATCAACAATAACAATAGGTTCCCTCCTACCAGAGAAACCCTAATGAGAAGAATACTAACAAAAACAATAAGTTCCCTCCTACCGGAGGAACCCTAATAATAAGAATACTAACAAAAACAATAGGTTCCCTCCTACCGGAAAAACCTTACTAATAAGAATACTAACAAAAACAATAGGTTCCTTCCTACCGGAGGAACCCTAATAATAAATATAGATGCAAGCAGCGATGCGGGTTCCTCCGCAAAATGTAAAAATATTATAAACATGTACACTGTAGAAGATCGAGACTTGGGCAACAAGATAGCAAAACAACATCATGTTTGGCCATCAACAATAGGCTGAACGGGGATTTGAACTCATGAGCATAAAGTAACAAGTAAATCTCTCTAGCCTCTCTGCTATACACCAACTGCTGAGACTGTATAATTAGGAAGGCAGAGTATTAACTTTTTATAGGATATTGAAACTCTTCTTGAGTTGATCTCTTTCCAGACTGTCAGTCAATGCACAACTAATAATAGTCATGTGGGCAACTTGTCTAGGGCAGCGCGCATGTTCAGCTCCTTGCGAGAATAGACTGTGACTGTATAGCAGCCGATTCTCTGGTCCGATTAAACTACACAACATACTCAATCAGGGTGACCAACAAGATTATTATAAAAAACCAACAATAACATTACAAACATCCAACTGAACGAACACAACAACTGAAATCCCTTGCACGGCTTTTGTAAACAAACTATTTTACACAAGTCTGCATTTTTTGACATGCCGCAATGCATGCTGGGTACCCAAGGATGCCGACTGCTTGATGTTAGTATTCGTTTTTGGTCAGCTTTGGGACAAAGGTTAAGAAACGGTTGACATTTCAAGGTGAAATTGCATGAAAAAGTTCAGTTAGTGTATTAAAAAAGTAAGCTGTTTCTCCTGTGGTAAGCGAAAGATAAATCAGCTCTAATTCAATCATATTTTGACATACCAAGGTGAAATTGTGTACGGTACGTCAGAGTGATGTCACCTTTAAGCCTATTAGGTTTGAAAAACCATAATGTAAAACGACATTTGATTTAGTGACACAAACATATTGAGTTAATGTGGACATTTACATAAATACCCCTTTCAGCCATTTTGTACTTGATACAATTGCCTTAAGTAACATTTTTTTTAATACGTCAATGATACATATATGTACCAAATTTCAAGTCAATTAGACCTTTGGTTCAAGAGAATAGGAATTTTGAATGTTTTCCCAAATTATCACTGTACAGGAAAATCCATCAAGGGCGGACCTTGTGGGTCCTTGAGGCTTTTTTGTTCCTCATGAAAAATGAGGCATGCACACCAAGTTTCAGAAGAATTGGAGCAATGGGGTGGAAATGCAATCACTCTGAAAAGTGGACATTTGGGCGTGGCCTGTGGCGCCCCCTATGGTCTGATGTGGGCCAGTCTTTGTTTGGGCCGTAGTTGTGGCATGTTGTATCAATATGCCAAATTTCAAAACGTTTTACCAATGTGTTCATGAGATAAATTACAAGAATAAAAATAATAATAATAAATATAGCTGCAGGGGGCAATGGCGGGTTCCTCCTTAACATTGCAAACTATTACCAAATTGACATGACACAGACATGTATTTCATTCATGTACACAACATTTCAAGACAATTGGATCAATGGCTGATTTTAAGTCATTTTCTGAAATTCTGCACAAATTGTCACTGTAGAGAAATATCCATGCTGCCGACATTATGGGTTCTTGATACTCTTTTGTTCCCCATGAGCAATATAAGCGTACCAACTTTTAGACATTTTGGACAAACAGGGTTAAAATGCCACCCTTTTGAAAGTGACAACTTTGAAGCGTGTTCTGTCAGGCCACCTGTGCTCTGGTCAGGCCCATCATGCAGAGATCCATTCTTTAAAAGCTTTGATTACAACAATAACTTTATGGAAGGGAAGATACACTTTAGTAAAGGGCGTGTATGTAATGTAAGGACGACAATTACATTAAGGCCTATAGGTATAGTCATGATCAGTGTGCGAAATACGGGGGGGTTGGGGGGGGGCTCGACCCCCCCGATTGACCCATGAGCCCCCCTGAAAGCCTCAAAAGTAAAATTTGAGGGGGGTCTCAAATTTTGTAAAAAATAAATAAAAAATATGTTTTTTATATATGTTAATGGTCACTTTAATGTTTTTATGCTGCTCACCATGTCCAATATTCAGAATTCAAAATATTTATTTACAACTAATGTGCTATTTTTTGCCAAGCGGAGCAAGCCCGTCCTGTGCTCTATGCAAATTAGCCATGCGCGCCAAAAAGAATAAACAAGACGAAATACTAAAAATGGCTAGCAAGCGAAAGCGCGTGAATGTGTCACTCGCACACTTTGGATTCACATCTAAAAAGGTGACACTCAGAGATGAAGAGGAGCCTAAAGACGATGCTGGTACAGCTGACACAGTGGCAAGAACAGAGGATCTTCTCCCACCCAGTGGCTCCCCAGAAGAAGAACAACGTGAAGTTGAGGCTAATTGCTCCGAAGACGCAGCAGGTGCTGCGGAAACTTTAACTACTGCTGCTGCTAGCAGCAATAGTGACTTGCCGGCTGGTTGGACACTGAAGCAGGTGGGCGAATGGAAAGATCGCAACGCTTGGCTTGACATTAAGGCAGGAAAATTGGGGTGTTTAGTCTGTAGAATTGCAAAAACGTTGCTACTGTCAGAAAAGGGACCGGGTGTACACCTCGCAGAAGAATGGATCAATGGTGATGTTACGAGCTCTGAAGCAAAGAGGCTACGGAAGAAAATATACAAACACAGGGACAGCCAGGCCCACGCAAGGTCAGTGGAAATAGCGCAGGTGAAAGGGAAAGACACCCTTCCGAACACGTTCATTGACATACAGTCCGAGTTACTCAAGACAACAACAGTCTCGTTCAGAACAGCTTACACCGTGGCAAAAGAAAGGCTATCCTACAGAAAGCTCAACCCACTAATGACAATGCAGGAGCTAAATGGAGCCGAAGTTGGTAATATCCACAAATCTGACCATGCATGCGCAGAAATAATCAGTCACGTTGCCAAGGAAATGCGCCGCAAATTTGTCTGCAGTGTGAAAGAAATGGATTCACGGGTGTCAATCACAATTGACGAAAGCACCATTCATGGCAGGGCCTATCTAATACTCTACGTAAGATGTGATGTCAGCGGCAAGGGGAATGTAGAGAATGTTTTCCTGGATCTAGTGGAACTTACAGATGGGGTCGATGCTGAATCCATTTTTAACTCGATGATGGCGAGTCTACTTAAAGCGGGAATGGATGATGCATTTTTGAAGACGCACCTGATAAGCATTGCCACCGATGGAGCTGCGGTGCTGACAGGAAAAGCCAGTGGGCTTGTCGTTAGACTCAAGGAAAAGTTTCCGAACGTGCAGTCTGTTCACTGCCTGGCGCATAGATTAGAACTGGCTGTCAAAGATGCTCTTAAAGAAGTGGCTGGCACTAATCAGTTTGAGTTCTTTATTTCAAAGTTATACTCCCTTTACAATCAGTCAACCAGGAACGCCAGGTTGCTTAGAGAAGCAGCGGCCGAGCTCGACATGGAAATACTGAAAATAGGTCAAATATTCACCATCAGATGGGTTGCCAGCAGCTTTAAAACAGTTAAGGCAGTATGGAAAGATTTCCCCGCACTAGCACACCATTTCAAAACAGCTAGTGAGGACACATCACGCAATGATCTTGAAAGGCAAAAATATAAGGGACTTCTGAAGCACCTTGCTAACTCAGGATTTGTGGAAGATTTGGCTGTCATGAAAGACATCTCAAGTCTCTCAAGCTGCAGAAAAGAGAAATGTCACTAGTGGATTCAAGTCTCGCCATCGAACAAACTATTAATGTTTTGGCGACCATGAAGACGTCTGGTGGGGGGAAATCAACCAAGAAGGCCGAACAGTCCGTCTCATCTGGCCTTTTTAAGGGCGCAGAGCTGAGTGAAGGCAGGGCGAAAATAAACAGCTCTCGGTTTTATGAATCAGTGATCGCGTCTCTAACTAAGCGATTACCGGAGTCAAATTTGGTCATGATGCTCAAAGCTCTTGACAAGCGTTTTTGGCCAGGAGAGCAGGAGGATCTGCTTTTGCATGGTGAACCAGAAGTACACAGCCTTGCGAAAGCGCTTGGATTACCAACCAGAGGCCGTGGAGCAGTTTCGAGATTGGAAATTGCAGGGCACTGCACCGGGGAAAACATTGGAAAGTATGCACATAGCAAGTCGCACGTATCTCCCCACGTCAGCTGAGTGCGAACGAGGCTTTTCCGCAGTTAATAACACGGACAACCAGAAGCGCAACAGGTTGCGCGAAGACAGCCTGTCTTCACTCCTGTTTGTGGACCTCAACGGACCTCCTCTGGACAAATTTGACCCAGTTCCGTTTGTCAGAAGCTGGATTAAAGCAGGACATCGCCTGTCTTCATCCTGGAAACCTGGACGGCAACCACAAGAAGTTGAGCCAAGGCATCTTTGGTCTATTTTAACTTAAGGTAAGAGAGAGAGAGCAAGAGAATGAGAGAGAGAGAGAGCGAGAGAGAGAGCGCACCCGCTGTGGTGATGTTTGGCTTTTTGTGGGCTGTCTGTCAGCATCCGCTGTGGTGCTTTTTTCAATTTGAGCGATGGGCCTGTTTGCACGGTTAGACGAATGTGCTTTGTGTAGGCCTATGTGTTTAATGACGTATCTGTCTGATCATATTTGCTGTAGATAGATAGTTAAATAATGTCACACTAACGGTCATACACTGCAGGCTCTCATTTGCAAGTGCACGGATTGCGTGCCAGTCTCCGATTTATTCAGCGGCATTTATTCAGTTGATTGCTCTGTAAGTGCGCCAGATTGGTGCCGATTATTGTCGTTTCTGCATTGTATTCCACAACGTTGCCTCTTAAAACAACGTGTATCCAAACAACTTTAGCCAATGCAATGTCAGTGAATAGGCTACTATGTCGGATTATCAAAAAGTGTTAGTGTGTCCGTGTGTGATGTCATGTAGGCTATAGACTGGAAAAAAAAAAATCGGGAGATGGGGACCCCCCCGAATATGGATGGGTATTTCGCACACTGGTCATGATATATACATATATTGTATACAATATAGCAATAATAATTCACCAACATGTTGAACAATTTCATGCACTAAACTTTGTGGGAACAGTTTGGAGATGGCCCCTTCCTGTTCTAATATGACTGTGCACCAGTGCACAAAGCAGGGCCCATAAACACATGGATGAGCGAGTTTGGTGTGGACGAACTTGAGTGGCCTGACCTCAACCCAATACAACACCTTTGGGATGAATTACAGCAGAGACTGCGAGCCAGGCGCTTGTTCGACATCAGTGTTTAAACTCACAAATGCACTTCTGGAATAATGGTAAACATTTCCATAAAACTCCTAAACCTTGTGGAAAGCCTTCCTAGACGAGTTGAAGCTATTATAGCTGCAAAGGGTGGGCCGACATCATATTAAATCCTATGGTTTAAGAATGGGATGTCACTCATGTTCATGAGCGTATAAAGGCAACCGAGCGAATACTTTGGCAATTTCGTGTACAAAATAGATACAAATATAAAATGTTATCAAGAGAGAAATTGTGCAGCATAGTACAATGCCGATATTCCTAAACGATCAAACCATGAACCCAAAGCAAGCAAGTAAAACAACCATGGTACCATTGCTACTTGTTTAATGCAAGGTAGTTCTAAATATGCAGCAAACTAGGCTACCGAGCTACAATTTCGAAAAGAATAACTCACGATGTGAAGACCGTCAAAAAAACTTGGAACGCACAAACAAAATTACATCAACAATGACATGTAGCTAAAAATAGAATAACACAAGCGTAGGTACGTACAGTACATTAATTCGAAACGCTGTCCACAGAAGCAAAAACTAGCCTATATGTTTAGGGTTATAGCTTGCTACGCTGCAATACATACATAGCCTACTTTCTACTAGCAAACACGAATTCTTGGCTCAGCTAAAAGAAGCGTAAAAACAGTAGGCTATAAAATCGTGTTCAAGTTATCATACGAATGAAAACGCTATAATACATTTTGTGTGTCGCTGTTATAGTTCTGCTCTCCTTACTTACTGTGCGGTCAAATGTAAACAAAAATCGAAAAAGCTGTCGAATGAAAGATTGTTCTTCTCTCGGTAATGAAGGTGGTAATTATCTTGTGTTCACCTCAGACCCTGGCCCCTCGGTTTGAGGTAATGGCACCAGTGTTGGTGGTATTGCATTTCCAATCTGGTACCCGACCTGTCGACTTCATTCTATTAACTCCAGTCAACTATCCAATCCTATCTCCCGCAATACATGTGGTTCAATTCTAGAACTTGACTCACACTACTATACCTAGTTTCCCCCCCCCCCCAAAAAAAATCAGATTTTTGCAAAGTTTGAAACCAATCCGAAGAAAAGTTGGCAAAAAATGTCTAATAATCTACAGTGCGCCTGCCTTGCTGTAGCCAGTTATACAAATAGTTGCACACTAGGGATGGGCATTCGACTAAATTGTCTCAATCGATCGTCGGGAGAATTAACGATCGATTTTCGATTAATCATTAACATTTTTATATTAAAATTAACTATTTATAGGCTATATTAAAATGCAGTGAAAATAGAAAAAACAGCGTGTTTACGCATTGAGATCTGTAGCTATTAGAAAAACAACTATTTCTGTAACTCCTAGAAGCGGAGCCGACAGCTAGAAGCCTGTGCTCAAACACAACTGACCCTCGTTTTTTTCCGGCTAATTAACAAAGCTTCATAAAAACCTTCGCCCTCAACAATACTTAAGGGTAGCATATCCATGTCGATAGACTTGCAGATCCGTTGGGTAATTTTCTCTGCTCGTTGTGCATCGCAGATCCTCCGTGCTAGCACCGAGAGCAGGATGCACGTTCTTCGGATGTACGTTCTTCAACTGGTATTTCATTTGAGTCGTGGAGGAGTTGTAATTATACTCAGCTTTGCAGTGTTGGCGGTGAACAAAGAAATGTTTTAGTCAATATGGTCTCACGCTACACTTCGCCGTGACATCTTCATGTTTACTTTTGAAATACATGGAAACTCGCCGGTAACTGAGTAGGCCTGTGGCGTTTTTTCCCAAACATTGGCTTCATTTGGTAAAATTTTTTATTGCTGCCACATAGCGAAATCCATTGCATTCCTTCAAGACTCACACTACGCAACAGAACACGCATTAGTTTTATCGATGAACAAATAATGTCATCGACTAAATTCTTAATGATCGATTATCGATCGTCGATTAATTATGCCCATCCCTATTGCACACATACATGACAGTTGTTTAAATAGTTGTTTATTTCCGTTATTTTAAAGCAGATTTCAATTTTGTAATGAATAATAATATGTTCATAGTCTGACAAACGTAATTATAGCCTAATATATTTAGTGATATCGTGGCATATTAAGGCGTCATTATTGATTGTTGACATGTTATTCTGGAGCAAAGACAACGATACATAAATCATGTCTGATAATCACAATATTGTTATGGTTATGCAACGTTATCAGTTAAGACCACAATGATGGCATTAACAATGACAGTGAGCTAAAGCAACCCTCCTTGAATGTGTGAACAACAAAGGAGTTACTGCTAGTTCCAATAGATGCCTCCATATTTAAAATGTAAAAATTACTGGTGGATTAATATTTTCCTTGTTTTCTGCTGTTTTTGGGAACTTTCCACATCAGCACCCATTTCCCAGTGTCATGTAACTGGATCTAGTTAATGGTGTAATGTTATGGGCATGGAGATGAGGCTTCTACAAGGGGCCGGGGAGCAGGGCGGTATGATAAAGCAGGGCTAGACGTTATATACTGGACACACACCACGAATAAAGGGAGACTTCTCAAGTTTTATAAAACATGTCACAGAGCATTCATTCCGCAAGCAGAAGCTTGTACACCCAATTCCTCTATTGTACACTACTACACTTTGACTTTGAAACTTTCATCTAGTCCCATACTATACCAGTTACAGATATACAACACAGATGAGAGTGAATAAGGGATAATGGTAGTGAGATGGTGTTCCACTGTTCTGCTTCTATTTTTCGCCACTCCTACGAAACATTTCTGGGCCCCACTGCTTTTGTTAGTGCCTGCAATGCTGGGAAGAAAACTATTTGACAACAATAATGTTTAATGTAACTGGCCTTTCTAACAGTACAACTGGGCCCAGCTTGGCACCCCAATGGTCTAGAACGTCCAATAGTTGCATTGCAGATCAAAACAATAGCCTTTTCATTAGGCCCAGTGGCAGACTCATGCTGTTTGAAGTTGTCAAATATCACCAGACATGGACTTCTGCCTAAATTGACATGCACCAACTCAGAGCAATGAGTTTCAACAACCATTAGCACAGTTATTCAATTTGTTGACTCTACTCTTAATGCAATACTATGTTTAAGTTATTGTCTGAAATTCTTTGTTGGCAACTGTTTATGGAGGAACCCTCCCTCACCAAATTGCTTTGGTCATGCTTTCTTAAAAGTCTAGTCCTTAGTTTAGATGTGCCAAAGAAGATGATAACATGACCAAGATGTGTTTGGTTGATTCAACTGTATAGTTCTGAAGAAGAAGACCTTCTGTTTCTTTTAACAGTAGAATTAGCTGTGGCCAAACTAATCACAGAATGCCTACTCGTCTAAAATGGCTACTAGACTAAGGAGTGAAGGTGGGAGCTTGGTACTGTTGGGGCCATGTACTTTTATGGTTTTTGAGTCAAACAACTTGCTAAATGATTAAATGTCTGTTAAATGTCAAATCAAACTTTAAATGTATAAAAGAGAGAATTAAACCTAGAGGTTTAAAAGGCTACGTTTGTTTAAACAAATTACAGACAGGATTTGGGGAGAAAGCTCTAGAAATTTAGCCTGGCTGCCAGCCCAACTTCTCCCCGCCCCCAAAAACATTTGGTCGGGAAGTTGGGTCTGGAGGGTCTCGTATTGGGGACCAACTACAGAAAACCAGAATCTGGGCGAACCAATTAAATTGCCAGGGCGGGCTTTATACGATGATGGACAGATGATCAACAGTAATCACCCACGTCACAAAAGAGCGCTTAAGTTGAAGTGAAATGAATAAATGTAAGTTGAATTCGTTTTGAACAAACATGGCTACCGCTGGAGATCTGGGATGTTATGATACTGCCATCGAGTCTGTTGTAGAAGACATCGACAGCGCATTAATTTTGAAAGAGGAACAGAGAGACGCAATCAAGGCATTTGTCGATGGAAAATTTGTTTTTGCCGTCCTTCCTACAGGATTCGGTTAAGGTTTAATTTATCAGCTGGCCCCGATGCAGTTGTAATCCTAAACGGAGAACTTCGTATATGCATTGCCCTTTATTGTTTCACTCAAAAAGGTTGACCGTGTGAACAAGTACTCTCCCTACCCTTAAATTAATTTTAAAACACGGCAAAAATCGTTTGTATTCATTCTTCAAGCATACTTCAAGTCTGCTTGTAGTTTAGTTCTGTTGACAACAACTATGCGGTGCTTAACATACTCTGTTGGTCTGATGGTTGTAGATCTATCCAATTGAGCGAAGAGGCAAAGAAGTCAAAGCCCAACGGAGAGTTCTCAGACTCATATTCTGACTAGAATTATGAGTATGACAACGTCAGGCTACTAGAAATAGCCAAGCATACATATTTTAAATATTCACAATGAATCTACTTTTCATCTTACATCAAACTATTTTTCAGAATTGTGGGGGTGCCGTTATAGGTTCTAGAGGCTTTTTTGTTCCTCATGAGAAATAAGGCATATGTAATGAATTTCAGAATTTTGGGACAAATGGGATGCAAATGGCATCACTTTGAAAATGGACAATTGGGGGGTGGCCGTAGCGCCACCTATGGATAATGGTGGGTCATTTGTGGTGTGGTAGTTACTCATGGCCTATACTATCAATGTTTCAGGATTTGGTTAACTTTTTACCATTGCATACAAAATCTGAAATGCAATACCATCAGGATCCACAAGGCCTTTGCTAGACACTAAGGAATAAGTGGGGGCTTGGTCAGCCCACACTCTCCTGAAATGTTGCGTGTGCGTCTTGTCAAGCCCGCGCGTGTGTCAAGGGGAAGGCTGAGTGTGTGAGGATTTGAAGCAGGGGACACATTTCATTGTAAATTTCCCTAGAAATTAGCCAAGCATGCATGTTTCAAATATTCACCAAAAATCTACTTTTCATTTTACAGTCAACTTTTTCTCAGATTTGTGTACTAAACATTCTCAGGTGTCTTCATATGAACTTGTGATAGTATCAGAGTATCCGTTTTAGACCGGTGGATGTGTAAAGCATTATTTTAGCGTCAGGCTTTTTTGTTCCTCATGAGAAATATGGCATATGTAATACATTTCAGCATTTTGGGACTTATGGCCTGCAAATGGCATCACTTTGAAAATTGACATATTGGGGCGTGGCCTGTAGCGCCACCTATTGTCTCACATGGCCCATGTTTGGTATGGTAGTTACTAATGGTCTGCAGTTTCAACATGCCAAATTTCACAACTTTTTACCATTGTGCTCTAGGGGCTGCCATTGACTCCCATGGGTAAAAAATAATAATAATACCACCAATAACAATAGGGTTCCCTCCTACCGGAGGAACCCTAATAATACCAACAATTACAATGGGGTCCTCCTGACGGAGGAACCCTAATAATACCAACAATTACAATGGGGTCCTCCTGACGGAGGAACCCTAGTAAGAATACTAATAAAAACAATAGGTCCCCTCCTACCGGAGGAACCCTAAATATAACTGCAAGCAGCGATGCAAAATGGCAACATATTATAAAAATGTACATTGTAGAAGGTAGAGAGTTGGACAACAAGAGAGCAAAATGACTTCATGTTTGGCCAACAACAATAGACTGGATGGGGATTTGACCTTATGAGCATTAGGTTACAAGTCAGTCTCTCTATCCTCTCTGCTACACACCAACTGTTGAGATTTAAGGATAGAAAGGGCAGAGTATTAGCTTTGGTCAGCTTTGGGACAAAGGTTAAGAATCGGTTGACATTTCAAGGCAAGTCACGCTAAAGCAGAAATTATGCAGCAGCCGCATGAGGTTCAGATGTAGTCCAAAAATTGCCTCCCACAATTTAAACATATTACCCGCTATCACATCTTTCCAGAATCTCAGTAAATCTACAATCAAGAATAGCCTCGTAGGGAATTGGGCCGGGGCACCGCCCACATTCAGCTCCTTGCGAATACAGCCTGTAAGAATTTTGTAACCGACTCTCTCTTCCCATTAAACTACACAACATGCACACTCAGGGTGACCAACAAGATTATATTAACTAACAAACAATAACATTACAAATGTCTAAATGAACGAACACAACTGAAATCCCTCACATGGCTGTTGTAACCAAACTATTTTCCACAAGTCTTGCGTTTTTTGACATGCCGCACTGCATGCTGGGTACCCAAGAGCACTGACACTGATTATCTAGCTGTGTTCCGACTGCGTGATATGACCAGATGCTAGTGACGCAGTAAGGTCTCGGAGTTAACAAGTTCTGCCAAAGTGCCAAAGGGAAGAACCATAAGAGCATATAGTTAAGTAAGTTACAATTAAACAACATGAATCGCTATAAGTGCAAGTGTAGTTAGCTTGGCTAAACTGGTTTTCATAGCAACAGAAATCAACAAATCAGATCAGTCGAACTTTATTCAGAAAGGGGGGGGGTGCCGGGAACATTAAAAGTGTAGGGTACAGTAAAAGTGAAATGGAACGCGTCTTTCTGCCTTGAAGCAGCGTGCGCATCATCATCAAGACCCCGTCTTTATGTAAAGATAACATCCAAGCTAACAATTTCGCCAAATCTAACTGCAGCTTTGTATACCACATGTACTGTGTTATGGTTGTTTAAGTTAAACAACTTGCTAAATGAATTAAATGTCTGTTAAATGCCTAATCCAACAATAAATGTATAAAAGAGAGAGTTCCATCAAATCTGAATTATTTTTAAACCTAGAGTTTTAAATGTAATTAAAGTTTAATCTTTGCCTAAACGGACATGCACCGACTCAGAGAACTGAGTTTCAACATCCATTTACACATTTAGTCTCTATTTTTTACTCTACTCTTAAGGCATGACTATGTTTAAAGGCCATATGGCAGATTAACCACCACTGTCGATAAATGGGTAAATAAAGCACTCAAGATATGTATATTATTCAAGAAATCTTCAAATGGTGTTTAAGATCAGTTTTTGTCATTTTTTGTGTTAACATTAGCATATTAACGCAATTCGACGATTATGTCACGTTGGGGAGTCATGGAGGAGAGAAGCCCCAGTCTAGTACTAGAATTATGTCGACTGACCGGGATGAAGAAGAGGTGGCAAGAACCACTAGCTACATATGATGGCCCGCAGCCGGCCGTCAAAGCCAAATAAATGGATTGTTCATTGTAACGAGGAGAATGAGTGGAGAGTTATGTCCTTCTGGTGACTTGTTATCATTTAGCAACGCAGCAACGACCTCTGTAGCTCGTCTACAAACAGCAATGCACATATACAATTTATTTTCAGTCAGTGAATAGCACCGAGTGGAAGTCAACGTTTTCTCTATCTAGTGATCATTCAGGGCCTCACAATACTTTTTGAGGCACTACACTAGCCTACATTTACGTTTCACTTTTCCATGCACAAAAGTCACGTCCAGGTAAACAATGTGCCTTTGACCAATGAAGATGAGCTGTAATATTATACAAATTATAACAATTGAGGTGTTATAAAAACTGTATTGGTTACATTAAAGATTTACATAATTTCTGCAGAATGAAACACTTTCTGTTATGTACTGTATTGCAGCTTCGTCCCAATATCTCTACAGACCGTGCAGCTAATTTGACTTGAACGGGGGCTTATTACTTGAAAAAGGAATTATTTACTGCGTCTTCTCAGTTAAATTATCAGGGCTTGGAAATACTTTGACTTGCTAAAGTAGGCAAATGGCTTGTAGTAGAACATAACATCTTATAATAATTTCAGTCAATCAAACAGCTGCAAGACCCAGTGAAATGTTATATATAGTTAGCATCGCTAGCGACATTGGCTAACTGAACTTCGGTAGGCTATCCTCAGTATTTGCAAGCTGGCCAGTGCAAGTAACATGCCATTTTATTTTGTTTGAGTTTAAACTTGTCCAGTGGGGCAAGTACATTCTCTTCCACTTGCCCTACAAATCCACTTGTCTCAGACAATCATGTCGTTTTAGTTCAGATAAGTTGACTAGTACTAACGGTAAACGTAGCTCTATCTAGATCTAGATACCTAGCTGTAGTAGTGGTAGTAGTAGTAGAAGACATCATGCTAGCTATGGGCTAACTTGCCAGTCCCACCTAGAAATCCCCCCAAGATCATCCCAAATGAATGCAATGTATTATAGGGGAAAGAGAAATCTTTGCAAAAAGTAGCAACTTTTTCGTATTATATTGCATTTTGTGACACCCAACATCAAATACAATGGATAACAGTTTAAATGTTTATTGCCAACAAGCAAATAGTGCAAATTTGTTGGAAAAATGAATCTGCCATATGGACTTTAACTTAATGTCTGCACCTCTGTCACCAACTGTCTCTGGAGTGGGGGGTGGGGCCTACACAGGGTGTCTCCAGGTATAAACAAGTTAAATTTAAGACTTTTTAAGACCATTTAATACCACTTCAAAATGAAATTAAAGACCACACTTATGATGGAAATATACAGTAATGTTTCCAAGTTAACAATGATGAATAGTATGGTAAAATGAAAATAATCGGTTGAGTTTAAGAACATTGACTAGATGTGTTTAATGAAAGGATGACACAAACATTTTATTGCTGTCTTAAATTATATTTATTATTACACTATGGTGGAAATTGTGGAGCAGTAAACTAGCAATTCCATGAATCCCATGGAAACAAAGGCAAATGTGTGAGATGTACTGATGTGGAGCACAAATTATCCAAGAAGCAGTCATTCTCTTGAGTGTTTTTTATTCAGATGGATTCAGGTCAAAGGTCTATCACTTGAACTGGTTTCATTATTTAAGACACTCAAAGTCAGCAGCTTGGCATACTGGGACATGGAAAGGATTTCATCAAGGTAGAAAATGTTGGTTTGTCCTTTTTCATCAATGTCCTCAAAAAAGTTATCTGCAGAGCCAGTAGACACAGTAGTCTGTGGGGTGACTGTCTGTCTCTGAAGGGCGTGCAGGCAGGGCCTGCAGATAGGGCAGGCAGGCAGGGCAGGCCAGCTGGATGAAGCTGTCTTGGGGTCAAGGCTGAAGAGAAGCTGTCCAGCTAGAGAGGGGGAAGTCCAGCAAGGGATCTGTGTTGCGGGTGATTGTCTGTCTCTGGAGGGCTGGCAGGCAGGGGCAGGCACGGCCTGCAGGCATGCAGGCCAGCTGGATGAAGCTGTCTTGGGGTCAAGGCTGAATAGAAGCTGTCCAGCTAGAGAGGGGTAGTCCAGCAAGGAGTCTGTGTTGCTCTCAGCATCCTCTGTTGTATCCTCGGTTACGCTCAGCATCCTCTGTTGTTGCTCTCAGCATCATCTGTTGAACTCTGTTGAGCAGGCCTCTGCATGACCCTCCAGACCTGTAAAAGTGAAGAAAGGGTCCATGTCAGTTGTGAAAAATTAAGCTTTTTCCATCTACACTTGATATAAACTACAGTTTTGACTGTGAAATGCAGTGGCATTACTTGGAACTTGAATCCAAATGTGTTGACCTGATGGAGACCCATGCAAAGTCACTCAAAACACGGGTTCGATTCCAGGCTCTTGCAAGAGTATTTAGCTATAAACTGATCAATATATACACATCTGACAAAAGACCAGCTCGACCTTTGCCTGTAAACAGTGATTCTGACTGTCAGAGACCTTTAAATAAGCCTGACCTACTGAAATTGGCAAAACTAGCCTGGCTAACGTAAGTCGCTTTCTCAGGGCATATGACGAATGAAACAGGCTTGCCTTGAAAAATCAGATATACTGGCTATCTTAAGCAGGCTATTGTCTACAAAAAGCAGTCCTCCCTGACGTTTTTGGAGTAGAATTGAGTGAAATACAAAATTGTTTACACACTACCAGTGAGAGAGCCAAGTCTGACTCTGAGGCTGACATCGTCAAAACAATGTACCCCCGGGACAGTACCTCTGTCTCACTCTACTTGCAAGTTTTCCACAAATCACAAAAATAATCGGAGCATCTGGCTAAAAGCACAATTCCCACATCTCCTAAAGGCTTTCCTCCTCGACCTTCTTGGTGAAGAATTCGCCGAGATGCAAAATGATTCACAAATTATAAACACAGAGGAAAAAAGCGTTACTTTTTGAGGTTGATTTCCGTCACTTCAAACTCACGACTTAAAAGTCTAAATGTAATCAAACCTTCACCATAATTCAAGAGTAGTGTACTTTCATGAAGCCAATCATTGATTAACCCTTTACTGCCTAAGACAACATTCCGAACATTCCATGTGCTGTTGAAATATTATATTTATATTTTATGAATTTACATATAAAATCATACACCTTAACTGTTCATACTATATTGAAGAGGACAACTAGGGGATTTTTATGATGTGAATAAATATATGATTACTTAAGGCAAACCATATATTATCAAGGTGATTTCAGGCAGCCATTTATTACAAAAACTTCTCCATCCACCATACCTCATCAGACAACTTCATATTTAACCAATTTAATTACAAGATGGAGGAAAACTTTGAGTAGGTGGAATATCCACAAATCTGTTGGCAATGTAGAACAGAAGACAGATTAGAAATTTCATATTTTATTAAAAGTTATGACCATTATAGTGATTAGTGGAAACATGGCTGGATACTCCTAAAAAACACAATCGACCAAATTGGCCATTCGGCATTTTAAAGCCCATATTTGAATGGTCCAGCAGGAAAGGGTTAAAATATGTAAAAATAGGTGACATGACTTACCGAACGTGGCTGCCTGACTTCAACACGGCTAACATGCGATTCCAGTTGAACACAGCAATGGCCGCTGAAAAATAATTTATATTCTTAACGGCGAGCTGCGATTGGAAGCAAAATGAAACAGGAGCTAAAAACCGAGGGTGGGGGCTTGGTCAGCCCACAATTTCCAGAAAGGATGTGTGTGATTCTCGCATGTGTGTCAAGTAGGGTAACCACCTGTCCCGCTTTGCGCTGTATTGCAAAGCATTTTCAATATGCGACGTGCGGGACAAGGGGTGAAAATGCTGTCTGACACAATGCAAAGCGGGACAGGTGGTCACCCTAGTGTCAAGGGGCAGGATGAGTCTGTGAGAATTTTGAACGTGCGCGCTGTGGAGCAATTCAATTGAAATCAATCATATTTTGACAAACCAAGGTGAAATTGTTTATGGTACTTCAGTGATGTCATCTTGAACCCTATTAGGTTTGAAAAAACCATCAGTCAAAATGATATTTGATTTATTAACACAAAGATATTGAGGCAATGTGGACATTTACATAAATACACCCCTTATGTATTTTGTATTGCATTTCTTTTTCCATTTCACAAAAAAAAGACATGTGTTGTACACATCTGTATTCAAGTCAATTTGACCTTTGGTTTAAGAGGAGATGAATTTGAAAAATGTCCCCAAGTTTTCACTGTACAGGAAAATCAATCATGGCGGACCTTATGGTTCCTTGAGGCTTTTTTGTTCCTACTGGAGGAACCCTAATAATACAATAATAATCATACCAACAATTACAATAGGGTTCCTCCTGATGGAGGAATCCTAATAATAACTAGAGAAGGTACAATTTCTGGGGAAATTGTAGGGTGTGCTTGCTTGCGTCGGTTGCAGAGGGGTCCGTTTTTTAATGACATTTTTACAACTGATATTTCTGTATATTTTATATGAGAAATGCATAGCCTACTTATTATTTATAAAGATTAGACATAGATTTAGATTTATTTTTTTGCTGGTCATTTACAACTCAAAGTGAAGAGTAGAATGAAATAGAATCAGAATCAGAATGGGATTTATTCGCCCTGAAAGTTTGCACTGACAAGGAATTTGCTTTGGCAGGAAGGTGCATACAATAAACAAATATGAATCTTACACTAAAATAGAATAAAAGTGGGCATAAAATAAAATATAAGTTGACAATAAAATATAAGTTGACAATAGAATATAAGTTGACAGTAAAATATAAGTTGACATATAGTTGTCTTCTCATTTACCCTGCAAGAGGGAATGGTGATCAGCAGCCTCATTGTTGGATCAAAACAAATACATTTGGCAGGCCGGTGTAAAAATTGACTTAATCTCTATGACTTAAACGTCATTTTAAGTTTTTCCCTTCTCGTGATATTTTTAGGCATTTAGCTTACTCATATTGCATTCATTCATGAATAAAGAACCCCCTTTGAAGCTTATTCTAACTACGACGTTACCGGCAGTAGATGGAATCGTGATTCAAATAGTACCATCTGCTAACTGAAAATATGCCCCCCAAAACGTAAATAAACTTGACATTTATTTAGGGGGAAATACCTCATTCATAAAAAGCTCGGTGGTCGCGATCATTGTCAGTAACAACGCAAAATGCGATATAGCCCTGTGTGCAGAAGCTGCCCCGGTAAATTGTACTACTACAGTAACAGTAGACTACAGCTGTGTTCGTCTTGGTAGCGATTGCGTTGGTTGAATTCGATTTGACGTTCCGTTGTATGGTAGGCTGAAATAAATTATTTTCATGAACAGATAGACAAAATTTAGGCTATGGCAATGAAGTTCAGGTTAGTAGTCAGAGTTTCACCTATTGAAAGACTTTTGATTTAAGTAGCAAAGGGGAGTGCCGACATGTTCTGTCGCCGTTTTACAAACAGCTGTGGAGAGGTTAGGTACTAGCAGCTAATAGTGTGTCTTGCGTAGGCTACAGCATTGAAGTGAGCTACGCTGGTTTGAAACCACAGGTAATGATAATTTCAGCCACAAATCGTTTACTTATATAATGTCATAATAAATCCTACAATGAAAATATATTTGTGAGGAATGTTTATTTTAATGATTGAAACCAGATGCATCATAGGCTGCTGTAGTATAT
Organism: Hypomesus transpacificus; assembly: GCF_021917145.1. Lineage (NCBI taxonomy): Eukaryota > Metazoa > Chordata > Actinopteri > Osmeriformes > Osmeridae > Hypomesus > Hypomesus transpacificus. The sequence continues at coordinate 6,132,952 of NC_061066.1, forward strand.
GTTGCCCGGGCAACAGAGGCTAATGCCATGATCCTAATGCTTCAGTGAAATAGTTGACTACTGTTTCCGAAAGTAGATGTACTTCCTTATATCAGCTTATATATTACATTACACTTCACAATTGTTTCATATCACAAAGTAAAATGAGTAAATAGTTATCACCCTGGCCTCTTTGCTTGTGGCGTATCTGCAGCTGCCTTGCAGTAAAGCCTAGCTGTTTCCCAGAAGTTAACAAGCTGCTTGCTAGAATGATTCACATGTGTTTTCGTGAAGCATAACGGTACGTCAGTGACTATGGCTAGCAAGTTAGCCACCGTTACCTTCACCTTTCGCCACAAAAAACTCAATTTAAACTTAAACCATGCAACGGAATGTAGCGTGGTTTGCACGGTTAAGATTAGCAATACTTAGTTTATAATAAAGTATAGTAGTTCTTGGGGGCACCACCTCGTAATAATCAGTCTAATCTTAAGTAGGGAATTCTATAAAGTAGAGCAGATTATATAACGTCAGAGGTACGCAAGTATTATACACAATGATTTATTTAAGAGAATGTAATTATAGTGAACACATACCAGATAGGTTATGGGTTGGTTGGGCTAAAGCAGTACAGTAGGCCTACATTCTAATGAGAGCGCACTACACAATGGCTGCGTAGAGCGCGTGTGGAGGGGGAAGGGAGAGAGAGTGAGGAAGAGGTAGAGAGGAAGAGGCTTCTATAGTAACAATGGACGATCAATAGCAACTGACCTAACGATGGTCAAGTTAAATCATTTGTAAAATACAATCAAAAATCAACAATTAAATCACAACATGCCAATATGTCACAAGTAAGAAATATTGCAAATCGCAGTTACTTTTGTCGGTTTGAAGAACGGAGTCAATGGTTCGTTATGTCCAACGAATAGGAAACGGAATCTCTCGTCAAAGTTCCGGGCGCAAAGTGAATGTGCAGGTTATGAGGTAAAGGTTAGAGAATGTCGCGAACACCTCAAGTTGATCCTACGAACAAGCGGGGGTGATTGTACGTTTGGGGGTTTTATACTCCAAAGAACAGGGGGTCATCCGTGTGAAGGTGACCTCTCTCATTGGTCAGTTACTTCCACCTGGGCGTCGTCTTGAGATCTGCCAGAGGTGTGAAGTGGCTGATTTTTTAAGTTCCATTATCTCAAATGTCCATGAAATGCTTAAACTTCAGAATAGAACAATTCAACGTTCATACCTGGTTTTGTTAGTATGATACAATTATTTTGATATCAAGATTGACTGATTTAACTATATCTGAAGGGGAGTTATAATCAAACATCAATTAAACACGTTCTAGGTAAATGAGAAAAACAGCTGCTACAGGAACATAAAAAAATATATAAGCAACTCAATCGCTACCAAGACGAAACTTTTGACACCTAGGTTGTCTATGTAGTCCAAATATTGACGAAGGCTTAGGGGTGTGAAGAGAAACAAGAAATATACATGTGAGCGAACAATGGTTTGTGCTCACCGAAGGAGAGCACACCCCAATAATAAAACTAACAACAACAATAGGTTGGCTCTCGACGAAGGCGGTCGCATTTTCTCCCTCTCCTCCCCTGACCTTCCCTGCTTGGCTTTTATCGTATTGTCTAGTCTTGTGTCTTCCCGCACATGATAGGGAGGTTATCTGAAGAAAGGCAGGCTGGAAGGATTCACGAAAACGGAAAGGAATTTGACTTTGGTTTATTAGTCGAGAACCCGGATCAAACAATCAGTTCAAGACAAACTGATGGCATGAGTGAAAACTGTCTCTCAGCCATGCTTAAATACATGAATTGGACAGTACAGATATAGAATGCACAGAATAACTTCCTTAACGGGTCTTCAGTGGTCAGTACACTGATTCACTAGAGTTGACTGATTCAGCAGCTGAGGTGGTCGTTAATTACGTTGAAGTCCCAGTTCGTACATGATTTGCCTCACAGTCTCCTAACTGTCTGGGCTGTGTGCTATATTCTGTTCAGAGAGAGGCCTCGCTGCAAGACATCTTGACCTAACAGATACTTAGGCTGTACATGTACACAGAAAATATGCCTTACAGCAGCCCTCTCGGAACTAAAAATCATGGATTTGATCAGCTGGTCTCTTAATGCACCATCTTCTCGACGAGAAGCTTGGGTTCGGGGGAACCTGACTGTCCTGACGGGACGGTTTCAGCTGGCTACTCGATGGATATGTCATGTGTCCAGCGGCGCTTTCCGTGGAAGACATTGAAGACATCTACCTCTTTGGAACCACCGTTACATGCTTTTGCTGATTGGATTAGGCGCTGCCCTGGCATATCGAAAAATTAAGGAAACGGCTACAGCTGTAAAAAAGCCCCCTAAGGCTGGCTGACATGATTGGACCGACGGAGACCGGTGGAAAAAGGAGTAGACGTGCAAATTGGAATGCGGCTACTCTGCTTGAAGAGCACTGCAGCGAGACTTCTCTTGCATTCCCTTCCCCCTCCCAACAGACACAGAGGATTGTTGTCTCTGTCTGGGACCTGATCAAGGCTGTCTCCATGGCAATACAATCTGCAAACTGAGAACTTTCTAATTGTGGCCTAGGCGATGGCGACAACCCAGGCCTACTCATAAACTAACTTTCACCTGTGGATTGCGTGTCTGTCTTGGTTCATGACCAAGGATGTCTCAATTCTTGATATCTAAAATGCAGTTCTTGATATCAAGAATTCGAATTTTGGATATCAACAATTCATTGGTTAAATGATAAACAGCTTGTCATAACAGACATCCTCGGATTTAAATAATTATAATAATTAACCTTTCTTAGTGTGCACACTGTTAGATCCAGTGGAGAACAATTCCACTGCTCATCTTACTGGTATGATGTTGCACCTGTGCACCGGTTGCTTTTCGCTTGGACATAACTTGCGTTCCTGTTGCTTTCCTAATTGTGTTGATTCTGACTGCACACGTCACTGCTGTTGCGTGCCCTTATAAGGGGCTGTCGGGGCGTGTATGTATGCAAATTCAGGAGCACAAGGACGCGCTTTCAACTTAAGAAAACTCTTCCCGGGGAGCACAGCTCAGAAAACTTCTGCTGCGTAGGAACACATTTTCAAGCGTTCGTGAATTTGGCGGAGGTCTTTTTCTTACGTTGTTTTTCCGAAGCCTGTAAGAAACATTTCAGAAGAAACTTCTGAAAATTTTCGAGAATGAGGCCCTATGTCATTTGGCACGGCCGGGTTCGAACCGGCAAACTTCTGATTAATAGCCCGATTACCTAACCACCTCAGCCATCTGACCCCCCAAAACTATGCATAACATAAACATAACTATGGTCTCCTTGATAGACTGACATAAAGTGCCGTGCAGAGGGGCAAGACAAAATAACTCAGCAGAAATGTATGTGTAAAGTGTGTGTATGTGTGTAACAGGCGGTAAAGCTGCAGGCTCCGCCTTTACATTGAGCTTCAACAAAATAAATGCCCTTGTTGGGAATTTGTTGAAGATCAATGTCACTTGAATGTAATTTCAGCAGTGTTCACACTGACATATGGACTGCTCTTTATAGGTTGTTGACTTGCTCTCCTCGCTCCTTTAAGCTATCTCCTTTCACTCTCTCCTGTCTTACTTTTGACTTCTCCGTTTTTGACTCTGGAAACTAGTCCCGCCTGTCTGTGTTACAGTGTCTATATATAGCTCCAGGATCCAGCTGTGGTTCCTTGGGGATCAAGCTGGCCTCTCACCCAGCTCAGAGCACACATCTCTGGGGCACAACACAGCCAATAAAAACCCTATTTGTGTGTGGGGGGGGAAAGACAAACAGTGCATACATGGACAACAAAAAAAGATGATGCCACGTGTTGAAAAAAGATGCGATGAAAATGTTAGTAGAGATAAATTAATAATAAAAAATAAAAAAAACTGTTATAAGAGGAGGGTCAGGAATTTAGACAAGGGTTGGGGGATTCACACTAAACTGTCATCAATGCAGGTCTGCAAAGCACATTTAGACCGTCAGTCCTGCTGTGCTGTATAAGCTCCCAAGCCTTCTAGTTCTAGCCAAACATGTAAACTACCCCTGAGTCTAGTGTGGATCTATAACACCTCTACAGTAGTTAACTGTCATTTTCAATGCTATCCCACCATATCCCCTCACTTGTTCTACCCAGAACGGGTGGTACTAAGGGAAAGCTCCATGTCCAATACAACAGGCACGATGTTGAAATAGAATTGATTTAGATACTGGCACATGTAGTACAGTTAGCACAAGACAACGGTATAGGGAACATTGTTGGGTGAACTGTGAGTAAAGGCTAATTGACAGCTTGCACACTGCTCCAACAAACTCCAACAAATCCCAACACTCTAAAGTTGGCAGTTGTTGGGGACTGTCTTTAGAATGTCCAGAAAACCAATGCCAGCTCCACACTGCTCAGACAGTAACATACTTTTTTCAGCTAGCTAATTACTTTTTCTGTATGTTGTATCATTTTAAGATCAACATTATTCTAGGTTATTTATTGTGTGATAATGAGATTTAACTCACAAAATTATAACTATTGAAATTATAATTATTGAAATTAACAATAGTTTTAGACACAGAGAAATCATTCTGTCATACCCTATGACCCAATTTTCGCGTTACACGCGTAAACGTTGACTTTACCAGGCGGTTGAAGGAGAAAGCGAACTAGTGCTATTTTCAAGTTAACATCAACAATGCATCGGTTTTTGCTAGCTCTACCTAAATGTCCACGTTTGGAAGAACGATTAAGAAACGGGAGTGCTGAAAAAATCGCAGGGGTATCTGGTGTGGATTTTTAAGGAGAGGAACCTTGTAGTAAAGGAGGTCAACCCTCCACCACTACTGAGGGTGCTAACATAGTGTTATAGCAGCATCAGTGACATTAGCATGGATGCTCAGGATGGTCCGAGAAGACCAAAACTGAGAAATATCCACCTCGCATGTTTGGAGTCCACAGTGGTGGATTTAGTGATTTGGGGGCCCCAGGCGAAAAAAGGCATGGGGCCCCCTTAACTCCTATTCTCACTATTTTCAATCCATATAATAATTATTAATATAATAATAATAACTAGAGAGTAGGGATGGGCATTCGACTAAATTGTCTTGATCGATCGTCGGGAGATCGATTTTCGATTAATCATTAAAAATGTTATATTAAAATTCACTATTTATAGGCTATATTAAAATGGAGTGAAAATAGAAAAAACACAGCGTGTTTCCGCATTGAGATCTGTAGCTATTACAAGAAAAACAACTATTTCTGTAACTCCTAGAAGCGTAGCCGACAGCTAGAAGCCTGTGCTCAAACACAACTGACCCTCGTTTTTTTCCGGCTAATTAACAAAGCTTCATAAAAACCTTTGCCCTCAACAATACTTAAGGGTAGCATATCCATCTCGATGGACTTGCAGATCCGTTGGGTAATTTTCTCTGCTCGTTGTGCATCGCAGCTCATCCGTGCTAACACCGAGAGCAGGATGCACCGCCACTAACCAGGGTCGGATGTACGTTCTTCAAGTGGTACATCATTTGAGTCGTGGAGGAGTTGTATTTATACTCAGCTTTGCAGTGTTGGCAGTGAACAAAGTAATTTTTAAGTCAAAATGGTCTCACGCTACACTTCGCCGTGACCGCTTCATGTTTACTTTTGAAATACATGGAAACTCGCCGGTAACTGATTAGGCCTGTGGCGTTTTTTTCCAAACATTGGCGTCATTTGGTAAAATGTTTAATTGCTGCCACATAGCGAAATCCATTGAATTCCTTCAAGACTCACACTACGCAACAGAACACGCATTAGTTTTATCGATGAACAAATAATGTCATAGACTAAATTCTTAATGATCGATAGTCGATTAATTATGCCCATCCCTACTAGAGAGGGTACAATTTCTGGGGAAATTGTAGGGTGTGCTTGCTGGCGTCGGTTGCTGAGGAGTCAGTTTATTAACTGCCATTTATACAACTGATATTTCTGTATATTTTATATAAAAAAAAATTATATATTTTTTATGTATTTCTGTATATTTTATATACAAAATTTCATTTTGTACAATGAAATGGTTGTCTTTTCATTTCTCCTGCAAGAGGGAATATTGATAAGCTATGGCAGCCTCAGTTGAAAAGTTGGATCAAACGAAGATATTGGCAATCTGGTGTAAAACGGTCCTAACCTCTATGACTAAGTCACCTTATGTTTTTCCCTAATATTTTCAAACATTTAGCCTACTCATATTGCATTAATTCATTAAGAACCCTTTTTGAAACAAGCTATTGTAACATTGATCATCTGCAGTATTTCAGATGGAATGGCAATTCAAACAGTACCATCTGCTAACTGAAAATATGCCCGCAAAAATAAGTTTGACATTTATTTAGGGGGAAATTCAAAAAAGGTTTGCTGGGAGCGATCATTAACAATGTCAAATTTTATCTCACTCTAGAGCCCTGTGTGGATATAGCCTGGTCCTAACCAGACTCTTGTACATTTCATTTGTAGAGAGTCTGGCCTCACTCCATTGACAAGCGTTGACTTCCTTGTAGGCGGGTACTCTGTTGAAGTTTAAAACTATTGGATCTGCCTAGAGCTACTCTGATCTGCCATAACCAATCGCTAGCGTTCGCCTTAGCCAATTTACATTTATTCATTTAGCAGACGCTTTTATCCAAAGCGACTTCCAAGAGAGAGCTTTACAAAGTGCATAGGTCACTGATAATAACAACAAGATAGCCCCAAAGCATTGCGGGTAGCCAAAACAAGAAGCACACATTGTGAACAACCAAATAAAATTATGCCAAAGGGAAGAACTATAAGAGCATGTAGTTAAGCAAGTTACAATTAAACAACATGAATCTCTAAGTGCAAGTGTACCTGTAGAAAAAGCATGCAACAGTAAAATAAGAATAAGATTAACTAAAATAGAATATTTCACAGCGAATACAACAGTTTAAATCAGTTACCACTAACCAACAAGAGCAACAAGTCTCTAAGCAAGAGTCATTGTGATCCTTGAGGAAACTAGCATTGGGTTCAGCAAACCATTCCTAAGTACCGTTGTACTCCCGGAACAAGTGCGTCTTGAGACTTGACTTGAAGATGGAGAGACAGTCCGTGTCTCTGATGGAGGTGGGGAGTTGATTCCACCACTGGGGGACCAGGCAGGAGAAGAGCTTGTGTTGGGACCGGGCGGTCTTGAGCGGTGGGACCACCAGGCGGTTGTCTGAAGAAGACCGTAGGTGGTGGGTGGGGGTGTAAGGCTGCAGGAGAGACTTGATGTAGTCGGGTGCAGTCGAGTTCACTGCTTGGAAGGTCAGTACCAGGGTATTGAATCTGATGCAGGCCGTGATGGGTAGCCAGTGGAGGGAAATGAGGAGCGGAGTAACGTGGGAGCGTCTGGGTAGATTGTAGACCAGGCGGGTCGCTGCGTTCTGGATCCTCTGAAGAGGGCGGGTTGCGCATGCTGGGAGACCGGCGAGCAGCGAGTTGCAGTAGTCCAACTTGGAGTGGACAAGCAAGGGCGTAGCCAGGACATTATTTCTGGGGGGGCCAGCTCTGGCTAGTCTTTTATTTGGGGTGGCACATGATTATCAAAAACTACTATTTTAAAACTCACACACTCCATCACTCAGAGCAGCAGTTTTCTAACGGCTCATCTAGTCTTATGGACACTAATGATGTCTTATTGATAATCCCATGTTATTGGAATGGGTGCTTAGATAATGTGCGAATGCGATGTGTCATGATTAAGTGAGGGGGTTCGGGACCTTAACATGAGACAGGGATGTTTTTAGTGCAAGTGACAGAAAGACACTATATGAATTGTCATTTTAGGTGATAATTTATTTAGGTAAACTGTATCATTTTAAGTGCAATATTCCATTTCGATAATATATACATATACATATGTATACATAAAGAGAGAGAAAAGCAAAAATATTAAACGTGTGTGTGAGAGTGTCTTTTTTGTTTGTTAGCTTAGGCCTATTTGTTATTCTTTAAGGGGCGATTGATTGCTAAACCGATTTTACCTTGTCATAGTTGAATAACGACAGTTCGGTGGGTAAAATGAACATACAGTGAATATCAAAGTCCATTGACACCTCTTTCCTATACAAATCTAAAAAAGAACAAATTTGGCTGTAAAACGCTAGCTTTTCAACAGAGCCACCGGTGTGACGTAGGACGGGGGACCGCCCTTTTTGGCTCTGGTCTGTATCTTTGTCACACCCCAAAATGTACATCCAGACCCGCCCGAGGTAGCGTCTATCTCTGATACTAGTTTAGCTGCGCGCTGCTCTGTGTAGGCTACTTATAAGGAATTACAAAGAAGAAAGTTTTGAATTATAACAAGGATATTGAAAATGGACCACGGTCGTAAATGCTGTGTTCCAGGCTGTACAGGGAAGGCTAACACTCACAGTCTTCCCAAGGAGCCAAACATTCGACAGGCATGGCTGCTGTTGTCTATGAGAAGATCCTGGCGAAGTTTGACACTCAATCATTCATTTGCTCTGAACATTTCACCCAAGACAGTTTTGACAACCTTGGACAATTTCAAGCAGGATTGCTAGGAAGCTGAACCTGGAAAGAGGTGCTGTTCCGACCGTATGCTCATTGCAACTGCAAGCTGTAAGGACAGTATGATGTTGTGCTAACTGTTATTAGCAATGCTAATAACTGAGAATGATGGCGTTTGGTTTGAGAGCGTTTTGTTTGAGAATGACGGAGTTTGGTTTGAGAGCGTTTTGTCTGAGAATTATGGCGTTTGGTTTGAGAGCGTTTCGTCTGAGAATGACGGCGTTTGGTTTGAGAGCGTTTTGTCTGAGAATGATGGCGTTTGGTTTGAGAGCGTTTTGTTTGAGAATGACGGCGTTTGGTTCGAGAGCATTTTGTCTGAGAATGATGGCGTTTAGTTTGAGAGCGTTTTGTCTGAGAATGACGGCGTTTGGTTCGAGAGCGTTTTGTTTGAGAATGACGGCGTTTGGTTTGAGAGCGTTTTGTTTGAGAATGATGGCGTTTGGTTTGAGAGCGTTTTGTCTGAAAATGATGGCGTTTGGTTTGAGAGCGTTTTGTCTGAGAATGATGGCGTTTGGTTTGAGAGCGTTTTGTCTGAGAATGACAGAGGTTTGAGACTGAAGCCGTTTCGCCTGAGTCTGACGACTTTAGGTCTGAGACTTGACGCCTTTTCGTTTGAGTCTGACAATTGAGTCTGAGATCTGAGGATGTCCTAAAATGAACACCGTACAGCAGCCTAACTCAACTCATTCTGACACAAATCCTCAATGTCGACACATTCTTACGTATTAAATTGAGTGTGAAGATAACTTTATGATGTAAGAATGTAGGCACGTTGGTTTGTGTCTTGCGCTGTTGATGGGGGCAGCCGCGAGGCAACGGCCCTGGTGGATGTAGGTGGTATTGCATTCTCAAATCTGGTTTATACTAGGCTACTAGCTTTTTCATTGAATAATTTTTCTAAAACGATTTTTGCTAAATTTGAAACCAATGGGTAAACTAGCACCCCAATTATGTGCTTAGTCAAGAAAAGTTGCCTGGAAACATGCTCGCCAATACGAACAGGGGACGAGCACAAAAGGGAACATAAGCAAATCGCTGATTTAGCCTACCACAGCTGAATGAGAACAAGGAGAAAGGGTTTAATAATCTACAGTTGCCTGCTTTATTGTAGCAAGTTTTACAAATGGTTGCACACACACGACGGTTGTTTGTAGCGTTTATTTCCGTTATTTTAAAGCAGATTTAACCATTTGTAATGATTGTTATTATGCTCATGGCATGACAAACGTAATAAAAAAGACACTCTCACACACACACATTTAATATTTTTGCTTTTCTCTCTCTCCTATACATATGTATATATTATCGAAATGAATGGAATATTGCACTTAAAATGCTACATTTACATAAATAAATTATCGCCTAAAATGACAATTCATATTGTGTCTTTCTGTCACTTGCACTAAAAACATCCCCGTTTTAAGGTCCGGAACCCCCTCACTTAATCATGACACATCGCATTCGCACATTATCTAAGCACCCATTCCAATAACATGGGATTAAGACATGATTAGTGTCCATAAGACTAGATGAGCCGTTAGAAAACTACTGCTCTGAGTGATGCAGTTTTAAAATAGTGTTTTTTGACAATCCATGATTGTGCCACCCCAAATAAAAGACTAGCCAGAGCTGGCCCCCCCATAAAATAATGTCCTGGCTACGCCCCTGAGTGTGTCCCAGGCGTAAGAGAGCATTGACGCTAATCTTGCTAACGATGACAATAACACGGTTAACATAATAGGGTTTGGTTGTTCTGGCTAGCCAGCTCTAAACCATGGCAGTATGGTTAACTAGTAGGCTAACTAGTAAGGGCGTGCTTTTCTCAGATTTGTGTATGACCAGTCTAGCTCAATCAGAGATGATTTACACTTAAATGCAGGTTAGGCACAAAAAAAAACGAGACAGAGACAAATGATAGGATAACGTTGTTTTGGCTATGTTGCTCCTCCAATTATGCACTTTTTTTTTGATGCGTGAACATGATGGGTATTGCATGAGCTGTAATTATAAAAGCCTTCATCCGAACTGGGAGGATGGGTGCCCAGAGACATTGTATAGTAGTGGTTTGAATTATTTTGATATTGTTGTACATTTTCAAAATTTTATATTTTCTACATTTCATATTTAAAACTCTTATATGTTTACCGTATGCACCTTCCTGCCATAGTAAATTCCTTGTTTGTGCAAACTTAATTGGCGAATAAAGCTGACAGAATCAATTTCTGCTAGGTTACAGTCAGCACACACTCTTATCCACCCTCTTACTTTACTAGGGGCCACATAAAATTGGATAGACAGTGTGCAGGCCTACGTATGTATCTTTCAAAGAGATTATCTTACCCAGAGCCTGTGTGAGCCGTAATGTTCAGCTGCCTGTACTTCACATTGAACAATCCAAGCAATGTGCAGGCACACAGAGAGGAAGCGTAACCAGTCAGCACACATACGTCTATGACAGAATGGCACATAGTCCTTTCCTGGTCTGAACAGGAAGTCTTCGTGATTCAGTTGGGTCATTGTTTTCATCTCCTGTTTCCTGTCCGCACCTAAACAACACTTCGGGGCTAAAACGGAATCAACCGTTGCCAAAGAGAAGCAAAGATGTAGACCATGAGGACTCAATACAGTCAATACCTTATGGCTTTGTCACACCACGCCAGTCCTGGATCTTGCAGAAACTAAAGTTTCTTGAGATCCACATGAAAAAAAGCAGTCAAAATCAAACATCCCTCAAAAAATCCCTATTTTACATCTGTAATTACATCTACCAATCCTACTCAACAGGCTAAGATCATCTGGACACATCTAGCATACCTGCAAACTTGTAACTTTTCGGTGAAAATAGCCTTTTTGAATGAAAAAAATGCAATCCAAGTGAATCGTGTAGATCCTGAGTTTTTTTATTGGGGGGGGGGATACAATTTCTCATAAACGGGAGTTTCAAAAACCTACTGCGGTCGTCTTCACAATAAAGCATCTTTGGTGATACGTCAGGCGAGTCATTCGGCCAATCACAATCAAGTGAACTGCAGCGTCTTCTTTGAAAAGGCTACAGTAGTCAGCTTGTCGACTAGTCAGCTTATCAGCTAACGTAAGATCAGCAAAATGTGTTGCAGTAGCCTACCTACAATGTTGGAGCTAAAAACGTTCCTAATTTCATTACGCACACATAATAAAACAAGACCAATTGGTGTCTGGTTTAATGAGTGATCGAAACAACTGCTCTGGCAGATCATTTAACGTTGATTTAATGCAGTCGGAGTTAGGCTTAACAAATTTTTATGATCATGAAAAAGTAGCCCTGGTCAAGCACATAAAATATTGACAATTGTTTTCCAGAATGAGCGAGCTTAAAGAGAAGGATTCAATTTACATAGCACAGCTGGACTCGGGGCTAAGGTGCAAATGGAGCTGAGCCTGGCTAAAGATAGAGGTCAAGACCCATGTGAAGGGGATTTTGTGACTAATCAGACTTTCCAACGATATAAAACAGAATACCAATTGGTATTATTGAAGTGGAGGAAAAATCGACCAAAATAACGTTTCCGAACTTGTTTTTGTTTGTTGTTCTGACTATGTTACCTGACGTCTTTTCCTCTATTTTCTTCTCGGGGGGGGGGGGGGGGGGGGGGGGGGGGGGGGGGGGGGCTGGGCTGTATAAAATGTGTCACCTTTTTCAGCCCTTCAGAGTTTGCAGGTATGATCTAGATTATGTCCCACTGCCATGCAATAGCATCATTATCTGAGTTACAATACTCAGGGCCTCATTTACTAACATTGCGACCGCAGCTTAATTTGCGCCTTTGCCCAACCGCAAATAGCGGACGGTGTATTTCCCTCATTTTGCGTGGTATTTATAAACAAGATCCTTGTCGGACAATCAGCGCCTTATTCCGCCCTTTAGTGTTAAAAGGGCGCCGTTAAAAGACGGGAAAAATCGCCTGCATGTTACTGCCACCATGGGTGATTCGAGGAAAAGAAAAAAAAAGTTCCGCGAACAGGAGCTAGAAATATACACACCCACTTTCCCTTATACCCTCCCAGCAGCGGTAATCTGCATTTTTACTCAAGTGCGCTGCCTTTGTAAATACGGTGTTATGTCTTAACCCGCTATTTCACGCCTGAAATGGGCGCAATCCTGTTAGTAAATGAGGCCCTCCGTCAGGACTTCCCTGGTGATCTTAGCCTGTTGAGTAGGATTGGTAGACCCAAACAGAACAGCCTGCTGCAAAGTAGAGTTTGTTTCTGGTCCATCATATACTGCACTGTATTCCTCTCTGAGAAAGTTGTGCATGGCACTGCAGGCAAGGACCATATTTTCCACCACATGTGGTCTTGGTTGATGGTTGACAGTAGTACACGCCACCTGTTGGTCGGTATGCCAAAGACATTTTCTACCACTCTACGTGCTCTTGACAGTCTGTAATTGAAGATTCTGTTCTGTAGAAAGACCTCTCCTAGCATATGGCTTCATGAGGTATGGTTTTAGGGGGAATGCTACCATATAGTATGGTAACTAATTTTCTGATTCAAGCAGAGGAGCAGGTAGGGGGATGTTGGCTGTTTGCCGCTCCAGGGACTCTTGAAGTGTTCATCCCCTGAACACTCCTCCGTCTGACACTCTGCCAATGCATCCAATATCCACATATATAAATGTATAGTTGCTGTCGACCAGGGCCATGAGTACTATCGAATTCAATTGCTTGTAATTATAAAAACCTGAGCCACTATTTGGTGGGGGTCGAATTGTTACATGTTTCCCATCCAAAGCACCCAGACATTGGGGGAACTGCCACTTTTTCTGGAATCCATCAGCAACCTCCAGCCACTCAGATGTCGTGTTTGGGCACGAAATGGAAAAAAGTATATTTACATTTGTAACATTAATATTTTTATTTTATTTGTAATATTTTTTTCAACAGGACACATCTTCTAACACAGAAACAGAAAATGAGAATGAAGAGGACAACAGTTCTAACGATGCTGCCAACAGTGATGATATGACATTTACATTTAGTCATTTAGCAGACGCTCTTATCCAGAGCGACTTACAGTAGCTACAGGGACATTCTCCCTGAGGCAAATAGGGTGAAGTGCCTTGCCCAAGGACACAACGTCATTTGGCACAGCCGGGAATCAAACCAACAACCTGATTATTAGCCCGACTCCCTAACTGCTCAGCCATCTGACAAACAGGGAGGGGAGGAACCAGCCCCTGTGATAAGACACCGCCATTCATTATGCACAAGAGGAAGTCCCAAGACACACAAGCGCAAGAAAAAGATATCCAAGTGCTGGAGATGGTTAATGCTACTCTGCACACACTTACTGAGAGTGCAGTTGCTAAACGTTCAGACACTTTAACGGCATACTGTCAATATTTAGAGCATGAACTTAGAACCATTCAAGAGTCCGACCCACGTTATTTTAGATATGTACAAGCTCAGATAGGTCAGCTCATCTATAATGTGCCAAGCCCTCAAAACCATTTGTCGCAGCATGACAACACTTTTGCATTTAATTAATCCTTCTTACAATAATATCTGCTTACCGCTTTGTAACGCGTTATTCCCAACACTGTTCCTATCTAAAGTATATTGTCATTTGTACAATATACGTACAAATGTACAAATAAATGTGCCTATATTGACACATTGTAGCACCTCACCTGTTGCCAAGAATCTCAAAGTCACCATAAGGCGTCCACCAGGAGAAATGCAGTCTCTGAAATTAGTGTTTTTTCTGCAATGAGTGGAGACAGCTTTAAAAGCCAGGTAGACCATGACTACTTTAATAATATTCATTAATCCCTCTACTTCGTCCATGTCAAAAAAGGCAACTTGTTAACTTGTCTTAAAAAATATAGGCAACAAAAGTGTTGAGTTGTTTACAATTGGATACAGTCTGGGCAGTGTGAAACTGGCAGTTGGTTTTCTGAACATTATAAAGACTGCAACCAACTACTGCCAACTTGGGCTAGTTGGGCATTGTCTGAGCAGTGTGGAAGCGGCTTTAAAGTCACCCTCCAAGTTTTTCTTCTCCCTCCCGCTGGGATATTTGTTGAGCGTCTGTATAGGCTGGTTGTTCTGCCTGGCTCGGCGCTCGTAGAGCTGGGCACTATCTGGCGATGTGAGCCCTGACTGTGGAGTTTTAGGGCAGATGCCCAGATGCCGGCCTGGATGAGAATTTTTGATCCCTCTGATCTCTCAGCATAGGGGTGTTGGATGGTGCACCCCGACGCAAATGTCGGAGGATCAAATAAACGCCTCCTGACTTGTCTGATGATTCAGCAAGAAAAAGGGTGTGAAGGGTACACAGTACAGCTCAAATACACAGGGCGTAAATGCACACAGACACGCACACAGTCCCACCTTGTCTCATGACTGTGGTGTCTGTATTATGTTTGGTCAGGTCACCTCAGGCCACGTGAGAGAGAGAGGAGACGGAGAAAGAGAGGAGAGAGACCAAAGAGACAAAGGAAAGAAAAGGTAGAGAGAGCAAAGAGAGAGGTGAGAAGAGAGAGAAGATGACAGGAAGGAGATTTGCTCAGTCAAGGACAACGTTAAGATACTCTTTCCCTCCTCTTTTCCTCATGTCATCCCTCCGTCAATGTTTGAGATGTAGTGCATCAATGAGACCAGCTGTTAGCAAGCAGAAGAGCAAGGAGAGCCCTTGTCACCTTCTGTAGGCCTACAGAAGACATCAGTCCGGTGCGCATTCTTGTGTGTGTGCGTGATGTTGATCTTTCCGTTACTGTCGGGTTCGATGAGTCCCCAAAAATTCAGATTATAAGATATTTGTGAGCAGGGCTGGATCCAGGGGGGTGCAGGGCTGGGCTAGCTTTTATATTTTCTGTAAATATAAAAAGATAAGCTCAATGTAATGTTTATTTTACATAAAGCTCAAATGAATGCCAAAATAATTTGTTTGTCGCTGTGCGCGCTCGCATATCAAGTGTGGATGACCCTATCTAGCATCACATTTAACCTAGACTACGTCCTAGGTTTGGGCTAAGCCCCAAATGTTTACAACGTCTGGCTCAACACTTAGATCGTTAAGCAGTATATATATGGTATCAATATAACAAATTATACGATCCCTTTCCATAATTATGATACCCCCCAGAAATGTTCACTGCACCCCCAGTCAAAGCAGGCTGCATCCGAGCCTGTTTATGAGGAGTGTGTATCAGCTACCTGCAGACGGAGGGAGCGGGGGAAGTAAGTGGAAGAGAGGAAAGGGAGGGAAAACAAGTATCAAGGATGATGGATTGCCGAGGGTAGATGAGATGGTGATGGAAGTGAGAGAGAAAGACAACACATGCTGTCATTACACCTCCCACTGCAAGCATGCTGAACAGGCAGGGGTCCGTTACTGTGGAAACAAAGGCAGGGTAGCAGGGGACAGTGATGTAGGGTGGGGGCATCTGGTAAGTACGTGTAGTAATATGCCATCAACACCATTCAAAAGCAAGCGGAGTCTCTCACTCTCTCTCTAAATCGGTGACAGGGTGGAGAGGGCATCCCACCAGAGGGAAGCACACATAACTCTCATTCTTGGGCCAGTGTGTATCAATTTCCACTTCCAGTGTCACAGTCATAGATGCCATGGATCAAGGTGTGTGACATCAGAAATGCTTTAAAATCCTCTTTGTCTTTCTCCTGACCTCTTCTGAAGTTTCTTTCAGGGTTGACTGAAACACATACACCCACAGGGGGCTATAATTTACCCTTCTGTCTATTTTAAAACAACACAGTCTTTGGGTGCATGCTATCATTTTGTGGTGCATGAGTTGCAGCACTGCAAGATAATCAGAGGTATTTGAGCTGGCTCAGAGGATGAAGATGCTGACCATGACAATACAAACAACCCCGTTGTTTGTGTCCCCCGAAAATGGTACAATCCAGATGTCAAGTTTAGGTCCTGGGATTTTCTGTGCTTACATTTGAATTATGTCTTTTTAAGGGAGTATATATAGACATATTCAAATTGTTGGAATGCTGCTTAAGCATTCCAACTATTGTTCTTTTAATCTTTATTCAACTTCTTCATTTTATTCTATTTCTTCCGTGTCATCTTTCTAAATGACTAAATGTAATGTCATATCATCACTGTTGGCAGCATCGTTAGAACTGTTGTCCTATTCATTCTAATTTTCTGTTTCTGTGTTAGATGAAGTAACCTGTTGAACAAAATATAAAATATACAATAAAATATTAATGTTACTAATGTAAATATACTTTTTTCCATTTCGTGCCCATACACAACATCTGAGTGGCTGGAGCTTGCTGATGGGTTCCAGAAAAAGTGGCAGTTCCCCCACTGTCTGGGTGCTTTGGATGGGAAACATGTAACAATTCGACCCCCACCAAATAGTGGCTCAGGTTTTTATAATTACAAGCAATTGAATTCGATAGTACTCATGGCCCTGGTCGACAGCAACTATACAATTATATATGTGGACTTTGGATGCACAGGCAGAGTGTCAGACGGAGGAGTGTTCAGGGAATGCACACTTCAAGAGTCCCTGGAGCTGCAAACAGTTAACGTCCCCCTACCTGCTCCTCTGCTTGAATCAGTAAATTAGTCACCATACTATATGGTAGCATTCCCCCTAAAACCATACCTCATGAAGCCATACGCTAGGAGGTCTTTCTACAGAACAGAGAGTCTTCAATTACAGACTGTCAAGAGCATGTAGAGTGGTAGAAAATGTCTTTGGCATACCGACCAACAGGTGGCGTGTACTACTGTCAACCATCAACCAACGACCACATGTGGTGGAAAATATGGTCCTTGCCTGCAGTGCCATGCACAACTTTCTCAGAGAGGAATACAGTGCAGTATATGATGGACCAGAAACAAGCTCTACTTTGCAGCAGGCTGTTCTGTTTGGGTCTACCAATCCTACTCAACAGGCTAAGATCACTAGGGAAGTCCTGACGGAGGGCCTCATTTATTAACAGGATTGCGCCCATTTCAGGCATGAAATAGCGGGTAAAGACATAACACCGTATTTACAAAGGCAGCGCACTTGAGTAAAAACGCAGATTACCGCTGCTGGGAGGGGAAAAGGGAAAGTGGGTGTGTATATTTGTAGCTCCTGTTCGCTGAACTTTTTTTTCTTTTCCTCGAATCACCCATGGTGGCAGTAACATGCAGGCAATTTTTTCCGTCTTTTAACGGCGCGCTAATTAACACTCGAGGGCGGAGTAAGGCGCTGATTGTCCGACAAGGATCTGGTTTATAAATACCACGCAAAATGGGGAAATACACCGTCTGCTATTTGCGGTTGGGCAAAGGCGCAAATTAAGCCGCGGTCGCAATGTTAGTAAATGAGGCCCTGAGTATTTAAACTCAGAAAATGGTGCTGTTGCATGGCAATGGGACAGAATCTAGCTGTGTCCAGATGATCTTAGCCTGTTGAGTAGGATTGGTAGATGTAATTACAGATGTAAAATAAATAATCTCACGTTTTGAGGGATGTTTGGTTTTGACTGCCTTTTTATCATGTGGATCTTTTGAAACAGTTTCTGCAAGATCCAGGACTGGCATGGTGTGACAAAGCCATCATTGCCTGATGGCTTTGCCTTAAGGTATCGACTGTATTGAGTCATCATGGTCTCCATCTTTGCTTTTGCCATGGTCTCTGTAAAACAAGCAAGAGATCCAGTCACCATTAGTAAACTAAATGTTTATAATTTTGCATAATAATATGATAGAAGATCATGTCTTTAAATGTTTTACTTTCTATCAGTCATTACTAGCAATATAGCCAGGTACATAGTCACATTTTGACCATTAAATATTCAACTGCAGGGCTCCAGACTAACTTTTTCCCTTGGTTGCACTGTAGCCTTATTCTTGTTTAAGATCATTTACATAATATATATGAATGTATATGGAGTGTGATTAAAAGGTGACCTTGAAATTGTGGCGACGCAAGGAAAAATTCGGGTGCACCTAAATTTTGTTTCTGCAACCTAAATAAAAAAGTTAGGTGCACCCAAATTTTTCCTTGCGTCGCCACAATTTCAAGGTCACCTTTTAATCACACTCCATATACATTCATATATATTATGTAAATGATCTTAAACAAGAATAAGGCGTGGGTAAATATTGGTTTAATTTGAAGCACAATTAAACTGTATATAAAAATAAAAATCTTGTGATCAGTGCTTCACTGAGCTGCCAAACTAAAACTAAAAACTCCCAAAATAGAAGGTGCTACTGACCTAACATTTCATGGCTCAAAGTCTTATAGCGGATCCCCCCTTGCTGTTGCATGCCCTTCAGATGGCCAACACCTGTAATTTGGCTTTCTTGCCCTTTGGCCTTGGCTAAACCAGCTTGCCACACTCTCCCTAGCATCAAAATCCCTTGATTAAATTATTGCAGCCTGGTAGTTTTTCCTTTTGCAGTGTTGATGGAGGGCATCAGTCATCAGTGGAATGCATAATTCTGGCAAAGCCGATGATGCCATACAGAAAGCCTTGTACCTCGCTTTGTTTAAATTTTTGGCAGCTGGCTGATCACATAAGTGACATGCATACTGGCAAAGAAGTGCAAATGTTGACTGCTCCAAGTTAAAGTTAGTACCTAAACTTTTAAAAGCCTTAAGGTCAATGGCGGAACTAGAGTTTTATAAATGGGGTGGCCAAGGCTACTTCAGGGGGTCCAGAGTCCAGAGTCTTGGGTCACTGTTTTAATTAATATATACAGTACAATCTGGGTCTATAAGTGCTGGAACATACAACATATTTTTAGGAAAAAAAGCTCAAGCACCAGGGACTTATAGTAGCATTTCTGTGTTACAGAAATAACACAGTACATAGTTTATTTACAAAACAAAGTGAATTTACAAACCCCAAAAAACACTGCAATTTGACTTGACAGGTAGCAGAAATCAAGCAGAAATGGACTTGAAAAATATAAATAACTTGGTGCCCAACCACATTACAAATTCACAGTATAATATTTATGTTCATATATATTATGTTAACTAATAGCAAAGAAAAGTTTTGGAATTGGCTTAAACAAGACCAAATTAAATCTGTGGACCGCCTGGGCCAAAAATGCCAGGGCAAATTTTTTGTCCCAGTCCAGCCCTGGTTACATTTACATTTATTCATTTAGCAGACGCTTTTATCCAAAGCGACTTCCAAGAGAGAGGGAGACAGTCAGTGTCCCTGATGGAGGTGGGGAGCTGGTTCCACCATTGGGGGGCCAGGCAGGAGAAGAGCTTGTGTTGGGACTGGGCAGTCTTGAGCGGTGGGACCACCAGGCGGTTGTCTGAAGAAGACCGTAGGTGACGGGTGGGGGTGTAAGGCTGCAGGAGAGACTTGATGTAGACGGGTGCAGTCCCGTTCACTGCTCGGAAGGTCAGTACCAGGGTCTTGAATCTGATACGGGCGTTGATGGGTAGCCAGTGGAGAGAGATGAGGAGCGGGGTAACATGGGAGCGTCTGGGTAGATTGTAGACCAGGCGGGCCTGGTTGTGGATAGTATGTCCAGAAATAAAGCCAAGTCACTCATTTAATGGCAGAATCCATTGTTATGTTTACAGTATTATTTAAGATATAGGCTAGTATAAGTTTAGCTAACTTGCAAATCCTGAGGATAGCCTACTGTAGCAGACCTTTCTATGTGACAACTGACAAGGGTGTTTTGTCCCTCAGGAGTTTCCGTAGGCTTGATGTTGAACCATAGAGTTAATATAACTAGAGTAAGCTACTTTTGTCTTACAAGATGGCGTCCCCATTCATTTCTATGAAAAGTGCTCAGTGGCGCAGTGAGGCAAACGAGAGCGCGAGACTGGACGCGGCCATCTTTCCACTTCCGTGTCTTCCAGTCTAGCTTTAAACAGTAGGTGCCTTCGACATGGACTGCGGCTGCATGAAACGACCGGCGAGTGGCCGCTTTCAGTAGGGGAGGAGTTGAAAACGGCTCTGTGAAGTCAGACATTTCAGCTTCTCGTGGTTTGCTGCGTTGACGTCAGTCACGGCCAATTAAGCGCTGTTTGCTTACTTTACTTTATTTATAATTAAAAGTAGTCTTTCCGTTAGTGAAGAGGCGTAGTAAAACCCTTTCTTCCATACATTTTTTATTCAATTCAACTGTCTGGTCCGGATTTGAGCATTGGCGAAACTGAAGGTGTCCAAATATTACAAAACACGCGTCAAAGTTGTCGTGTGTGAGTCTGGCCAATCATGAAATAGCTGTGTCGTCACTTGAACCCGTGCAGTTGCTCTTGAGAAAATGCGCTCGGCTATACAGCCGGCAGTTCTCCAATCGATTTCACGGTACTTTGATGGCGACGTCACAGTGACGTGTCCTCTGCACCGTTTCAAGTCGGACAAAAAGTCTAACCAGAATTCACTGTTTCAAGTCAGCCGCCTGCAGCCGGCTGCAGCGCCGCATGAAGTCGGGTCATGTCGAACACACCTAGTGGCTCTTTTTTTGCCTAGCTCCGAGACCTCGTGCAACTTTGCAACTAGCTGTACACGTCATACTTTGCGACAACCAGTCGCGAGCATAGATTCATATGGTTACGAGCGTGTGAGCTAAGGCATTGCAGTGGCAGAATGGGGTACAAGTCCGATAAGAATCAGAAACATGATGCAAACTTAACGGAAAAGTATTCTGTCACTGTATAGTATTCCTTTCACTTGTTTTAGAAATAGGCTATAGGGCTAAATATAGGGCTATTCTAGATGGAACTCATCATCACATTTGTTTTTTTTTTCTTCAGGATTTGAGTATGATTTCCAACGCATTTTATCGGATGAAATATAGTGTTAACATGAACAGCTCCGTCGTTGTTCTCGCCAGGCAAAGAAAGCTTAATAGTTATTTTGGTAACCAAAATCTTCCATAATGCAGACTTACCATAGCTTACTGTCAACTTTATATTCAAAAGAAATGCCACGAAATTCACACTGCCTTCAATTTAACATCATTGTAGAAATATGGCCTGTGTTTTATATGTTCATCCTACAAAACCAAACGCCTATTAATGGATATAACGTGATCTAACAAGACTTGGTAATAATGTAATAAATAAAAGCTTGAGAACTGTGTAAAAAAAATAATATATATATATATACTTTATTGAACATTTGCCTTTGAAAGGGGAATATTCGCAGAACCATATAGGCTACAAGACGTTTCCATCCGATGTAAGTGGGGGTGAAACAGAGTCACTGAGGACCTTCATTGTCCCACAAAAGCAGTCTGGCTTGATGACACGATCAAAAAAAGAATAATGGGTGTGTTTAACAAAAGCTTCTGAAGGCAAGACTAATATTATTAAAATATAGGCCTATATAATTTCCTATTGTGGTTACCGTTTAAAGTATTAATCTTCGTCTTTGCTCCAGATAGACGTCAACAATCTATGCTCGCGCTTAACATAATATACCCTATTTGCCATCATGTCATGAAAGTTTTTACGAAAAATCCAATCTGTTTTAAAATAACGAGAATAAACTATCAACAACATTTCATGTATGTGTGACAACCATTTGCTAAACTTGCTACAACAGGGCAGGCAACTCAAGCCAGTTCTCCCTGTGCTCATTCAATAAGTCTATGGCTCATTCAGCTCAATGTAAATCGGCTATCGGCCATTGTGACATTTTCTGCTCGTGCCCTGTTAGTATCCGCAAGCACATTTGCAGGCAACTTTTATTGACGTAGGCAAATAAATGGGGTGCTAGTTTACCCATTTCGGATTGGTTTCAAACTTAGAAAAAATCAGGAAAAATTATTCTCTGAAAAAGCTAGTAGTATGAGCCAGGTTCGAGAATCGAACAAAAATTATTGGGGGAGATAGTTTTGTTAATGTTGACTGGAGTTAATAGAATAAAAACGACCGGAAAAGTCGGGAACCTAACCGTAAATGCAATACCACCTACATCCACCGGGGCTGTTGCCTCAAGCCGAGAGGCGAGGGGTGGGGGCTTGTGTTGAACGCATTTGTGAAATCAGTGAGGGCTGTTCGAATAGCGATGTCAAGAAGAGCAGTGGTAAAATACAAGTTATGAAAAGAGACAGCGTCAGTGTCTTTTTGTCCACAGGATCATATACAATTAGATCTAAACCGAACTTACAAAGAGCTCGGTTACACTACCAAGTTGAATTAGTAATGTTGTTAGCGATGCTAGCGTTATTTTGCTAGAGCTAGCTAACCTATAACATTTCACTGGGTCTTGCAGCTGTTTGATTAACTGAAATTATTATGAAATGTTATGTTCTACTAGCCATTTGCCTACTTTAGCAAGTCACTGTATTTCCAAGCCCTGATAGTGTAACTGAGATAGCCTAAATAATTCCTCTTTCAAGTAATAAGCCCCGGTTCAAGTGTTGAGTATTAAATTAGCTGCACAGTCTGTAGAAATCTTGAGACAAAGCCACTTTTTTGTTCTAAAACCGGATTATAAAAAAATGTAAAATCGGAGTACAAGCCTACTGACTGTCTTAGTTTGTCTGTTATTGGAGTCGAAGTGCCAACATTAACTTACACAGCTACTGTAGGCTAATCAACATTTGTCAAAACAATTCAGGAAACCTAAACCCAATGCAAACCTTAAAACTTACATCAAATATTAGGCCTTTTTCAATCGCGAAAAGAGCTTGTGGAGCTGTGGAAATATTATTTATTCTGCTGTCTGTTCTTATTCTTCTGTATCTCACAACAAATGTCTCTCTTTGATTTGAACAATGTACCGCAACGCAGCTTCTTTCAACAAGAGGTCAAATGAAATGTCAATCAGCATCAAATTTCCAGTAGCGAATTACATTTTGGGGTCAGATGTCAGGGGTGTCCAGTGCCACCCCGGACACCCCTCTGGCTCCGCTACTGCTTAAGGTACTCATCTTTGACATGCAACTGAAAATGTTTTTCTTTTTCCTTTGCCATAAAAGGCACTTGTAGAGTCACACCCAGATAACGTGTGAATTCCAATCAAGGCTGAACACACACTGGTTCGAGAGCTGATGACACCTTGGTAATGTCAATGATGCGAGTTCTGTTGCCAGTTCCTGTGAAAACATATAAACTGCATGGCAAATCTGTCTGCACACTTACAGCAATGACTGCCACATCAGTGTCAGAGTTCTTGATAATGACAGCTTTATGCTCCCGTGCAGCATGTTGAGGATGTAAAAACACCCTTGTGTCATATTCTTCATGATCACACTGTATCAGGCTAGGTCTGAAGCACAAGCGCAGAATGCAGGCGTAGGGTTCAAACAAGTTTATTGATGCCGAGTTGTCCTCTGAACAGAGCGGGTAATGTATCCAACAAAAGGTAATCCAAACTAGCCTGGCTGCCAGCCCAACTTCTCCCCGCCCACAAAAAAATTTGGTAGGGAAGTTGGGTCTGGAGGGTCTCGTATTGGGGACAACTACAGAATCGGGACGGACCAATGAAATTGCCAGGGCGGGCTTTATACGATGATGGACAGATGATCAACAGTAACGTAATCAACAACGTCACGAAAGAGCGCTTGGGTTGAATTCGTTTTCAACAAACAAAATATTACGTTGGTTTGATTGGTTGTAGGTCTATCCAATTGAGCAAAGAGGCATTTGTTTTACGAGTTCGGTTGAAACACGCCCCGTAGTCACAGCCCAACAGAGAGTTTTCAGACTCATATTCTGACTAGAATTATGAGTATGACAACGGCAGGCTAAATCCAAACAGGAAACCAGAAAAAAAACAAAGGAAAGTCCTGGGGCTGTCCTCGACTAAGATTTTCTTTGGTCGACCAAAACGTCTGAAAATCGAATAAATCGAACTTTGAAACGCAAAAAAAAACAAACAAAAAAAACATACTAACATTTTTGCAATCTGACTCAATGGCTGCTGGACATTGCAGATTCAGCCGCTAATGGCCTACTAATAATAAGACTCGTATCACCAGTCCTGTTGTAACCGAATGCCGATGGTATTTATTATCTCTTACAATGTACTACAAATTAAAAATATTGTTTAACATGCAAATCATCAGAGCGCGCTTATCACTGCCTGAAAACTTGCAGCATGCGAACTTGCGTAGAAGCTGAGGAACGTTGCAACAGAGAAATATTTTGTAATGGCCGGAGAAGATAATGTCATTCGATTTGGATGTGATTCTTATAATAGGCATATTCCTTTTTCAACCCAGCGCGTAAGCATGAGTTAAGTAGGGTAGACCAACTTGCGTTTTTCAGGTGGTAGGCTACATCATTTTCGACGTCGAACTATGAAAAATAAACCGTTGTTGGCAGAGTTTGCATTCAACGTTTTTCGAGTCACCCGGTACTTTGTGAATGTAAATGTACTTTAATGAAATGCCGCCATACCACAGATGTCTTTGCCATTTTGACTAATAACACCGACAAAGTAGGCTATGGCAGAGTTTGTAGTTTTGCAGCCAATTGTGCTCGTGCCGTGTGCAAAATACCAAACCAAAACAAAGCGTAGATTAACCAAAGGGAAAACAGTAACACCTTTTATTTTAAATTATATATTTTTTGAGTTGGTTTATTTGTCTTAAATAATATAATCTACAATTTCTGTTGAACATTTCGTTAATTCAGCAATGATGACACAAGCGGGAATCAGATCTCACACTGCCATATGGCAGCTCAACTAAAACAATCTTAATCGACCAAGAGCATATCGACCAGAAAATCGACTAGTCGACCAAGTGGGGACAGCCCTAGAAAGTCAGTTTCCGGCTACTGTGAATTTACTGTGAGCTTACAAAAGAAACAGTAATCCACAATGAAACAGTGATCTCACCAACCTCGGTTCACATGTGTTCGCGAAACCATGACGGAGTGAATGAGGAGGGCCTTCCTGTCCTTATATAGGAAGTTAGTGACAGGTGAAGGGCGTGTCCTAGGATCTACATCGCCCTCTGGAGGAGCGGCGGACATGCACAGACGTGACACACTGCAGGTCTCCAATAACACAAACAGACTGTACACCTTCCTTAACAGTCACACAGTGACATTGATCTTTATGTGCGATGTACAAGCAGAGGTGGTTGCCCACTGTCGTAAGGTCAGAATTTTTTCACGCAACATACAGGAATTCGGCCTGGATCACTGTTTCTTTGTTGGACTGCTGGTGCTGCTAGAAGTCGATAGAATGGCCCATTTGGTCTTCCGAAGCTCGTCTCTCACGTGCGAGACGTCTATCCACCTTTGCAATGGCTTTTTGTGTGATGGAAGCCAGCATCCTTGGGAATTTTGTCGAACACCACATCAACACAGTGTCTGAAGTTCTCAGCTACGTCCCGGGACTCACCCTGCAACCCAAGCCACTTTTGTAGGCTTGCCCTGTAGGTATTCCACCGTGTAGAGGTGACATTATTTACTTCCTCGTGTTTGATTGATATTGTTATATGCATATAACAATGCTTGCCTTTTGATTTATTAGGACACTCTTGTGTACTTTCTTTGTCGTCCGTACTGCTCGATAAAGGCATGGTGGCCGCCATCGCAGCACTCTGTTTACAAAAAGCAGCTACCTTATTGGTGTAGAATGATCACGTGTTGAACCGTGCCACCACTCGCAACCAAAACCCGATTACGCTCTGAAGAAAATAGTTCTGCATAAAACATACCCGCATCGACAATCGACTAGAATTTCAACTACAAACTTTTTTTGTGTAGTTTAGCACGACTCGTTCTTTTTTATGAACTAAACATTGTGTAGATGCCAGACTGTGGAGCGGGTTGAAACAATAACAGGATGTTTTAGATGTTTCCCTGCTCTAGCACACCTGTTTCAAATGGATGGGTCGTTATCATGCTCTATGGAAGCCGGGTAATGACCATTCATTTGAATCAGGTGTGCTGGAGTAGGGACACATCTAAAACATGCAGGACAGTGGCCCTCGAGGACCAGGATTGGACACCCCTGGTATAATGTCATGGCAAATGTGCAGACAAAATACAACTTTTACCAAATTAAGCAAAAATCCGATACGCTTTCTAGATCTGGCATGATCTTATCTACAGCACACAAAAGGTTTTCTTTTTTGTATCTGGTCCTCAACTTCTTCCCTTTTTTTGCATACATCGACTAGAAAAAAAGATACATCAGACATAAACGTTGACATGTGTAACCTTTTATCATATTACTCGAAATCTCCGTAAATCAATCGCTAGATTATGACTTGCCACTACACATTCACTGTATGGATAGCGAGTGGGTGCCAGGCAGCATTTCAACGTTGAATGTCAATTGTGTTCTGGGTGAGCTAGCCTGACTATGCAGCTAGCACAGAAGAAAGTTACGTAATGTGACGAAACTGAATTAAAGTACAAAATACACACCAGGGACGCCCACAACCTCAGCAACCCTGCGCCATGCATCACTTGTTTTTGTTTACGTCTCTGTAATCGAACATAGACGTATCATACAATACTGGGTATGAAGACACACATACGATGAGTTGCTCTTCCATCTTGAAATTGTCAAACCTAGAAATGTTTACCATGACCAACAGTTGCTACGTTACAAGAAACCAACCCGATTGGCCAACGCTAGTGTTTTCACGCTCCTCATTTACATAAAGTTGAGAAAATCCAAATTTCGACGCCCCGCTCGCCTTTCCACAATGCCCTACGCGAGCGTCAACACCTGGTTTCATTGAAAATGAATTGGAAGCCAATGCCCCGCTCTGCCCGCCCCGCTGCAGTGTGAACGCACCGTAACTCTCCCGTCGGTGAGGTTGCCCAAGCGCACATTTGTAAATCGCCTGATCACTAGTGTTTCAGGACTACATATTTACTAAAGCTCAACACATCAATATATTTTAAAAAAAATATGTACTTCACGCGGGCCGGATTGGGACAGCCTGTGGGCCGGTTGTGGCCCGCGGGCCGTACAATGCCCAGGTCTGCCATAACTGATTCTCTGGTGCTCAGGTCGTAATTTCAATCACGCAGCGCGGAGCAGTGTAGGCCTACAGGAATATCTGGACCACAGCCAATCAGAGGCAAAGACCCGCCCCATCTCTGTCTCTGATTAGTTTAGACCACGATATGATTCAACCATGAGTGTGAGTTCCGTCAAAGAAGAAACAAGCGCTTCGTTCCTGGAGAGGCAGCGGAGGTTAGGTGCCCCGGTGCGACCAAGGAATTTTTTTTGTTGCACCCATACAAATTTTGGTTGCATATGAGACCAAGTTGGTCGCATTCTAGAGCCCTGAACTGAAGTTCCAAGTAGCCTGGGTGTGAATGTTACAAATAACCATCTGGGATCGGATACAAGCACATAGGCCTAATCGCTAATGTTACAGTTAGACTAGTAGGCCTAGCTACATCTCAGAGCGCCTCCCCCCCCCTCCCTCCCGTGACAAAAATAAACTTTATGACATTTTTACTGAGTTAACTGGTTGTTCTACACAATTTTGCTAGCCCTAGCTAGCTAAGACAACAGCAGATTACTTTACTCACCAGAGGTCCCCAGTTTCTCTGTGATGTATTTCACAGCGTTGATCTTGCTGTCGCGGTTGGAAAATGCCTGTGAGCTAATATTGTAGAGTTAGGGTTTTTCTTCCCACAACTCAAGAAAGCGTTCTGCTCGTTCCTTTGTCCAAAACCCAGCCATTTTTTGTATAAATATTTGACCAAATAGACAGTTGGCTCTACCGTTTTTGAGATCAAAGAAAATTGTGCATGCTGACTTGGCGCAAGCGAGTATGGGCTAGTTTTCAAGGGATTATACTTTCAGAAAGTTGCCGTTAGTTGGAAAACGACTCCACCAGACCTGACTGGTCAAACTCTAAAAACTCTGACCAACACTAACTAACACCGACAAACACCGACTGACGGCGCACACTGATCCGACAGTTGGCGTTGGTTGGAGTCGGTCGGCGTTTGTCGGGACAGTGTGCAAGCGGCTTAACATGTATAAAGACTGTTAGAAACTGAATGAGAGACAAGATCCCTGAGAATAAGGGAAAAAAAGAAAGAGAAAGAAACAATGGAATTAATGAAGGCTACTGTGAAAGAGTGAGAGACAAAGGGCTTCATTTACTAACAGGATTGCGCCACTAAGCTGCGGTCGCAATATTAGTAAATGAGGCCCAGATGGCGGAAGGCCTGCCCTACGAGAGGCAGGTTTTACATGTTTTACCAGTAGCCAGAGAGCATCGAGTTATGAACTTTTAATGCTCCTCCCAGAATTACTTAATGAGTCAAGTCCAGTGAGCCAATTTTTGAAAGTATCTTTCCCAACAGGAAAGATACTTTCAAAACGAATTTCGTTACACAGGGCTCTCAAGTTTTGAAGACAGGCAAGAGTGACATTCTCCCCCCCGTCCGTCCGTCCGTCAGGGGGTCAAAATTAATTAATTCGTTAATTGCTTTTTACCTGACATCTTTGAAAGGCAGCGATGATTAATGCATCCATGGCCAGGATATAATAATAAAATATGACATTATTTATAAGTCAGAGGTATTGGGCCTATTTTCGTCCTGCATTGGGTTCAATCCTGCCACCTCTGACACCCCAAGCGCTGCCACTACCAACTACGCCAACGAAAAGCTAGATACCCAGTGATGCGGGTGGCCTGTTATTTACCTGAGGAGTGAGTTTCACCGATACACACCGGCTACATCTATGAACTACTTGTTCTGAGCAGGTGTTGTCGGTGAACAGGCTGTAAAACTGTTGGTTAAGAGACTTGAAAAACTGATGCTAATTATCTGGGAAATATTTTTTAACAGCAGTCAAGTTGTTATTGTTTGTGTCAAACAAGTTGTGAATTTGTTGTAACATTAAAACAGGAGATCATAACTGTGCTTAAAGTGATGCTCCAGCTCCAGCGGTTTGCTTTGTAGGTGAACAAAACTTTCAGAAGACGTAGCAGAATCGCGAAAAATATGCTTTTTTTTTCATTGGTTGTTGCATTAAATCTTACCCAGATACAATGGTGCTATTTTCCGATTGGCTATTGTATAGACCCTTTCTTTTTTTTGATTGGCTGATAAGTGGCAGGCTCGACTAAGAACTCCAGGGGAGACACGCTTGACTGCCGGTTCCATAGTGAGAGTGGCGCGAACAGAGGAATTTTGGTTGGGTGCTGCGGCATATTAAATATATTATAAATATTTTTTTTCTGCTTGAGAAATACAATGTGTGGCGGGAGGGCGTGACAAAAGACCGAAATGAGTGACTGTCACTCTCAATGCGTGACACTTGAGAGCCCTGGTTACAGAATACAAAAATGTATTTTGTAACGTATTCCGTTAAGTATTGTAACGAGCTGAGTTCATGTGTCCCTTTTCTTGTGAGTTCATCAGTTAGGCACATGTTTATATTAGGGCTGTGAAAAATAACGCGTTAACGCGCTATGATTAAATTACAGGATTAATTTGTTATTTTTGTTTAACGCATTTAACGTAATATACCCACAATTCCATCTGCAACTTCTGGATGAGAAGTTTGTGTTCCAGAAAAACTAAGATGCAACATCCAATAAAACCAAAGTGATATTCACACTCTGCGGGAAGACGTTATCGCTCTGGATAAGAGTGTCTGCTAAATGACTGAATGCTAAATGACTGAATGTTATCGTTTCACCGAAGCAATACCAGCCTAAAGTAACCTATACCACCTCAACGCGAAGCATGCGTTGGTCGGCGAGGGGAGTTCAAGTAGAATGCGCCAAACCACCCTCACTGAACAGCGTAGGGCCCTAGCAAGGTGACAAGGTGACTAGCACAGTTGCCAAATGTATTTCAAAAAGCTGTAGACCGATTGATATTGTTGAGGACGAGGGGTTCACAAAAGTTTTGGGAGTGGCAACGGGTGACTCGAGCATCAAAGTACCGCAAAATCAAAGACGTACACTAATTACAAAAATTCTGAAAATCGGTAATATGTAATTAATCATGATTAATCCACAGAAACCTGTGATTAACTTGATTAAAATGTTTAATCATTTCGCAGCCCTAGTTTATATGTGATTGTGTTATGCACTAATGTTACCTGAGGCCTGTTCCATAAAGGCCGCTCAAAAAAGCTGGACTTAAAGTCCCAAACCAGACTTGAATTAGTTTAATTAGTCAAGCGGGGCTAAAGCGGTTCCATAAAAGCCAATTTCATCTCACACAATCCTAATAATTCAAGTCAGATTTAAGTAGTCAAGCTAATTGCACGTGCACCCTATTCTTAAACAGCCCAAAAAGGAAAAACATGGATCATACAATCCACCACGGCAAAAGCAATGCACACGGCCACGTGACTTGTTCCAGAAAGAACGTTCTCTTTAAGCCGTGTACTATGACAGCTCCCTCATCCACCGCTTCATAAAACGTCCTGATTGACATGAACGATAGGCTACGTAGGTCGAGTTCCTTTTTTAGACCTTAACTTCATTGATTAAAAAACAGACACCCTCTAAACACATCCAAATTGCCTTTTTTTGACATTGTTTTAAATAAATAGCCTACTTTTAATCAATACATTACCCAGCAGCCTAACTTTTTAACATGGTTGTTGGTGTCGGGAAAATGGAGGATAGATGTAGCCTATAGATTTAGGTTTGTTTTGCAATTGTAGGCTACTGTTATTATATCGCTATGATAATTAGTCTCAGATAATTTAGATTGAGATAGGCCTACGCCTGATGCCTGAACATTTGAAATCACAAACTACCATCCCTTACGGAAGGAAAATATATTGCAGTATATTGGAAAATATCATGTGATATATTAGGCAATATACGTCCATATATGAGATTTAATATTTAAATTGTACGGAAATACATGGGATAATATATTGATGATAAATATATTACTAATATATTATAAACTATAATGTATATTCATGTAATATATTGCAATATATTGCAGAATACAGTAATGATTGCCGTTTTCCATTTATTGCAACATATTCAACATGACTATAAAATATATGTTTATATATCACAAAATATATGCAATTTTATATCTATAAATACCACCATAATGTATTCCGATTTATATGGGAAGATGTATTGGTATTATATGTAAAGATGTAGTGTCACATGTTGTTAAATTGACATAATAGATAGTTACACCGGGATTACCCAGAAAACTAGAAACTGTTTTGTCAACAAAAAAAAGAGTCTGGAGTTGAACCTGGAACCCTTCATTTACCAGTACAACCTCTCATCCAATTGAGCCATTCCAAGATCTAGAATATGCAGTGTTCAGTTACTGAATAATAAAATAAGACAATTCTCCCATGGCAATCATAGTCACATTTGGTCCAAGCTCAAACAGCTCTAATTCAGTAATATTTTCACATATTAAGGTGAAACTTTGCAGGGTACCTCAGGGGGAAGTCACCTTTAAGCCTATTCCTGACGGGGGAATCCTAATTATATGGAAAGATATACATGAAATAAATGTACAGATATGTGTTCAATATATTGTGGAATATATTTTAAATATAGGTAAAATTATATGGAAAAATATTTGAAATATATACTGATAATGATCGCTTCCAGCAAACTTCTTTTGAATTAGCCATTTCCCCCTAAATAAATGTCAATCTTTCGGTATTTACGTTTTGGGGGCATATTTTCAGTTAGCAGGTGGTACTGTTTGAATCGGGATTCAAACAGGATTTGAAATACTGCCGTTGACAACCTTATTAGAATACCTTCTAGATGGCTGAGCGGTTAGGGGATCAGGCTATTAATCAGAAGGTTGCTGGTTCGATTCCCGGAAGCGCAAAAATCAAGCTGGGTCCTTGGGCAAGGTAATTCCCCCTACTTGCCTCGGGGTACTTACTGTAACTTACTATAAGTCACTCTGGATAAGATCGTCTGCTAAATGCCTAAATGTAAATGTCACCATATGTGTCTGTACATTGCTGGGCGGTATGACGGTATATACCGTGCGACGGTAGAAATGTGTCTCCCTGGAGAGATTTGGCTATACCGTTTCAACCGCGGTATACTTTATACTATATTTTTGTATGACACGTGTCAATTAAATGTCTGGTTGTTGTATTGTATATAAGCCATCATATAAATCGCATTCTTGCGATATTTAGAATTGTTGTTTAACTTCTATTTGATTTGCTATTTTCGTTTGACCTGAAGCACATTTGCGTTGGTCTGACGGAATTTTCGATGTGGAGTGTATTTTGTCTAGGCGGACCACATTCATGCCGATGCTAATTACTTATATATTTGATGTCCCATTCTGCAGGTAGCCAATTCGATTTGTTGTTCAAGTTTTATGTCTCGCGCTATAAAATTATTGTAAAATTACACTGGTGGCGTTGCTAGCATTCTTGATCTAGTAGGACAGGGTCGGCAACCCAAAATGTTGAAAGAGCCATATTGGACCAAAAAAAACAATTCTGTCTGGAGCCGCAAACAAATTTAAAAGCCTAATATAAGCCTTATAAGGAAGGCAACACATGCTCTAAGTGTCTATATTAGCTATATTAGCCTATTATCAAAATGATAAGTAGGCTACAAATACATAATGAGCATTCATTAAAAAAGCTAGCTAGCTTCCGTTACCTAGCATCCTAGCATAACACTCGTAGCAATGCTACTTCCTGCTAGTGTTACTTGTTAGCCTCCTCATTGTAAAATTTGAAGACATGATAAAGTTTCCATAGTCGATAAGATAGATAGGTACTTTATTAACCCCCGAACGCAAATTATTGTGTCTAGGTAGACAGATAGCTAGAAAGCTAACGCAGTCCAGAAAATCTTTAATCGATAAGTTGGATATTGTAGCTACAGTACAGTTTGAGTCTTATGTTTTTAAATCAAGTGTTGTCTCATGTGAGGCAGTTGTTTTTGTTTGTAATAAATAAATAATAGAGTGTGATGATGTACGGTATGGTTATTTTGTACCATTTCTTAATTGAATTTACAGAACAATTACTATACCATGATACAGTGCCCTCCAAAAGTATTGGAACAGTGAGGCGAATTCCTTTATTTTTGCTGTAGACTGAAAACATTTGGGCTTGACATCAAATAATGAACGTGAGACCAGAGATCAACGTTTCAGCTTTTATTTCCAGGTATTTACATCAGGATCTGATGCACAACTAAGAAAATATCACATTTTGTTTGAATCCACCCATTTGTCATGTGATCAAAAGTATTGGAACAGATATACTTAAAACATATTTAAGTGAATAAGACTTAATATTTAGTTGCAAATCCTTTGCTTTCAATAACTGCAGCAAGTCTGTGACCCATTGATGTCACCAAACTTTTGCATTCTTCCTTTTTGATGCTTTCCCAGGCTTTCACTGCAGCCTCTTTCAGTTGTTGTTTGTTTTGTGGGGTTCCTCCCTTCAGTCTCCTCTTAAGCAGGTAAAATGCATGCTCTATAGGGTTTAAGTCTGGAGATTGACTTGGCCAGTCTAATACCTTCCATTTCTTGCCCCTGATGAACTCCTTTGTTGTTTTGGCAGTGTGTTTTGGGTCGTTATCTTGCTGCATGATGAAGGCTCTGCCAATCAGTTTGGTTGCATCTTTCCTTAAATTGGCAGACAAAATGTTTCTGTAGACTTCCGAGTTCATTTTGCTGCTGCCATCATGTGTTACATCCTCAATGAAGATTAATGAGCCCGTCCCAGAAGAAGCCATGCAAGCCCAAGCCATGACATTACCTCCACCGTGTTTCACAGATGAGCTTGTGTGTTTGGGATCATGAGCAGTTCCTTTCTTTCTCCAAACTTTAGCCTTTCCATCACTTTGGTAAAAGTTAATCTTTGTCTCATCAGTCCATAAAACTTTGTCCCAGAATTTTTGAGGTTCATCTCTGTACTTTTTGGCAAATTCCAGCCTGGCCTTCCTATTCTTCTTGCTAATGAGTGGTTTGCATCTTCTGGTGTAGCCCTTGTACTTTTGTTCATGAAGTCTTCTGCGAACAGTAGATAGTGATACCTTCACTCCTGCCATCTGGAGGTTGTTGCTGATCTCACTAACAGTTGTTTTAGGGTCTTTCTTTACAGCTCTCACAATGTTTCTGTCATCAACTGCTGATGTTTTCCTTGGTCTACCTGTTCGACGTCTGTTACTTAGTACACCAGTAGTTTTCTTCTTCTTCAGGACATTCCAAATGGTTGTACTGGCTATGGCCAATGTTTCTGCAATGGCTCTGATTGATTTTCCATCTTCTCTAAGACTCACAATTGCTTGTTTTTCACCCAAAGACAGCGCTCTGGTTTTCATGTTGTTTTCACCTCTGAATACAGTCTGCAGACAAAACCTATCTTACCCAATCTGAACCTGAGTGTAGACATTCAGTGGTATTTATTGATTGAATAATGTATGTAATAGGACACACCTGGGCAACAAAACACACCTGTCAGTCACATGTTCCAATACTTTTGCTCACGTGACAAATGGGTGGGTTCGAACAAAAAGGTGATATTTTCTAATTTGTGCATCAGATCCTGATGTAAATACCTGGAAATAAAAGCTGAAACGTTGATCTCTGGTTTCACATTCATCGTTTGATGTCAAGCCCAAATGTTTTCAGTCTACAGCAAAAATAAAGGAATTGGCCTCACTGTTCCAATACTTTTGGAGGGCACTGTATACCGTAACCGTGATATAAAATTACTCATACCGTGATAGAAGAATTTGGCCTTATCGCCCACCCCTATGTTGAACTGATGAGAATTAGAAAATGAGAATGTCCGTGGTAAATCATTGTTTTCCCGTTGGGTCAGTGTTACAGGAACGACTGGTTAAGCAAGAACACGATCTAAGCCTGACAATTACCTGACCCGGACCAGGCTAGTTTTGAAGCATTAGTTACCATAGTAACTGAGTTCGAACTACATTGAGCTAGCTTTATGAGCTAGCTTCTACAAAAAATGTGTTTCTGAAAACCGACTTCAAAGTCAAACTCCCAGACCTAGTACAGAAGCAAAATCCAAATTGAGCGGAAGTACATAGGAGGGCAGAGCCAGGCTAGTTCTATTGGTGGTTAGAGAGCTGAATTTATGGCGTGGTCACGGCCAACAGTGACCGGAGTTAAGCTATGTTCCCTAAATAAATGCACAGAAGTTGCAAGCCAGTCATCGACTCCTTATTCAATGCTGCAGCACTGGGGTGAGCGTTACAGTATTCTGAATAGCCTACTTGGATTACTTCCACATTGAATTGCATTTTATAAGTGTAGGAATGTGGCCATCAAATCCTGTTTACTAAACTGCGTTTCCCGATAACGATGGATCTTAGCAGGCCTCCAAGTGTCACGCATTGAGAGTGACAGTCACTCATTTTGGTCTTTAGTCACGCCCTCCCGCCACACATTGTATTTCTCACGCAGAAAAAATATATATAATATATTTATTATGCCGCAGCACCCAACCAAAATTCCTCTGGCCGCCCCACTTCAGTTCTTAGTCGAGCCTGCCGCTTATCAGCCAATCAAAAAAAAGAAAGGGTCCATCAGGGAATGTCACTCTTGCCTGTCTTCAAAACTTGAGAGCCCTGTCTTAGTTATTACAAGAATTCTCTATGAGCAAAATAACGAACCATCGTTATTTTTTACTTGCGTTTCCCGAACATGCTCGTAAGGAGAACCCTTGTATGTGTCTCTTAAGAACTACTTGAGAGTGGATGAGAGACAAGCTTTGGCCAACCATGGTACGTGAGTTTGCATCCCCCGTGCATGTGATGGCCTTGCATTGGCTTAGCCAATAGCATTGCAGAAGGAAAGAACGAGAGGCAATGACATGGAAGCGATAGATGTAGTTGTGTTAGTACAGTGTAGAAACCACCAGATAGATGTTCTGGGAAATGCATGGAGTTGCCTTAATTTATTTCAAGAGTGAATAAACTCGTGAAACAGATAAGTATCTTAATGTAATCCATTGATTTCAACAATGTAACTGTATTCTAAATACCAACTATTTAAATTGTAACTGTAACGGAATACAGTTACTCATAATGTGTATTCTGAATACGTAACGCCGGTACATGTATTCAGTTACTCCCCAACACTGGTCAAGTCTAAACGCCTTCCTCCACTTCATTAAAACTATCATTCACTTCCTTCACACACTAAAGGCCATAGACACACAAACAGTGCATTCACTTCCTTGAATATACTGTGCTAGCTGTGTTATGCTTGCTAGTTTCGTTTTGATTGTCAACATACTGATGTTGCTCGTCACAAATGTCCAAATAAACTCATAGAATAGGGTTCACACTGATGCAGGGCCTGTCACGTGACTACCACTGAAAATGTATGGGAGGCACAATGTTGGTCTACCGCCCTTCCTGAAAAAAATCCTAGGGAAAACACACTTGTATAGTCACACACCCATTTGGATCCTGAGTACTCTTGAGTTAAATATTAGCCGTGAGACTCAGAAGCAGAGAGTAAGAACCATTCTATCACTGCCCAAAGATGCCCTTGGCCCCACCCCCTTCTCCCCTACGCTGCTCAGCTGTCAATAATGTCCAAATGTGGTTGTCCAGTGCTCCTGCTCTAGCGACCAGCTCACTTGCTCTGGGGACAAAAATATAAAATCAATATTTATTGGCTGCAGCCGAGTGATTACATTCCTATCTGGAGAGGGGTGTGTGTCTGCACACGTGCTAAGACAACCTACTCACCGCTCTGCCTGGCAAATCTGGTTAACCACAAACACTCACAGACACACGGAACAAACACTCACAAAGAAATGCACACGTGTTGACAGACAACCACAAAACAGCCAGATGTGAGATAAAAGTCAGAAAAGGTGGCAACAATTCTTCTTCTAGACATACCTCTTCCTTTTAAAGGAATGAGTGAGTGTTATTAGAACAGATAGCGAGTCTCTAGCAAACATGCAGGTTAAAGGTCAGATGACATGAAAACTTCACTTTAGGAGGTTATTTAACATTAATTTGAGTTCCCCTAGCCTGCCTTTGGTCCCCCAGTGGCAAACATTTTCGATAGGTGTAAACCAAGCCCTGGGTGTTCTTCTCCGCCTTTGAGAAAATGAAGGCTCAAACGCTCTGTTTGAAAATCTTCTCCTTGTGACGTCACAAGGAGCCTCTGCACAACCAGTAGCCTATCTGAATTTTATTTTTGCTGCAAATGAGCTGACACAACTTCTCAAAGTTTTGCATGTCTGCGCCAAACATTTCAGCCACCACTGTTTCCTTAACTTGAGCCAATACAAAGTTGGCCTTGCTGACCCTCTGAAATTAAATTCTGGATCAGTACACTGTTTCTCTATTTCTCTGGAAATACTTCGACATACAAAGTTTTGTAAGTCTGCGCCAAACATTTCAGCCACAACTGTTTCCTCAACATGAGCTAATACAATGCTGGCCCTGCTGAAATAAAATTCTGGATCAGCACTAACTCTCCTTGGTCCAGCTACAAACCTCAGACAAGTAAGTCAACTAACGCTACATCATTTTGTTGCTTACTATATGGTTACCTAGCTGGCTACTCTTAGAATCTGGCTGTAACATTAGCTCTGCAGCTATCAGCTGAGGTACTGTCGCTAATGTAAAGGTAGTAGATAGCAAGTATGTGTGTGAATACACATTCTGTAACGCAGTGTTGTACGCTTCATTGTTATGTGGATAACGTTCTGCTGTTGGTGTTATGGCGCGCGCGATATCCACCTTTCCCCACATTGAAATGACTGAGTGTGCAGCTCTGCAAACCAAGGTTATCAGATGAGAATGGGCAAATTCGAGGCATCTTACAGCATCGGGTCTACGAGCCAGTGCGATACATCCACTGTAAACATTGCATGGTGCCGCCTCTCTCCTCCTCATTTAGCATTTAAAGCTACAGACACAGAAACAGCGCGTTCTGAGGAAAGCTCATTGTGGAACTACTTGTAGTGGCTATAATTCTGCAACAAGGCTGAATTTCGGGAAAGAGACTTCAGATACAGTATTAGGGGACCACTAAGGCCTATATAAAAGCATCCAAAAACAGCATTTCATGTGACCTTTAATTTGGAACAATACAATTGAGATCCTATTCCAATTGAATCCCTCCAAACCAAGTTACAGTATGATCTATAGCAGGGGTTCCCAAACATTTCAGCCCCCGACCCCTAAAATAATGGTGCCAGTGACTCGCGACCCACGCATCCAAGGAGGTGGTTCACGTATACAAATTTTGCACACAAGTGCACACAGGCACTAACAGGCCTATCCAAACATGAGCGTAATGTTAACACAAAACAACACAACAGCTTAACAACCGTCATAATATTTTATTATAATGTAGTCATTACTTTCATTTTAACGTTAACCTGACCTACTGAGATGGGTGGGCACAATGCTTGGAGCACAGCAAGTCCATTCTTGGTTTTATTTTGGAGACCGCCACTCGCAGATCAACCTCCACATTCAGTCGCGATATGTATTTATTTTTAATTTACGTGAGTGCCGACTCCGAAAAAGACAGTGCCGACTATTTTGTACAAGTGGGCTAAGTATTGCCAAACGGCAACAGTACATCCATAGCTGCCTTGGATTGCTGTGGATATTCCCTCTCCATTGAAATCCAAAACTCAGCCAGTGTCTTACCTGAGAACGCTGCCTTTAACGTTAGGTCGCTTGACAGTTCAACTTATGCGTCCTACTGGTTGGATGTCAGATGGTTTGCCGTACTTACAGTGAATTGGAAAATCAAAAGGCTGATGGCTTTTTATTTGCATGCATTAATTTAACTACTATTTTAACTTGTTAAATTTTGGGCTAAAATATGCTATTTCTAATTGTTTTAAAATGTTCCTTGATTTCTGGAAATCATCTTGTGACCCCCCCTTGCTGTCTCGCGACCCCCACTTTGGTAACCACTGATCTATGGTCTTACACAACTGTCAAGTAGTGTTGTCACAACAGTAAATTTGCAACACAAACCACCACTAAAAACAGCCAAGACAGTAAAGGTTTTCAGTCAG
This sequence comes from Hypomesus transpacificus, assembly GCF_021917145.1. NCBI lineage: Eukaryota > Metazoa > Chordata > Actinopteri > Osmeriformes > Osmeridae > Hypomesus > Hypomesus transpacificus. The sequence goes on from NC_061066.1 coordinate 6,172,459, forward strand.
ATCTGACTGAGATTTGATTGAGCTGCAACGTTTTTATGAGCCTGTGCGAGCAGATGTGAACGGGTTGAAAACTGCTTAGGGCAGACATTTTCCTTCATTAACGTTCCTCCCTCCATTCCCACCTCTATCAGAGAGGAAAACGAGGAGGTAATTATTGGTTAGGTCAGACAGACAGAACCCATCCCAAAACCCTTCTCTTGACGCCACCTTTCCATCAGAACATGTGGCATCCCTTTATCTGGGCAGTCTGTACCGAGACACACACACTTCCGCCACCTCTCACCCAATTACATCTACAGTGTGTGTTTGTGTCAGGACATGTGCTCCCATTATTCACATGGTTTTTTAAACAGCTAAGGAATCAAAACCACAAATCAGCAACACGAACACCTGAAAATCTCAAATCAAGTTCCAGTTGTCTTCTGCTATAACTTCATACACCAAGGGCCATGAAGTTGGGTCAGACACCAGGACCAGAGAGAGAAGTTGTCTCAGTTCATTAGAAGACAGAAACCTATCTTCAAACTCTGGCATTTCTGGGGTTTTCTGAAGAAAACCGCTAGCCATCAGAGAAAATATACATTTTTACCACCATGTGTAACACCATAGGTAACTGTGTGTATGTATGTGTTTTTTCTCCTGAGGCAGTAAGGCTTAACCAGACGAGGCCCATGAGAGGACATCAGAGAGGCACAGGATATTGGCTGGGCTGGGCTGGAGGGTGGGGGGAGTAGACCCACTTTCTGTTTCTAGAGTAGAAGACTTTATCTGTTTATTGTGACCAACAGAAACAAGTCTGTGTTTATTGTCTTCCTTTGATGGAATTTCAACAGTTGTTACTGACTCAATGGCTGTTACTGGATGTCGTATGTGTGTATGCATGCACGCACCCATGTGTCTAGGGCTGTCCCCGACTAAGATTTTCTTTAGTCGACCAAAACTCGACTAAAACGTCTGAAAATCGACTAATCGACCTTTGAAACCCTTTAAAAAAAATAAAATTAAAAAAACGTACCAACATTTTCGCAATCTGACTCAATGGCTGCTGGACATTGCAGATTCAGCCGCTAATAGCCTACTAATAATAAGACTCGTATCACCAGTCCTGTTGTAACCGAATGCCGATGGTATTTAGTATCTCTTACAATGTATTACAAATTACAAATATTGTTTGTTTAACATGCAAATCATCAGAGCGCGCTTATCACTGCCTGAAAACTTGCAGCATACAAACTTACGTAGAAGCTGAGTGCGGAACGTTGCAACAGAGAAAGGTTTTGTCTTGGCCGGAGAAGATAATGTCATTCAATTTGGATGTGATTCTTATAATAGGCATATTCCTTTTTCAACCCGGTGCGTTAGCATGAGGGAAGTAGGGCTAGACCAACTTACGTTTTTCAGGTGGTAGGCTACATCATTTTCGACGTCGAACTATGACAAATAAACCGTTGTTGGCAGAGTTTGCATTCAACGTTTTTCGAGTCACCCGGTACTTTGTGAATGTAAATGTACTTTAATGAAATGCCGCCATACCACAGATGTCTTTGCCATTTTGACTAATAACACCGACAATTGTGCTCGTGCCGTGTGCAAAATACCAAACCAAAGCGCAGATTAACGAAAGGGAAAACAGTAACACCTTTTCTTTTAAATTATATATTTTTTGAGTTGGTTTATTTGTCTTAAATAATATAATCTACAATTTGTGTCGAACATTTCGTTAATTCAGCAATGATGACACCAGCGGGAATCAGATCTCACACTGCCATATGGCAGCTCGACTAAAATAATCTTAGTCGACCAAGAGCATATCGACCAGAAAATCGACTAGTCGACCAAGTGGGAACAGCCCTACATGTGTCAGTGCCACCAGTCACCGTGGTTACATGGATTCGAATTACTGGCTTATTTGGACTGAAATGGAATTATTCCTTTCTTGTAAACACCTTTGTTCGAATGATTGCGGTCCGACTGCGATCCAATCGACTGCCCGAGATAACTCGATCCAAGTCGGTTGATAATTCGGACATCGCATGCTTGTAAACGGTGAATTGGACTATGAACTGGACTCTGCATCTTCGCGCATGCTTGAGATCCCGCCGCCCTCCCTCCCAGGTCATGACCTGGAAGTCGAAAAAGACGATAAGTTGTCGCTACCGGGAGGCGGCCCGGCAGAAACAAACAAACAATGCGTGCCAATAGCGCCGTTTGCATTCGCAGTACTCCTATTGTCATCATGCACGAAATGAAGAGGGCTTCACCTTACTCTCCGTTCGCCGTCTTTCTCGAAATGTTGATGTTGTTGTTGTTGGTAGTGGTGAAGACGTCAAGCGGAAAGGGCTGTATCACCACTAATTGTAATGAAAACAGCGCCACGTATCGTACTGGGATATGACATGCTTTCGGCCAATGATTCGGTCTATTCACTGCCATATATATTAGGACAATAGCAGTTGCCCCAAAAATTAGCATTATCCGAATAATGCTAGATTCGAATTGATACCATCATGTAAACGTAGTGAGTTTCAAAGCCAGGCCTCCCAACTAATAGAGTCCAGACCATCCAGCAAATGGCTATCATTAGACGATTAGGCCCCCTTTGAGGTTGCCCAAGGCTGCCGCCTAGACAAAAGTTTAAGGGGTGATTGACTAGGTTTTTGGGGTATTTCACACTGTTCCTTAAGGTCTCCGAGTAGTAGTAACATTGGTTGGGCTGAAAATGTATACTACAGCTTGCAGTTGTGATGAACATAAGGTCGGAACAGCACCTCTTTTCAGCAACAGCTTCATAGCAAATCCTGCTTTACATTGTCTCAGGTTTTCAAAACAGTCCTCAGTGAAATGGTTCGAGCAAATGTGTAATTGAGGGTCGAACTTTACAGGGATCTTTTATAGACAAACATCACGGCCCATCGAGAGTTTGGTTTCTTGGGAAGACTCTGAAAAGTGTCAGCATCCCCTGTACAGGCTGGAACACTGCATTTACGACCATAGTCCATTTTCAATATCCTTGAAAAATGTTCTTCTTTGTAATTCCATAGAAGTACACAGAGCAGGGCGCAGCAAGTTTTGGGGTGTGACAAAGGTACAGACTAGGTTTTGAAAAAGCCACCGAACTGACGACAGTTCGGTGGCTTTTCCAAAACCTACCGTTTTACATCTACATTTTACATTGTGAGATTTGCATAGGAAAGAGGTGTCAATGGACTTTGGGGTTCACTGTATGTCCATTTTACCCACTGAACTGTCGTTATTGGGAGTACAACGGTACTTAGGAACGGTTTGCTCGACCCAATGCTAGTTTCCTCAAGGATCACAATGACTCTTGCTTAGAGACTTTTTGCTCTTGTTGGTTAGTGGTAACTGATTTAAACGGTTGTACTCGCTGCAAAATAAGTTATTTTAGTTGATCTTATTTTTTACTGTTGCTTGCTTTTCTACAGGTACACTTGTACTTATGGCAATTCATGTTGTTTAATTGTAACTTGCTTAACTACATGCTCTATGGTTCTTCCGTTTTCCGCACTTATTTTTGGTTGTTCACAATATGTGCTTCATGTTTTGGTTACCCGCAATGTTTTGAGGCTATCTTGTTGTTATTATCAGAGACCTATGCACTTTGTAAAGCTCTCTCTTGGAAGTCGCTTTGGACAAAAGCGTCTGCTAAATGAATAAATGTAAATGTATTCAACTGTGACAAGGTAAATTCGGTTCTGCAATCAATGACCCCTTTCATTTAGACACAAGGCCACTTAAATAGGGTTGGTTACCAAAACCCGGTTCCACTATGGAACTGGTTCCTATGCAACCGGTAGGAATTGTCAGCACCTGCCTAGTCGTTGGTCGGCCAATGCTGGACCCGGTCGTTAACCGGAAACCAGTCTCCATGACGGCCAACAGCGAGTATCCCGGTCCTGTCCTACATCTATAAAGTTGAACAATGGATTTTGGTGTTTCAAAACCCATTGACACTGTATGACTATGTTTAGCCTGTGTTCTGCTCCTCTCTCTCACCAACCGTCTCTGGAGGAGGGGATCCCTCTCTGAATTGCTCCTGCCAAGGTTTCTTCAATTTTTTTCCTGTTGGGGGTTTTCCTGGGAGTTTTTCCTTGTCTTCCTTGAGGGTTTAGGTTGGTTGAGGGGCAGTTCTATGGGCGTATGTGAAGCCATCTGTGACATGCTTGCGTGTAAAAAGGGCTATACAAATACATTTGATTTGGACCGGATTAGAATGCAAATTTCTATTCCTCATATCGGTTCCACTTAATGTGCCGACTGAAATATTTTCCCTCTGTTGCTCTGAAACTAACGTAAAAGTATCACACTTTCTCTGTAGTCTACCGTTAGCTGGCTACCATTAATGTAGGCTACTTTTATAAAAATTCCATATTTTCCCTCTGGGCTCACCAAAACGGACGTAAAAGCATATAACCAGCCAATGGCATTCTCAGATTCAAGGCAACTGTCTGCAGCCGGCTGCGGCGCTGCATGAAGTCAGCCTATGTCGAACGCGCCTAATGTCTACGCACCAGCAGCTACGTCACTCAAATCACTGAAATCAGTCTCTGTGGCAACGGTGCCCAGACAAGCAAGCACACAGGCAAGCATGCAAGCGCCACTAAAAGAGAACTTTTCGGACTGCCAAAAATGGCTTGGGTAACGCAGGAAAGCGCGTTCCTGAGGTCTAGTAAAGTAGTGTAGTTACCAATATTTTGAGTGTAATGCGTTACTTTACTTCGTTACCTATAATAGTAGGACCACAAGAATTGTAGGACCACAAGAGGACCACCATTATCCCTGTGCCCAAGAACACCAAGGTCACATGTCTGAACGACTATCGCCCGATAGCACTGACCTCTGTCATCATGAAGTGCTTCGAGCGGCTAGTCAAATCATTCATCTGCTCCTCGCTGCCCCCACACTGGACCCTGGACAGGTCTACAGACGATGCCATCGCTCTGACTATGCACACCGCTTTCTCCCACCTGGACAAGGGGAATACATATTTGAGGATGCTGTTCATTGACTACAGCTCTGCATTCAACACCATCATCCCCTCCAGACTGGTCTCCAAGCTTGTGGACCTGGGACTAAGCACCTCCCTCTGCAAGTGGATCTTCCACTTCCTGACGGGGAGGCCACAGGTGGTGAGAATCGGTGACCGTACCTCATCCGTACTGATCACCAACACAGGCACCCCCCAGGGCTGTGTGCTCAGCGCTCTCCTGTTCTCCTTGTTCACTCACGACTGTGTGGCAACGCACAGCTCCAACCTCCTTGTTAAGTTTGCTGACGAGACAACTATCGTGGGTCCTCATCTCTGACAGTGACAAGTCAGCCTATAGAGAGGAGGTTGACACCCTGACATCATGGTGTCAGGACAATAACCTCTCTCTTAACATCAGCAAGACCAAGAATATGATTGTGGACTACAGGAGGCGGTAGGAGGAGGAGCAGGCACCCCTACTCATCAATACATCGGAAGTGGAGAAGGTCAGCTGCTTCAAGTTCCTCGGGGTGAACAATGACCTCACCTGGTCTGTTCACACGGACAAGGTGGTCAAAGTGGCCCGTAAGCGCCTCTTCTTCCTGAGGAGACTGAAGAAGTTTGGTATGGACTCAGTCATCCTCACTAACTTTTACAGATGCACTATAGAGAGCATTCTGACTGGTTGTATTACAGTGTGGTATGGGAGCTGCACAGACAGGGACTGCAAGGCCCTACGAAGTGTGGTCCGTTCTCCCGAGTTCATCATCGGCAGGAAGCTCCCAGCCCTACAGGACACCTACCACACACGTTCCTACCACACAAGGAAAGCCGGCAGGATTCTAAGAGACTGTTCCCACCCATCCTTCAGTCTCTTTACCCCGTTGCCTTCTGGCAGGCGTTACCGCAACATCCGGTCGCGCACACGCAGACTGGACAACAGTTTCTACCCAAGGGCCATCAGGCTTCTGAATGGACACTGATATGGACATTGCTTTACTGCACACTAGTCACTTATACACTTTCACTTTCAGCTACTGGTTGCACTATCAGTAACATTGCACTACTGTACCTCGCCACCAGGCAACTGTATGGTCATTGACTTAGTCACTGATCTGCAAATTTGCACTATTGTACTGTACTCCACTTAGGTTAGAATAGGTTATAGGGTTGAAACAGGTTTTTTGTGCATATAGGGTTACTATAGTGTACTATTTATTGTTATCTGTAATTTAGGAAGTTTTAGTATTAGGGTTAGTACAGTCGATTATGTATTGCTATCTGTATATTTAGGAAGTTCAGTGTTTCCCACAGATTAGAAATCTAGTTGTGGCGGGGAGGGGGGTGGGGGTTGTCAGATGGGGGGGGGGGGAGTCGTGATAATTCCTTCGTTAATAATTCGTTACACAGTTAATTTGTTAATACTTTTTTACATTAAATATTAATCCTAAATGATTCACACCTTCACAAAATTAACAACAACTACTATATCATTTCTGCATTATGCATGTAGCCACAACAACTATTTAACTGGTCGGCTCCAGGACGCCGGGTAAGTAGCTAGGTTAGCTCCTGAGACTTCTCACCAAAAGAACGAAGGGGAACCTTCGAGTAAGGTACCTAGCGAAGAGTAGCCTCAACTTTCCTCGACTTTAAGCTACGGCACTAATGCTGAAAGCTCGCTGATATAGCTGTCGGTCTTACTAGAACGGCGTATGTATGCATTGTTGCTAACGTGTGCTGACGTTGTGACTGTGCATATGTGAGAAAGACGCATGAGTGACAGAGAGACGGAGGGAGGGCAGGGGAAAGGAAATGCAGCTGAACGAATACGCTGCGTGTTTTAACCTAAATAGCGATAAAAAAATGTTTTCACGAAACGCAATATGTGGCGGCCGGTGTTGATTTTGTGGCGCACCGCCACAAATTAGTCTATGTGTGGGAAACACTGAAGTTTCACTTATTTAAGCTCAGCATAGATGTAAATTATGTTCCGTGTACTTATATGTTATGTTATGCCAGGTGCTTGCGTTGTCTTGTCTTAAGAATTTCAGTGCCCAGTCTAACCTTGTGTTGTTCTGTGTACCTGACAAATAAAAGACTTGAACTGGTAATATCGTTACTGTAATCCGTTACTTTGTAACTCGATACCCCCAACACTGCAAGATTCCAACATCGCAAAATGCAACAAATGTTTCAAAACGATTACGTGCAAAGGGGAAGCACATCGAATTTATTGAAACATGCGGTGACAAGGGATACTTCTTAAAGCAGAGGGATGCACTATGTTTGACAGCTTGCGGACAGCAGTCCCTGGTCCCGGTGTTGCACCAAAAGCTGTGGCCCCTCAGAAACTGTGACCGCATGATTATTCGCGGTAGTAATATGTTTATCTGAAAGTAAATAAAATATATTAAGGTACATTTCCTCTGAAATGTTTCTAAACATGTATTTCTTTGTGACTGCATGCATGAGTTACATTTGTAATAACCTACCTAAAACCTACACTAGACCAGTGGTTCCCAAAGTGGGGGGCGCGCCCCACCTCCCTAGAGCCATTGCAGGGGGGGGTGCGCATGGAATGAATTAATCAATAAATTACACTACTAACATAACATGGACAAGTTTTTGGCGGAGCTCCCACGTAAACACAAAGCAGAGGATGAGGCATCGCAAAATGTGCTTCCAAAGCAATTTCCTTCCAAGGCAAAGACTAGAAAATATGAAGACACATATCTTGTCTTTGGCTTCACCTGTAGCCTACAGGCACAAACGGAATTTGCAAGCGCAGAATACTGACAAAAACCCGCGGAATTTACAATACACAGAGTAGCCACGGGTCTGGAAAGTACTAGAAAGTACTTGAATAAAATAAAAATAAATCAAGACCTTGAAAGTGCTTGAATTTATAAAGAGGTCCTTAAAAGTGCTTGTATTTGACCTTTTCCCCCCCCAGATTTATCACACGCTCCACCAGCTCCTTCTGACTTAATCCAAAAATGTTACACGTTGAAGGTATGAAAAAGTCTGTCAGGGCTTTCAGTAATATGCATTTTTTTATGATTCCCCATGATTGGCTGGTTGGTCTATATCAATATGGCAAGGTTTCATCCTGATCAAATAAAAGATTTTCCTTTATTTCCTCCCGGGTGGTGCTACTGCCATCTAATTAAGGTAAACCATTCAAGTCTTTGTATAGTACGGTGCTGGGTTAGACTGGTATATGTGAACATCTATGTGAATTATTGGCCCTTAATTTCGAAAAAAATTCTCTTTGAAAAGTGCTTGAAATGTTTAATTACAAAAGAGTGGCAACCCTGAATACAATGCATTGGTCTGAGGCAAAATCTGTATTAACTTGTCAACTCATATCACGTCCCTATTATTTCTAAATAATTAACCTGTAAACAGAGCCCATTGCCACCAGTGCAGGTTTGTCTGTGATAGCAATCGAAGAAAGTCTGTTAACCTTGAAACTGATACAGTAACGTTCATGTTTGACTTGCTACTGTAGCCAATATTAAAACGTTAGCCAAAAATGCAGAGATTCAGCCCTGAGGAACAGACACGGAAACACTTATCAACCAAAATTACAGCAAAAGACAGGGCCAGGGATTTTTCCGCCGATCTTTATGAGGATGGATTCATACTTTTTTGCAAAGTCTGTCAACATTCAATCTACCATATTCGGCGTCAAACTATTGTGGAATATCTTTGGTCGCTCTGACATAAGAACAGGAAGGCTAGCGGAATTCCGCAGATTTTCAGTCTGAACAACCGCAGATTTTGTTTGGGCTTGGTAATGAGGAGAGATTGCAGTGTGTGTTGTCTGTCTTAAAGTGCTAGCTTATGACAGCTTGAAGCCAAACATTGGGTAAGTTGTCAGAATACGTGGCCCCTAAAGGAGTTTAACTTCAAAATATTGTACATGCACGGGCACACGGTATGCAGCTCCGGTCACAGTTTCTAATGGGTCACAGCTTTCGGTGCAACACACTGGGACAGCCTTCCCAATTTGTCTGCCCTTTCAAACCCATACCTGTGTGTACAGGGCCTCTTCGACACCATCTGTAGTCTCCTGTGCAGGACATGCCATAAGTCAGGAGAGGTGTCGTTTCTTGGTCAGGGTATATATACCTTGCCAGAGTAGGCAAATATGGTAATTTTTCTGCAAAAGAACTGCTAAAGTTTGACGCTGGTTTAGTTAGCATACCAACTCATTTATTTTGTTGTTACTTGTTAATAGTGTAACTGTTAATTATTATTAAATTATTGTAGTTGTGTGTTAGGTGACTTAGGTTTACTTATTATATATTCAAGTAGGTACTTTAAAACGTGAATATATTGTTAAATTAAAATAATTTTCATAAAAACGATAAAAGAGCCTTTTTTAATGTAATTTTTCAGTTTTTCAAGAATTAGAATAGGAATCGTTTAGGAATCTGAAAAATTCAGATTCCTAAAAAAGTACCAGTTCGGCATCAGAATCGTAAAAATACACAAACGATACCCAACCCTACACTTAAAACTGAGCCTAATGGAGAGGGATTCAACAGATGTAAGAAATACACATATTTAAAACACACATGGTGGCATAGAATAAATGTGTGTTTGTGTTTTGAAGCCCATCCCCCCTGGGTTTGTAAGTCAAGCTATGGAGGAAAACAATCAACCGTATCATCATACGAAATAGGACTTCCGGGATACAAATGTTCCCATAATACACAGAACCACACACACACTATCACATGGTGTGAAGAGAATTGGGACAATGGGGCTGGGAAAGTGGGGAGTGTTAAGCAAGAGACAGAGAGAGAAATTGAGAGGCGAGTGCGAGAAAACTGAACAGTTCTCATGCAATCTCTTTAGGTCATCTTTTGTTTTCGAAAGCCTGTTTCAAAAAAAAATTATGAGCCGGGATAAACACAAAGAAGGGTAGTTTTAAGAACAGAAACGAGAAGGAAAGAGGTAAAAACTCAAAAGTCACACAAACATCTCCGAACATAAAAAAGAAACTAGGTATTTTCCTCTCTCAAAGTAGACATTCTTGTTCAAGAAGAGGTGCTGACAGTCTGTGACTCAGCAGTTTCCTTTTAAGTGAGCATCAGTTCTTTCTGACATAGCACTTACACTAGCACTCATGAGGAATTTCGAGCTACTCAATGAAATTCCATGCTTGGCCATTTAATTTTTCCTGAGACCGGTGAATCTCTGTTTCAGCATAGCCCCTTCTTCTACCTTTCTTCTCTGACGTCCATCATTATGGTAATATTTCCCCCCATAATTTCATAAAATTCCACAGTAGGCTGGTTGGTTGGGCCTGTCACCAGCCACAGTCAGCTGCATGGGGGGCAGAAATTGTAGGAAGGTGAAATGTGAGTGTGTGACTTTGAAGGCAGAGTGCACAAATAGGTCAGTCTTCTGACAAGGTGAAAAGAGGTTGGCTGAAAAGAGTCACAGCAAGAGCATATACACACACACACATATTCACTCACTATCTCCTTAAGCCCTCCAGGCATCTCTCAGACAAACATTAAAGCTGGATTAGATAACGTTCTAAAACTAATTCAAATTTAAGAAACGGCACCCCCACTTCTTGTCTGAATTTTGGTGCTTGTTTGATTGAGAGTAGGTCCACAAAATAAGCCCAGGAGGAAAGTCTGCCTCGCCGAACACAATTGGCTGAAAAAGCATTGCTGGAACTTAATTTAATGGAAAGTAGCAGGCAGCTCCCAAAAATCTGTGTTGCTAACCAACTCTCAGAGGGCCTTATTAGCTAACACACCATGTTTATAAGGGACAAAACGTATTGTACCTTGTACCTTTACCCTGACATGTTAACTGTCGCTATTATCCCAGAGCTAAATTCCTCCATTAAAGGCCTTGCAATGAGCAGCCAGTCTGACAGATCCAAGCAGACTGTACCGGCACAAAACCTTGAAACTTTAACTTGGGCTGTAGGATTGTTCTCAGACAAGTAGAATAAGAGTTAACAGGGCAAGCCCCCTCCCCCACCGCGTCCGTCACCACACCAAGAGAGGCCTGTGCACAAACCTAAACACCAACACAATCACAACAGCACAATCGTTGCACACCCTGATCTGCCAAAACCGCAAACCACTTCCCCATTTGACTTGTATGGCTTCCATTTGACGTCTACGCAACAGCATATGGCAGCTGAGAATAGGGAGAACCCAACTAACAAATACCAACTGAAGAGATTGTTCCCTCAACCATATATGAGGCTATGTAAAATGAAGAGTGTGTGTTCTGGAAGACCATAACTGAGTGTGTATCTAAAACCCAGCTTAATGGGACTGCGTGTGTTTAAGAGAGAGAAGTGTGTGTGTGTGTGAGGGGGGGGGGGGGGGGGGGAGAGAGATTGCAACCAGGAGGGAGAAGAGAGAAAAAGTGATAGGAAAAAAACTACACTAAATATACATGAAGACAAACACCGAAGTGCAATGAAATATCAACAGGGGTGTTTCCTAACTTTGATTTGTAAGTCCTTGTGCAGTGGACTGGTCTTATTATTTGAACATCACCAATAATTTCAAACGTCCTCCACGCATCCGCCACACCACCGGGACAGACCCCTCACATACGCCAATGTTTTCTATTTAGCAAAATCCTACACCTTTCACATTCTCACGGAAAATCCGCTCAGTCCGATGCAACCTAGGTCAGACTCACCCGCTTTTCCCAAAAAACTGTCGCTCATGGACCAGTCACCGAGCATCATACATTCCATCGCTCTACTGTTCAACGACAGTGACAGATCCAGCGAAAATGGGAAATTCGACAGAATGTTAGACAATATGGTCAACACAATGCGTGGTTATTTTCGGTTTCTATTCATACATAAGCCTACGTTAGGCCTCTGTATTGCTGAACTGGTTATTTTATTTAGTCTGCATGCTCTTTGATCTAGACGTAGAGCTACTAATGAAGCAGTATGGTCACTGGAATCATTTCTGAGATCTACACGGCTGCGCAGAGATGATTTTGTGTTACAGTAAACCTGTTGTAAGTCAATATTGGGACATTGATGTTTGTACAGTGAAATATCGCGTGTCTAAACCGAGGGCTCTTTGATTCAAACGTACAGAGCGTCCACTGTACAGCCAGACCTCTCGCACTGAGCCGTGGCACAGTCAATTCCTGCCGCCGATTGTAGACAAAAACCATCCACAGGGAGAGGGGTGGAAAGGGAGAACGCCCCGACTTCCATAGCTACTTGTCAAATGGGGTAGGCGAAAACATTTAAACCGCATTATAATGACACCAAAAACAGAGCAGACGTTTTCCCATAATACTGCGTAATGGTTAAACTAAACAATCAATGGCTTAACTGTGTGTCACCTAGGGTGAGACACGCATTGGCTGATTTTTAACCATTTCGACCACAAGATTTTGCGTTCACACGATAGGTTACTTATTCATTGTTGATTAGGTTCTGATTTGCATTAATAAACAGCAAATACATCGATGTCAACGTGTCATAACAACACATGAGGGCACAGCGCGAGAGGATTTCATAAATCAGACCTACCTGGCTGGAACATACTTTGGAAATAAAAGATGACCAGAATAATGGATCCCAAACAAGTGGCAAAGACCATCCGGCAAATTCTGCTCATCCTCATGAGTTCTAGCAGGTTCTGTTTCATGGCTAGCGAGACAGTGATGCCGTTTGTTTTGTCAAGAGGCCAGTGTGGTCTACGCGCCGGGGCTTGACGTGCAGTGGTGGTACTGATGGGGATACTCGCTGCAATTGTCCGCTCAATGTATTCGGTCTGGAACGTACTATTCCACTTCACTTGCTGAACTATAGGGGGAGGATCAAATTTCTCTGCTCTGCCCCCTCTCACTGTGCAGAATGAGCGCACCCAAAACGTGTATATGCTGCTGATGTCCCCATTTTTGGGGGAAGCCTACCATGGGAATTCCCTGAAATATAACGTTAAAGTTTTCACATTTTGCTTTAATAGGGTGAGTTCAGGTAATGTGGGACATCAGGTAAAGTGGGACAGTTATGCATTTTGATGATTTAATGTGCAAAACCGACATCCAATCACCAGAGCTGATCTTGACTCATAAATACTACACTCCTAGTCACTGTGCAGTGGTTTTTATGTCTGACATCATCAGAGTAGGCGTGATCTGGCTTGACAAGAGGTCTGTACAGAAAAAACGCATTGAAAGTTCAGCGGCATATGACATTATATTTCTCAATGATAAGGCTGGCAAAGGAATTTAAATTAAGTTATAATGAGTCTTATTGCAGCATATTGAAGGGGTTTAACCACTGATTGAAACACACACAAAAATGTGTAAAATAATGCTTTGTCAGAAAGAAAAACAACTTTTATGTGACTGTACGTCCCACATTACCTGATCATGTCAGGTAATGTGGGACAGCATTTTTCAGGTAAAGTGGGACATCTAGTAATGCTGTGTATATGCTATAAAAGTAATTTAATTCGACAGTTCTCAAATGTTAAATACCAATGCATCATACTGCACTTAAGTTCCTAACTATGTGAGTCAGATGGCTGAGCGGTGAGGGAGTCGGGCTAGTAGTCAGAAGGTTGCCAGATCAATTCCCTGCCGTGCCAAATTATGTTGTGTCCTTGGGCAAGGCACTTCACCCTACTTGCCTCGGGGGGAATGTCCCAGTACTTACTGTAAGTCGCTCTGGATAAGAGCGTCTGCTAAATGACTTAATGTAACTAAATAACAACTTACACTGTCATCGGACCAGCGCTTTCAGACTTGTAAGCGTGACCGCTAACGCTAGTCCAACGAAATGCTAACGCAGCGGGACTAGCTAGCTAGCACATAGACTGCAGATCACTAAGGTTTACATCAGTTACTCTTTATGCCTATTGTATAAGTCAAACCCCACAACTAAATGAATCTTGCCACACCCTTGCACTTTTCATTGTTGTATATAAACCAATTATTATTTTATTATCAGACTAGGCTCACAGATGATGACTGTCCCACTTTACCAGACAAGCTGTCCCACATTACCTGAAAATGCTCCCTGAGTGAGAGAGGGGGTCATGTTATGGAGTTAAGACCAACTTTCTTACGCCCAGCTGGTGCACTCGGCTCCTGGAGCCTCTACCAAAAAGTGTCCCACATTACCTGAATTCACCCTAGATTTTATTTATAATGGATGACATGTGGTCAGGGAAGTGCACAGGTTGTGGCTAAGGTTGCCCGGGCAACTGCCTGTTTGCCCTCGAGTCAAAGTGCCCCTCCGAGGGAAAATAAATAGTACATTTAAACAGCTGCATAATTTCATGTAGACCTAGATGTAAAAAATCGCCAACCAAAACATTTCATAAAGTAGCCTTATTCAGTTACAATCGATAAGCCTATGGGCAACGAGAGTGGCAGTGGGAGGGGGGGTATGCCCCCTACTCTGTTTACTCTGCGGTACTGCACGCATAGAGTTAATATAACTAGAGTAAGCTACTTTTGTCTTCCAAGATGGTGTCCCCATTCATTTCTATGAAAAGTGCTCAGTGGCGCAGTGAGGTAAGCGAGATTGCAAGACTGGACGCGGCCATCTTTCCACTTCCGTGTCTCCCTGTCTAACTTTAAACAGTGGCTGTTTTTTTCCCTAGCTCCGAGAGCTCATGTAAATCGACTATCGGCTAATGTGAACTTTTGTGCTCGTGCCCAGTTCACAACGACAGAACAAACTGATCATGTTGGTCTTGTCAATGGAACCATTTGGCAACCTTTTAAAAGTAAACTTTCCATTCAGAATCTTATTGGCATCCATTTCGGCGTCTGGCGCTGGCAATCAACTCAAAACGTAACGTTAGCCTACTACCAGAGAATGTCTAATATCCGTAAACGGGCTCTGCTACTACTCTTTAGCCGGCTCGCAAGCCCAACAAGTGTGTGTGGCGTGCCTGTTGTTTTGTTTCCGGTCTAGCTAGATCCGGTGCGGTATTGTAGTTTTTCTAACGTCAGTGGTTGTTGCAACAGAATGTGAAAAAAACTAAAAAGTTTGCTAGGTCAAAAAGAGCGTTAATCGCGCGATAAAAAAATGTGCGCCGTTAATTTGGGTTTGCGTTAACGCCGTTAATAACGCGTTTAACTGACAGCACTAGTATGTATACATACTGTATATGGTGTGTAGCATTATAAAAAATTATATAAAAGAACATTTATGTAAATAAACCCCTTTGTGCTCTTCCCCCCCCCCTGCCCAATAAGAATCAATAAGAGAATCAATTTGGAATCTAATCGATAAGCAGGAATTGAGAAGGAATCGGAATTGTTAAAATCTTATCAATACTCATCCCTACTATGCACTTTTGTAAAGCTCTCTCTTGGAAGTCACATTGGATAAAAGCGTCTGCTACATGAATACATGTAATCTCCCCCCCCCCATTACGGCGCCCCTGAGTGCAGTGCACTGGGATAGCATAACTGACAATCCAGTGCTGAAAACAGTCTTAATAGTAAAATCTGAAGTATCATTCCCCTCTGACTAACTGATACATTCACAATGCAAACGAGATGCTGTTCTTTTTCTCTTTCACACACACATTTATTATTGCTATTGTAGCCGGTGTGTGGTGAAACTCACTCCTCAAGTATGTAACAGGCCACCCGCGTCAACAAATTGCTAGCTTTTCGTTGGCATAGTTGGTAGTGGTGGCGCTTGGGAAGTCAGAGGTGGTGAGTTCGACTCCCGTTCGGAGCGGACAGTGGCCCGTATACCTCTGACGGAACTTGCAAGAGCACGTCTGTTACACTGGTGCCATGACCCGGATCGCTAGGTTAGCATCAGCTAGCCAGCCGGAGTGAGTTTGAGGGGTGAATGTAGCCGGTGTGTGGTGAAACTCACTCCTCAAGTATGTAACAGGCCACTCGCGTCAACGAATTGCTAGCTTTTCGTTGGCATAGTTGGTAGTGGTGGCGCTTGGGAAGTCAGAGGTGGTGAGTTTGACTCCTGTTCGGAGCGGACAGTGGCCCGTATACCTCTGACGGAACTTGCAAGACCACGTCTGTTACACTATGCTAGGTGAAGTGTCTTGGAAGCAAAGTCATGCTAATAGCCTAGAGGAGTCACTGGTACACTGATAAGGGGTGAGCATGTGCATGTATATTATCTTATCTCTACTCTAATTAATTTGTGTGGCCTTCATAATGATCAATATGAATATTCATATTTGATGTGTGTTTCAATATTCATGTGTGTTTACCTCAGTCACAACACCCTGCAGTCCTGAGAGACAAATGGAGTGAGAGAAAGTGAATGAGAAAGGGAAAGAGGAGAGAGGGAGAGACAGACAGAGAAAAGGTTAAAGAGAGATAACACAAAAATGACTCAGTGTATACTTTGTAGTCTTAAGAATACATTTATTACAGTAAAATATTTATATTAATTCACACTTTTAACTCTGACAATCTTTCTAATCTATATATCCCTGTTCATTACATACAATTATGACATTTAAATCCCTCACCCTGTAGCAGTGGCGAAAATCTGCTATCAACTTCGTTGATTCGACAATTATGTGACATTTTCTCAAGAGCAATTTCTGAGGGGGACCCCAAAATGATTGCTGTAACACAGCCTACATCGTAATATGTTAAATGTATATTGAGGAACCATAATTAATACTCCTGGATAATTATCTGTTAGTAACTGAAGGGTTGTCTCAACTTCAAATGTAGTTATAGTAGTGTTTCTTATCAGTCAAGTATGAATGCAGGTGTACAGTATTCACAACCAGCAATACCAAGAAAGGCCAGTATGTACTGTCCACTGTATGGGTGCAGTTTATGTAATTACAACAGGCAGGGTGCAGTCTCATCTAAAATCATCTCAATTGAACTATCATAAAGTCGGGGAAAATTGCCAAACCATTTCTATTGAAGTGTCGACACTTTGTTGGCAAGAGTATGCGGTTCTATAAATTGTGGGTATGGCTGATATGGTTCTTTGCCACCACTGAGGTGACTAGACAGTGCTGTGCCACTGTCTCCTATACTGGTGCTAATGGCAAAAAGGTTGACCACCGGTCCTGCCATGGCTGTGACACTGTCATCTGAAGTCTCTCCCTGGCTCTTTCCCTTTCACCACCCTCACTGACTCACAGAGTGTGGGTATCCATGGATTTACATAATTATTAATGGCAATTATTAAGTCTAAAGAAGAGAACCCGTCATGTTGCCAAACAAGAGACTCAATAAACTTACCTAAGACCCCTGTCTCTGCCAGTCTGTTCCTGCCTACCTGCAGCTCTATTGTCTGTTTGTCACCTGGTGCCTCCTCTGCCTAATGGCATCATCATGAAACATTCAATTAGCACATTTCACATCATTTTTACGAACATTTTATTAACTAGTCTTTGAGATTCAGCCAATAGGGTTCTTTCTTTGCGTTTTGGTGTCCTGAAATGCTCTGATGTCCGTCTTTCTTTTTTCTGAAATTTTTCTACCATGCTGTCCCACACAATGTGCAGGTTATTTACATTTACATGTATGCATTTAGCAGACGCTTTTATCCAAAGCACCTTCCAAGAGAGAGCTTTACAAAATAGCATAGGTCACTGATCATAACAACGAGGTAGTCCCAAACATTGCAAGCAGCCAAAACATGAAGCATACATTGTGAATAAACTAAACAAGTGCCAAAAGGGAAAACCCATAAGAGCATGCAGTTATACAAGTTACAAAAAGTGCAGGACTGTACCTGTAGAAGAACAATCAACAGTAAAATATTTCACAGCGAGTACAAGACTTAACTTCGTTATAACTAACCTACAAGAGCAACAAGTCACTCAATAAGAGTCATTGTTATCCTGGAGGAAAGTAACATCAGGTCCAGCCAAGCATTCCTAAGTGCCGTTGTACTCCCGGAACAAGTGCGTCTTGAGCCTTTTCTTGAAGGTGGGGAGACAGTCAGTGTCCCTGATGGAGATGGGGAGCTGGTTCCACCATTGGGGGGCCAGGCAGGAGAAGAGCTTGTGTTGGGACCGGGCGGTCTTGAGTGGTGGGACCACCAGGCAGTTGTCTGAAGAAGACCGTAAGTGACGGTTGGGGGTGTAAGGTTGCAGGAAAGACTTGATGTAGTCGGGTGCAGTCCCGTTCACTGCTCGGAAGGTCAGTACCAGGGTCTTGAATCTGATACGGGCGTTGATGGGTAGCCAGTGGAGAGAGATGAGGAGCGGGGTAACATGGGAGCGTCTGGATGCGTTCTGAATCCTCTGAAGAGGGCGGGTTGCACATGCTGGGAGACCAGCGAGCAGCGAGTTGCAGTAGTCCAACTTGGTACTCCAATAGTACCAGTGCTTGGACTAGCAGCTGGGTGGAGTGCTCAGACAGGTATCTCCTGATCTACCGGACGTTGTGGGTGAATCTACAAGACCGGGAGACTGCGGCAATGTGGGCCGTGAGGGAGAGCTTGTCATCCATGGTAACCCCAAGGTTCCTGGCAGAGGATGAAGGGGTCACCGTCGCAGATCCCAGGGTGATTGACAGATCGTGGGAGATGGAGGGTTTAGCCGGGATGATGAGAAGTTTTGTTTTGGCGAGGTTCAGCTGGAGGTGGTGCTCGGTCATCCAGGCGGAGATGTCTGTGAGGCAGGCCTCAATTCTAGCTGAGATCCCCGATTTACAGTAGGAGATCTATCATGTATTACCATTCTTCTAGAATAGGCTTCGATCTACCAGGTAGATAGACAGTTAGGAAAGGTAAAACGGATTGCATTGACAATAATTGACAGCTATACGAGTTCACCCTTTACACGACGCAAACTGCAACCTTTTGTCATATTAATATAATTCATGTTTAGTTTTTTTATTGGCTGGCTTCCCAGAATAGCTGAATTTGCAGAGCTAGCGAGCCCCAATTCCGTTTGTGTGGTATTTGCCATCATCTTTGCTATCGCCAGTTTACTCCTGATCGGCACACAGGTGCTTCAAAGTCCCTTAAGACGATTTAGCTTTTGCAACGAGACTATTTAAGATAATTATGAAAATGGTAGAATATAGTATAGTTTTGTTCAGTATCACAAATCATGGAAAATGGATTTTGAAGAACTATAATATCCGTGCTGATCTTGGATTAAATTGACGATAGCTTCCGTCTTTTGACAACGCCAAATAGAATAGGTGCTAGCTAATGTTTGCTCCATCGGTTTGTTTGCTAGCTATGCAAATGCAGCTAGCTTAGTGTGTATAAACCCTGCCAACATAGCGAAATCGCTATGGTGCGATTAACTGGATTAATTTCACGTTAGCTACGTGCATTTCAGATGGTAGACACTCAAGTCACCTTGTCAGATAAGGAACACAACTACTGCATTACTAGCTTCTCGCTGACTCTAATTCAAACAGCTGGTGATGTTACTTAGCTAGCTAACATAGTGACCAGGGAAAATAGTGAAAGTTATGAATGTTTTATTGTATTGAGTGGTAGAAATTAATTGTCAAACCAATCCTTTCTTACAACTACTTACTGGACATCAGCCACCAACGACACAAACAGATACTGTCCGATTTTCACACATGCACCTGCATCACTGCTGAGGGGTGGGGCTGTGGATCAAACCGCTGCGGGACCAAGGGCGGGGTTCGTAATCATTTTAAACTTTAAAAAGCGCCATTGTGTCCATAATCAGCAAAGCGCTTTCATTGCATATTATTAATTTGATTGAAATTACATAATTATGTCTACAGTGATTTATTGGGGGGGACAAATAATATTTTTCCCAGGATTGGGGGGGGTCGTGTCCCCCCTGACCCCCCCGGGATTTCCGCCCATGCCCTGTAGGAACAGAAACTGACTGCACGACCTTGGCATGTAAATTAATTTAACACAATAGGGTGTTATTAAATAAGAAACTCTTATCAAACATTCAGACATTTTGATGAGCCGACAGCAGCTTCTCAATCCCCGCCCACCAGTCAAGCTATGGGCGGAGACGTCATTGGACAGGTGGCAGCTGTCCTGCGACCAGTCACTCTTTTTTGTATATACAGTGGTGGCCAAAATTATTAGAACACTTGGCATGTTCAAGAGATTTCAGTTGTTTTTGTTGAATTGGCCATTAAAATACCCATTAAACGAATGAAATATCTACAAAGTCATCATTATGTTGTATAAATCATAGAAAATAGCCATCATAAGGAGATTTAGGTAATTTTTCTTACAAAAACAAGCTAGGCCTATTTCACTATCAATGTCACACAATCATGTTCCTTCACAGAAGAAGCCAAATTAGTTGTGTAATCATTGTTTGGTGTGATCGTGGTTAAATTGCTGGTGATGCAAGAGTCATAGGACACAGCTGTGTGATTCTTTTGAATGTACAAGGTCTATCCTGCTCATTAAGTGATTGGTAACATCAGGGTTTTGTCACTGGGGCCACACCACCAATTGGTATCAATTCAAAGCCTCTAGACGTAGTCTTGAAGCACATGTTGCTCTTTGAACATGGCTAAGGTGATAAAGGAGCTAACGGGTGAGCAAAGGGCTTGAATAAAGGCCCTTTTTGATGCTGGTTGGAGTTACCGCCGCATAGCCAAGGACTTGAGATGCAGTCCAAGCACTGTAAAGTACACTTTAGACCGCCATGATGCCACCAATTCACACCAGAACCGAAAGGGGAGAGGTAGAAAAAATAAACTTTCAGACAGACAAGTGAAGCATCTCAAAATTCTCAGTCTTAAGGACCGAAGAAAGACCTCACGAGAACTGAGTGATGAGATCAACACCACAATGACTGATGGGGCAACAGTGTCTTCAAGAACTGTGCGACGGAAACTGGGAGAAGAAGGACTTGTTGGCAGAATAGCAGCAAAGAAACCATTATAGAAAGAGAAAAATAGAGTGAAACGCCTGAAATTTGCAAAAGAATACATGAAATGGATGAAGGAAGATTGGTGTAAAGTGTTGTGGACTGATGAGTCCAAGTTTGAACAGTTTGGCAACAAGCGAAGAGTGTATGTTCGACGGAGGGACGGAGAAAGATATAAAAATGAGTGTCTCTTGCCAACACTTAAACATGGAGGGGGTAGTATTATGGTGTGGGGTGCCATTTCAGCCTCAGGAACAGGTGACTTGAAAATTGATGGCATCATGGATAAGACGGTATACCACAACATTCTGGTGAGGCACGGAGTACCATCTAGGAATCGTCTTATTGGGCCTGGATTTATTTTCCAAGAGGACAATGACCCTAAACATTCTTCTAACTATTGCCGGAACTACCTGCGACAGAAGGAATCTGCTGGAACATTGAAAATGATGGACTGGCCCCCTCAAAGTCCGGACCTCAACCCAATCGAGCTAATTTGGGGCGTGTTGAAAAATAAACTGGACAGATCTATTGTACATTCAAAGGAAAGCCTTTGGCTTGAGTTGCAGAAGGCATGGGATAACATTAGTGTGGAAGTTCTCAGTAAATATATTGACACTATGCCAGAGAGATGTGCTGCTGTAATTGCTGCAAAAGGTCGTCGTCGTCGTCGTCGTCATCTGCCGCTTGTCCGGGGATCGGGTCGCGGGGGCAGCGACCTAAGCAGGGAGGCCCAGACTTCCCTCCCCCCGGCCACTTCCGCCAGCTCTTCCTGGGGGACCCCAAGGCGTTCCCAGGCCAGCTGAGAGACATAGTCCCTCCAGCGTGTCCTGGGTCTTCCCCGGGGCCTCTTCCCAGTGGGACGTGCCCGGAACACCTCACCAGGGAGGCGTCCAGGAGGCATCCTAATCAGATGCCCGAGCCACCTCAGCTGGCTCCTCTCGACGCGGAGGAGCAGCGGTTCTACTCTGAGCCCCTCCCGGATGACCGAGCTTCTCACCCTATCTCTAAGGGAGAGCCCGGACACCCTACGGAGAAAGCTCATTTCGGCCGCTTGTATTCGCGATCTCGTTCTTTCGGTCACTACCCATAGTTCGTGACCATAGGTGAGGGTAGGAACGTAGATCGACTGGTAAATAGAGAGCTTCGCCTTTCGACTCAGCTCCTTCTTCACCACGACGGACCGATACAGAGCCCGCATCACTGCGGACGCCGCACCGATCCGCCTGTCGACCTCGCGCTCCATTCTTCCCTCACTCGTGAACAAGACCCCGAGATACTTGAACTCCTCCGCTTGGTTCAGGATCTCCTCCCCGACCCGGAGATGGCACTCCACCCTTTTCCGGTCGATTACCATGGCCTCAGATTTGGAGGTGCTGATTCGCATCCCAGCCGCTTCACATTCGGTTGCGAACCGCTCCAGTGAGAGCTGAAGGTCACGGCCCGATGAAGCCAACAGGACCACATCATCCGCAAAAAGCAGCGACCCGATCCTGAGGTCACCAAACCGGACCCCCTCAACACCCTGGCTGCGCCTAGAAATTCTGTCCATATAGGTAATGAACAGAATCGGTGACATAGGGCAGCCCTGGCGGAGTCCAACCCTCACCGGAAACAAGTTCGACTTACTACCGGCAATGCGGACCAAACTCTGGCACCGGTCGTACAGGGACCGGACAGCCCCGATCAGGAAATCCGGTACCCCGTACTCTCGGAGCACCCCCCACATGAGCCCCCGAGGGACACGGTCGAACGCCTTTTCCAAATCCACAAAACATGTGTAGACTGGTTGGGCGAACTCCCATGTACCCTCCAGGACTCCGCGGAGGGTATAAAGCTGGTCCACTGTTCCACGGCCAGGACGAAAACCACATTGCTCCTCCTGAATCCGAGGTTCGACAATCCGACGGACCCTCCTCTCCAGGACCCCTGAATAGACTTTCCCAGGGAGGCTGAGGAGTGTGATCCCCCTAAAGTTGGAGCACACCCTCCGGTCCCCCTTTTTAAAGAGGGGAACCACCACCCCGGTCTGCCAGTCCAGAGGCACTGTCCCCGATGTCCACGCGATGTTGCAGAGTCGTGTCAACCAAGACAGCCCTACAACATCCAGAGCCTTAAGGAACTCCGGGCGGACCTCATCCACCCCAGGGGCCCTGCCACCGCGGAGCTTTTCAACCACCTCGGCGACCTCAGCCCCAGAGATAGAAGGGCCCCCCCCGATGTCCCCAGACTCTGCCTCCACGTCGGAAAGCGTGTTGGTGGAATTAAGGAGGTCTTCGAAGTATTCCTTCCACCGATCCAGGACGTCCCCCGTCGAGGTCAGCAGCGCACCATCCCCACCGTATACAGTGTTGACAGAGCACTGCTTCCCCCTCCTGAGCCGCCGGATGGTGGTCCAGAACCTTTTTGAAGCCGTTCGGAAGTCATTCTCCATGGCCTCGCCGAACTCCTCCCATGCCCGGGTTTTTGCCTCCGCGACCGCCAAAGCCGCGTTCCGCTTGGCCTGCCGGTACACATCAGCTGCCTCTGGAGTCCTACCAGCCAATAAAGTCCGATAGGCCTCCTTCTTCAGCTTGACGGCATCCCTCACCTCCGGAGTCCACCACCGGGTCCGAGGGTTACCGCCGCGACATGCACCGACCGCCCTGCGGCCGCAGCTCCGGTCAGCCGCTTCAACAATGGAGGCCCGGAACATGGCCCATTCGGACTCAATGTCCCCGGCCCCCCCCGAGACATGATCGAAGCTCTCCCGGAGGTGGGAGTTGGCTGCAAAAGGTGGACATACCAAATATTAAAGTTAAAAGTGGATAAAAACAGTAGGACTCACTTCATATGTTATTTGTTGTGTTCAGAGCAACCATCTGCATGTTTCATGAACATTATGAAATGAAATCATGTTTTGGAGGCAAAAAAAGGTCAATATTTTCAGATCCGACAAGTGTTCTAATAATTTTGGCCACCACTGTATATATTTATTGAATGAAGGGTACATTGGGGTTGTACAGAATAAGATTACAAAGGTATCCTTCACATTTTCTGAGATTTTACAACAACATAAACAACAAAAGCCAACAATCCCCAACCTCCCATCAGTCCCCCACCCACCCTTCACCCTCAGGAAAATAAAAATCATTACATAAAAGAAAACACAAACAGAAGAATAAAACAAATACTTTTTAAAATAATACAAAATAAATAAATAAAGGGCAGCATACGGGGGTAGATTGAATCTTGACAGATAACATTATGCACAAGACTAGTTCAGGAAAAGAAAAGTTTTTAACTCGAGTGCTAGAAGTTGCTCATTGGGCCTGTTTTTCCTCGCTGGTGGCTGCCCATTTGTCCAGCAGAGGTTGCCATGTTTTTCGGAAGTGTCTATCTTTGTTGGAGATCGTATAGCGGAGTCTTTCCATATGCAATATATTTCCCAACTCCCCAAGCCAGCGTCTGACTTCCACTGTTGCAAGATGAGTCGCCTGGCCAACTGAGTACAGAGGGAAATGGCTTGCCCTTCATAGCTTGTAATGCTGGGATCACACACCACTGAACCAAAGATGGCAGGGAGTTGGTCTGGTGTAATAGGGTTACGGAAGGCCTTTGAAATGTAGTCAAATATAAGAGACCAGAAGGAAGTTAGCTTAGAACAAGACCAAAACTGATGTGTAAGAGTACCAGTTTGTTGATTACATTTATCGCATAAAGGAGAAATGTTGGGGTATATGTCATGGAGCCTGGCTTTCGAGAAATGGAGTCTGTGAACTATCTTAAATTTAATTAGAGAATGCCTAGAGTTGATAGAGCTGCTGTGAATTCTATCCATAATTCCCTCCCAAACTGTTGACATTTCAATGTTAAGTTCGTGCTCCCAATAGTTTTTCAACTTGTCAGTGGGCACCACTTCATGGGCCCTTAGCATATCAAATAAAAAGGAAACTGTGCCTCCGCTACCTGGTGTAAGGTGTCGAAGACTGTCCAGTGTGTTGTGTTTGGGCATGTGCTCGTAGTGTGGTATATGGGTCTTGATGTAATCCCTAATCTGGAGGAACCTGAAGAAGTGTGCAGAAGGTAGATCGTATGTCTGTTGTAGGTGTTGAAATGACATTAGGTTACCTTCAGAGTACAGATCCCTTACAAAGACAATATTTTTGGCTTTCCATCTGGAAAAGGCTGGATCCATCAAAGCAGGTGTGAAAGCATGCTTGTGACAAATTGGACTGTCTATGTAGACTTTGGGTAAATCAAGAAAAGATTGAATTTGTTTCCAGATTCTTAAGGAGTGAAGGATAACAGGGTTGTTTATATAGGGAGGTGCTTTTGTTTTCGCCGGGTTATTAAGAAGTGCTGGGAGGTGGCACCACATGAGGATATCTCTATCTGAAGCCATGAGGGAACGCCCCCTTGACTACTGACTGTTGGCATACCATTTTGCCAGTATAGTAGCGCATTCAGATTAGCGCCCCAATAGTATAGCTTAAAGTTTGGCACCCCAAAACAACCTTCTGCCCTACACTTCCCCAGGTGTTTTTGGATATTCTGGCTTTTTTATTGTTCCATATAAAGGCAGATATGATAGTGTCCAGCTTTTTAAAATAATAAAGGGGGATGAAGACAGGGATATTCTGGAAGATGTATAAAAATTTAGGGAGGACAACCATTTTTATGGCGTTAATGCGACCCACCATAGAAATGGGCAGAGTGTTCCAAAATTGGATATTCAGATTTAACTGTTGTATTTTAGAATCCCAGTTGCTGCTGAGGAGTTTGACATGCTCCCTTGTTGCAATGATACCCAAAGTTCTGAATTGGTCTCTTGTCACTTTAAAAGGAGTGGTGCGTAGAAAGTTTAGGTCTACTTTGTCTGATACGGGCATCAGTTCACTTTTTCCCCAGTTGATTTTATAGCTAGAAAAGCTGCTAAAAGTATCAATTCGCTGTAATAAAGGTGGAATGGATGATATCTAGGGATATCATCCATTCTGCAAATAGGGATATCTTATTCTCTGTATTGTGAATCTTAATTGGAGCAATGTCCCTGTTTAACCTAATTTGACTAGCTAGAGCCTCAATGGCTAGATTAAATAGATAGGGTGAACAAGAGCATCCCTGACGCACACCCCTATGGAGATGGAATGGTTGTGAGATGTCACTGTTAGTGAGTATTGAAGCTTTAGGTTGAGCATAGATTATCTTAATCAATTTAATAAACTCTAGGCCAAAGCCAAAGTATTTCAGGGCAGTCAACATGTACCTCCATTCAATGTAATCAAAAGCCTTCTCGGCATCCAATGCGATAACCACAGACTCATCCTTTTGTTTCTGTTAAATGACGTTGAAAAGACGACGTGGGTTGAAATATATATGTCTACCCGGGACAAAGCCAGTCTGGTCCGGGTCTATTAAGCTGGCTATGTATTTACACATTCTATTGGCCAACACTTTGCTGAGTATTTTTGTCTCCATCTGGAGAAGAGATATTGGACGATATGATGACATATCCAACGGATCCCTGTGTTTTTTGAGGATCAAAGCAATGTTTGCATTGTAAAGTGTGGGGGGTAGTACTGAAGCTTCCTTAGCATGGGTGAACATGCGTAAAAGCAAAGGGGCGAGTCTAGATGAGTATCTCTTAAAATGAGTATCTCTTAAAATATTCAATAAAATATTCAACGGCTTTGTTGTTAGGGAATTGAGAAATAGCTGTTACAATCTCCTCCAACGTTATGGCGACGTCCATTGCCTTAGCTGCTGTTTCGTCTAGTGAAGGGAGCTGGCTGATTCATTATCTGTGGATCTGTGGATTTGACTTTAGACTGGTACAGGTCTTCATAAAATGGCCTTGTTTATCTTGACTGGATCTGTTGTGAGGTTACCCTGTTTGTCTCTTATTTTGTGAATGGCGCGTGTAGCCTGTGAATGTCGCAGCTGTCTTGCAAGAAGTCTGTGAGGCTTGTCACCCAATTCGAAATATTTTTGTTGTGTTTTAGCAAGTAGTGAGCCAACTCTTTGAGAAAGTATAGTATTATATTCATATTTTAAGTTGATGATTGTCTCTAGAGTGGCGTCATTGGGATTATTCTCATATGAATCTTCTTGAAGAGATAGGTCACGTTCTATAGCTTTTAGTCTACTGCCTTCAATTTTCCTTTTACTGGAGACATAAGCTATGACATGGCCCCCGATGACGGCCTTCAGTGTTTCCCACAGGATGGAGTCATTGACGTCGCCAGTGTCATTCTCTGTGATAAAGTGAGAAATTTGTTCTTGAAGGTGGTTAGTAAACTGTTCGTCTGCTAGAAGTGTGGGGTCAAAGCGCCACTGATTGCGTCCAGCTCTGCCTACCCCTATTTTAAGAACCATGGACAATGGCGCATGATCCAATATTACAATAGGTTGGTATGTTACAGTTTCCACAGTCGATAGCAGGTTTGAGTCCAGTAAAACATAATCAATACGGGAGTATGACTTATGAACTGGAGAGAAGAAAGAATAGTCCCTCACTGTTGGATGCTTAAGCCTCCATATATCAACTAGGTTGAGATTGTCAGCCAAAGAATTTAGGCGAATACAGGAGTTTGATTTTTGAAGGGATTTGGAAAACTGTTTATCCAGGAGAGGGTCTAACACGCAGTTAAAGTCCCCCCCTAGTATAATATTAGTACTGGAGATGTCTGGGATCAAATTAAAGACCTTCTGAAAGAAGTCTGGGTTGTCAAAATTAGGTGCATAAAGGTTGATAAGTGTTATTGGCACAGAGTTTAGGGTTCAAGTCACTACTAGAAACCTACCATTGGGATCATTAATTGTAGGGACATTTTTTCTAATTAGGATTGCCACCCCCCTAGCTTTACTAGAGAAATTTGCTTCATACTGTTGGTCTACCCAACTGACCTTAAGTTTACCTTTGGTGGTATGTTTAATGTGTGTTTCCTGCAGAAACATATCTGCAGACAAGGATTTCAGATATGCAAATACTTTAGCACTTTCCATAACATGACCAAGACCCCTCACATTCCAACTGACAAACTTAAAGCCACTTCCATGCACTTGAGTTGTAGAATTATCATGTGCTATCATCTAGCTTTGTAAAGCAAAGTAAACATACACTGTCAAGATAAAAACTAAAGATATACATATCAGCTGGTAAAGAAAATGAAATGAAAATGAAAGCCATAACCAATAACCCACCTCCCACCCCCCCATAGCCTGGAGAATACATCCGAGGTAGCTCCTGCTGCTGCATGGCATCTCGTGGGCTCTCATGTCTCGAACTCGCAACCCACCAGGCTATAGGTCTGCCCCTCCCTTCTTTATAGCAGTAACAACAAAACAACAATGTTACAACAAACTTCTTGGTAAAACAGAACACATTTTAGACGCTACCCCTTCAAATAGTGTTATGGTAAAGCCAATACCTCAGGAGGTTAATAATAGTAGGTAGAAAAAAAAAGCTTAGCCTAGTTTTTAAAGTGACAACATATGCTAATGGCTATAACCAAAAAAAATCATTCACTTCTAAATATCCATTAGCAATAACATGAAAATATAACATGAAAATAACAATGAAAATGTAAGCAGCCAAGGCACAGGCATGACGTTAGGCTTGGTAGACAGTTGGAATAACAAGCTACATAAAAAAAACGAACTGCTGTCCTCATTAACTCACGTCTAATCAGAAGCTCACAGATCGTATGGTTGACAGCTCACGTTGGATCTCGTCGCCTAAAGTCTGTGATATGGAATGGCTGTTGAAATCTCTGTATTCATAGTAGGATCCAAGCGTGACAAACAGCTTAGCTGGGTAGTGCAGAGTAGGTTTGAGGCCAAGGTTGTAGAGGTCCTTCATGATTTCTCGGGTATTCAGATCGCTGATTCAAAACATCCGGACTGTAATCCTCAAAAATATGGATTGGATTGCCACGATACTGGAGTTTACCTCTCATCTTGCGGGATTCACGTGTCACCCGATCTCGAACTTGGAACTTGTGAAAGCAAATGACAACTGATCTGGGTTTATCCTCCGGTTTTGGCTTAGCGGTGAGGGCATGATGAGCACGGTCTAAATCTGGTGTTGAAGGCAGGACAACCCCCAACACCTCCACCAGTAGCCCAGCAAAGAATTCAGTGGGACGTGAGCCCTCGACTGACTCAGGCAGGCCTATGATACGTATGTTATTCCTTCTGCTACGTCCCTCCAAATCCACCACCTTTGCCTGTAGCTTAGCATTGTCGTTGGCTAGGGCTGAGCAGCTAGCTTCCAATTCCCCAGAACTCCGACCAGTCACTCTTTATTGGGGGGATTGGGATCCCTGGCGTGGGTGACTGAGATTGACAGCCGGGAAGCTAACCTCAGCAGTTTACTCTGACGATCATGACTTACGTGGCATGTTAGGTAATTGTCAGTGTGGTCAGCACCTAAGACACAGGCAGACACATACATTATCAGTGACTTCACAGTTTAGACTCCTGCTGCAGGTGAAAGATACATGAATATAAAGCACAGTTCGCACAATGGAAGGAGATTGCATGCGTGTGTTCTTTGCCATTTGTGTGTGAAACTGTGTCATGAAAAATCGCCAATCTAAATTCTCCGCTCTGTCTCAGCGCTGTCTACAAACTTTATACAAACTCTTGACACAGACTTATTTAAACGACAAGACAATTAAAACTGACTATAATTTTCTATTATGTGCACTGGAGAACATGGACGGCGCGTGTCGGGGTTTGTTAAATATGAAACATGCATTATTCAGACTCATTAAAGGTCCCATGGCAGGAAAATGTCACTTTATGATTTTTTTTTACATTAATATGAGTTCCCCTAGCCTGCCTATGGTCCCCCAGTGGCTAGAAATGGCGATAGGTGTAAACCAAACCCTGGGTATCCTGCGCCGCCTTTGAGAAAATGAAAGCTCAGATGGGCGATCTGAAATGTTCCTCTTATGTCGTCATAAGGGAAAAGGTTACCTCCACTTTCTCTGCTTTGCCCGCCCAGAGAATTTGGCCCGCCCATGAGAAAATTTGCTACGACCGTGCTAGCGCGATATTGGTTGTTCCTTGAGAGACATCATGGATTGCAAACGAGCGAAGCATGGCAGTTGCTCAGTGTTTGGATGTACAAATAAACACCAAAGTAATTTTTAGTTCAGTGTTTCCCACACAGACTAATTTGTGGCGGTGCGCCACAGAATCAACACCAGCCGCCACATATTGGGTTTTGTTGTAAAACATTTTTTAAATCCTATTTAAAACACGCAGCGTATTCGTTCAGCTGCATTTCCTTTCCCTGCTCTCCCTCCATCTCTCTGACATACACACAGTCACAACGTCAGCACACGTTAGCAACAACGTAGATCCACCGTTCTAGCAAGGATGTTCAAGATGGCGCCGACAATGGCAGCCGCGGTAGGTAGGTGTGTTCTGTTTTGTCTGTTTTGTCTGTTAATTCAGTTTGTTCGCTGAGCAACAAACTGGACGAACTTCAGCTACTGGTATGGAAAAACAGAGACTTTCGTTCATCTTCCGTTTTGTGCTTTACGGAAACATGGCTGAGTGAAATGATCCCAGACCCTGCACTACAGCTAGCAGGTTTAAACTGCTGAGAGTGGATCGTGACTCCCTGCTTTCTGGCAAAACGAAAGGCGGTGGTATTAGTTTTTTTTATTAACAGTGGCTGGTGTGAAGATGTGACAGTGATTCTGCAGCATTGTTCTCCTGATCTGGAATTTTTTTTATTAACTGTAAACCTTTTTACTCGCCACGTGAGTTTGCTTCATTCATACTGGTCGGCGTGTACATACACCCTCAGGCTAGCGCCAACGAGGCTCAACGTGTGCTCGCCAACCAGATATTGAGTGTGGAGCATGAAAATCCAGATTCCTTGGTTATTGTGCTAGGCGACTTTAACAAAGGCAATCTCACTCCCCAAATACAGACAATTCATCAAATGCCCTACCAGAGAAGAGAACACTTTGGATCACTGCTACTCTACTATCAGTAAAGCATACCATGCGGTTCCCCGAGTAGCACTGGGTCACTCAGACCACGCCAAGGTCCACCTGATTCCTGCATACAGGCAGAAGCTTAAGCGCTGTAAGCCTGCTGTGAGGACATCAAAACAGTGGACCAGTGAGGCTATGGAGGAACTGCGGGCGTGCTTGGACTGTACTGACTGGGACATGTTCATGACTGCTACCAATAGTCTGGATGAGCTCACGGAGGCTGTGACATCATACATCAGCTTCTGTGAGGACTGCTGTATACCAACACGCACCAGGGTGAGCTACAACTATGACAGACCCTGATTTACAGCAAAACTCAGAAGGCTGAGGCTGGACAAAGAGGCCGCGTTTAGGAGTGGGGACAGGGACAGATTCAAGGAGTCGAAGAACAGGTTTAGCAAAGCGGTGAGAGAGGCTAAACGACTGTACTCCAGAGACTAGAACATCAATTCTCTGCTAAGGACTCTGCTTCTGTCCGGAGAGGCCTCAGGCAGATCACCAACTTCAAGCCCAGAGCCCCCCACTCCACTAACGACTTCCGCATGGCCAACGACCTAAATGAGTTCAACTGTAGATTTGAAAGACATTTGGAGCGTCCTGAACAACCCCTTTCCACCCGTGAGGCCTCACCCCGTCTACAGTGACGACCCTCTCCATTCAGGAGAGAGAAGTGAACAAACTGTTCAAGAGACAGAACCCCTGCAAAGCAGCTGGGTGTGTACCTACATCTTTAACTGGAGACATGCCATGTGCCAGCCTGTCTCAAATCCTCCACCATCATCCCTGTGCCCAAAAAGCCCAGGCCAACTGGACATAATGACTACAGACCCGTCGCCCTGACCTCTGTGGTAATGAAGTCTTTTGAGCGCCTGGTGCTGGCACACCTTAAATCCATCACAGACCCTCTACTGGACCCCCTGCAGTTTGCCAACAGGTCTGTGGACGATGTAGTTATTTTGGCCCTCCACTTCACCCTACAGCACCTGGACTCCCCAGCATCCTACGCCAGGATCCTGTTTGTGGACTTCAGCACCATCATCCCCACTCTGCTTCAGGACAAGCTCTCCCAGCTGAACGTGCCTGATTCCACCTGCATGTGGATCACAGACTTCCTGTCTGACAGGAAGCAGTGCGTTAAGCTGGGAACACAAGTCTCTGATTCCCGGTCCATCAGCACTGGATCTCCCCAGGGCTGCGTCCTTTCTCCTCTGCTCTTCTCCCTGTACACCAACAGCTGCACCTCCAGCCATCCGTCCGTCAAACTCCTGAAGTTTGCGGACGACACCACCCTCATTGGGCTCATCTCTGGTGGAGATCAGTCTGACTACAGGTGGGAAGCGGACAACCTGGTGACCTGGTGCAGCCAGAACAACCTAGAGCTCAATGCTCTCAAGACAGTGGAGATGGTTGTGGACTTCAGGAAGAACACAGCCCCACTCACCCCCATCACCCTGTGTGACTCCCCAGTCAACACTGTGGAGTCCTTCCGCTTCCTGGGCACTATCCTCTCCCAGGACCTCAAGTGGGAACTGAACATCAGCTCCCTCACCAAGAAAACACAACAGAGGATGTACTTCCTGTGGCATCTGAAGAAATTCAAGCTGCCAAAGACAATGATGGTGCACTTCTACACAGCCATTATTGAGTCCATCGTCAAGTTCAAGTTCAAGTCTTTTATTTGTCAGGTACACAGAACAACACAAGGTTAGACTGGGCACTGAAATTCTTAAGACAAGACAACGCAAGCACCTGGCATAACATAACATATAAGTACACGGAACATAATTTACATCTATGCTGAGCTTAAATGAGTGAAACTGCCTGAATATACAGATAGCAATAAATAATCGACTATACTAACCCTAATACTAAAACTTCCTAAATTACAGATAACAATAAATAGTACACTATACTAACCCTAAATGTACATAAAACCTATTTCAACCCTATAACCTATTCTAACCTAAGTGGAGTACAGTACAATAGTGCAAATTTGCAGATCAGTGACTATGTGAATGACCATACAGGAGCCTGGTGGCGAGGTACAGTGAGGTACAGTAGAGCAATGATACTGATAATGCAACCAGTATCTGAAAGTGACAGTGTATAAGTGACTAGTGTGCAGTAAATCAATGTCCATATCAGTGTCCATTCAGAAGCCTGATGGCCCTTGGGTAGAAACTGTTGTCCAGTCTGCGTGTGCGCGACCGGATGTTGCGGTAACGCCTGCCAGAAGGCAACGGGGTAAAGAGACTGAAGGATGGGTGGGAACAGTCTCTTAGAATCCTGCCGGCTGTCCTTAGGCAACGTGTGTGGTAGGTGTCCTGTAGGGCTGGGAGCTTCCTGCCGATGATGAACTCAGCAGAACGGACCACACTTCGTAGGGCCTTGCGGTCCCTGTCTGTGCAGCTCACCTCCTCCATCACCATCTGGTATGCTGCTGCCACTGCCAAGGACAAGAGCAGGCTGCAGCGTATCATCCGCACTGCGGAAGGCTGCAATCTGCCTTCCCTCGAGGACCTGCACACCTCGAGGACCCTGAGACGAGCGAAGAAGATTGTGGCGGACTCCTCCCACCCTGGACACTCGCTGTTTCAGTCACTCCCCTCCGCCAGAAGGCTGCGGTCCATCAGGACCAAAACCTCACGCCACACAAACAGTTTCTTCCCTTCCGCTGTTGGCCTCCTCAACAAGGCCAAGAGCTCACACTGACATTAATGACTTAATGTCTTGAAACTATTTACATTTTGCACTACATTCAATTCCTGTAATATTTGTATTTTCTATTGTATTTTCTATTTATGCTGTAAATTGGCAACTTATATTTTATTTTATGCCCACTTATATTTTATTTTATTGTATTCCACTTAGCATTGCTAGTCTATGTATCCTTAGTATAGTTAGACCACATATTTAAATTTAAAATTCCTATATGTTTATTGTATGCAGCTTCCTGCCAAAGCAAATTCCTTGTCTGTGCAAACTTTCATGGCGAATAAATCCCTTTCTGATTCTGATTCTGACAGACAGCAATAACAGCGAACCTTCAGCATTAGTGGCGTAGCTAAAAGTCTAGGAAAATTGAGGCTATTTCTCGCTAGGGACCTACAAACCTGTCTTAATCTGCTAGACAGGGTTCCCCTTCATTCTTTTGGTGAGCAGTCTCACAAGCCCTACTTACGTGGCGTCGTGGAGCCGTCCAGCTAAATAGTTATTTAGCACTAGAGTTGCTACCTGCATATATGAAGAAATTGTTTACAATATTTTCAGGCTTCAACCAGTGTTGCTCAAGCAGAAAATACATGGTCAGGGAGAGAAATTGATAGATTAGTTAGGCATTGAAGAAAGAGAAGAAGAGGAAGACAGCATCCAACATGCTGCTGTGAGAGAGCCAGTTGAAGCAACAGGTGAGGTGGACAAACATATGTAGAAACAGGCAAGTAAGAAAGCAGGTCTCAGGACAAGGGAACTCATGTGAAGGTGTGAATCTTTTTTTATTAATATTTAACATAATAAAGTTCTGTGTAACGAATTATTAACAGAGGATTTTTTTTGACCCCACCTCCCCCTGGTCTGACATGCCCCCCCTCCACACCGGTCAAACAGGGGCCGACTGACCCCACAAATTGCTTTTCTAATCTGTGGGAAACACTGTAGTTCCTTCATCCGAGCCTCTGAAGAACCAGTGTGTTAATTTTATTTTCTCTGGAAATGCGTCGACAAATACAAAAAGTTTTGTATTTCTGCGCCAAACATTTCACCGACGACTGTTTCCTCAACTTGGGCCAATACAGAGCTTGGCTTGCTGAACGTCTGAAAATAAAGTCGGGATCAGTAACAACTCTCCTTGGCTCAGCTACAAACCTCGGACAAGTCAGTCAACTAACGCTATATTATTTTGTTGCTTTACTGTATATGGTTACCTAGCTTGCTCCGCCTCTCCTCCTCATTAGCATTTAAAGCTACAGACACAGAAATGGCACGTCCTAAGGAAAGCTCATTGTGGGACTGGCTGGTAGTGGCTGTAATTCTGCACCAAGGCTGCATTTCGGGAAAGAGACTTCAGATACAGTATGAGGGGACCACTAAGGCCTATATAAAAGCATCCAAAATATTCATGCCATGGGACCTTTAAGGAGCAGGAAACTCATAATAGAACACTCAATCTGGGACCGGCTCAGACTTGGCTTTTGTTTTGGCTAATCTTTGCGAAATTACATTGTATTTGACACTTGGGAAGAATATACCACAAAAATAAACCACAACGTATTATAATTAGAGCTGTCAAACGATTAAAATATTTAATCGCGATTAATCGCATTAATGTCATAGTTAACTCACGATTAATCGCAATTAATCGCATATTTTTATCTACTCTAAATGTCCCTTGTTTTTCTTTTTCATTCATTATTTTTTCAAATTTTAATGCTCTTATCAACATGGAAAAGTGGTTCGGATTGCTTCGTACAAATGTTTTTTTAATTGAAAACAACATTGCAATCGCCTGGCTTTGACGAGCGGGCGGAGAATTCGCATCAGCTGTGTGCTTGGCCATCAAAATTGTATTTTAGACTCCACGACGTGCTGCGATGATAGCTCAGTTCACAACAACAGAACACACTGATCATGTTGGTAATGTCAATGGAACCATTTGGCAACCTTTTAAAAGTAAACTTTCCATTCAGAATCTTATTGGCATCCATTTCGGCGTCTGGCGCTGGCAATCAACTTAAAACGTAACGTTAGCCTACTACCAGAGAATGTCTAATATCCGTAAACGGGCTCTGCTACTACTCTTTAGCCGGCTCGCAAGCCCAACAAGTGTGTGTGGCGTCCCTGTTGTTTTGTTTCCGGTCTAGCTAGATCCGGTGCGGTATTGTAGTTTTTCTAACGTCAGTGGTTTTTGCAACAGAATGTGAAAAAAAATACAAAGTTTGCTAGGTCAAAAAGAGCGTTAATCGCGCAATAAAAAAATGTACGCTGTTAATTTGGGTTTGCGTTAACGCCGTTAATAACCCGTTTAACTGACAGCACTAGTTATAATCAAAAACATATGACACGAACTGAGTAGATTGTGTAAACAGAATGCTGGTGGCTCTGAAGACCATAGGTGTTTTCAGGGCAGACTGGTGACCTGGTCCTGGTTAACGGCTGCGTGAGAATAAGAGAGCAGAGGGGCTGACCTGGGCGCAGGTTGAGTGGACACCTACGGTAGCATCCAGCTGCCTCTTGGTTAGGCCGCACTGCAGAGCTGCAGCAAAACCCTGGATGACTCACCAGCGTTGGGGCCCATCACATGGAGGCCTACCACACGCTCCTGTAGAGGACGTAACAACACACACACACTATTATATGCTACTGTATAGGATATAACACACACACACTGTTAGATGCTACTGTGAGGATATAATACATAGTGACATGCTACTGTGATGTGAAGACATGACAACAACTGTTGTTAAGTTCGGTTGTGTGTGTGATACATTTTGGATCAGTCACAAAACCAAAATGCATCACACAGTGAACCGAACTTAAACACATACTAGCAAGTGCTTTTTTACCCACATTAAATACACATCCACCCCACTTTCTCTTACTGCCAAATAATTTGAACACCATTATGTGAGCTAACTGATCCTTTCAAAGCATATTTTAATGTCCTCTATTGCCCACCAAGGCCGCTAACTGACTTTGTGGAGGAGCTGGACATGCTCCTCAGCGTCCTCCCGGATGGAACACTTCCACCTTCTCCACCTAATGCCCCCTCCCACACACACACGCATACATTTAGGTTAAAAGGATATGACTCCAAACATTTAATCCCACCCTTTCCACGTTCCCACTCCGCACCTTTGTTAGAGCGTAGCAATGGAGAAAGCGGACTCCATGCACCCGCATATGATTATCTGTCTTGAGCGCCATCTTGTGGTCAAACCCTGCCAGCACGCCTGAGGTCATCATGACAATAGGTGCGTTCGACATGACCCGACTTCATGCGGCGCTGCAGCCGGGTGCAGGTGGCTGACTTGAAACAGTGAATTCTGGTTAGACTTTTTGTCCGACTTGAGACGGCGTTAAGGATAGTCACTGTGACGTCGCCATCAAAGTACCGTGAGATCGATTCGAGAACTGCCGGCTGTGTAGATATACTGTGTGTATTTTCTCAAGAGCAACTGCACGGGTTCAAGTGAGGAAACAGCTATTTCATGATTGGCCAGACTCACACACAACAACTTTGATGCGTGTTTTGTAATATTCGGACACCTTCAGTTTTGCCAATGCTCAAATCCGGACCATTTTCTCAAGAGCAACTACACGGGTTCAAGTGAGGACACAGCTATTTCATGATTGGCCAGACTCACACACGACAACTTTGATGTGTGTTTTGTAATATTCGGACACCTTCAGTTTTGCCAATGCTCAAATCCGGACCAAACTGTTGAATTTAATAAAAAATGTATGGAAGAAAGGGTTTTACTCCGCCTCTTTACTAACGGAAAGACTACGTTTAATTATAGTAGAGTAAAGTAAGCAAACAGCGCTTAATCGGCCTTGACTGACGTCAACGCAGCAAACCACGAGAAGCTGAAATGTCCGACTTCACAGAGCCGTTTTCAACTCCTCCCCGACTGCAAGCAGCCACTCTCGCCGGTCGTTTCATGCAGCCGCAGTCCATGTCGAACGCACCTAATGACTTGGAAGCCCAAGCTGGACAGAAAACCTGAAAATTCCATGCCTGCGTCAGACCCACCGACCATCGGGGTCCGTCCTGGAGAGTGTGGCAGGAAGAGCTGGGGTCTCATTTATAAAGCTTGCATACACACATTTTCAGCCCCGTTTTGTGCATATGCAAGCTTTATAAATGAGACCCCAGCTCTTCCTGCCACTTTCCACGCAAAGGTTGTGATTTATAAAAAACTAACTTGACGGGAGAATGTGCGGACCTCCACACAAACTCTGACCCTCCCGTAGGCCTACGCACATTTTGGAATTGGCGACGCAGATGACCGTACTGTAGTCAGACTGCAGCAGGCAGCAGTGAAATATGTCAATATTAGCTATGAGCTGAGTAATGGGTGAAACGGGTGTCAATGTGACTCCATCTGATTGGTTAATAATGTTCTTACGCCAGTATTACATTGTGTTATTGGTTGGACTGATTTAGTAGGCAACTGTGTTTGCGTGTGTACGATGGTTTTGACAAAATGTGCAACTAATTTTGCTGGCAACAACTGATTTCTCGTTAGAAATTGTATAATTAACTCAACTTGAAAATTCCAGCTAGTCCCAATTTAAATTATAAAGTTGAACAGATACGAGGCTTCGGCCCACCACCTATACGTCCTCGTTATCAGTCCAGACTTCAATAGACTACTGTTCACAGAGCTGCCAACTCTCACGGTTTCGCCATGTGACACACGCATTTCACCCATTTCTCACGCTCTCACGCCACACCTTGTATATCTCACGCTGAAAAGGCAACGCCAAACAAGTAGCCAAGCTAACGTTGTAAACATTAACGGACGACGCGCAGGTTAACCGAGTGAAGCAACATTGACGCGCAAACAGCCGTGCATGGCCGCGGGAACTAGGGGTGCTGAGGGTGCTGCAGCCCCCCCTGACATCACGAGAATTTAAAATGATACGACTTAAAAATCCGCAGTAGCGGACTGGCAATCGGGAGCACCGGGAGAAGAATAACTATGGAAAACCAGGGTAAGAAACGTATGGTGGGGCTGAAAAATTAAGAGACAAAGAAATCACCTTCACTAGACATGGTTTTACCAATTGAAAAACGTCTGTTTATTTTACATGAGGCTCAACTATTTTGCGCTCAAATAAAGGCCAAATAATTTTCGGCTTGAGCGCTATGCGCGCTCGCTTTAAGAATTGAACTCCCTAACTCGCATCACATTGAACACAGACTATGCTTGCATTAGCAGGGCAGCTGTGGTGGCGTATAGGGCCAGTTCTGGTGGGCCGGTCTGGATCACAGTCCAGGGCCAATTTTTACTCCCATTCCTCCCTGCCGCCCCGCAACATTAAGCCAGCACCCCCCTGATAAAATATGTTCCCGCGGCTATGCAGCCGTGTAAACTCGCCTTTGGGGGGAGTGAAGCTCGCAAAAGCTCGCCCCGGGGGCTACCAAATCTCACGCCAAGGTTTTTGGAAAAGTTGGCAGCCCTGTGTTCATAACGAAACACTTGTTTTCAAATTGTATCTCGACTTGCGGTATCACTGACACAGTTGACGCCACTCGCACTGTTTTTTTTTATTGGTGATCGAACGGCCACCAAATAATGTGGTTTTCGGGCCTCCGCCAATAGGCTAACAGTTTCTGAGAAGCTGTCATGCGCCATGATTCACCGTAAAGAACAATCGCATGCCAGGGTTATTAATATATTGGATTAGCATTCATGAGGTTCTCTGCATTTACCATTTATGGTTAAACTGGGCGTGTTCAGGGCGGGCTAAAATTAAGCAATAAGCCCCAAGAGGCTTCGCGTCGTGCCTAACAACTCCCCTTACCTGTTCTAAAATCAGCGTAAACCACGGACTCGCGGGGCTTATTGCTATTCTAAAACTGTTACTACAAATATTTGATAAATATTTGATAGAGTGCAGCTTGTCTGATTTGTTATATGTTTGGAAACTGCACGAGGCAGCTCGGATCCAAGACGGATTCAAGAGACCGCAGATAGAGTGCGGCTTGTCTGGGTTGTTATATGTGTGGAAACTGCACGAGGCAGCTCGGATCCAAGATTGATTCGAGAGACCGCAGATAGAGTGCGGCTAGTCTGGTTTGTTATATGTTTGAGATCTATTACTTTTATCACTTGTATTATTGTTTTTGTTGATTTTATGTAAAGCACCTTGAGCTGCAATTCCTGTATGAAATGTGCTATATAAATAAAGTCTTACTTACTTACTTATAATGGATTTTACAACGGCATGGAATGCGATATAGCCAATCACAATCAAGGATGGGAACAACCAGTTTTAGAATGGAGATTCACGTACGCACACTTGTGGGTAGTC
This sequence comes from Hypomesus transpacificus, assembly GCF_021917145.1. NCBI lineage: Eukaryota > Metazoa > Chordata > Actinopteri > Osmeriformes > Osmeridae > Hypomesus > Hypomesus transpacificus. Next base: position 6,212,322 of record NC_061066.1, read on the forward strand.
TGTGATTTATAAAGGGAACATTGCTTACAGGTGTGCGTAAGCACGGTTGTATAAATCAGATTTATGGGGGGGCGTACGCCATTTTAGGCTTTTGGGCGTACGTACACTTTTAGTAAGAATCCTGCGCAGTTTTATAAATGAGACCCCAGGTCATCACTGACGATGAGAGGGGGGAGAGGGGTGGGGAAAGGATGAGGTGACACAGGTTGAGGTGAGATAGGGAGAGAGAGAAGAACACAGAGAAAGACAGGATAAACAGTGTGGGATTGTGTTTGTGAGCGTGTACCTCGTGATGCAGCATTCTCTTTCTCCAGGTATATTCAGGTAGCAAGGTCTGCATCCTGTGGAGATGATCAGTCTCTGCCGTGTGCATTGTTTTTCTTCCATTGACGTTGGTCGCCTGACAGGACAACACCCAGGAGTTGTTCACACCATGAACCTTATTCAGCCTTATTCCCCCACCCCAATCCGAACTCACAGACACCCACCTGCCTTACTATCTCTCCCGGGCATTCAGGAAGGAAACACCACTCTCCCTCAGATCCTGTTGGAGCTCTCAGCACCCAGACTCCACCTAACCCAGTACCGCCTCCATCAGTTAAGCCCATTTGTGCAACACTACATAGCAACAACACACACCCAACACATCACTAAAATTAGAGAGAACATTTAAAACATCTAATGGCAAGTCATCGAGGCTCTGTATGGGAAGTAGTGCATCTGTGGGGTATACAGAGGTACAGTATCCACAGCTGTAACACTGTTAGAAATGTGCACTTATAGCTCGTCATTTTCTGCTGCACTTCCCTAATGCAGTTTTTGTCACTTTGCTTTAAAGCGTTTTCTGAATAAACAAAATATAAATATAAAAAATATTTATATATATAAACATTAGTACACGTAGCCTTAGCATGCCTAGTATGTGCAAACATGCTAATTTTACTATCATCACCACATCCCTATGTAAGTAAGAGACACTGAATGGGACACCTTGTTCCTTAACCTTCCAACCATACTTCTGGGAGTCTTGGGGGGCTTTCTCCAGAAGGTAGGCCTGGTGCAGCAGTTTCCTGGAAACCCTGCCCACACTGCCACTGGAACCCCAAAGACCTGAAGGAGAAGGAAGAATGAGGGAGTGGGGAGGAGGGAAGGGGAAGAGAGAGAATCGAGGAGGATAGAAGGGGGGTGAGAGGGGAGAGGCAAGAAAGATGAAAAGATGAAACGCTCACCCCATTTGGGGCCCTTAAGTGAAGGAGCCACAAAAGAAAGGACCAACACCTCCTTCCCAAAGCCAGCGGCCACCTGGGAGGAAAACAAAACTACCTTTCAGTACAAAGAGAGATACAGGGAAAAATACCTATCTGAAGTCTCTGATCTTACCAATCTGCGTTCTCCATCTTATTTTCACTTTCTTAGCAGTTAACGAGAGAAATCATTCACAATTATTATTAGTTGGCTCGTGGTATGTAGGCCTAAGCATTGGACCAATTAACAGTAATTACACGGGTCAGTCTAGAGACTGTCACAGTTAGTGACACAGTTAGTGACACAGTTTAACAGGAAGTTAAAATGTTTGGGGATTGTTAAAGTAGAGATGGCCATGGCAATGCAGTAAGTCAAACAAATGCAATAATTTAAGAGGTTTAGAGGAATATACACTGGTATTGGGGGAAAAGCAGTTTAAAACAGATATACTGTGAGAGTGAGCAGTTAAATAAACTGCCATGAAGTAGAGTAATGTGTTGTTTATGTCATGACAAACCTTAGCTATAGACAGAACCCCGGATCCTCCTCCAATGACTAGCAGGTTATATTCAAACTCTGAGGAAGGACTATTTTGCTCCATGTCTCACCTTGAGTCTGATCTTGGACCAGGGATATGAGACAGTACGCAAATGATTAGTGAAATTCACAAACACGCATACGGTAAAACCTGAAGTTGTATTCTTACAAAGATTTTGGCCAGAAAAAAAGCGTACTCTGATAGCCTCGTCCATAAAATGTTGCTGCTGCTTTGACTGGTCTAGATTTGGCTACTTTGAGTGTGAGGTAGACTATGATAGACCACAGGCTCAATATAGGTTTGATCTAGAACAGCTGTTTTCTCTTTTTTTTGTAACACAACATTCAATTAATAACCTATATTGTCACATTGAATTCTGAATTCCAATGAATATATGAGAAACCCACCCAAAGGGAGCAGCTTTGCATTTAATTTGTATTGACTTGTACCAGGGGCGGTTGTATACTTAGCATAACAGCCTTCTAGCGGTGGGAAGGTACGCTGCAGCAGTCGGTTTATATCCTGAGGACGGCCGAGGACTGGTTCTTTCGCAGCCATTTTCTGTCCAACCAAACGGCCGTTTTGAGAAGGTAACCAACCAGGGCTTCATTGCAGGTTTGTGTCGGGCTCCGGCCAATGATTGCTAACCAATTTCTCGTTAGCTCGAATGGAAATGTCCGTCTCTGACAGATTTGTATTTGTATTCTGTGTGAATGAGCAGTGAATGGCAGGAAGTAGGTGGTGGGCGAATTATCGCTAAAATATTAATTACACTTTAGGCCGAGCCTTGTCCTGCTCTGCGTGAACAGGCCAGAATCGTATAGCAACAATGCCAAGGCAGTTCTTAGCGCAAGTTGTCAGACTGCTTGCAATACGAACTTTTGCAATGGATAGCTTACTAGAAAGTATTGATTATCTGCAACAGGTAACGTTACACAATATCATTAATGGCTGGTTTGCCAGTTAGCAGGCTTTGCTGACTAGCTCGCCAGTATTGACTGTGGTGGTATGTTTGTGTTGTGCTCTGAAATGCTAGCTTAGCTTATTTTAGCTAACGATACCTTTGTTGACGCGCGTGAAATGCAATGCAGTGACTTGAGATATATTCATAAACGATCTTTTCACGCTATCAATCCATCATTGTTGAATTCTAGCACCTCCGAAACAGCTAACCTATCTTATTGGTGCCTTTTTTTCACAATTTCTCATGTCGAACTGTTATTTATCAATAATTTCCCATAGGGTCCTACTGTACTTAGTCTACAGTACCAAGTTCCTCGCCTGTCGCAGCTAGATCTAGCTACTGTAGCTAGCCTAGCTCACTAACAACTCTTTCTGAATATGTTCTTGTAGTAGCTAGCTAGCTTGTGACATGGACGGAGACGGCTCTACGACGGACGCCTCTCAGCTGGGCATCAGTGGAGAGTACATGGCTGGAAGTCATTACGTCTTGCAGTCCCCAGATGGTGAGTTTCCAAGGATTGTTTTTGTTCGACTTTGTTCTAGCTGAGATGCTTTTGAATATCTGTGGCTTTAAAGGAAGTGGCCTCAGTCATGTTCCCAAAAGATAAACATACTTTAATATTATGTTTGCATTCCTATATGTCTGGTGAAGATGATGGAGAGGAGGGCTTGAATGACCATGATGATGGTAGTATCAAAGAGAACTTCCGGGAGCAGGACATCTATCTACCTATTGCTAATGTTGCCCGCATCATGAAGAATGCTGTTCCACAGACAGGAAAGGTAAACTGTGTTAGACAGAGCAGAAGTTGAGGCGTTGCCACCAGACATATTTGAATCGTTTCATCACCGTTCTTTCCTCTGATGGTCTTTGGTGTGTGCGTGTGTGTACTTGTTACAGATAGCGAAGGACGCGAAGGAGTGTGTGCAGGAGTGCGTCAGCGAGTTCATCAGCTTCATTACCTCCGAGGCCAGCGAGCGCTGCCACCAGGAGAAGAGGAAGACCATCAATGGAGAGGACATCCTGTTCGCCATGTCCACTCTAGGCTTCGACATGTATGTGGAGCCACTCAAACTCTACCTGCAGAAGTTCAGAGAGGTGAGCCTGAGTGAGGAGGCACACCATGCACTGGTGTTTTCTGCACTGGAGCTAACTGACAACTTCCTGCTGTCTCCTAGGCGATGAAGGGGGAGAAGGGCATGCCAGGTGTGTCTGTTGGAGAAGGCCTGGGGGAGGAGCTAGCAGACGACAGCTTCAGTAAGTGGATGGGCGACAGTTCGCTCAGAACGTGTTCCCAAATCTTTATATTTCTCAGACACAGATACTGCATAGGTTTTCCCGCTATCCTTGCTTATCACACCAAATATTGTGGTCTTTGGGATTCTGTTGGAGAAAATCTTGTTTTCTGTCGTTCAGCGAACACGCTGCCTGCGGGCATCATAACGGCGGATGGACAGCAACAAAACGTCATGGTGTATACCACCTCATATCAACAGGTAAGCCCCAACAACACTGGTCCCATTAATTCAAAAATGGCTCCTCAAAACACTACCGTATTTTTCAGAAATATAACCGCGGTTTATAACTCGATTTAATATTTTTCTTGTGGTGCGGTTTATATTTACATTTACATTTATTCATTTAGTAGACGCTTTTATCCAAAGCGACTTCCAAGAGAGAGCTTTACAAAGTGCATAGGTCACTGATAATAACAACAAGATAGCCCCAAAGCATTGCAGGTAGCCAAAACAGAAGTACACATTGTGAACAACCAAAAATAAGTGCTAAAGGGAAGAAACCATAAGAGCATGTAGTTAAGCAAATTACAATTACACAGCATGAATCTCTAAGTGCAAGTGTACCTGTAGGAAAGCAATAAAAATAGGATTAAATATAATACAACAGTTTAAATCAGCTACCACTAACCAACAAGAGCAACAGTCTAAGCAAGAGTCATTGTGATCCTTGAGGAAACTATATTTAGAAGTTTTTATGACAAAACAACAGTAGAAGCACTTTTTTTGTAAATGCTATTGAACTCGTTAAGGAATAGCGTCGCACATATGTGATCGTTCGAATGCTGATGTCCCAGTATAACGTTGTATATATGCGTAGCCGGTAAAGCCACCTCCCTGAAATTAGTTTTTGCAGGTGTGGCCCAGAAGCTAACTAAAGCTAGCTCGCTACCGTTTTGGAAAAATAACATGCTTTGGGGACCGTCATTAATATTTAGAACTCGCCCGTCTAAAGGTAAATATTAGTTAACTCTAGTGCTGTCAGTTAAACGCGTTAACAGCGTTAACACAAACCCATTTTAAAGGCGTACATTTTTTTATCGCGAGCTTAACGTTCTTTTTGGCCGAGCAAACTTTGTAGTTTTTTCACGTGCTGTTGCAACAACTATTGACGTTAGAAAAACTACAACACCACACCGGATCTAGCTAGACCGGAAACAAAACAACAGGCACGCCGCACACACTTGTTTGGGCTTGCGAGCCGGCTAAAGAGTAGTAGGCTAACGTTATGTTTTGAGTGGATGGCGAGCGCGGCATATATTCCAGCGCGGTTTATACTCAAATGTACAAACACTAAGCTTATAATCCCTAATCCCTTATAATCCCTAAGCTAATAATATTAAGCTTAAGTTTATAGAAAATGCGGCTTATTTTCAAAAATATATGGTACTGACCTGACTCCTCCAAGCATGTTTATACTGATCTGCCCCCATATTGTTTTAATGCTTGTTGTCCCAATACCGGAGGATGTGAGTGGAGGTACCATTAAACTAAAACACAACAACTGACATGAACACACAGGATACTCCCAATGCATCCGTACATTTTTTGGGGGTTATGCTAAATCTTGAAGTAATTGAATCCTAAAATACATACCTTTTATACGTATCCCACACAGATCTGTGTTGCACTGTTTATGCTAACATCAGCCAACATTTGAGAAGCATTATCGCAGTGTTAAAATTATGAAACCACAACTTGTTGCTTGGAAGTTAGTTGATCGAGCATGAGCTTAACAGCAATTGTCAGCATACAATTCAGAGTGGACGAAGAGCTTCACTTGTTAGCCATCTCCTCAGTCCTTTGTTTTCTTCTCTCCTTTCTTGACGATGAATAAGCCAAACGCATGTGTTCTTTACCTCCTCTGTATTACTCAGACCAGTCAGTGTTAATGAACTTGCATGTGATTGTATTTCCACGGACATGATGCAGTAGTGATCTCACCCTGCTGTGTTTTCACATGTTGGTCTGACTCAGCAGATTCCTGGCGTGCAGCAGATCCAGTTCTCATGACAAGGCATCACCTTGGATGCTGCGGTGCCAACTGTGCCCAAACTGTCCAAGAGGTCACAGCGGAGCTCCTCAGACCCTGCTGCTGGTCAAAGGTCACCAACAGGACGGCTAGGGAGGGGGTGCTGTGGTTGGGTGGGAAGGTAGCATTGGCGGAGCCCTCCAGTGCACAATCTATGGAAGCCCGTTGACTAGGAACTGTAGTAAGAAAGATGGATGTGAGGTACCTAAAGGTCTGAGATGGGGAAGTTAATAAGGCTTTATTTTAAAAGGCTGTTCAGGCCACAACTTAGTTTGCGGGCAGTTTTTGTTGTTTTTGTATTTCCTACAAATTGGATGGGGGGGACATGTCTTTCGAAGATTGTTTTGTTTCAGCACCCTCTCTGGTTGAACCATGAGGAGAGATGCCCTTAATGTCATAGAATAATGCAACTCTTTTCTAAGTTGTGGAAAACTGAATGCCACATGCTGTAACATTGTGTAAAATCATTTCAATAAAAGTAGAAAAGCTGTATTAGACCCATTCTTCAACTTTACATTATATTTATTTGAATGTAAAAATTTTTTTACTTGCACATGTACCCACAAGTATCTACAGATGTTACTCAATTTGAAGTTTCTCACTTTGAGAGAACCAACATAGTAGTGTCAATGGGCCTCATTCACCAATATCTTCCTAAGTTATTTCTTATATTTGTTCTTGAAGTTCCTAAAGGCCGATTTATACTTCTCCATTTTTACGGAGACGGACACAGGGAACGCCCTCTCCGACGAGGAACGCCCTCTCCGACGAGGAACGCCCTCTCCGTGCCCCCTCTGAGCCCCTCGGAGAGCTCTACGTGCACCTCCTGATTTTCTTGACTATCCGTCTGTCATTTTACGGATACCCCTTGGCTGTGATTGGTCCGTATTAAGAACCGCTTGCGTCAGGGGCGGGGTTGCCGTGACCAACAAGACGAACAGAATCCTTTGACCGCCAGTGCCTATGCCGTGTGCACACTCAGAGAAATTTCAAAAAGACGTGGTAAAGATGGTGCAGGCCTCGACAAAAGACAGAAAAACTTAAATTCTGAAGTGGAGGTACAGCTGCAAGAAGTTAGCGACAAACGACACATTTAATAGTGTCAGCGGTGGATACAGAGCAGTAAATAAAACCGATTCATAGAATGCAATTACTCATGCAGTGAACGCTGTAACTTCAATCTGAATTTCAAAATATAGCCTAGAAGACAGTTGACTGTTACACAAATATCTATGAAGACTGCTCTCGGAAGCCTAAAGAGTCCCAGCAGGTAGGCCTACTCGTCACTCTGCAAATAAATTGGTATGGTCACGGAATATGACCATGATATGCGTTCCCTCCTCAGGGCACGATCTGCAACATTTTGCAGCAGCAATAAATTTGCCATTTTGTGGTGTAGTCCTAGTGTGCAGAATAAGCCTAATTTGGGCCTATAAATACCGTGATAAGTCACTTATTATTGCATGGCAAGGTGTTCCATTAACATAATTGATGTGAATTGAAAGCAAAGCAAGGCTAGTTTATTTATATAGGCCTAGCACAATTCATACAAAGTTCAAAGTGCTTTACAAATGAGCAGAAGTGTAAGTAGTGTGTATTTATTAAAACAAACAAACATAATTATGTGTAAAATAATGAAAATGAATAGTTGCACAATTATAAAGGAGAAAAATAATTTTTAATGAGAATGGACGAAAACGGTAAACTACTTATTTTGCGCAAACATGTCAGTTCTCAATTGTATGTAAGAGTGCTCTTGGGTGTGCGTAAATTCTTTTCTCACCTAAGAACAAATCCCAAATAATAAAACATTGGGCCTCATTCACCAAATTTTTTTAAGAACTAATTTGTTCTCAAATTCCACTTATGCAGTTTTCACGAAGATTCTGGCATTCACCAATGTTTTCTTATTTGGGATTTGTCTGAGAAGAAGCGGCTTTTCTCTCGGTGTGTGTGTGAGTCGTGTGTGTGTGCAAACGATGCCGCTTCAGACAGCGCTTCTTCAGAACAGAGGGGGGATGGGCTAAGGTGTTAATTTTGAGCGAAAATACTGTAGGCCTATTTATTGTAATATCTTGACTGATATTTAATAAAAGAATGACTCTGTTACACATTTAATTGCTTTACTGGCTTTTTCTAAGGTACCTTTCAGGTAGCACACACAGCTAACCAGCCCACTTCCGGTTCTGGTATTACCTCATCCTAACAGTAGATTGCATCTATGCTGAATTCGCATAACACAGCAAATAACAAGATTCCACACTCCTCCCCTTTTCATGTTTTGTTCTTTACAAAACCACAAAATAATTTAACTGTTCTCAACAATGACTTTAGTTACTTTTAATAGTGTGTGACAGGTGGGAGGGGGATAAACCAGGGAGCCATTTGGTTCACCTGGTTTTGTCACATGACCACCTTAATTTCAATTAAATACAGGTAGATGGCATGCCACAGTTAGTGTTGTTTTCAATCAGAGCTGGCCGGTGGTGATTAATTGGAAGCGGGTAAGGACAAGCGTTACCACGTAACCATTTTAACTGAGATTTTAAGACGGTAAATGTAAGGTGAATTAAACAGTGTAAATTGTGGGATTAAATTAGAAAAGTTTATACTGCTTTGTATTGATTATGCATTATTGTCGTTGTAGTGTCCTGTGCTAGAAATGCATGGTTTCCGTCTGCAGTCTGACCTCAGCACAGGCGTACAGGTATTAATTGCACCAGTGTAATGTCATGTAAAACCAGTATGTTATGATACACAAGTGGCTAATAAGATGTCTGTTACTTTCAGGGATCATTAGTAGTCACTGTTTTTCCCCACCGTAGACTTTTACTAAAAGAAACAACGATTTAAAACATTTGCCGTTCCCCAGCCTAATAGCCTACTATAGGACAGCAGTTCAGGGCTTTCGGTTTGCCGTTGTGTGCCTTTTTATGTGAAACCACCTCCAAGTGTTTTGAGTGTGACTTATTTTGTTGGACGGGCCTTATTCTGTCATTTCGTTTCTTTGCAGTGAGAGTGCCCCCCCTTTTGGGTTGATTTAATTATATTAGTTTGATTTGACATTTTGTAACAGGCATTGTGATGAGTTCGCAGCCTTGGTGCAGCTTGTTGTGCTAGTGGCTCGAGGGAGCACCAACTGTACCGTAAAGAAAGTGCATTCTTTTTGTAGGCCGCCTCCTCCCCTATTCATTTAATTGAACACATCATCGTGGGAAATACCGTTCTAGTTACCGCTGGTTCTTAGTTAAGAGCCAGTAGGGTCTAGGTTACAAGTGTAAAGCCAAACAATATCAACAATAAAGAGAACTTCCTCCTCTGGAACTCTTTACATTCAGTTTTTATTAGTTTTTTTTTCTCAATTGTATTTCTTTTTCAGTACTAACAAGGAAGGCTTAGGCCGAATCCTAATACTCCCCCTTATCCCTAGCCCTTGGCCCTCGAAAGTAAGGGGTAAGGCACAGGTGTCAAACTCAAGGCCCGCGGGCCAAATGTGAAATAAGTCTACGCTGCTTTACAGCGTGCATTAACCATAAACGACATCTCTCACCATGCATTTCGATTGTGTTACGGCAAAGTGACGACATCCTGCCTCTAGAAAGCAGTGTATGCACATCAGTGTTAAACGCAAAGTTAAACTGGGTGAAGGCGAGCATGGTTTGAATGACAGCACTCCAATGCAGCCGGTTCTGCGAACGTACCCCATGTGCATTTTCAGCCAAGGTCCTCGGGCATTCAACCCAAGTTGGTATCGCTCTCGAACTTGGTTAGAGTACTCAGCCAAGCTAGCATGTTTCTGCTTCCCTTGTCGACAATTTGGAGCCAGAAATTATGAAGACATCACCTTCATTAGACAAGGTTTTACCAATTGGAAAACGGCAATGTTTATTTTACATAAAGCTCAAAAAGCTATTCTGCGTTCAGATGAAGGGCAAAAAAAGTTTTGCTCTTGCGCTATAGTCCAGGCAGAGTAGCGTTTTACGACAGACTAATTGTAAAATAATATTTTTCAGCATAGATCATTTCTATGAGGTCCAGAACAACATACTAAAAGTCCTAAGAAATCCTAGTTGTGGAAATATGTTTAATTCTCATCAATCCAAGATGTGTGCCAATAAGGCCAGGCAATATCACACCCCAATGGGGCTATTTTATTCCTTTACTCCTATCAAAATGAAACTTTCCACAATAAAAATACCCATGAAAAGTAACATTTTTTGTATTACAGGTTTCTTTGAAAATGAATTTTAATATGCAAATGAGCTATACACTAATCGAATATGCCCAAAATACACCCAAATAGGCATTATATTTTCCTTTACTCCTACCACAATAAAACTTTACATCGTAAAAGTATACATGAAAAGTAACTTTTTTTGTATTACAAGTTTCTTTTGAAATTAGATTGAACATGCACATGAGCGCCACACTTATTGAATATGTCCTAATTTGCATAGGCAGAAACACCATTCACATGTATGGTAAATACATTGGCCCAATCTTCATCCAATCAATCCTACGGACTGCCAATGGGTGATGGCAATGCTGCTTTTAGACTGGCCTCTAACCTGAAAACTGCCTGGCTTGGTAGTACCTGCCAGGGGTATAACCAGAGAAGGGCAGTATTTCAATTACTTGTATTTGAAATACACATTTCAAGACTTGAGTATTTTGTAATTTGTATTTGATAGGGCTGATAAAAAATCAAATGTAATTTGTAACAAAATACTTTAGAGTGGAGTAATTCTGTATTTAAAATACTCGAAATACTTTCTCAACAAATCAAAAAACGGTTCAAGAGTTAAGTCTTCAGATCAAAGCTGAGTTAGAGACCCTTCGTTTTCTGGAGGACACCAGAAAAGACCTGCTTTCTCTTCAGCAGTACCAGTACCCACTTATCAAGCTCCTTTTTGCTCCCTCCCCTCTTCAGCTCCGGTTGAGAGACTGTTTTCATTTGCAGGAATAATATTCAATCCACACAGGAGGCGGTTAACCCCAGAAATATTGGAAAAGTTAGTTGTTCTTAAAGGCAACTAAACTGGCTACTCAGTGGTTGGGTCTCAACTCACTTGTTAAGTTACCTGTTCACTGAGTGAGTGAATGTGTGAGTGAGTGTGTGAGAGTGCCTACTCATCCTCTGATGACTCAGTGTGTTTGTGTGTGTGGGAGAGTCTGTGTGACTTGTCAGGTGGAGGGTCCTCTCTCCAGGTGCAGTAGTGGACTTTATCAAGGACATGCAACACTGCTATTGTTAGCATCCCTGTGAAGGGGCAGGTAGTGTGGAATACAAACGCACAAACACACTCCCCTATGCCTATAGGAAATCACACATGGATTTGTCAAAGCGTCATGAACGCTTGAGAGAGATAATTTTTAATTTTCAACAACTATTTATTATAAGCTTAAAAAAACCACACAACAACATTATCAAATCATTTTTAGACAATATTGAATGAATAAATATATCAACGTTTGTAAGTTTATGGGCTGTTAACTCTATGGAGTCTGGAGCTATTTTGGCTGTTTTTGAGTACCTTTGATTTGGCCTTGATATACTACATAAAGAAATGTTTATCATACCAATGTTTGGTATCTTTTTTTTCAGCACAATCTCACCTTCATGACCAGTTAAATTAAAATGATTGTACTTGCTGTGAAAAATATTATTGTTGCTTGCTTTTTCCACAGGTACACTCTTGCATTTCTGAAGTTCATGTTGTTTAATTGTAACTTGTCTAACTACATCTCTTATGGTTCTTCCCTTTGGGACTTATTTGGTTTACAAAATGTATGCCTCCTGTTTTGGCTACCCGCAATGTTTGGGGCTATCTCGTTGTTATGATCAGTGACCTATGCAGTTTTGTAAAGCTCTCTCTTGGAAGTCACTTTGGATAAAAGCGTCTGCTAAATGCATTAATGTAAATGCAACTCTCCCTCCAACGTCAACGGCTGCAAAGTTCTATAGTCTTCGGGTCTTTACCAAATTATGGAGTGGAAAAGGGGAAGTGAATGTATGAACCCAAAAGACTGGGGGTGGCATGTTGAGATTTATGCCAATAATGACCATCGGGTCATTGGCAATAGGATGATTGGATGAGGATTGGGCGGATGTATTTCAATCAGGAGAGACCTGGATAGTGAAAGATATTTATTACAGAATAATAAATGTACAATGTTTGAAGCTTGGACCCCGCGGGGAATTATATAAATCAACGGGCGCCTGCCCAACGCCCGAAGAAAATCCCCCGCGGAGACCAGACACTGGTGGCGGTGGCACAGCCGACGACCAATCGAGCCGAAGAAGGAGACAGGAACCGGGTGGCGACGGGGAGGTGGAGGGTCGCGCACTTGATGGCATGAACGAACTACACAGGGAGAGAATCGTATTTAAAGGCACGGATCATATGACGCCATGTATTGGTAGGCGGGAGCGCTAATCAACCTGAACCCCAGTGACCGCCCGACCCTGGAACGGGGGAAGGTAGGGCGTTCTTAGCGGGGAGAGTGAGTAGTGTACACTACGATTGAGCCCGAGTGCAGGGATCGGTCTTGCCTGACTGAACTTGCGCTATGCTTCATTTGTCATACATATGAATGGTGTTTCTGCCTATGCAAATTAGGACATATTCAATAAGTGTGGCGCCTATTTGGGTGTATTTTGGGCATATTCGATTAGTGTATAGCTCATTTGCATATTAAAATTCATTTTCAAAGAAACCTGTAATACAAAAAAATGTACTTTTCATGGGTAGTTTCATTGTGTAAAGTTTTATTTTGATAGGAGTAAAGGAAAAAAATTGCCCCATTGGGGTGTGATATTGCCTGGCCTTATTGGCACACATCTCGGATTGATGAGAATTAAACATATTTCCACAACTAGGATTTCTTAGGACTTTTAGTATGTTGTTCTGGACACCTCATAGAAATGATCTATGCTGAAATTTTGTTTTTTTACAATTACTTCTATTTTTGGCTCCAAAATGAGTTACTTTGCCTGGACTACAATGCGCGCTTGCATTTTGTCACCAAACACTGAGAAAAATTTGCTAATTTATCCTCCAAGAAAAACAGCAGATTGTCCAAGAATTAAAAGGTGGACTTCAATTGCAGCATAATAGGCCCTATGTTCACAAAAGCTACAACAAAAACACCATGTTTTTACATCGTTACTGACGTTACATCGTAGTTACAACTGGCCCTTTGACGGCAACCATAATGCTGATGTGGCCCTCTGTGAAAATGAGTTTGACACCCCTGGGGTAAGGGCTCAAAGCCCTAGGAAATGGGACGCCACGCCATGGGACGTTACAGGTATGTCGTCTAGCACGTATCGATATCTCCAAAGCAAGTAGTGTTATGCACTGATATTATACGAAATTCGCTGCTAATGGAGTTTACTTAAAACTGTAGACATGCTCGTCGGAGAAATGTTGTGGGACTGTTGTGCAATTCAACACTGTAGGCATTAGCGTACCAAACTAGCGATTTTTAGAAACGTTTCGACCTGGAAAATGGTTGCAAATATATATGTTCAGGACTGTGTATAACACAAAACAAGACTGTCATTATTTTTTATTAATAAATTAAGCCGAAAACATTAAATTTATCGGACTCTCTGGATGATCGCAGGATTCACATAGACCTAGGTTTCAAGTAAGCTTCCGATCTTACTTGGTTTTAAGGGGTGTATACCCCTTAGTCTTAGCCCTACCCCTAGCTCAAAAAGAGTATTGGGACACCACTAGCTCTCGCGGGAACGCGCAAAACTAAGGGGAAGGGGTAAGGGGGAGTATTGGGATTTGGCCTTAAACTACCTTAACCTTGCTGCACAAGTCTAAGGAATTATTCTGCCCTTATTTCAACAATACTTGTGTCTTAACTACATGTCAAAACGTTGTGGTGGTACTCGTATCCTTTAAGGCAGAGGTCGCCAACCTGTCGATCGCGATCGACGTGTCGATCTCGGAGACTTTCCCTGTCGATCTCCAAAATAATTTCAGAAATACTGATCTCCGACTAATTCATGAACGCGGAGGATTCTTAAACTGAACGCGCGTTCTCTTGTACCTGGATTTGCATATTGGCCTGTGCGTGTTGCAAAGCAATTCACCGACAGAATAAATGGGCGTTTTTTCCCGAAGACGACCTTTGAGAGACCTGCTATCCCAGGATACCTGTGGGCGTGGTTGCCGTTGGTTTGTTTATTTACCCGGCCGTGTTGTCCACATAGTGTTAGCAAGCATGGCAGAGGCACCACGAAAGAGGGCGAAAAACTACAGTTTCCATCATGAATGGGAGGAGGAATTCATCTTTACCTTGGTAAAAGACAAGAGTGTGTGTATGTTGTGCCACCAGCCACAGGCACTGTCTAAGCGAGGGAATTTGGAGCGGCACCACAACACTAACCATCCGAAATTCAAAGACTGCTATCCACCAAAGAGCGCAATCCGCGCCAAAAAAGTTCAGGAGCTGAAAGTGGAGTTAAAGGCTCAACAGTCGCTTTTCTCACAACCTACGTCTCAAAGTAAGGCTGCAACTGAGGCGTCATTTCGTATTAGCCACATTTTGGCTAAACACAAGAGACCTTTTACAGATGGGGATTTGTTTAAGGAACTATTGACCGTCACCGCAGAGACTGTTTGCAGCACCTTCAAAAACAAAGAGGACATAAAAGCTGCATTCCGTGCTGTGCCTCTTGGTCCTACAACAGTGACACGAAGGATCGAGTTACTGTCGGATAACGTTGGTCAACAGGTGTTGGAGGACTTGTCACTCTGTGAATATTTTTCACTGCAGTTTGATGAATCGCTGGATGTAATGGACACGGCTCAGCTTGTTGTATTTGTCAGAATGGCTTTCCAGGACTTTACAACAAAGGAGGACTTCCTCACTCTTCTCCAATTAAAAGAGAGAACGAGAGGTGAGGATATTTACAACGTTTTTAAAAGCTATGTCCGTGAAAAGAACATCCCCATTCAGAAACTGGTGGCAATCACTACCGATGGGGCACCGGCAATGTGCGGTGTGCACGCTGGTTTTATAGCACTGTGCCGTAATGATCCGGATTTCCCCGACTTCATGAAGTATCACTGTGTGATTCATCAGCAAGCCTTGGCTGGGAAAGTTGTGGACTTTTCTCATGTCATGTCACTGGTGGTCAAAGTGGTAAACTCGATTCGAGCAAAAGCGCTTCAGCATCGCTTATTCAAGGCGTTATTGGATGAGCTCGATTCGGCGTATGGAGACCTGCTTCTGCATGCTGATGTCAGGTGGTTGAGTCGCGGAAAAGTGCTGCAGCGATTTGTTGACTTGCTGCCTGAGATTAAGACGTTTCTGTCGAAAAGGAACGAGGAGCACGAGGAACTTTCAACGGATGCGTGGCTACTGGACCTGGGGTTTCTGACGGACCTAACCGGAAAACTGAACTCGCTCAACCACGAACTCCAGGGAAAAGACCGGCACCTCCTCCACATGATCAGCGCAGTGAATGCGTTCAAGGCCAAACTCTGTGTCTGGACCACGAATCTGAGGAAAGGGACGCTGACACACTTTACAGACCTGGAAAAAATGTCACAGTCCATCAAAGACTCTTCTGACTTTCACCCTGAGCAGTACTGTGTGCACCTGGACAAACTGGCAGCGGAGTTCAGTCGACGTTTTGGTGAGTTAGAAATCATGAAGGATATTGCTGCATTTCTTTCAAACCCATTCCTGCCTATTAATACAGAGGAGGTTGCAGACCAATTCGAGAAAGCATTTGCTTTGCCAAGTGGAGTGGACATGGAGATGCTTGATTTGCAAAATGACATTGAGCTGAAAGCCAGGTCAAGGGACAGTGACTTTTGGGGACTTGTCAGCCGAGAGAAGTTTCCTCTCCTCAGTGCATGTGCACTAAAAGTGAGTGCCTACTTTGGATCGACCTACCTCTGTGAAATGGCATTTTCACAGATGAAAATCACCAAATCCAAGTACAGGAGCCGGCTTACTGACAGACACCTCACAGACTGCCTCAGACTGGCTGTCTCTGCTTATGAGCCAAACTACAAGGCACTCACAGACAGTGTTCAGTCACAGCCATCACACTGACTTGTCACATGAGAAATTTGTCAGTGTTGTGTTGTAACTTCAGTTTATAAATAAAACCGTTCATATCCAGCCTGCTCATTGCAAAAGTGTTTTTTCTTGTTCATATTGTTCACAAAGTGTTTGATTTCATTCAATTACAATAAGGCCAAATATAAAGTTAAGTTGTAAGTTCAGTCTGGAGTCTGTTCTGTCTCTCAACGCCTCAATAGGTAGATCTTCGGGTCACCAAGGCAAAGGTCGGTGATCTTTGGCCTAAAAAGGTTGGTGACCACTGCTTTAAGGGTACCGACGTACCGTCGATTCTGGAAGTTCGGCTGTTGTTTCTGTAACCCCCGGTGTAACAGGTATTACCCGGACTGGGCATAGGGATCGTTAAAGGGGCGATTGACTGGGTTTTTTGGGTATTTCACACGTTTCCTTAAGGTCTCCGAATAGGGTATGTAACATTGGTTGGGTTGAAAATGGCCCGGGTGCTGTTCTATGCCCCCTGATAGATCCTCTGAAATGTTCCCGGGAATAAATGCTTTTCTCCTTTTATGGTATGCTCATTAATATTTAGATGATCTGCGCACTGATTGGTGGTTTTTCAACGAGTGAAAATGGGGAGCAAAAACGCAACACGGCTAACAGCAGCACTCACTGAAACACCGAAGCTGTAGATTTGAAATAAAAACACGCAAATAAATCTATTGTGTCTACACAACACTGTTTTCAACAGATTGACTACGTATCATTTGAAATGATAACGTTAGTTGTTTCTACTTCTATTGTCGAAGCAAACTGGATGCATTTAGCTAGGTGGGCAGAACGTTCGGTTACAGCTTAGCAACCAAACTACTACTTGGCTTGGCTTCAGTTAGCTAGCTGTTGTAGCTCTAGATATCTTGCTAAAAAAATAACCTGACAAAGATCTGGACACGCATGCATTGTGAATTGTAGATTTACATAACACAGGTTATTTATTTGAATGAAACAGTCAGGAACATGAAACAACGTCAACCCCATTGCCAATAAACTAGGCTAAATCATCACACATTCTACCTATGCTCTTATGTTAGCAAGCTAAACTAGTTTACATACCTACTAGTACAGTAGGTGTTTTCGCTATCTAGCTGTTCTTGCATTCCTTGCAAATCAGCGTTAATAAAAAGCAGATGAGCTAGAGTCAATATAACATTGACGGACATGGCTGATTGTCTCTTACCGTAGCATAGAAGATCCCTGTGCAGTTCGACCCTCGACAAGTTTGCGCAAACTTTTTCAGGTTTTTAAAACCTGGGACAATGTAAAGCAAGCTTTGCTATGAAGCTGTTGCTGAAAAGAGGTGCATTCCGACCTTACGTTCATCAAAACCGCAAGCTGTAGTATGATTTTGTCGGTAACAGTTGTTAGCAATGCTAACGTATCCTGTATCTAGCACCTGCCTTTCTCCAGTTATTTCAAATAGATCATCTAGACAGGCATTAGCAATAGGCCAGACTACTATTCGTTTTCTGGATATTTTTGGGGGAAGATTCCCTTCTAATGCCGACCACAGCTAGTCTAGCTAGAGTCATTTGCTAAGTAAAGTATGCTGATGTGTTTAGCATTGTACCTATGGTAGATACAGGAGACGTTAGCATTACTAATAACTGTTAGCGACAAAGTCATACTATAGCCTACTTACAGCTTGCAGTTGCGATGAGCGTACG
The DNA here is from genome assembly GCF_021917145.1 of Hypomesus transpacificus. NCBI lineage: Eukaryota > Metazoa > Chordata > Actinopteri > Osmeriformes > Osmeridae > Hypomesus > Hypomesus transpacificus. Next base: position 6,230,173 of record NC_061066.1, read on the forward strand.
GTCGGAACACTACATCTTTTCAGGTTCAGCTTCTTAGCAAATCCTGCTTGAAATTGTCCAAGGTTGACAAAACTGTCTTGGGTGACATGTTCAGAGCAAATGTATAATTGCATGTCAAACTTTGCGGGGATCTTCTCATAGACAAACAGCAGCCATGCCTGTCGAATGTTTGGGTCCTTGGGAAGACTAGCCTTCCCTGTACAGCCTGGAACACAGCATTTACGACCGTAGTCCATTTTCAATATCCTTGTTATTGCTTAGAAGTAGCCTACAGAGCAGCGCGCAGCTAAACTAGCATCGGAGATCTACGCTACCTTGGACTGGGCGGGAACACTAGTGGGTTGGCTGGTCTAGATGTAAATTCTGGGGCGTGACAAAGATACAGACCAGAGCCTAAAAGGGCGGTCCCCCGTCCACTCCGGTGGCTTTGTTGAAAAGCTAGCGTTTTACAGCCAAATGTTTTCATTTTGAGATTTGCACAGGAAAGAGGTGTCAATGGACTTTGATATTCACTATGTTCATTTTACCCACCGAACTGTTGTTATTCAACTATGACAAGGTAATATCGGTTTTGCAATCAATCGCCCCTTAAATGGCTCTTTTGCTGGTGTCTTCGGAGCATGTGTTATTTCTGTCATGGAATCGTTGGTTTCTTTGTATCCATCCTTTAAACTACATTCAGCTGGCATAGTGAACTCTGGTGTTGCTTCCTCCCTGGCTGCTCTCCTCTGTAAACCCTCAAACTCTTCACTTGAATGAAAAAGGTGGTCGATGTGCACACAACGTTCCCGTTCTCCATCAAATATCAGGTAAGTAACTGGCCCCTAATCGCTTAACGACATTTGCCTTTTTCCACTTTTCCTTCCCCTCACGGAAATTGCGGACACGGACTGTCCCCCCCACCGCCAGACGTCGGACCTTGGTAAAAAACCTTTTGGTCATGGTTTTGTTTCTGTTTTTTCTGTTTGTCTTCAACCAATCCAGCAAGGTTAGGCTTCAGCATGCTGAGGCCACGTTTACACATAGCCGGGTATTTACAGAAACAAATATTTCTGCCCCTCCGTTTTCTAAAATAACGTCGTACACACAAGTACGTTTTCAAAAATGTTTCTGTTTACATGAACCCGCATATACGCCGCCGAGCGCCATCATAACTATGCCAAACCTGTAGGCGGCAGTGTAATGTGAAGGATAAAGCCATGCAAACCAATCACAATTTTCTAAATCAACAACTACGAATAACACGACCGACTTCCTTTACCTTTCAGGCGCGAGGTTCATTTGTTTGAATGATTCACAAATGCGATGCACAAATGTATTTCGTGATTCAGAAATGTAACTCAATTCACAAATAAATGACCCCATTATGCTAGTTGTGTTCTACTTCATGCACCACCTGCGGTGCCGACAGCCGGCTGCGTTGAAGCTGAGAAAGCCATTGGCTGCTTTAAGTCAGCCGGGCTGCAGGCGACGCCGGCGCTGCATGAAGTCAAACGCACGTGTTACTATAAACAGGACGCTCTCATGACGTGATGCTTTTTTAGTCCCATACTGTGAGCTTTGAGAACCTAAAACTCAGTTTAAGCTAGTGCGTTTTTAGAAATGATCGTTTTCCGTAATAAAACCTCAGTTTTCGTGTAAATGAAAGGCCTAACCGCATGAAAATATATGCGTTTTTCTTCTGTGTAAACGGGGCCTCAATCTTGCTCCATTGGAAGCAGGGTGGTAAGCAAGGACTAATGTCTGCTTAATGCCATTACTACTCAGAAAACCTCTGTATTCTTGCGAGGTAAATTGCGGTCCATTGTCAGACAATTGCCTCTGGAAGACCTTGAGCAGCAAAGATGTTGCGCAACACCTCAATGGTTTTTGCCGAGGTGGTTGTGGACATTGGGATCACTTCCAACCATTTGGAATGTCAACTAGCACTAAAAAGTGCTGTTTGTCTTTTTCAGCTAAGTCGATGTGTATTCTCTGCCATACCCGTGCTGGCCATGGCCAACAATGCAACAGCGCCACCGTGGGTAGTTTTCTCACTGCCTGACACACACTACGGGTCTGAACTGTTTCCTTGATAGCCTTGTCCAGGTTTGTCCACCACACATAGCTCCGCGCTAATGACTTAATTGTGCATATACCTGGGTGCCCTTGGTGAAGATCGTTTAAGAGTCTTGCTCTGTAGTTAGGTGGAACGATCACCCTCATTCCCCACAACCCTGTTCCACTGACAACTCCGTTCTGCGGATAAAGTAAGGCCTCAGGGCTTCACTTTGCAGATAGTTTGGCCAACCAGTGAGAGTGTAGTCCCGCACCTGGCTAAGAATTGGATCTGTGCGAGTGCTCACTGTAATGTCTGTTGCATGTATGGGTAATTCCTCCACAACCGAGAAAAAAAAATGCAGCTTTCTTCCGCTGTATTGTCTTTTCCTGGTCTTGGGAATCTTGAAAGTGCATCCGCATTGGCATGGTCTTCTGTACTCAATGTCATAAATAAATGCCATCAAGATCAGTGCCCATCATTGCATTCTCAAAGCAGCCAGTGTGGGGATTGCAGATTTCGGCCCTTAAAGTTGCCAGAAGTGGTTTCTGATCCGTAGTGAGGATGAATCTCTGACCATGAAGATATTTATGGAATTTCTTTACTCCAAAGATAATGGCCTCCTTTTCATTTTGAGCATACTTAGGCCGAATCCGAATACTCCCCCTTACCCCTACCCCTTGCCCTTAGCTTACCCCTTGCCCTTGGCCCTCGAAACTAAGGGGTAAGGGCTACATAGCCCTAAGAAATGAGACGACACTTGGTTACGGTCACAACATCTAGCACGTATCGATATCTCCAAAGCAGGTAAGTAGCTAGCTAGGTGCCCCATTATCATCCACCGTCCTAGACCTAGCTGCTCGTTACAAATTTAACGAAAATGTTGATATAATACAAATTAAAAACGTTATGTCACAACATTATACTTTAATATATAGATACACATTGCTAAGTGTAAGTAATGGGTTATTTGTGTCTCATTCTACCACTGCAGGTAAGAAAAGTGATAATCCATTGAGCCCCGATTAAGTGCCAAGTCTGTTTGCCTACTTGTCACCTGAGCAGCGCCAAAGAAAAATAAATAGCTTCAAGAAAATGTTAGCAAACACAAGCTGTAAAGGGGAAAATATCTAATACCCATGATGTTGCCAGTGATAACAGTACTGACAAAGACAATGACTACAGTGACAGTCTTCCAGAGAACGGGCAGAATGGGGAACACAGCTACTGTAAAGACCCCATCCATACTGAGAGCAGTGTAGCATGCTCCAATGAAGCCTGCTAAGCAATTATCAAGAAACTGACAGAAGTGTACCAAATTGAAATCAGAGGTCTCAAAGCTTCGGGACAGAAAAAGCAAGTTATCTTTACAGCAGGCGGTCTTCAAGGATAATGATGACATGGTGCAAGACTTAATTGGAATTCCATCCTATGCCAAAATGATGGCCGAGGAGGAGAATGTCACTCTTGCCTGTCTTCAAAACTTGAGCGCCCTGTCAATTTGCTAAATGAAACGCAACTCCCCGAACGGAGCACAAAAGCTAAAGACAAAAGAGGAGAGTAAACAAGTAGTTGCCAAACTGAAACTACAGAAGGAAACGTCATTTTCTCTCCACTGGTATGATGCGGCGGCTGGCACAAGTGCTGCTCAGTGAAGTTTGGCAAGCAACAGTAGCTAGGCTAGCTTGCTCGTAGCACAATTTTCCAGGGTCACAGCTTCTCCACGCAGGGCTCTAGACTGAGACCAAATTTGGCAAAGTTAATGATCGCTTCCAACAAACTTTTTTTGAATTTTCCCCTAAATAAATGTCAAACTTATCTACGTTTTTGCGGGCATATTTTCAGTTAGCAGATGGTAGCCTACTGTTTGAATTGCGATTCCATCTGAAATACTGCAGGTGATCAATGTTACAATAGCTTGTTTCAAAGGGGGTTCTTAATGAATTACAGTAATGCAATATGAGTAGGCTAAATACTTGAAAATATCACTAAAAGGGAAAAACTTGAAGTGACAGTCATAGAGGTTAGGACCGTTTTACACCGGATTGCGGGGGGTATGGGGGGGGTAGACCTGACCTGCCCCCACTGCTAAAAAAAATCCTAGGGGAAACACTTAAGGATATTTATAAAAAGGATAAAAGATAAAGGAAAGTTGGTCTTAGCAAACAGAAAGATGAATGTGCAACTTAAAAAATATATATTTGGTCAAGAATCTTCAGTTAAGTCAGTTCATGTCATTCTTTTTTACCAAGGCAAGTTATGGTGAAACTGCTTATTCTCTCTCACTTTATCCATTTCTATGTATCTCATGACTGTTGCCATCTCTCTCTCTCCCGCCCTCCCTACAGCATATTGCGTTCGACTATGACATAAACGACACTGGTTCTGGCAACTTGGGGCTGACCCTGGAGGATCAATGTGACCCCGATCCAGTGATAACCCCTGACCTCTAGCGAGTGTTCCTCCCTGTGGTCTATGGCTTCATTTTTGTCCTGGGCATCACTGGGAACGGCCTGGTGGTGATGGTGCTTGGCTGCCAGCACAGGTGAGCATAAAGATGGACGATGAAGACAATGACAAAGATGTTATAGTAGTTTAGTTCATTAGTAAGTTTAGTGAGTTACTTTGTACATTTTAATCTTTTGAAAAAGAAAGAACGAATGATCCGTATACATTCGTTTATTATATGCACCTTCCTGTTACAGTCAATTCCTTGTTTGTGTGAACACATTACACAACATGGTGGATAAAACACATTCTGATGTAGAAGATGACACACACACACACACAGAGGGGTTTTTCTCTGATTGTACCCAGGTCAAAATGGAGTCTTGACAGACCGCTACCAGCTGCACCTCTCTGCTGCCAATCTTCTCTTTGTGCTGACGCTCCCGTTCTGGGCAGCGGATGCCGCACTGACGGACTGGCGTTTCGGATTAGGCACTTGTGTGGCCGTACACGTCATCTACACGGTGAACCTGTATGGGAGTGTGCTCTGCTCATCCTGGCCTTCATCAGCCTGGACCGCTACCTAGCCGTGGTCAAAGCAACAGAAGCGCACACATCACGCACGAGACAGTTACTGGCACGGAGACTGGTGTTTGTAGGTGAGCTACGTCTCTAGCCTCATGCCTTATCCCTCTCTCACGACGTGCCCATGCCTCAGATGCACAGAGGTACATCTTTGCTTGTATTCTCCATCTCCTGATTTGACCACCAAATCTCCTCTGTCTCCCTTAACCCCCCTTCTCCTTTTCCATGAGCCTGGTTGCCGGCGGCTCTCTTGGCCGTGTCAGTGTTTGCCAGGACTTGGGAAGCAGGAGATGGGACGATTGTGTGCCAGCGCTATACCCAGCTGACAACGCTCCTCTCTGGGTGTCAGTATTCCACCTGCAGCTGGTGTTTGTGGGCTTGGTGGTACCGGGCCTAGTTTTACTTGTGTGTTACAGTGTCATCGTGTCCAGGCTGACCTGCAGCGGCCCTCTGCAGAGGCAGAGACAGAAGCGCAGAGCTGTCAGGACCACTGTGACGTTGGTCATCTGCTTCTTCCTGTGTTGGGTCCCCTATGGTGCTGGCATCACAGTGGATGCCCTCATGCGCCTAGAGGTCCTTCCCAGGAGCTGCAGTCTGGAGGTGGTGCTGGATGTGTGGCTGGCGGTGGCTGAACCAATGGCATTTGCCCACTGCTGTCTAAACCCGCTGCTGTATGCCTTCCTGGGGGCGGACTTCAAGAAATCCGCCAGACGGGAGGACTCAACACTCGGTCGCCTCGTCTCCTGTCTGAAGATTCCCCCTCCAAGATGCCCAGGAACCTCTACTACCACAGAGTCCGAGTCATTTAGTCTACACTCCAGCTAACAAAATATGTGGATGTAGGTGTGGGTTGGTTGGATGAGGGTATAAATGCTTTGTCCTATATATGAGAAGAGGGTAGTCTGCTGATTCATGACTTTGTCCCTTGTCTGAAAGAAACTTTTCTGTAAATAGGGTTTGTGGGTCACCACTGATGTTGTTGTTGTTTTTAAGTTTTTTATATACAATAAAATGGCGAAATGAAATGTTCTCACTCTTCCTGTCTCTCAGTTGTCAGTGTGTGTGTGTGTGTGTGTGTGTTTCAATTATTTTGGAGGTGTTCACCCCTCCCTCCCAGTTAGTGCTGGTAGTCTGGGGATGTGCCTATATCACTGTCATCATCATCATCACATACCAACTATGACTCAACTTTGACTTATGATGGTTTCAAAAGCACTGAAACATTATATTAGGTGCGTTCGACATGACCCGACTTTATGCGGCACCGCAGCCAGCTGCAGGCGGCTGACTTGAAAAAGTGCATTCTGGTTAGACTTTTTGTCCGACTTGAGACGGCGCCGAGGACACGTCACTGTGACGTCGCCATCAAAGCCCCGTGAGATCGATTCGAGAACTGCCGGCTGTGTAGCCGAGCGCATTTTCTCAAGAGCAACTGCACGGGTTCAAGTGACGACACAGCTATTTCATGATTGGCCAGACTCACACACGACAACTTTGACACGTGTTTTGTAATATTCGGACACCTTCATTTTTGCCAACGCTCAAAAAAGTTTAATTGAATAAAAAATGGTTTGAAGAAAGGGTTTTAGTCAGCCTCTTCACTACCGGAAAGACTAAGTTAAATTATAAATAAAGTAAAGTATCAAACAGCGCTTGATCGGCCATGACTGACATCAACGCAGCAAACCACGAGAAGCTGGAATGTCCAACTTCACAGAGACGTTTTCAACTCCTCCCCGACTGCAAGCGGCTACTCTCGCCGGTCGTTTCATGCAGCCGCAGTCCATGTCGAACGCACCTAGTGAGAATGAAACTAGGTTTCAGACTAGTGGCTTGGACCAGGGGCCTGTACTACGAATCAAGATTTGGCGTTAGCGAGGTAACTTCAGGTTTAACCCAGGGTTTTCTGTACTACGACGGTGGATCACTTGTTACTGGGGTAGATCGCCATGGTAACACATGCTGAACGGCTAACCTGGTCGGGAGCAGGATAAGTTTGAGATCAGAGATCAACCGGTATAAAAACCCCGCCCACTAACTCATTCTTGAGAGGATAATGGCGTCACCGTTCGTAGAAGACCCCGTGGAGCTTGGTGTGCGGATAGTGAGAGGTGCTCTCAGAAGAGCCAGAACTTTTAGAGACCAGCAGAACCCGTTGGCATTCCACAATGACCATTTTTATGAAAGATATAGATTTTCAGCTGAGGGAATGACCTATCTGTGCCAGCTTCTTGAGCCGTATGTTGCAAATGCGACACATCGAAGCCGTGCGCTCACAGTCCCACAGACTGTATGCGTAGCGTTGCGGTATTTCGCAACAGGTACTTTCATGTACAGTGTGGGTGATGCGGAGAACATAAGCAAGAACACGGTCTGCCGCGCTATTCGCAAGGTGGTGCTTGCTTTAACGGCACACGTGGACACATTTGTTGTGTTCCCAGGGCACCTGCCCACGCAGACAATAAAAGAGGGCTTTTATGAAATAGCAGGTAAATATTCACTTAAATTTAAACGTCACCTATAAATAATATTGCATATGAAATATATATATAAAAATATTGCATATGAAATTCATCATACTCTTTAGGCTTCCCAAGGGTGATTGGGGCAATCGATTGCTGCATCGCTGGGGGAGAATGAAGGCGACTTTATAAATCGCAGGTCATTCCACAGCATCAACGTTCAGGTTAAGCATAAAGGACAGGCTACACATGTTTGGTCATACTGATAAAGGAGGAGTCCTTCTAATTCATATTGATGTATCCTTCACGTTAATGCTGTTATGTGGGTGGATTTTAACACAAGATTATTTTGCAGATGACTTGTGACCACCAGTGCTTGGTGACCAGAATTGAGGCAAAGTGGCCTGGGTCAGTCCATGACTCCCGGATCTTTAGGGAGTCTGCACTGTGCCACAGACTAGAGCAAGGTATGGCAATTGTAAGTAACATTTTGTTATACCGATTATGCTAATATTAATTTTTTCTTCAGGGCTCTTCAGTGGATTGCTGGTAGGGGACCGAGGGTACGCCTGCCAGCCCTTTTTGATGACCCCCTATCCTGACCCCAACACACGGCCACAGACTGCTTTCAATGTGGCCCTTAGCAGGACAAGGGTCAAGATTGAGATGACCTTTGGCATCCTCAAAGCACGCTTTAATTGCCTGCGTGGCCTTTGAGTTGCCCCAGACCGGGCTTGTCAAGTGGTGACAGCCTGTGCCGTGCTCCACAATGTGGCCTCTATAAGAAGGGAGAGAGCCCCACCTGTCAGCCAGCAACCCCCAGATGTGGTAGACCCCATCACCCTCGACTACCCTACTGGCAGGGCCTGGAGAGACGCTATAACGCGGCAGTTTTTTGTTTAAGGGGAGACAGGCTAAGCCATTTTTCTTTACATTTAGTCATGTAGCGGCATTCTTTACCTTTTACTTTTCAGTTGGGCTATTTTGGTTCCATAGCATTTGAGCTATGTAGATTTTATTTGTGTCCTTGGACAAGGCACTTCACCCTACTTGCCCTGGGGGAATGTCCCTGTACTTACTGTAAGTTGCTCTGGATAAGAGCGTCTGCTAAATGACTAAACATAAATGTATTTAATGTTGCCACCATATTCGGATTATGGCGTGATGAAAGATATCAGAATCAGAAAGGGATTTATTCGCCATGAAAGTTTGCACTGACAAGGAATTTGCTTTGGCAGGAAGGTGCATACAATAAACATATAGGAATCTTAAATTTTAATATTATCCAGAGTGCCCTCTGTAGAAACTTTGGACTCTTAATTATGGTGACAAAATGAAACAAGGATTTGCATTCTGTCTTCATCCAATGTTCTGATTTCCGTGCTGGAAATGTATACAAATTACATCATATTTTACAACTTAATGCATCATTTGCTCATTGAAACATACATTTACAGGAAGCTAGTATTGAAAACAATATTTGACCCAATTATCAACTGGGGAGGTTTCATGTTATGTTATTCCTATTCACTGTGCTGTCTCCCCTTGACCCCTTTGTCCTTGGGTTGCTTTGACCCATTTTCTAATAATTTCCATATCAGAAATTGGGGTTTCTTTCAACCAAAACATTTCAAACCAAAAAGAACAATGTGTATGGTACTTTGCAATGCTCTTCACAAGTTAAATAAATATAGTGTTTCCCACACATAGACTTATTTGTGGCGGTGCGCCACAGAATCAACACCGGCCGCCACACATTTCGTTTCGTAATTTTTTTTTTTTATCGCTATTTAGGTTAAAACACGCAGCGTATTCGTTCAACTGCATTTCCTTTCCCCTGCTCTCCTTCCGTCTCTCTGTCACTCATGCGTCTTTCTCACATATGCACGCAGTCACAACGTCAGCACACGTTAGCAACAATGCATACATATGCCGTTCTAGTAAGACCGACAGCTATATCAGCGAGCCTTCAGCATTAGTGCCGTAGCTAAAAGTCGAGGAAAGTTGAGGCTACTTTTCGCTAGGTAGCTTACTCACATTTACATTTAGTCATTTAGCAGACGCTCTTATCCAGAGCGACTTACAGTACTCGAAGTTTCCCCTTTGTTCTTTTGGTGAGAAGTCTCAAGAGCTAGCTACGTACTCGGCGTCATGGAGCCGACCAGTTAAATAGTTGTTTAGCACTAGCGTTGCTACATGCATAATGCAGAAATTTTATGTTAGTTGTTGTTAATTTTGTGAAGGTGTGAATCATTTTGGATTAATATTTAATGTAACAAATTACTAACAAATTAACTGTAACGAATTATTAACGAAGGAATTATTACGACCCCCCCCCGTCTGACAACCCCCACCCCTCCCCGCCACAATTAGATTTCTAATCTGTGGGAAACACTGTAAATAATTTCACTACTTTCATTGAATTTTGATGTTTTTTTACATTTATTTCAATTTTCACAAACAATAAATAGAACGTTGAAAGAAAGAAATGTTGAAAACCCCCTCAAAGGACTAAGGCACAAAATAAATCTTTGAGACAAGCCACAAAAAAGGTATAAAAACTCCAAAACATAGAAAACAAAAGACATCCTCCTCATGCATTCTCTCTTTCCTAGGAACACAGAAAAAGAATGTCAGTATAACTGTAAGTTGATTGTAAGTCATTCATACATTCAGTCATGTACTACCTTCTTTTCATATTGCAGTTTACCTATCTCCAGCCTTGTTTTCTTAATTATTAGCCTCTTGTACTCGATATCGAGCTCCAGGGTCCTTTTGTAGAGGGCCCTCACATTGTCTGTTCCAACCTGAAACAAATAAAGAGCATTGTCTCTTTGCAAGGCACACTTGGAGAAAGTTGAAGGTGTCTATTTGACTACTGTGTTTCAAGGTTCATTGCTTACCCCATGTCTTTGGCTTGACCTTGAGGTGGAGGCCCTAGGCTCAGGGGGAGGAAGTAGTTCCTCTTCCTGCTGAGTTTAACACCAAAGCAATGTAATCAATTGAGCCATATTTGAAATGAGCAATTTAAGGAGATGTTCTGACCACCACCATTAGCAAGTCATTACAGACACTTCAATCACAGGCACACGTTCACACACTCTCAGCATTTTTGTTGGAAGTGGTAAAAAACTGAAAAGCGTACCCCCAAAGCGTTCTCTGAGCAGGCTGACAGAGTTTCCTCATCTAGGGCCTCCACCTGAGAAAGTGAATGGCATATTTGATCAATATTCAGCAACCACATATGGCATACATACTGGCTTATGACTATTAGTTTCACTGTTACCTCTGTATGGCACAGTGGGACGACAGTGGGTGGTGGCAGCAACACCACTGTATTTCCTGTCACTCCTGTCACACTCCTACAATTTTCACAAATAATTGTTGAATGGACATGGTCACATAGATGACTTGAAACATACCCTGTACATATGCCTGGGAGTCGGATCTGCTGCCACCAGGGTCCGAGCGATGCCCCCCTCCACTCCTTCCATCATTGGGCGACCCTCATTGCTGGAGAGGGCCAGCTCCTCGGGAGGAGTGAAGTCCTGTGGAGGAGGGCCACCTCCAGTTTTCTTCGCGTAATTTTTCTTCCTGTTGGCTGCAAGCGATTTCATTGTACTATAGGCCCTAATACCAATATCCTACAAAAGGGACAACTCAGCCTTGTACTTGTTGGCCTTAAAATATGTGCAAATCTTGCCTACTGCTACTTACCGGTTTGAATTATGTTTTTATATTTGTTTTTTATTTGCTCCCAGCACCGTTTGGCACTGGCAGGGTTGCAACTAAAATATTACAGCAACATAAGTTTAACGTTATGAAACGCACAAGTGTAATTAATTCAGATCTTGTGCCTGGGCCAGTGATATCAATAAGTCATGTAACATACGTATTAACAGCATCGGCAATTTTCTGCCAGCTTTCTTTTCTTGACTTGGCAGCAGCGACGGTGTTACTCTTTGCCAGAATAATATGTTTATAGGTTTGATAAGTTTCCATGATTATCGTTTGCTCCTCCTGAGTAAAATATGCGGCTCTTGTTCTGTCCATGTTTGCGATTGGACATACGGTGCAAACACCGCCCTTTTATGTGAACGTGCACGTCTCTAGATTGGAAAGATCTGGGTTGAGTTAGAGAGATGATAACCGCCGTCGTGATACCACTTATCGTGATTGCGATTGTTAGGCTTCGCGTAGCCGGGTAACTGAAAGTAATCCAGAGCATGTTGATCTTGATTCGTAGTACAGTCCCCAGGTGTATGCTGGTCCTCCTGCTCCCCCTCCTCCTCCTTATTTTAGAATAAACAAGGAGCAAAACACATTATTACAATGCCACATTAGTGGCGGTGTTGTAATACACAACGCAGACACGGCAGGGGGGTCACATGGACCAGGAGACAGCGCGAGGGTCATGTAATAGACAACGACGCAGACAACATAGCTATGGGTCATAACGAACCTGAGACAGCGCGAAGGATAAAGAAAATGTTTCACCTAGTTTTTATATCATGAAAAGTTTTCACAACAAAGCTATGGGTCAAAACGACCCCGATACCGCGCAAAGGATAAAGAAAATGTTTCACTTTATGTTTTTATCATGAAAAGTTGTCACGACATAGCTGCGGGTCAAAACAACCCTAAGGTAGCACATGGGTTAACAGAGTTGCTCCCCGCAGAGGTCAGACATGTATGTAACAGGACTGTATGTCTTGTTTCGTAAGGGATATTTAAACACTACCCTGGAAGCCTTAAAGAGCGAAAGGATCTTAGTCCCCACTCTAGTGCTTTGAGTCTCAATATGCACACTGTGCATATGTTTTACCTGACACTATTTTACTATATACTACAGGAATAAGTAGCGTAGGCTTCAGATGAGTAAATTGATACGGTGGCCCCCTGAAGTGCATGTGGTGGAAACAAGCCCACATCCCCACCTAATCCTAATAGTGCCAGTGAGACGCCCCTACCCCAAGGTAACTTCAAAGATACTGTCAGATGTCTTAATTTTAACAACAGGTCATTTATTTAGCCTCCCTTATGTTACTCTATTTCCTTTAATAGGATAAAATAACAAAAAGTTACAAATATATAATAAACTGTTATTCTGGATCTCTTAGAAAACCGTAACACTTAAAAGAAAACCTCTTAACACCTCAGAAATGTTTCTTTGGAACCTTGAATTCCCTTATATGATTCTTATAAATCCATATACGATTCGGTTTCCATTTTCTACTCAGTTATCACAAACACAGTTCAAATTGACAGTTCAAATTGACAGTTGAAACCCTAAGTACATTCAAACACTCAGTCCGTATCAGGGAAATGTGTGTGTGTGTTGAACTAGTCTTCTTTCTGATCACTGTGATGCGTTAACTTGAGATGCTTTCTGATGACAGGATAAACAGCTGAGGCAGATGTCGTAAGGATGGCAGGGTAAACAAAAGAACAAGTTTCCGCGCAGCCCTGGAAAACTTCCTGACACAAAATGGCGCAGCACAGCTCAGCTCGCTCACTGCCGTGTGCTATCAATTTGTTTGTAGAAATCAACGTATCTCGCTCCAACACAGTTCATGTATGACTCTCTTTATGAACAAAAGCTCAAACAGGTCAGACCGGTTGAGAGGTCAGTTCACCTATGGAGTGACGAGTGTGTGGCGACCCTCCAGGACTGCTTTGACACCACTGACTGGCTGATGTTCAAGGAGGCAGCAAATGGGGACATTAATGAATACTCAGACACTGTTTCCAGCTACATCCAGCACTGGATTGATGATGTTGTCCCCAACAAGGTTGTCCGGTCTTTCCCAAATCAGAAGCCCTGGGTTGATCCCGCGGTCCGGGCCAAGATGAGAGCCCGTACTGTCGCCTTTAATTCTGGGGACCCTGATGAGTACAGGAAGGCCAGATACGACCTTCTGAAGGCCATCAAAGCAGCGAAAAGGCTTACAGGACCAAGGTGGAGTCCAGCTACCATGGCTCTGACCCCAGGCGCATGTGGAGTGGACTTAAAGCCATTACAGACTACAAAGGGAGAGGCTACAATGAGACCCAGTCCTCTGTCCTACTGCCAGACGAGCTGAACTCGCTTTGAAAGGGATAGTGACCCCCCTGCAGCGGAGCTACCAGAAGGCCAAGCCAGTGGTGTGCCTACACTAACTGTAGCCGAGGTGAGGCTATGCTTTAAGAAGATCAACCCTCGCAAGGCACCTGGCCCAGACGGCATATCAGGTAGGGCCCTTAGGGGCTGCGCTGACCAGCTGGCAGGGGTCTTCAGTGACATCTTCAACCTCTCCCTTAACCTGTCTGTACTCCCCACCTGCTTCAAGAGGACCACCATCATCCCTGTGCCCAAAAACACCAAGGTCACATGTCTGAACGACTATCTCCCAATAGCACTGACCTCTGTCATCATGAAGTGCTTCGAGCGGCTAGTCAAATCATTCATCTGCTCCTCGCTGCCCCCCACACTGGACCCTATGCAGTTTGCATACCGGTCCAACAGGTCTACAGACGATGCCATCGCTCTGACTATGCACACCGCTCTCTCCCACCTGGACAAGGGGAATACATATGTGAGGATGCTGTTCATTGACTACAACTCTGCATTCAACACCATCATCCCCTCCAGACTGGTCTCCAAGCTTGTGGACCTGGGACTAAGCACCTCCCTCTGCAAGTGGATCTTCCACTTCCTGACGGGGAGGCCACAGGTGGTGAGAATCGGTGACCGCACCTCATCTGTACTGATCACCAACACAGGCACCCCCCAGGGCTGTGTGCTCAGCCCTCTCCTGTTCTCCTTGTTTACCCACGACTGTGCGGCAACGCACAGCTCCAAACTCCTCGTTAAGTTTGCTGACGACACAACCATCGTGGGCTTCATCTCTGACAGTGACGAGTCAGCCTACAGAGAGGAGGTTGACACCCTGACATCATGGTGTCAGGACAATAACCTCTCTCTTAACATCAGCAAGACCAAGGATATGATTGTGGACTATAGGAGGCGGCAGGAGGAGGAGCATGCACCCCTATTCATCAATGGATCGGAAGTGGAGAAGGTCAGCTGCTTCAAGTTCCTCGGGGTGAACATCAGCAATGACCTCACCTGGTCTGTTCACACGGACAAGGTGGTCAAAGCGGCCCGTAAGCGCTTCTTCTTCCTGAGGAGACTGAAGAAGTTTGGTATGGACTCAGTCATCCTCACTAACTTTTACAGATGCACTAGAGAGAGCATTCTGACTGCTTGTATCACAGTGTGGTATGGGAGCTGCACAGACCGGGACCGCAAGGCCCTACGAAGTGTGGTCCGTTCTGCTGAGTTCATCATCAGCAGGAAGCTCCCAGCCCTACAGGAAACCTTCCACACACGTTGCCTAAGGAAAGCCAGCAGGATTCTAAGAGACTGTTCCCACCCATCTTCAGTCTCTTTACCCCGTTGCCTTCTGGCAGGCGTTACCGCAGCATCCGGTCGCGCACACGCAGACTGGCCATCAGGCTTCTCAATGGACACTGATATGGACATTTTTACTGCACACTAGTCACTTATACACTGTCACTTTCAGCTACTGGTTGCTCTTTCAGTAACATTGCACTACTGTACCTCACTGTACCTCGCCACCAGGCTCCTGTTTGGTCATTGACATAGTCACTGATCTGCAAATTTGCACTATTGCACTGTACTCCACTTAGGTTAGAATAGGTTATAGGGTTGAAACAGTTTTTTTTGTGCATTAGGGTTAGTATAGCGTACTATTTATTGTTATCTGTAATTTAGGAAGTTTTAGTGTTAGGGTTAGTATAGTCGTCTATTTATTGCTATCTGTATATTTAGGAAGTTCACTTATCTAAGCTCAGCATAGATGTAAATTTGTTCCATGTACTTACAGTGCCCTCCAAAAGTATTGGAACAGTGAGGCCAATTCCTTTATTTTTGCTGTAGACTGAAAACATTTGGGCTTGACATCAAACGATGAATGTGAAACCAGAGATCAACGTTTCAGCTTTTATTTCCAGGTATTTACATCAGGATCTGATGCACAAATTAGAAAATATCACCTTTTTGTTCGAACCCACCCATTTGTCACGTGAGCAAAAGTATTGGAACATGTGACTGACAGGTGTGTTTTGTTGCCCAGGTGTGTCCTATTACATACATTATTCAATCAATAAATACCACTGAATGTCTACACTCAGGTTCAGATTGGGTAAGATAGGTTTTGTCTATGCAGACTGTATTCAGAGGTGAAAACAACATGAAAACCAGAGCGCTGTCTTTGGGTGAAAAACAAGCAATTGTGAGTCTTAGAGAAGATGGAAAATCAATCAGAGCCATTGCAGAAACATTGGCCATAGCCAGTACAACCATTTGGAATGTCCTGAAGAAGAAGAAAACTACTGGTGTACTAAGTAACAGACGTCGAACAGGTAGACCAAGGAAAACATCAGCAGTTGATGACAGAAACATTGTGAGAGCTGTAAAGAAAGACCCTAAAACAACTGTTAGTGAGATCAGCAACAACCTCCAGATGGCAGGAGTGAAGGTATCACTATCTACTGTTCGCAGAAGACTTCATGAACAAAAGTACAAGGGCTACACCAGAAGATGCAAACCACTCATTAGCAAGAAGAATAGGAAGGCCAGGCTGGAATTTGCCAAAAAGTACAGAGATGAACCTCAAAAATTCTGGGACAAAGTTTTATGGACTGATGAGACAAAGATTAACTTTTACCAAAGTGATGGAAAGGCTAAAGTTTGGAGAAAGAAAGGAACTGCTCATGATCCCAAACACACAAGCTCATCTGTGAAACACGGTGGAGGTAATGTCATGGCTTGGGCTTGCATGGCTTCTTCTAGGACGGGCTCATTAATCTTCATTGAGGATGTAACACATGATGGCAGCAGCAAAATGAACTCGGAAGTCTACAGAAACATTTTGTCTGCCAATTTAAGGAAAGATGCAACCAAACTGATTGGCAGAGCCTTCATCATGCAGCAGCATAACGACCCAAAACACACTGCCAAAACAACAAAGGAGTTCATCAGGGGCAAGAAATGGAAGGTATTAGACTGGCCAAGTCAATCTCCAGACTTAAACCCTATAGAGCATGCATTTTACCTGCTTAAGAGGAGACTGAAGGGAGGAACCCCACAAAACAAACAACAACTGAAAGAGGCTACAGTGAAAGCCTGGGAAAGCATCAAAAAGGAAGAATGCAAAAGTTTGGTGACGTCAATGGGTCACAGACTTGCTGCAGTTATTGAAAGCAAAGGATTTGCAACTAAATATTAAGTCTTATTCACTTAAATATGTTTTAAGTATATCTGTTCCAATACTTTTGCTCACATGACAAATGGGTGGATTCAAACAAAATGTGATATTTTCTTAGTTGTGCATCAGATCCTGATGTAAATACCTGGAAATAAAAGCTGAAACGTTGATCTCTGGTCTCACGTTCATTTTTTGATGTCAAGCCCAAATGTTTTCAGTCTACAGCAAAAATAAAGGATTTCGCCTCACTGTTCCAATACTTTTGGAGGGCACTGTATATGTTATGTTATGCCAGGTGCTTGCGTTGTCTTGTCTTAAGAATTTCAGTGCCCAGTCTAACCTTGTGTTGTTCTGTGCATCTGACAAATAAAAAACTTGAACTTGAAAAATAGCATGACTCTCAAAAATGGCTCCAGTAAAAATAACGCAAAAAAACAGTGTTCTGAAAGAAACTCACGGCTCCAGCAACTCTCTCTCGTGCCCTCAGCCAGTCTCCAACACCGTTCTCCGTCCAATCACGCAATTAACCGACTTCGGCTGTACATAAGTCCTCAGTTTACACACGACAATGATAGCATACACTAATTTATACCAAACTTCACTGACCGTGCACCACTGTCTGATGTCACAGCTCCAACGTTACAAATGTCAACTTCTACAGCAATCATAGAGTGTCAGCTCTGTTTTTATGCTTGCTCTTCTTCTACCCAGGAGTCTTTTCATCTCCCGCTAGCGCACCGAAGAAAAGGAAGTCGTCAAAATAAAAGTCCGCATAGACAAAAGTACTTGTGTTACATGTAGTAAATTCCTCCCCTTGACCTGGAAAACAGTAGAAAATTCAAAAATCCTAAAAATGAAGTCAAATTGAAGCAAAGTACAATAGAATAGAACAGCACCTAAAAGCACAATAACACTCCTATTGCACTTATTAACTTATTCATCATCTCATGATCATCTGTCGTGAAAAGTTAATGCCATCAGATTTCTCTGGCCGCACAAATACATATTTGTCACCATTCTGGATGATACAATTGATTTGTATTGAGCCAACTTACAGCACTGATTTGAGATGACAGCTACTGAATGAATAAATGAAAGAATGAATGCATGCCTTTCATTGTCATTGCACATAACAATGAAATTCGTACAATATACATTGTACTGTTACGTTTTTGTCCTTTCGCGCAACTAATACAAAATAATATGCGTACCTCCATGTTTCAAAAGACGTCCTAAGCGGCTCTGCCACTCTTGTTTCGCCTCCTGAACTCTGGGGCGAAGTCAAGTAACGACTGTTACGCAAACATACGTAGGCCTACTGTAAAGGGAGTTGTTGTTTTTTCTCCTCCCGACATGGATATATATTTATATAAGTAACGCAAGACATTTTTGTATTAGTAACTGTTACAACCGTTACATTACTGCGTTACAGACAAATGTAATCTGATTACAGTAAAGCATTACTTTTTTAACACATTACCCCCAACACTGGTTATGGTTGTTTGAGTTAAACAACTTGCTAAATGAATTAAATGTCTGTTGAATGTCAAATCCAACTATAAATGTATAAAAGAAAGTTCCAATCAAATCTGCCTAAACTGACATGCACCAACTTAGAGAACTGAGTTTCAACATCCATTTACACATTTCATCTCTATTTTTTACTCTACTCTTAAGGCATGACTATGTTGAACTTAATGTCTGCACCTCTCTGTCACCAACTGTCTCTGGAGTGATGGGTGGGGGTTTCACAGGGTGTCTACAGGTATAAACAAGTTAATTGAAGACTTTTTAAGACCTTTTAATACCACTTCCAAATGAAACTAAAGAGGGTACAATTTCTGGGGAAATTGTAGGGTGTGCTTGCTTGCGTCGGTTGCAGGTGGGTCCGTTTTCCCTTCTAGTGATATTTTCAAGCATTTAGCCTACTCATATTGCATAATTCTTTAAAAACACCCTTTGAAACAAGGAACCCCCTTTGAAACAAGCTACTGTAACAACGTTGTCACTGGCAGTTTTTCAGATGGAATTGCGATTCAAATAGTATCGTCTGCTAACTGAAAATAAGTCCCCCAAAACGTAAATAAGTTCGATATTAATTTAGGTGGACATGGCTAATTCAAAAGCAGCTTGCTAGAGGCAAGCTAGCTTCCGTTGCTATCCACACTTCACTGATTGTTTGAAAGCGCAGGAATTGACAACGTTTCTTTTGTAAGGGATAATGTATAGAACGCCAGTCATTATCGGGAAATTAAGCCCCGACAGGGCGAACAGCACCCCGACGCGAAGCGGTTTTGTTTCGCCCTGAAGGGGCTTATTTTCCCAATAATGACCGGCGTTCTGTACATTATCCCGCTCATTACACGGCTACTTGCCAACAAAAATAACTTAACACAGTGTGTCTTTTTACAATGTATTTGTTACCATTCGTATTGTTGATCAGCAGAGAAATAGTTCGCCAAAGACGTTGAACTTCCTAGACTTTGAACATTCTTTAGGCTTCAAATCAACTGACGTCGCTAAGCAACAGAGTACGCTGGGGTTGAAAAGTTAGATTAGATGCAATTTCCCGCATTCTGGTGCATTTACCACAACTATTTACCATAGTTGTTATATATATACTGAGGGGCTGGACATTAAAATATTTTGAAAACTAAACTTCCCAATAAGCAATGGGACATCTTCAACTACCTGTCACCTTTCAGCACTCACCTCAGCCAAAGAGCTGTCTCCACTGCCCCTGCATGCTGCCCCTGCCTCTGACTCACTCTCTACCACCTATATCAGGAGACATGGAGATGCATTGAGCATTCTTTCATAATTGATAATAATAAGCTTAATGTAGATTTTTCATATGAAGACTTCTGAGATGTAAATCATGTTATCAGCATATGAAATTCACAATTGGTATAGGTTTAGTAGCCTAATAATTATGTAGGCTACATTAAAAAATAGCATTTCCCTAAAGCATGACTGGACAGTTCAGAAATGATCAAATTTGTGTTCAAACCTGTAGTCTTTTCCACAGACCACATCCTTAGGATGTAAGCTTTCAGAAAAAAACATAGCCTACTCCATTTACCAATACCGAATTTATTATGCATGGGCAGCATACTAATATGGAGAGATGGACGTGTCTCTTGTCTCGATAATGTCTAGATAACATCCTGAGGGTATAAGCTTTCAGAGGATACAGTGCCCTCCAAAAGTATTGGAACAGTGAGGCCAATTCCTTTATTTTTGCTGTAGACTGAAAACATTTGGGCTTGACATCAAACGATGAATGTGAAACCAGAGATCAACGTTTCAGCTTTTATTTCCAGGTATTTACATCAGGATCTGATGCACAAATTAGAAAATATCACCTTTTTGTTCGAACCCACCCATTTGTCACGTGAGCAAAAGTATTGGAACATGTGACTGACAGGTGTGTTTTGTTGCCCAGGTGTGTCCTATTACATACATTATTCAATCAATAAATACCACTGAATGTCTACACTCAGGTTCAGATTGGGTAAGATAGGTTTTGTCTATGCAGACTGTATTCAGAGGTGAAAACAACATGAAAACCAGAGCGCTGTCTTTGGGTGAAAAACAAGCAATTGTGAGTCTTAGAGAAGATGGAAAATCAATCAGAGCCATTGCAGAAACATTGGCCATAGCCAGTACAACCATTTGGAATGTCCTGAAGAAGAAGAAAACTACTGGTGTACTAAGTAACAGACGTCGAACAGGTAGACCAAGGAAAACATCAGCAGTTGATGACAGAAACATTGTGAAAGCTGTAAAGAAAGACCCTAAAACAACTGTTAGTGAGATCAGCAACAACCTCCAGATGGCAGGAGTGAAGGTATCACTATCTACTGTTCGCAGAAGACTTCATGAACATAAGTACAAGGGCTACACCAGAAGATGCAAACCACTCATTAGCAAGAAGAATAGGAAGGCCAGGCTGGAATTTGCCAAAAAGTACAGAGATGAACCTCAAAAATTCTGGGACAAAGTTTTATGGACTGATGAGACAAAGATTAACTTTTACCAAAGTGATGGAAAGGCTAAAGTTTGGAGAAAGAAAGGAACAGCTCATGATCCCAAACACACAAGCTCATCTGTGAAACACGGTGGAGGTAATGTCATGGCTTGGGCTTGCATGGCTTCTTCTGGGACGGGCTCATTAATCTTCATTGAGGATGTAACACATGATGGCAGCAGCAAAATGAACTCGGAAGTCTACAGAAACATTTTGTCTGCCAATTTAAGGAAAGATGCAACCAAACTGATTGGCAGAGCCTTCATCATGCAGCAAGATAACGACCCAAAACACACTGCCAAAACAACAAAGGAGTTCATCAGGGGCAAGAAATGGAAGGTATTAGACTGGCCAAGTCAATCTCCAGACTTAAACCCTATAGAGCAAGCATTTTACCTGCTTAAGAGGAGACTGAAGGGAGGAACCCCACAAAACAAACAACAACTGAAAGAGGCTGCAGTGAAAGCCTGGGAAAGCATCAAAAAGGAAGAATGCAAAAGTTTGGTGACGTCAATGGGTCACAGACTTGCTGCAGTTATTGAAAGCAAAGGATTTGCAACTAAATATTAAGTCTTATTCACTTAAATATGTTTTAAGTATATCTGTTCCAATACTTTTGATCACATGACAAATGGGTGGATTCAAACAAAATGTGATATTTTCTTAGTTGTGCATCAGATCCTGATGTAAATACCTGGAAATAAAAGCTGAAACGTTGATCTCTGGTCTCACGTTCATTATTTGATGTCAAGCCCAAATGTTTTCAGTCTACAGCAAAAATAAAGGAATTCGCCTCACTGTTCCAATACTTTTGGAGGGCACTGTATATGGTTTTAATGGTTGAATCAGTTTTGCCTTAATGTTACAGACTAACATGTAGCAATAAAATTCTGCGAATTGCCAAAATTACAAGCAACCTTATTTAATTTGGAAGACAATTCTGAAATAAAGTTTTTTTTCTTCTTTTTTTCAGTCGTTAGAAAACTAGCATGTTAGCTAAGGTTAACTCCAGATTAGCTCACGGTTGTTATGGCAATAAAAAAAAACACCAGCAATTTATTTTGTAGCTACTAAACATCTAGCCTGGCTGCCAGCCCAACTTCTCCCCGCCCCCAAAAAAATTTGGTCGGGAAGTTGGGTCTGGAGGGTCTCGTATTGGGGACCAACTACAGAAAACCAGAATCTGGGCGAACCAATGAAATTGCCAGGGCGGGCTTTATGCGATGATGGACAGATGATCAACAGTAGCGTAATCACCCACGTCACAAAAGAGCGCTTAAGTTGAATTCGTTTTGGACAAACATTGCTACCGCTGGAGATCTGGGATGTAATGATTCTGCCATCGAGTCTGTTTAAGAAGACATCGACAGCGCATTAATTTTGAAAGAGGAACAGAGAGACGCAATCAAGGCATTTGTGATGGAAAATATGTTTTTGCCGTCCTTCCTACGGGATTCGGTAAAAGTTTAATTTATCAGCTGGCCCCGATGGTCGGGAAGAAGATGGGACACAATGAAAACCCAGTGGCCATTGTGGTTTCTCCTTTTCTTTTGTGGAGTTGTAATCCTAAACGGAGAACTTGTTCGTATATGCATTGCCCTTTATTGTTTCGCTCAAAAAGGTTGACCGTGTGAACAAGTACTCCCCCTACCCTTAAATTAATTTTACAACACTGGCAAAAATCTTTGTATTCATTCTTCAAGCATACTTCAAGTCTGCTTGCAGTTTAGTCAGATAATGTATAATAAAGATCCTTAAACAGGCTCTGGTTTAGTTCTGTTGACAACAACTATGCGGCGCTTAACATACGTCACATACTCTGTTGCTCTGATTGGTTGTAGATCTATCCAATTGAGCGAAGAGGCATTTGTTTTCCAGGCTCGTTTGAAACACGCCCTGTAGTCAAAGCCCAACGGAGAGTTATCAGACTCATATTCTGACTAGAATTATGAGTATGACAACGTCAGGCTAAAATGTTGTAGCCTATGTAGGCAATTTACGTTGATTTTCTATCAATGTTGAACATATTGAACTGATGAGACTAAGAAAATGAGAATATACGTGGTAAAGCATCATCTTCCCGTTGGGTCAGTGTTACAGGAACGTCTGGTTAAGCACCAAGTCACGCTAAGCCTGACAGTTAGTCTGACCCTGACCAGACTAGTTTTGCAGCCTAAGTTGCCATAGTAACCGAGTTCGAACTACGTTGAGCTAGTTTTATGGAACCGAATGAACAAGAAATTAGTACGACTAACTGACATAAGTCTGGCTTATTCGGTAAACTCGCTTTATGGAACAGGCCTCCGAAGGCAAAGCACACCCAATGAAAGACCAAACTTACGATGGAAATACAAATCAAAAGTGGAAATATACTGTAATCTTCCCAAACACCAATGTCTGTTCAATATGGACAGTATGGTAAAATGACAACAATCGGCTGAGTTTAAAAACATTGACTATGTGTGTAATGCGAAAGGATAACACAAAAATGTAATTGCAGTCCAAAATTATTTTTTATTACACAATGGTGGAGCAGAAACTAGCAACTCAATGAATCCCATGGAAACAAAGGCAAATGTGTGAGATGAACTGAGGTGGAGAACAAATCATCCAAGAAGCAGCACTTTACTGCAAAAAATGAAAATCTCTTCTAGTTATATTGCCTTATATTCAGTATATTTACCTTGTCACACTCATTTTTGGGTTTCTTTACTCATTAAGGATGGAGATATTTGACGTGTTTCAAGAAAGATCATCTTGACTTACCTTACTTAGGTAATAAAACTAGTTTTAAGCAGATTTATCTTAAATTACCACAGAAAAATTCTGTAGCCATATCATCAGCTATACCTTAAGCACATTATAATTGTTTCTGGACTCACTAAAACTTGATTTAAGAATGGAGGCCAACTAACTAAGATAACATGTAAGAATTAAGGGCGAACAGAGAATGAGAGCCTTGCAAACTCTGTGGATTGCCTCTCTCCTGTGCACATAAACCTGCATCCTGATTGAACCTCTTCTCCATGACTAATCCTCCTGCTTGCACTTTGGGTACTCTCAATACCATCAAGCTAGCTAAGTCTCATATGGTCGATGCTTCAGCTAGGGTGGCTAATATGCGGCTGGCGTCAGTGAAATAGGAACATAGAGTATGTTGCCTCAGCTAAAGATTCGTAGCAAGTGCTGTTCAAATTATACATACAAATGTGTAGGTTTTTGCCAGCTCCAAATTTAGGATGAACTATTAGCTAACTGTGCTGTGGGTCAGCGCGAATGCTATTTTTATAGCTAAGTATTAACATTGGAGTGAACTAGTGTTGCACAGTAAACCCGTACTAAAAGAGACACTCTTACATAGCTTCAGTGTTCCTGTGCATACACAGGAGACAATCACTGCAAAAGAGCTGCAGTTCTGGTGCAGACAGGAGAACCTAGCAGAACGTCATCTCCGTAGCATTCCATCCAGTCCAGAACCCGGGGTCCTGAAATCTCGACTTTTACGATACTCAAACGATGCGATGTTAAAATACCTCTCTGATCTAACGAGTCTGGCTAACTGTCGTGACCTCTCAGGTGGGCCATGGCTGCGATGGAGAGCTGGAGAGATGGTTGTTCTGCTAGGTTCTCCTGTCTCTGCACAGAAAATGCAGACCTTTTGCAGTGATCGTTAATGAGTCTAATGACGAATCATGGTCAGAATTATGATGGCCCATGCTACGCCCCATCACCAGATATGCAGTACATAGATACATCTATATCAATATAGACAGTATTACATTGTTCAAAAATGTTGATCTTCCCATGGCACATTGTTAAGTCATGAATCACTGCAAAATTGCTATAGTTATAAGTATAAATTGCTATAGCTATAAGTCCTTGGAGACTTGCTTTCTCTTAACAAGTCTTCTAAGAATTATCTACTTATTATGAGATTCTCAATGTACTTAAAACAAGAATTGTCATCCTCTCTCGACTTATTTTGAGCAAATTTGCCTTAACCTGGTTTGTATCCAAGTTCTTATTTACAAAAAAAAATTCTCAAAACAAGTGGTCCAGGCCTATATTGAGATTTTGAGCGGTCTTATTTTCTGGATTTCTTTTTCTTGTTTCAAGAAATCTTTTTCTTGTTTCAAGAAATCTTAACAAGTGTGATTATCTTGCTGCACTGGCAGATAGTTGTGCTTGTTAAATGAACATTTTGCTAATTATTGGTTATTTTTTTCTTATTTTTTAAAAGTCATTTTTTGTGTGTTTCATTCAGATGACTAATCATTGGATTCAGGTCAAAAGTCTATCACTTGAACTGGTTTCATCACTTAAGACACTCAAAGTCAGCAGCTTGGCATGCTGGGACACGGAAAGGATTAAACATTTAGACTTTCATGAAAGTAAAAAATGCTGGTTTGTCCTTTTTCATTAATGTCCTAAAAAAAACAGTCTGCAGAGCTACTGTGTCTGTGGGGTGACTGTCTGTCTCTGGAGGGCTGGCAAGCAGGGCCTGCAGGCAGGCAGTCAGGGCAGGCCAGCTGGATGAAGCTGTACTGGGGTCAGGGCTGAAGAGAAGCTGTCCAGCTACAGGGGGGTAGTCCAGCAAGGGGTCTGTTTTTCTCTCAGGATCGTCTGTTGAACTCTGTTGAGCAGGCCTCTGCATGACCCTCCAGACCTGTATAAGTGAAGAAAGGATGTCAGTTGTGAAAAATGAAGCTTTTTACATCTACACTTGACATGAACTACAGTTTTGACTGTGAAATGCAGTGGCATTACTTGAACTTGAATCCAAATGTGTTGACCTGATGGAGACCTGGCCATGCAAAGTCACTGAAAACATGGTTATTTAGTGGGTATAGAGTATTTAGCTCTAAACTGGTCAATATATACACATCTGACAAAAGACCAGGGGGGTATTCCAGGTAGCGGGTTTAACAAACTCTGAGATTAACCCTGAACTCTGAGTTGAGTTACTCTAACATGGGAAACTCTGGAATTCGGTTCCAGAAAAGCTGATATGAATTTGTTAACTCAACTCAGAGTACGGCAACTCTGAGTTTAGCGTGTGCATGAATACTACCAAAAGCCAACATTTATGGAGCTCCGATACTCGGATTCACCATGGCAACCGACGACAAAAAACGTTGTCATACTTCACCACACTTTAGATATAAGTTTTATTTTGTGTTCATGGTCAATCTGAGCACATATTCCGGAAAAAAGCAACACGGCTGTAGCAGCGTAGCCTGTAGCTACAATTGGCGTGGGAGACAATTGCTGCTGAGTCAATGAATTTACTATTTGAATGCAATAGTCAGTCCATACATTGAACATTTAACCCCACTGTCCGTTATTATGACAGGAGAAAAAGTGTTGGACCTAATAAAATAGCATGTTCAATGTTATATTACATACAAAAACATACTACGAACAGGTAATGCATATTTTGCTTATAGGCTACGCTTGTGATTGTAGACTCGACGTCACCATGGTTTTAATCATATTCGACATGATACAAAGTTGAAATAGCAATTGGTGCCTATTTCAACTTGTAGTAGCAGTTTCCCTCAACAGAATGCTTTTTATCAAAGGATGATGATGATGATTAAGATGACGAAGAGACATTAATGACTGCTGCCGCAGAAATGGATGCAGAGAATTATGTATGGTAGCTACTGGTAGTTCTCTCTCCATGTACTTTTATTTACAGGCTTTTTTGTAATTGTCAGTTACACTGACATTATGAGAATAATGAAAATAAAAACGATTTGCACATTCTGACAACAGGGCATGCTGTATACAGTGAGATGTTCATTTAATGGAAGGTGAATTTTGCATGTGGAACAGTGAAAGTTAGCTAATGTAATCTCATGTATACCCAGTTACAAGTAAATTAGTTGTGCAAACTGCACCTCGTGATGAAAGTGCCAAAAACTGACCAAGAGATGGTTTAGGCCTACTTAGGGTAGAAGAATAAAGGCTAATCTCGAAAAAGATTTACTGGAACACCAGTCACGAGAGGATGCATTGTCACAGGTGATGTTAGTTGTAGGAACAATAACCTATATGAATATTAATAGTTGAATTTTCTGAATTTCTATTTTGACCAAGAGATGGTGTACTTAGGGCAGAAGAATAAAGGCTGATCTTGTAAGGCTATCAACCTGCCCCCACCTCTCATATGGTAAAATATGGAGTTACTGGATGGGGTCTCAACTTGATGGCTCTCACATCTCATTGTGTAACTTACTGTAGCATTGCAAGTCATGTTGATAAGTAAGGGTCAAGATTCTGGAGTGATTGTAGTTGTTCTTAAGGAATTGTGAAGCATTGTTCTGTGGATTATTGATCTCCTGAGACGTTCTCCTCAGCTCTAGCTTGTCCTACTCCTTCTTCCTCACTCGCTTTCTATCTCTGGTTTACAATTAATCATGGTAGAGTAGGCATAAGAGTTAACCTTAATTGATATCATTCATTTGCAATATGATAAAAATTATTTAACCTTAATTTGACCATTCTTGCTCTGATTTAACTCAAATTCATCGGGGAATTAAAGCACATCAAATCGCAATCTTAAAATCGTCTCCCAGCGTATAACTAAGCTAATTTAATTTAGTTCGAGATCGCTCGGCTGAACCAGGAAATGATATGCCGTGTCTGCCAAAGCTATCGGGCTCATAAAGTGGGAGGGGATCGGTAGAAACGCTGAGTTTGGCATGGAAAACCTGCTAGCGAGCAGGTTAGTTTCACAGAGTAAGTTACCATGGAAACTTAGCAAAAGGTTTCGTTACTTCTCTTTCTGGAACGTGGAACTCGGAGTATGCCTCTTTTCAGGGTTAAACAACTCAAAGTTTTCACTAAACCCGCTACCTTGAATACCCCCATGGTCTATTGTTGGTGTATTTTTGTGTAATGAAAATGAGTGTTTGAGTTTAGTTTACAATGTGTGATTTTGAGCATTGCCAATTGTGTGTGGTGTGTTGGTGCATTAAGAGTAAGAGTAACAAGTAACAAGGAAACTTGTTAGATGTATTGAAAAGATTGTCATAGAGATAAAAAAAAATAGTAAACTAGCCTTGCTTTGCCTTCATTTCAAATTATTCAAACAATTATGTTAATAGGGTACTTTGCCATCAAATAATAAGTGACTTATCACTGTATTTATAGGCCCAAAGTAGGCTTATTCCGCACACTTGGACTACACCACACGATGGCGTATTTATTGCTGCTGCAAAATGTTGCAGATCGTTCCCTGAGGAGGGAACACATCTTTCTTGACCATACTGATTTATTTGCAGAGAGCGACGAGTAGGCTACCTGTTGGAACGCTTTAGGCTACCAAGAGTAGTCCTCATGGATATTTGTAACACTCAACTGATTTCTAGGCTGTTTTTTTGCTTAAGAATTCAGATTAAAGTTAAACCATTCATTTTTTCACTTCATCAATTCTGCGCACTTCTCCAGATACACTGTGCACTGCATGAGTAATTGCATTCCATGCATCGGTTTTAATTACTGCTTGTATACACAGCTGACTCTATTAAATATGATGTGTCGTTTGTTGAAGGAGCAGAACCATGCATCTTACCTGGATCTGGTGAAGGCCTCCTCCCAAGCAGACCAAATCAGCTGTCGTCTAACTGTTCCAATCCAGAACCATGTACTCAGGCAGGCAGGCAGGAAAAAAGACAGTCAGACAGACAGTCAGGCAGAAATACAGACAGGCAGAAATACAGACAGGCAAAAATACAGACAGGCAGAAATACAGACAGGCAGAATACAGACAGGCAGAAATACAGACAGGCAGACAGCAGTGAAAATTATGTTACACAAGGTCAGGACGTGAATATAATGTGTTTTGCTTTCTCAATAACATTTGAGACAAGTTCAAGCTCATAATTTTCACATTTCAGAAGAGATCTGTATTTTAAGCACTTGCAAAAAAAAAAAAATCCACAATGTCATTCAATAGTAAATCCTATTGTGCAATACATGAGTTCTGCTGCTTTTCTTACAGTTGAAGGATACACAGTCATGTTGCAAAGAGGAGTCTTGTCTTCCCCGTCAATGACTAGAGATAAACAACATTTTGCTGATCAACTCTCATTGATGGGTTTGAAAAAGGACTGGAACCCCTCTCCTGGTTCCATCCTTACCCAGCTCGACAAAGTCCTTATCCTTGAGGACGTCGTTGATGGCGTCATCAGGGTGCAGCCGTTCCCCTCCTTGACAGGTACGCAGAGTGAAGCAAGCCTCCTCGTCTCCCTCCAGTCCCTTGGCCTGACGGTAGCGTCGCAGGGCCTCGAACCCCAACCACTGGACAGAGCGGGAGGGGTCATGGCAAGGCACCCTCAACCACTCTCCCCTCACCAACTGACACATGGAACATAACACAGATAAACGGAAGAGGAGACAGATAGTGAAAGAGAGACAGAGAGAGGGCACACAGGCTGTGAGAAAGATTGAGTGAGCGAAAGGCAGAGGTGGAGAGAGGGACTGTGAGATCCTGACACTTATAGGACTTGAAAGCTGAAGGGGCAATCACAATGTTTTACATCAGTAACTCATCTAACCGGTGTCACCATGTTCATGACTTTGTGTGTCATATTACAGTTTTTTACAATCACTTTGACACAAATTTCAGATCCTTGATGTCCTTTTTCAAAACTCTAGATACAAAACTCGAAACAGTCATTACTTGTAACACACACTGCCAAATGTTCAAAGCATAGCATTGTATGTTCATGTCTTTAAAGACACCTTGCGCATGCAGAATCATTCGTTCAAAAAATTAATTTATCATGAAAAACTATAGATCATCCACACACAATATACCCATAGTTTCACCATGTAGTTGTTTGTACAATCATTAGATATTGTACTACAAAATGTGTGATACATGTTTCATAAGACACTACATCACCATGGACAATGGACTAAGAGAAAATACTACAGATAGTGGAATCATTGAGCAAAATCAGAAATGTATTGATGAAATACAATCAATTACAGCAATTAAAGTTTTTTTTGTATCAAAGCAAACATAATTAGCTACAAAAGAAAACTATGCTACAGTACGTGAACATGTACTGCAGTGTTCCTCACCTGGCTCAAAAAACAAACAAACAAAGCAAAATACAGTAAAGGATTGACTGCTCTCATAAATTTCCATCACCCCTATCTTGTGGATTTGGCCACAAGTTTTCATTCACATCGCAATAGATGTTTTCATTTGACAAACATCTCTGAAAGAATCTCCAGGCATAGCGAATCCAGGCCTGACACTGGTCTGCCGTGATGTAATTGTATCCCTCATCCATGGCCTGGAGAACAGTATGTATCACACATTTTGTAGTACAATATTTCATAAGGGTGCCTATCGTACACCTCAATGTGAAGAACAATTCCTTAATAGGGTTAAGGAAGGGAGAGTTTGGTGTCAAGTACAAGGCTATACATTGACAAAGCAATTATAGTACAAGGCACGCATGCCTACACGTGCTGCTGGTTTTCAAATCTGAAAACATTATGGTTTAGTCCAATTTGTTCATGTTTCATAGTAATTGGTGTCAATGGATCTTGTTATACTGAAACTTTCATGTTCTAAACTTGGAATATTGTTTGTCAGTTCCTGCAAAACTACGCGTTAAGAGTAATGCAACAGTTACTTATCATTTTGAGCAATAGTATCAATTGACCAATTGATTGTTAGATCATTGTAATGTAAGGAAATGACAGACATTTCAGATGTTATGTGTGAATTTGCATTTTGAAATTGTGATACTTTGATGTTTAGTTGTGTCATTTTGAACAGATGATTATAGTTCAATGAACAAATGATCTAAGGTGAATGTGTATTGTATCCAAGCAATTGAAAATTGCGTTGGCGTTTTGAAAAATGTGCATTTTGATCATCAGTTGTGAGTTTTGTAAAAGGACATCAAGGTTCTGAAATGTGTGTCAAAGTGATTGTAAAAAACTGTAACTGGGCCCAGACAATATCATTGGCTGAAAGAACAGAGCATGGTCAGGGGCAGTGAGAGGCCGAAGATGGAGCCACAAACCGAGATACCGGTGTCCGTGTGTGTGTTTGTGTGTGCGTGTGTGTGCCTGTTGGGGGTGGTAAGTCTGTTTACCCCCAAATTGAAGCACAGGCTCAGAATAAAAATAACAAACACCAAACAAGGATTTTCCCATGAAAAACGTTAACCAACAACTTTCTGATACCATACTGAGGCCACTCCAACACACCCAGTTGACAGGTGTCTGACGTGCGGTCTACACTTAACAGACGTGGTCCTATGTGCCTGAGTTCACTCTGTGCATGTGTAAACTCCTCATTTCTTCCTCATGATTTGTGGGCTGGTGAGCTTTCAAAGATGAATGACCGCATGGCTGCGCCAGCGATAGGACCAGTGCTGGTGAAGTGGTAAGGGGTGGAGGAATGTGTGTCTTTGCATGTGTATGTATGTATGAGAGAGAGAGAGATGTAGAGAGAGAATAGAACTTGAGAATGAATGTCAGGTGTAGGGCTCATCCTCGTGAAAGACAAGGAGAAAAAGAAAGAGTGTAGGAAAGATAGGACAGGAAGAAGTGCGGAGCTGGTCCGTCCTTGCGTGTGAGCTTGTGTACACAGGGCCCATGCAAACATCTGTCAGCTGGGGAGGACGAGCAACAGAGAGAGGAGAGAAGGGCAAGGGAGGATTAACACTGGTACCATTCCACAGCCAAAACACCCAGATGAAACAGCATGTAAAAAAGCCACAATAATAAAACCTCCCCTCTATAGAAGCAGGGCTATGAACTTAATATCAGTTAATTGACCTGACTCTGACACAAATCTCCACGACCATTTGGTTACCACGCCCTGCCCAGCATCTATGGTCAAAGGGTCATCGTGGTAGGGGGGGCAACCGGAAGTGGCCTCTGTCAGGCACACGCCCACACTCCTCTATTTCCTCCTATAGAAATGCAGGGATCGCCCCTTGCCTTTTCCTCCGGCAGCTCCTGTTGGCTGCTTCCTGTGCTGGTTCCACTCGGTGAATAAACAGGCTGTCTGTGCGATCAAGAATCCTCAAAGGTGCACACACACACACACATCTAGTTCAACATATCCACCCAACAAACAAAAACATGCACGCATCTACCCTGTTTCGCATGTTCCCTTTCCCTCTCTCCTCCAACCTCATCATACACTCCTGCCTGTTCCTTCTGTCCTCCCATCCTTTACAAGACATGCTATAAATAACAACTCCCCCTGGTCTATGTGCACCATCCCGGTTGGGCAGATTTCCTCAGGATACTTCCCGAGTCTGTGTGGGGGAAGAAGCCCAGCTGCCTGCAGAGCCAGTGATAGAGCCAGTTCAGCCAGTGTGAATCCGGCCATCCTGTTTACCATCAGCACAGTCCCACGGTAGCAGGCAGAGATACAGCCGGGGTCTGTTTCAGCATCACCAGTAGAGATCGGTCTATCAGTTTGACCCCCAGGCGTCACTGATACCGTCCAAGTCATCGGGGAGATAGCTGTCTCTTGGGCTTTGCGTACATCGAGTCTGGAGAATGTTCCGTGAAGTTCCTGCCCTCCCCCGACCATGTCATCCAGAACCCCTCATCCTCTTCCCTGAATCCAGATACAGAACTCAGATACCACACCCCTCCCCCACCCCCTGGTTCACCATACTGACCCCCCTCTTTCCTTCCACTCACCTCTAACCCCTGGCCCTCTTTCTGCCCCCCCTTCAAGGGAGCGCTAGGTGCGGGTTACAGAGTTGAGGGGAAAGGGGAACAAGGGAGTTGCCCAGTCAGATTGCCATGAAAAGTATTTGGTTGCCGAAACTCCCCCACTAACACACGCACTCACACACACACACACATATTAGAGTGTCTCCGGCTGGTACCAGGATTCTGATAACGAGGTGTGGTGCATTCTGGGTCTTCTCACTGAGCATGGAGCTTGGTTGCCTTCTCCACACAGCTAAACAATACTCTCTCTGTGTTTCTTTCTTCATGCTCCTTCATGATCCCGCGCACACACAGACAAACTTATATCTGCAAAACTGCTTTTATTTATTTTCATTATAAGACACTCACCCCGTAAGGTGTGTTAACCATGTTGACTAAAGATGCACATTCAAGTACCGTAATTTTCGGATTATAAGCCGCGCCTTTTGTTGCATTTTTCGACCCTGCGGTTTATATAACGTGCGGCTAATCTATGGATTTTTACAACTAACGGCTAACGGATAATACATTGGAGCTTCCTCAAGCAGCCATCTCTTTCCCGACAACTAATTACATATGGTAATTAAACATTAAAACACCTGCGGTTCATAGTCCAGTGCGGCTTACATACAGTGCCCTCCAAAAGTATTGGAACAGTGAGGCCAATTCCTTTATTTTTGCTGTAGACTGAAAACATTTGGGCTTGACATCAAACGATGAATGTGAAACCAGAGATCAACGTTTCAGCTTTTATTTCCAGGTATTTACATCAGGATCTGATGCACAAATTAGAAAATATCACCTTTTTGTTCGAACCCACCCATTTGTCACGTGAGCAAAAGTATTGGAACATGTGACTGACAGGTGTGTTTTGTTGCCCAGGTGTGTCCTATTACATACATTATTCAATCAATAAATACCACTGAATGTCTACACTCAGGTTCAGATTGGGTAAGATAGGTTTTGTCTAGGCAGACTGTATTCAGAGGTGAAAACAACATGAAAACCAGAGCGCTGTCTTTGGGTTAAAAACAAGCAATTGTGAGTCTTAGAGAAGATGGAAAATCAATCAGAGCCATTGCAGAAACATTGGCCATAGCCAGTACAACCATTTGGAATGTCCTGAAGAAGAAGAAAACTACTGGTGTACTAAGTAACAGACGTCAAACAGGTAGACCAAGGAAAACATCAGCAGTTGATGACAGAAACATTGTGAGAGCTGTAAAGAAAGACCCTAAAACAACTGTTAGTGAGATCAGCAACAACCTCCAGATGGCAGGAGTGAAGGTATCACTATCTACTGTTCGCAGAAGACTTCATGAACAAAAGTACAAGGGCTACACCAGAAGATGCAAACCACTCATTAGCAAGAAGAATAGGAAGGCCAGGCTGGAATTTGCCAAAAAGTACAGAGATGAACCTCAAAAATTCTGGGACAAAGTTTTATGGACTGATGAGACAAAGATTAACTTTTACCAAAGTGATGGAAAGGCTAAAGTTTGGAGAAAGAAAGGAACTGCTCATGATCCCAAACACACAAGCTCATCTGTGAAACACGGTGGAGGTAATGTCATGGCTTGGGCTTGCATGGCTTCTTCTGGGACGGGCTCATTAATCTTCATTGAGGATGTAACACATGATGGCAGCAGCAAAATGAACTCGGAAGTCTACAGAAACATTTTGTCTGCCAATTTAAGGAAAGATGCAACCAAACTGATTGGCAGAGCCTTCATCATGCAGCAAGATAACGACCCAAAACACACTGCCAAAACAACAAAGGAGTTCATCAGGGGCAAGAAATGGAAGGTATTAGACTGGCCAAGTCAATCTCCAGACTTAAACCCTATAGAGCATGCATTTTACCTGCTTAAGAGGAGACTGAAGGGAGGAACCCCACAAAACAAACAACAACTGAAAGAGGCTGCAGTGAAAGCCTGGGAAAGCATCAAAAAGGAAGAATGCAAAAGTTTGGTGACGTCAATGGGTCACAGACTTGCTGCAGTTATTGAAAGCAAAGGATTTGCAACTAAATATTAAGTCTTATTCACTTAAATATGTTTTAAGTATATCTGTTCCAATACTTTTGATCACATGACAAATGGGTGGATTCAAACAAAATGTGATATTTTCTTAGTTGTGCATCAGATCCTGATGTAAATACCTGGAAATAAAAGCTGAAACGTTGATCTCTGGTCTCACGTTCATTATTTGATGTCAAGCCCAAATGTTTTCAGTCTACAGCAAAAATAAAGGAATTCGCCTCACTGTTCCAATACTTTTGGAGGGCACTGTATGTACACATCATTCAATTTAGCTGCTGCGGTTTATATAACGGTGCGCCTTATAGTCCAAAAATTACGGTACTTGACTTTGTAGAGCTGTTTTGGCAGCCCCTTTGTCACTTGTCACCCAGACACTCGTCTGGGACAGTCGTTGATTTGTGTGAATGCTAAAATGACAATCACACCTTAATGACACACCTCTGGAGAGGTGATCTCAACAGTTGAAGAGGAAGGTGGACATAGGAAGACTCTGAAATTATCATTAAAAGTTGTGTTCTTGTAAATATCGTTCTAAACAGCTTTTAATGTCATGTTTGATTTGCTTTTGTTTCTTATTTTATGTATTACATTCTAGTAATAATTTTAACACTGTAACATGTACATGTACAAGGTTTACAGAGTTTGTGCCTGCAGCAGACCAACATGTGTTTAACATATTCCCTTGTCTTGCAAGGGCACCACTTGGTCTACTGCAGCCCTGATTAATGATCCAATTTGAATTTGTATGCGTTAGACAACTTTTCAGTCATGTGACCGGTGTCCCCATTTTAGTCAGGTTTGGGTGTATATAGGAAGAAGTTTTACCAATCACTTCAAGTTTTGTTTACGATACAGCTCCGGTGCGTTAGGCTCCTAGTCTTCATTGTGAATACCTTTGTTAACCATTGCTCTGAAGGTGTGTTTTGTATTTAATGATATTTCATTATCATTGTATTGATTATCTTACTATTTAGATAATAAACTATTATTGTGCATTTTGACGTTACTTGTTCTCTTTGAAACGTATCTATCAAGCTACGGCGGTGAAAACTTAGATCTAGGCTGGTTGATGCGGCTAACTGATTATAAACATAGACTTTTGGAGTAGGATTTAACTTAAGGCCTCTGAGTCACTTACAGTGGATCTCCACACTCCGAAGGAATTTACCGGAGCCTCTGAGTGATCGATTACATATCCACCTAGGTCTACTATGGTAAAATCCATATTATAGTAGAGATAAACGACTGTTTAGTGAACATGCATACTTTAGTGTCGGTGCTCTGATCAAGCAGACGATTTTTGCATGTCATTAACTGTTTAGCGCTCGAGGTTACAGGTAACACACTTGTGCACATGTCTTAAAATTGGAGTCAGATATTAACGAGTCAACTATCTCCCTGAGAATCTAACCTAAAGTGAATTGTGGTTCCCAAGCCAGGGACAAACACCAAGCGTCTCTGGCCTTTCGATTCACTGCCTACAATTTGGTGACCCCGACTACGTGATATGTTTCGAGCAATTCAGTTACAGTTTGGTATACCGGCTTTTCAAACCATGGTGCGGTGAGTAAGTATTTACAAATGTAGCCTACATTAATTGTGTTCCGCCTGGTTCTGTTGGTAGAAGCCTATTACTAGTTTCTGATATTAGCTCCTGCATAAAAAGAACAAAAAATGGAATGGGAAATTGAAATTAACCAATTACTTAACCTATGGGAAGAAGTTAGCGTTAACCGAACGTTATCTGAATTGAGCAAGAAAGACAAGAACGGTCTTAAAACTGATTTTACGCTAGCTGAAATAATTGAACATTGGCGAACTGTAGGAGTCCATAAAAAGAAAGCAAAAAAGTAACAAATATTGAAGATTACTGTACATCTAATTGGCAAATGTCTTCTCAACTCTGTCCTCAAAGCAGCGACTCCTTTTTGTGCCACAAGGCAACACACCGCTAAGAAAAGCAGTGAAGAGACCAGCCATGCTGGCTCACATTCTACTGTACTGATGAGTGTTCAGACAAAGACAGTGTAATTGGTGCGCAAATTCCCAAACCGCGTTCTACAAAGAACCGTCGTGCTCCTGATCCGCCATGCAATGCTGCCATAATTATGGCGACAGAGGTCAAACCCAAGCCCCATCGGCCCCCTCATATACAGTGTAACTTCTGTAAAAGACAAGGACACACCGAAATGCGATGTTGGGATCTTGGCAGAAATATGCCTATTCCACCCACACGCTTGTTTTATGCTAACAACAAAGTTAGATTTTGTCGTGCTTGTCTAAGAAGTGGCCACACTGAGTCCAAATGTTGGGATCTGGGAAAGGGTAGGCCTCCTCCATTTTTCATGCAGCATAAGCTGAGCCAATTTATCAAGACAAACAAACCTTAAACTTTTTAACGTGATTACATGCAATTCGTTGTAGAATTTGGTTTAAAAGCCGAAGCCGCCTGGAATCAGCTGAGAGCGTATAGCGTCATACTGAAGAGAACTTCGAGAGCGCTGCATTGACTGCGAGTGATCAAGGCTGTAGTATTTTATTGAGTTTAGCTAAAAGTTCGTCTCTTGGGCAGAGCAGAAGGGTCAGCAGTTAGATAACCAGTTCAAACTGGTCAAGGAGGAGCTAGCCAGTGAGTCATTTTCGGTTTCAGGGTACTCAGGGTATTCTTTTGTGTGACAGTAATTGGGGGCGTTGTAGAATTTGGTTTAAAAGCCGAAGCCGCCTGGAATCAGCTGAGAGCGTATAGCGTCATACTGAAGAGAACTTCGAGAGCGCTGCATTGACTGCGAGTGAGTCCACCCTGACAGCAGACGACTTCTCCTTCGACTTCTTCTTTGAGAAAAAAGTCGCAGACGTTAGCAGTCGGTTCCCTAAACCCTCCTTTCCTACCCCCTCACCCTCCATGACTGACCCAACTAAATGTCTAAACTCTTTCTCTCCCCTGTCCGAGGCAGGGCTCTCTGACCTCATTCTCTCTCATTGCCCCACCTCCTGTCCCCTTGATCCTGTCCCCTCCCCTCTCTTTCAAACCATCTCCCCCTCTATCATCACTTTTCTGCTCCATGTTCTAAACTCCTCTCTTACCTCTGGCACCTTCCCCTCTGCCTTCAAACAGGCCAGAGTTACCCCTCTACTCAAAAAACCCTCCCTTAACCCTGCCGTCCTCCAGAACTACAGACCGGTATCACTGTTACCCTTCTTCTCTAAAACAATGGAATGTGCTGTATCTAACCAACTGTCTTTCTCTCTTTCTTTCTCAGAACAACCTGCTTGACCCCAACCAATCGGGCTTCAAGACCGGCCACTCCACAGAGACTGCCCTCCTTTCAGTCACCACTGCCCTCCAGTCTGCCAGAGCGGCTTCGAGGTCATCCGTCATCATTCTGCTGGACCTTTCTGTGGCGTTTGATACGGTTAACCACCAGATCCTGCTCTTCAGACTTTCTGAGATGGGGATCACTGGCACTGCACTCCAGTGGATCTCATCCTACCAGTCGGGAAGATCCTACCAGGTCTCCTGGGGAGGCAAACTGTGCTCCGTCCTTGGACCCCTCCTCTTCTCTCTGTACACCACCTCACTTGGACCAATCATCACCTCCCATGGCTTTTCCTACCACTGCTACGCTGATGACACGCAGCTGTACCTTTCGTTCCCCCCGACCGATCCGGGGATCTCAGCTAGGATTGAGGCCTGGCTCGCAGACATCTCCGCCTGGATGACCAAGCACCACCTCCAGCTGAACCTCGCCAAAATCACCTCAATCACCCTGGGATCTGCGACGGTGACCCCCTCATCCTCTGTCAGGAACCTTGGGGTTACCATGGATGACAAGCTCTCCCTCACGGCCCAAATTGCTGCGGTCTCCCGGTCGTGTAGATTCACCCTCTACAACATCCGGAAGATCAGGATATACCTGTCTGAGCACTCCACCCAGCTGCTTGTCCAAGCAATGGTCCTCTCCAAGTTGGACTACTGCAACTCGCTGCTCGCCGGTCTCCCAGCATGCGCAACCCGCCCTCTTCAGAGGATTCAGAACGCAGCGGCCCGCCTGGTCTACAATCTACCCAGACGCTCCCACGTTACCCCGCTCCTCATCTCCCTCCACTGGCTACCCATAACGGCCCGCATCAGATTCAAGACCCTGGTACTGACCTTCCGAGCAGTGAACGAACTGCACCCGACTACATCAAGTCTCTCCTGCAGCCTTACACCCACACCCGCCACCTACGGTCTTCTTCAGACAACCGCCTGGTGGTCCCACTGCTCAAGACCGCCCGGTCCCAACACAAGCTCTTCTCCTGCCTGGCCCCCCAGTGGTGGAATCAACTCCCCACCTCCATCAGAGATACAGACTGTCTCTCCACCTTCGAGAGAAGGCTCAAGACGCACTTGTTCCGGGAGTACAACGGTACTTAGGAATGGTTTGCTGAACCCAACGCTAGTTTCCTCACAATGACTCTTGCTTAGACTGTTGCTCTTGTTGGTTAGTGGTA
This sequence comes from Hypomesus transpacificus, assembly GCF_021917145.1. Lineage (NCBI taxonomy): Eukaryota > Metazoa > Chordata > Actinopteri > Osmeriformes > Osmeridae > Hypomesus > Hypomesus transpacificus. The sequence continues at coordinate 6,269,256 of NC_061066.1, forward strand.
GCTGATTTGAAATATTTGAAATTATATTTGAAATATAATACAGTTGTATTATATTTAATCCTATTTTTATTGCTTTCCTACAGGTACACTTGCACTTAGAGATTCATGCTGTGTAATTGTAATTTGCTTAACTACATGCTCTTATGGTTTCTTCCCTTTAGCACTTATTTTTTGGTTGTTCACAATGTGTACTTCTGTTTTTGGCTACCTGCAATGCTTTGGGGCTATCTTGTTGTTATTATCAGTGACCTATGCACTTTGTAAAGCTCTCTCTTGGAAGTCGCTTTGGATAAAAGCGTCTGCTAAATGAATAAATGTAAATGTAATTCCAACTATCTTTTACATTTGCTTAATTCAGGTCCAAATTGTGATATTGCTACATTCCTACTGTATTACCCCTGTGTTTAGTCTGTTCCACTGTAAGTGACTCAGAGGCCTTAAGTTAAATCCTACTCCAAAAGTCTATGTTTATAATCAGTTAGCCGCATCAACCAGACTAGATCTAAGTTTTCACCGTCGTAGCTTGATGGATACGTTTCAAAGAGAACAAGTAACGTCAAAATGCACAATAATAGTTTATTATCTAAATAGTAAGATAATCAATACAATGATAATGAAATATCATCAAATACAAAACACACCTTCAGAGCAATGGTTAACAAAGGTATTCACAATGAAGACTAGGCGCCTAACGCACCGGAGCTGTATCATAAACAAAACTCGAAGTGATTGGTAAAACTTCTTCCTATATACACCCAAACCTGACTAAAATGGGGACACCGGTCACATGACTGAAAAGTTGTCTAACGCATACAAATTCAAATTGGAGCATTAATCAAGGCTGCAGTAGACCAAGTGGTGCCCTTGCAAGACAAGGGAATATGTTAAACACATGTTGGTCTGCTGCAGGCACAAACTCTGTAAACCCTGTACATGTACATGTTACAGTGTTAAAATTATTACTAGAATGTAATACATAAAATAAGAAACAAAAGCATATCAAACATGACTTTAAAAACTGTTTAGAACGATATTTACAAGAACACAACTTTTAATGATAATTTCAGAGTCTTCCTATGTCCACCTTCCTCTTCAACTGTTGAGATCACCTCTCCAAAGGTGTGTCATTAAGGTGTGATTGTCATTTTAGCATTCACACAAATCAACGACCAGTGACAAAGGGGCTGCCAAAACAGCCCTACAACTTTTTCACACATGAAATAAAAACATAATGTACAAATGTTTTTAGTGAACAGGTTGAGGGTTTCAGGAAAGGTTACATCTGATGTGCTCTGGTTATTTTAAGAAAAAATCACATTCTTGTGTGTGTGTCAGGAAAGCTTCCCCTTCCTTTCCCAACTAGCCCAGTTTTTCCCTTGGCCTGCCCAGGCAGGGATCATCTGAGGTGGGATGGTTTTAGGGAGTACGTAACTCTCCGGTGCTCTCTCCATAGTAACCCTCGGCTCTGACCATCTGGTCAACGCTGGGGGAAGCTGCTCTATTCAGCGATGTGAAACAGTGCCCGACAGAGAGGGGTAAAGGCCCATCCTCCCCACACATCCTCCCTCTACAAGCTCTTTGATATAACTCTCAGGGCTGCTCTGTTGATGGGCTGGCCTCTAAAGTGTTGCCCACGCACCGGAGAGTACGCATTGGGTGTGTCACACACTTGAAGCTGAGGTTGGTTGAGTGTGGAAAGAAAGGAGGAATGCCACAGGTTGGGTGGGGGCATGGGAGATGAAATGGTGGGCAAGGGTAGTAAGGATACAGTCCTTATGGTTAAGGTACAATAATGAGAAGGGGGTGAGAGATAGGAGTGAGGGAACCATGTGGGGGGTGAGGGTGAGAGATAAGAGTAAGGAAACCATGGGGGGTGAGGGTGAGGAGTGAGGGAACTGTGGTACTGGGGGTGCGAGAGGGGTGTGAGAGAGGGGGGTGATAGACGGGGTAGGGGGTGTGCAAAGGAGAATGTGTTCTTGCATTCCATGCATGCCCTTCTCCATTGAGGGAGACTCATAAGGCGAGGGGGAGGAGGAGGGTGGCGTCGAATTTGAGGGTGAGGGGAGACAAGACCCTCAGAATGCTGGCCGCCTTGCAGACACTAGAAACGGCGGAGTGGAGGGACTGTGACTGGGGCCAGCACATCCCTCTTTCTCCCTCTCTCACACACACACGCCTTGCAGTCATTTATTTAGAGTGTATTTGTCCAAGCATCCTCCCAGCAGCGAGCCAGATATACCCCTGATAACCAAAGTCTAGCACTGAGGCAGACACTCTCATTCACTTAGAGATGAGATGAAGACTAGGATGTGGCACAGATGAGCCTCAGGAAGACGGGAATCAAATCATCTTTCATATAAATGTAACCATTGGGAACATAATTAAATAGGTTAATACACAACGAATGCTTAAATATGTTCCTGCTATGAATAAGATGACAACGTTCCAATGGCACTTCATCTCTTTTCCCTCCCACCCACCCGCACACACACACACACACTCACACACTCACACACACACACACACACACACACACTGACATCGCTTTAATGGAGGCTGAAGTCCGTGAGGAGTGCAATGATCAACTTTCTCTGTCTCTAATACCAACACAGAATACCTCTGGCCAGCTGCTGGAATTAGGGATACTTGATGCCAGTCACACAGACCCCCTAACTGACATACACACACAACCCCCCACACCCACACACATGCAAAGTAAACAGACGCACATAAACACACTTACAATATGACTCAAGGAATCACACATCTTATTATGTTGTCTTTGTTGTGTGGCCTTGGAGTGAGAGGATGTGATGCATAAGGGCTCCACATCCAAACAGCCTTACTAGGAACCGTGACAGTCCCAGTGGAGAGAAACGCCCAGGAAGTCTCCACACCCCTGATCCTATCGCACTTATTTTGTTCTCCTAATTTCCTATAACCAGTAGCCCTGGTAAGTTACTTACATCACATTCTATGGATCTCTTTCCGCGTGTGTCAAAATCACTCAGTTGCAGAATATCAGAAATATTATTAAAAATAGCACTTTGAGTAAGAGGTCATCCATAATTAAATTTAATTAAATTGTTGTTGATTACAGGACTTTTTGTGAGTTGACGCAAGTTATGCCATATTTGGATCAAGTTGAATGGAAAAATATCAAAAGAACTTTGAAAGCAATTCCAGGGAGTCTAAATTCCTGTTGTCATAGCTATGAGCGGAGTCAACTCAGTTCTCCCCTGATGTAGTCAAACTGTGGCTGATTTAGTCCCAATCTCAAAAACAAACATCACCAGTTACTATATATGCATAATGTGCCACTTCCAAAGCAAATTAGACTGTCATTGTGAACCAGTAGTAAAAGGAAGAGCTATGAATCATCATGATTATACAAACTGCATGTGCAAATTATATTGAAGAAAATTAAGTTCTAAAAGTTTATCTGTAGGGGGTTCTTTAAAGTTTTAAGGAAGTCTGTATCCGTGAAAGGATCAGGAGGCAGGTGGCTGAGCAGTAAGAGAATCAGGCTAGTAATCTTAAGGTCGCCAGTTCGATTCCCGGCCGTACCAAAAAATGGCGTTGTGTCCTTGGGCAAGGCACTTCACCCTTCTTACCTATGGGGAATGTCCCTGTACTTACTGTAAGTCGCTCTGGATAAGAGTGTCTGCTAAATGTAAATGAAAGATTCTCAACTTGCACAAAAGTCAAAGAGAAGGAGCAGTCCTTATGAGTGGTTTCCTTTGATATGTTATGTCGCTAAGTCAGAATCAGAATCAGAATTTGGTTTATTCGCCATGTACAGTATGTTATAGTCCATGGGCCGAGGCCAGAAATTCCACTTGTCAGTACCATCTAAGGAAACCAATCCTAGTTATGATTTTTGAATTGGTGTAAATATATGGATCATATTTTGATGTGATAACCATTGCAGACTAGCATCTTATTGGTAGTTATCATCTCTATGTACCCACCCTCCGCATAATGAAAGCGAACAGGCAAACTCGGAAACATTCACTAATTATGCAATTGCTGTTTCCACATGGGGCTAGAATGAACTACAAACAACAAACACATGTCTGAAATGCTTTATTTATACTACAAAAATAATCCTTTCTGTCAATCCTGATGGCGGAATTTGTTTTATGGCAGAAAGGGGCAAACAATAGGGCCTATAAAAATGTTGCTGATTATAGTGATTTTCAGTACATTTTAATTTATAATATTGTCATACAAGTTCCCTGGGTAGTTCTACTGAACCGCAGTAGCCTACAACATGCACATGTTGTATGAGGAAAACATTTATGGATATATTACAAGTTTTTACCACAGTTAAAGGAATTGCACTTCCCCTACCCTAGTTCCAACAAGCGTCCAAAATGTGAATTTCCAAATTTCACCACAATACGTGGCATGTTTTACTCATGCATATAGCCATGAATGTCCTTGTGATTATGCCAAAACATTCACACCATGGATCAGTAGTCTAGTCTTCATCACTGTTATCAGCATCAGAGTCCTCAAGGTTTACAACCTCTCCCTCGACATCAGCGTTCTAGTTGCTGCAAGTTCGCAACTTGAACTTGCACGTCAGTGCACTTCAGGCTATTGGCAAGGCACATGCAGTCTGGGAGTTTGCATGACCATTCACACTTGCAGGAAAGCAGTTGCAACACTGCATCCGGTGCTGGAGAACCGTGCATCCACTCGATGGCCAGCTTCCCGTCATCATCAGTGGTCCATCCCCAACCCTTGGGACTTGGAACATAGGGTTGGCATTGCATACAGCACCTCCAAATAGCAGCCTGATAGTGTGCACGGAGGATGTGCATGAAGAGGCAGTCTTCACATGGTGGAAGCTGACTGGACTCTGTTTCTCCCCGTCTGGCACAGAAAAGTTAATGTCGGAGTTCATGGACTTTCGTGATGTTAGTAGACGGCACGTAAATGTGGCAGGTGACCTCTTGCAGCTTCTGAAAGAGCTCGGTGGATACTTCCCATGAATGACTGAGCTGACTGAAGGCCTCTTGTAGGTTTTATCCAACTTCATTTGCTTCAAGGCATCCGTCTTTCCCCAGACTACAAAGGCACTGACCGTACCACAACCGGAGGACACGTGCAGTCCAACCAGGACATCACAGACACTGCCTCCCATCGACCTAGTAAGCTTGTCAACGTCTAGGAAACGTGTGCGGGTTTGCGTACCACACTTCTGATACACGGGGCATGGGGTGTCCTTATTGAAGGCAAGACACAGCACGAGGACATCTGTATCTTTGGCAGTGATCACCACAGCCTTGTACCCAGCCTCATGCAGGCGCATTCAGGTGTCTGCTTCCTCCTGCGTGGACTCCAGCTCTGCCACTTTGAGCTACATTGTAATTTTCATATATTCAGCCGCAATTTGCATTTCGACGGTAGGAGAAGGAAAAAGTCTACAACTTTGTTGAAACCAGCTGGATGGTCCTCCTTTGTGCTTCCCTGCAAACCAGGTACATATGGGGAGCTGATCCATTAGGATTGTGGCACTCATATGGGACACACAACATTCCGTAAATAATGATAATAAATCTGCAAGATTTTACAAAATCTAGCGTGCAAATCAGCCGTTATTTGAATACCAAACTAAAGCATGTGCCTCAAGATGGGAAGTATGCTTGTTGTAAGTGTGCAGATAACAATCTGGATATCCTGAGCTGTTATTGACATTTACATTTAGTCATTTAGCAGACACTCTTTTCCAGAGCAACTTACAGTAAGTACAGGGACATTCCCCCGAGGCAAGTAGGGTGAAGTGCCTAGGACACCGTCATTGGCACGGCCGGGAATCGAACCGGCAACTTTCTGATGAATCAATAATCCATTGTGTGATTTCCCCCAAAACGTCTATCTCAGAATGGTAAAATGGTAAAAATGCTAAATACATACACTTAGCTGCTGTTCTGGAACGGTTGTCACATATTGAAATAATCATGTAGTCCCTACCAATAACTTAGTAGCCCTAAAGTTTGGTTTCCTCAGATGGTACCGATATATGCCTGGGCCCATGGACTATTATACAAACACGGAATTTACTGTGGCAGGGAGGTGCAAACAATAAACATATACGGATCTTAAATTAGTAAAAGTACAAAAGTTTAACTATATCTAAGAACTAAAAAATCTAAGAATAAAACAATTTAAATATAATATATATATATAAATACACAATAAGTCCGAGTCTGCCCCAGAAGCATTCTACTAATAATTGATTAGTATTCGTAGGACTTGACTACTATTTCAGACTTTCTAAATGTATTTCAATATCGAAGGTTTCCAGACTTACTGAAATTAAAGTTTTGAAAGCTATATATTGGCTTATATGTTAACTTTTTTAGCAAGCACAAATCAAATCGACTTTTTAAACGAATATAATGATAATTTAATAATTTAATGAATGTATATACAATAGACATAAAAACAATGTTTTGTACTATTGGAGGGGCGGATAGGTAGCCTATTGACAGGGCGTGCCAGGTCCCACCCAATCCCGACCGGTGCCGGGCATGCATGGATCTCCACTTCATGGTCTTGTATGATAAGCAGGCCAGTCTTTAGGAATGGGCAGTGCCATACAGCTAACACTTGTTGAGTAGACTGAGATCTGAACTGAGCACGGAGCTAACGCTTCCAGAGCACAATACATCTTCAAGCCCCTCTGGAGAGAGAGAGTCAGTCACTACGGTGCACAATTGGCGCAGCCAAGGAGACGTGAGAAAAACTTTCAGCCAAATCTTCGATTCGGAGAGAGGGAGAAAAGGGCAGACGCACAAAAGCATTCTTGGCTTTCAAGAAAAACAATAACTTCGGCAAAATCATTTTCATCAAAACGGCCTACAAAATCAAGAAGATAGGCGTAACAGAACAGCGTCAGCATCGAGAACCAACAACAGTTATTCAGCATTTAGAATTTTAAATCTCATAAGACGTGGATTGAATTCTGAAGGAACAGTGACTTATAATTAACGTACGCAGAAATAATCAAGATGAAAACGGAGATGCAACTCGTGTGGGCATTTGTTTCATGTGGTAAGTTTTATTGTTTTTTTATTCTATTCTGCATGAAAACTATTACCTTGTTTTCTAATTCTGAGGTCCTGGATGAGGACAAATGGTCAGGTCTTCATGACATGCAGAGAAGCACGTGTAGTGAAAACTATTTAGGACAGGCGCACTCTTTGGTAAAGTTTCAATAGGCTATAACAAGATAATGTCATTATGAAGGTGACTCAAGTTCAGAGACGTATTTGAGAATCGAGAAGATGGATTAATGTAAATAGATTAGCCTAACGCATTTTTCTACACCATTACCCGCCACACGATCTAGTGTGTAGGCCCTATATGAAAACCAATTGTGTGGACATAAAGTGCCCCGTGAGTTTTGGTAGCCTACATGGGAGAGTTGCAAGTGCCACAAGAGTTACGTTGGTAGGTACGAGAGAAAGAGAGAGTCAGGTCCACGGAGCTCAAACATCTTCCCTCACTTCACCAGTGGGTCCTCAGTCCCTCCCCCCCCCACCTCTCCGCCCGCTCTATACTCGAGAGCAGGAGGAGAGACAACGGCCTCGCATAATGGAGTGTTCCCGTGACCCGCATAAGAAGGCCCTCCCGAATCGAGTAAAGTGTTATTCTTTAATTATGTGCAGGTCGCACCTGCTCCTCGCCTCACGGAGAGCTTCTGTTTTTTCGAGGTTGTGCAAAAACAACGAAAAGTTACTTGTCATCCCTTTTTCCAAACCAAACGGTTACGTTTTTATTAACAACATAATTGAAACCCCCCACAGCGGTCAAGGTCAGAAATAACGAATTGGCTAATATAATTTGTCCATCTTAATTATTGCCTTACATGTCATTAGGCTTAATATAAATTGTTTGGACAAAAGCTTATGTTCTTTACAATTCTTTGATCGAAGTGGTGGTATCAGGGTTATCAAATATTACTTCCAGGGGCGTAGCCCAGTCCTTAACCATTGACTCACCACCCATCTGGTCATGAGAGTTCAGGTTAAGTTAGACAGGGGCTTCAGTCCTGGATGCTGCTTGGCAAAAGGGGGCTTCCTCAGGCTAGTCTAGGAGAGCACGGAGAACAATAGATAGGAAAACCCCCTTTATCAACATCCCTGTTCCCAGGGAGGGTGTGGTGGCGGATTCCCGGCCTCGAGTTCACCTCTCCTGCCTGACCTTCTGTAGCACTTCAAGATTGATTAAACAGCAGAGATGGTAATAGGCAGACAGTGTTTGAAGTGTCAGGTGATGTTTCCCTTAGTGGGCTGTGGGGGTGGGTAATACCAATGGCACAGTTCTGTCTTATCCAGAACCCCACAGCACCTCCTTAACTCTGTAACAGGAGATAGGTGTCTCTTTAGGGAGTGTAAAGGTTTGGACAGTACAACCTTTGGTTCCATCACTGTCTGATGTCCATAAGCAAGCCCACCCAAACACCATCCTCCTACTCTACCCAACCCCACCCTCCTACAACCCCTCTCTCCTACTCCCCCTAACCCCCCTCTCCTACTCCCCCTAACCCCTCTCTCCTACTTCACCTAACCCCTTCCCCCTACTCCACCTAACCCCTCTCTCCTACTCTACCAAACCCCACGCTCCACCCAACCTCTGTCCTAATCCACCCTGCCCGTCTATCCTACTCCACCTAACCCACCTCTTCTACTCCACCTAACCCACCTCTCCTACTTTACCCAGCCCCTCTCTCACTCCATTCCCAGGTGTTCATGAATCAAGCTTGTAGCTGGTACTGCCATGGACCCTTGCTCAACTCCCGGTCTCCTCCCCTCTCTCGTCCTGCTCTGACTCATACAAGCTCACACACATGCATAGGTATACACACACACACACACACACATACTCCCTTCCCTTGACTATCTCAAAACCTTTCTTATCTGGCTCATCACCTTTAGCATCCTCCCCTAATTCTCTCTCAGAAAAAGAGTTTGTTTCTTCTCGAGGTAAACAAAGGGTTGTGCTTATGCATTGGAGGTAGCTTGTATCTGTTTGCAGGTGGTAGCTTGGATCTGTTTGCATGTAAGTACTTACAGTACTGTGCAAAAGTCGTAGGAACCCAACATTTTTACACAAATATTAACTTAAATCTAAACAAATTTGTTTTTGTGGCAGTATAAAAATGCAATTTTGAGAACATGTACTTAATATACTAGAGAGGATACCATTTCAGGGGAGATTGTAGGGTGTGCTTGCTTGCATCGGTTGCAGATGAGTCCATTTAATAAACAAGCTGAACCCCCTTTGAAACAAGCCATTCTAACAACGTTGTCACCGGCAGTATTTTTCAGATGGAATCGCGATTGAAACAGTACCATCTGCTGACTGATAATATGCCCCCAAACACGTAAATAAGCTTGATATTTATTTAGGGGGAAATGGCTAATTAAAAGTTTGCTGTAAGCGATCATTGTCTAGCCTGACATTGTCATACTCATAATTCTAGTCAGAATATGAGTCTGATACCGCACCGTTGGGCTGTGAGTATGGGGCGTGTTTCAACCGTACCCGGAAAAAAATGCCTCTTCGCTCAATTGGATAGACCTACAACCAATCAGAGCAACATAGTATGTTGTTTGTTGAGAACAAATTCAACCCAAGCGCTCTTTGGTGACGTGGTGATTACGTTACTGTTGATCATCTGTGCATCATCGTATAAAGCCTGCCCTGACAATTTGACATAGTTTTTCCCAAACCGAGCGACCCCAGACCCAACTTCCCGACCAAATGTTTTTGTGGGCGGGGCTAAATTCAGCTGGCACCCAGGCTAATCATTGTCAGTAACAAAGCCAAAAGCAACTTTTTAGTCTCAGTCTAGAGCCCTGCCTGGAGAAGCTGAATTGTGCTATGAGCAAGCTACTGTAGCCTAGCTGCTGTTTCTAGCCAAACTACACTGAGGGTATTGTTTGAATGCAACGGAAATTTAAAAAGTATCTTTTGATATAAAGTTTAGGCTGTGGCATTGAAGACAGCGACGCACCACACAAGCTTGAGTTTAAATACATTCTTTAATGTGACATTACTTACTGTACATGCAAGTCTTGAATTGCTTAAAGGTCACATGACAATAAAACTTCACTTTAGGAGGTTATTTAACATTAATATCAGTTCCCCTAGCCTGCCTTTGGTCCCCCAGTGGCTAGAATTTTCGATTGGGTAAACCAAGCCTTGGGTGTTCTTCTCCGCCTTTGAGAAAATGAAGGCTTAATTGCTCTGTTTGAAAATCTCCTCCTTGTGACGTCACAAGGAGGAAGGTTACCTCCCCTCTCTCTGCTTTGCCCGCCCAGATAATCTGGCCCGCCCATGAGAAACTGAGCTACGACCGTGCAAGGGCGAGTGCGATATCGTTTTTTCCTGGAGAAGCATAACAGTTGCTCAGTGCTTGGATGTACAAATGAAAAGGAAAGTATTTTTTTAGTTCCTTCATCCGAGCCTCTGCACAACCAGATGAGCCCCTGCATAACAGATGAGGTACTGTTGCTAATGTTAAGATAGATAATCAAATCAAATGTATTTGTATAGCCCTTTTTACACGCAAGCATGTCACAGAGGGCTTCACATACGCCCATAGAACTGCCCCTCAACCAACCTAAACCCTCAAGATGGCATCAAGTATGTGCGTGAATACACATTCTGTAACGCAGTATTGTACACTTCGTTGTTATGTGGATAACGTTCTGCAGTTGGTGTTATGGCGCGCACGATATCCGCCTTTCCCCACATTGAAATGTGTGCAGCTCTGCAAACCAGGGTTAGCAGATGAGAATGGGCAAATTCGAGGCATCTTACAGCAACGGGTCTACGAGCCATCGCGATACATCCACTGTAAACATTAGCGCATGGTGCCGCCTCTCTCCTCCTCATTAGCATTTAAAGCTACAGACACAGAAACAGCGCGTTCTGAAGAAAGCTCATTGTGGGACTACTCGTAGTGGCTATAATTCTGCACCAGGCTGAATTTCGGGAAAGAGACTTCAGATATAGTATTAGGGGACCACTAAGGCCTATATAAAAGCATCCAAAAAACAGCATTTCATGTGAGTTTTAAATGTATAATGCTGCTAGTACACCACGGTGCGATGCGATACATGCTGTGCAACAGTCTAGCACGTCGTATCTAATGCGTCGTTGCTAATGTGTGCCGACGTTGTGACGTACGCTAGCACTGAATACCCGTTGTTGACATAAGGCACTTTTTGCCACAAAAATTTAATTTCAGCCTAAACCGTGCAACGAAACGTAAATACAAATACGAGCAACCCAATCGCTACCAAGACAACATTTTTGACACCAACGTTGTCTATGTAGTCCAAATATTGACGGATCCTTAGAATTTTTTTAAAATTATAATAATAATAAAAACATATATGTGAGACAACAATGGTTGTGCTCGCCGAAGGCGTGAGCACACCCATTAAGTTCATTTTCTCAAAATTGCATTTTGTCCTTTGCATACTGTCCATTACATACACAGAGGTGCCCAAAGTGTCTTTTTTGCAAGAGGACAAGGAAGTGTGACAAAGACTGCTGTTAAAAGTGAAGGGTTGGCGAACATGTCACTTCACATTCTTGACATACCAGCTGTGAACTTTCTACTTAATCAACAGTCCTGTAATAACTACACAGCATTAGTTCAATGTAATGGAATCCATTACTCTTTACTGTGTCAGCTAATCTGAAACAGCAGTGCTCCTGTGAAGATGGGCTACTTGTTGCATTGCAGGAATTCACCATTAGCGCACCCCACTGCTCAAACCTACACAAACACACATGCCACCCTGGTATCTAAGGACTGGGAATGCCTGCGTTTGTGCGTGTGCGCGCCACATTGCGAGTGAGAGCCCACGTCTGTGTAAATGTGGTGGTTGGATCACGGCAGTTGAGACCCCCCTACACTCCCACCCCTCCTTGTCTCTCTCTCCCCCCTCCCCCCTCCCATCCATCTCTGCTCCCATTCTCTTGTTTCTCCTTTATTCCGCACGGCGTTTCTCACATTCACAGACCCCCCTCCTCGCTTATCCTCCATGGAGAATAAGTGCCGTGTAAAGCTGCCCCCCCCCTCTTCCCCAATCCACCCCAACTCCCTGCTCCACCCTGTCGATCTAGCTGAATTACCCTCCTCAATAAGACACCATCTCAGGGCTTTAGTGGGGGGGCCAGTGGAGAGAGTAGACCCTCCTGGCAGAGCCGAACCCGGGGCCTTGCAGTGCTGTGCAGTCTTTGTCTGGGTCCCGCGACCTAACAGGGACTCATTGTCTGGAGAAGTCTGGAGCGACAGCTACACTTATTTATTTACTCTCCTCCCTTTGGGCCCTTACGGTAGGCGTTCACAATCAGACACGCATCGATCTTGGTGGCTAGGGATGGTCAGTCTGGAATGGAAGTGTATATATACACACACACACACACACACACACTCACACTCACCAGCACTGGGCAAACAGAAAGCATGTGGCTGCATTTAGACTCACTGTGCAGCCTATTTCATCTTTCCATATTCCTCTCCTCTCTCTCCCTCCCCTCTTTTCTAACTGTGTGGGGGCCTAAGGCCTTGGGGGTGATTTTTACAACATGGCAGGCAGGAAGGCAGGACAATTCAAAAAGTCTCAACCCTCCGGGGGCTGATAGCCATTCTGTGACTGTGTACGGATAGAAGCTCTCTTTCTAAACAGGATTGGGTTGAAGCCCACTGAGTCTAAACAAGGCGTCAGGACAGAGAGCTCCCTCGGACCACCATTAGTGTGTCTCCACAAAGACGAGACACACACACTCATACACACTATTGACCAGCCATCTACCGCCTCTTAAGACAATAGCATATAAGCTAAATGCTTCACAGCACCAAAAGACAACAGACAGATTTGGAATCTGTCCACATTTCAGGCTTTGTCTTTCAGCCTGCCAGTGTCTCCCTCAAACACACACACACATAGATGTATGTACACACTGTGAAATGAGAAAAAAGTGAATCAGAATACCCAGTGACCTCAGGGGACAGGAAGGACATGGGGTCAGTTCTCACACTCTCTGAAATGTCTGTCAGGGATATAGCCAGAATTGATCTTAACCCAGTCAGTTAGCAAAGTCTGCTATGTTGAGTAACATTAGATTTTTTTTCACCATTAAACATTTCTTAATCATGGGTTGGAACTTCTTCCCACTACTAGTGTGCTTCCCTATGACATAAGAAACTGTCCCCCTTGTGGTTACCAGCGTTTGAAACCTCCTGATGTGTCTGACGTTTAGCTTGCTCCTAGTCCCATATGTTGTTTCTTCGTGCCTAGGAGCTGTGTACCTTCTTGAATAAGAACTGCAATTCACTGAATGACAGTGCATGCTTCCGTCACATTAACTGTTTGTACCACATGTACTGCCTCTTTCACATGATTGAAGACAATTTAGCCCAAGGATCACGTATTCTATTCAATTTGTATGACATTACTGATTTGGATTGTAATACTATAACTAGAAAATAATAACTTATATATCTAGTTTGTAACTTGTTAACTAGCTAATGTCTACTTTAACATTTGTTGTTAAACAATATAGCTTTTGGCGTGATTTAGCATTCTTGCCTGCACACAACATTTAAAATGTTGTATGCTGTATGTAGAAAAAGTCAGTAATACTTCTGGTTAATTGAATTTAATGAAGAGAATTCTTGTTGGCACATATGGAAGGCAGTGTTCTAAGTTCCCTGGATCCCAGTCTAGCATAGGATTGTTCCGACTGCCTTGGCCAGCCCAGTGGTGTGGGTGGGGTACTTCCTTGGTTATTGTGTAGTGCATCCTGTCCTGCTTACTTAAAATAGAGAATCCCAGGAATGTATCCTTGTAGAAATCTGTATGTTGGGCCTATTGACAAATTATTCAACTATTTTCTTTTCTTTTTCTCCAGGGCTCTTGATTCATTGCACTTCTGGTGAAAATCAAACTACTGCTGGCCCATCCACTACTGGTAACACTAAAACCACTAGTCAGCTTGCCACTGAGCCTACTGGTGGCCCTACCACTGGAAATGCTTTTAAATCTACATCCACGGTTTATTCTGCCACTGGCTCTACTGGTAACCTTACTGGTATCGCTACTACGCCTGTTAATTTTGGCACTACTGGCACCCCTACCCCTGTCCCTTATGGTACTGCTATCCATTTACAAACTACGACTTTCCTTCCTGTTACCCCTGGCTCTGCTGGTGCCCCTACCGCTGGCTATACTGATAGCCCTACCACTGACCCTGGTAAACCTACCACTGGTTCTCCTGGTAAACCTACCACTGGTCTTACTGGTGATGCTATCAATGGCTCTACTGTTGAGCCTACTATTGGCCCAACTAGTCATCCTGTTCATAGCACTACAAGTGACTCTACTTCTGGTCCTAATGGTGGTGCTGCAGGCATGAGCAAGGAACAATCCACAACTGAGCCTGAAAATTCAGGAGCTACAACCTGGAACAAGACCACTCCTTCAAACGATGTTTCGACTCCAGCTGTACTGGTCACCACAACAAACACAATAACCGTCAAACCAGCATTTAACGTGAGATTTAAAAAGTCTAAACAAGATTCCTTGTAATTCTCAAGATTACTTTAAAAAATAACATTACAATAGCAATGTTTGTATTTGTTTTCCATCTCATAAACATGTATCTATTTATTTTTCTACAGTTTTTTATGTCCAAAGGAGCAAAGGTAAGTTTAACAGCGTCGAAATGTCATTAAAACCACCATTAAAATCAAATGTAACATTTAGAATTACTGACGAAACATACTAAAAACACTTCATAAAAATTGGATAGCCAGAATACAGAGCAGCCGGTATCCCCTTCCTGATTCCTGAAGCACCACCTATATTATATATATTAAATATATGTGTATATATTATTTATATTGTCTAAATATGTATTTATACCAGGGATGCACGATATATCAGCAGCCATATCGGTATCGGACGATACATTTAAAGACGATAAAGTTTATTTTTAGTGTTATTGTTACTGGTCCGATAAGAAAATCTGGCCGATAAATTAAGGCCAATAAATTATGGATTATTCAGGCAATATATTTTATTTATATAAAAGAAAGTCGGCCATAGAAATGTGAGCTATAATTAATTGTAACATTTAAGAAATCTGATAATTTAGGTTAAAGAAATATCTAGATGTTATGCAGTTAAAGTTTTAATAAAAGCAGTTGTCCACTGTATTTGTTTGCCTTTTGTTTTTGTAAAAAAAAAAGTATTTATCTTGTATTTCCATGTATCGGCTTCCAAATATAAAGAGTTATTGGTATCATCCAAAATTTCCATATCGGTTCATCCCTAATTTATACCCATATTTTCATGATTTAAGGCCGATTTATACTTCTGCGTTTTTACGCACACGCACACGGGGAACGCCCTCTCCGTCAAGAAACGCCCTCTGCGTGTCCTCGCAGAGCCCTCGCAGAGTTCTGCGTGCGCCTCCTGATTTTCCTGATTTTCCTGACTATCCGTCTGTCCGTGCGTCTTTATACGGATACCCCTTGGCTATGATTGGTCCGTATTAAGGCCGATATATGCTTCTGCGTCTCCGTTTACGGATGGGCAGGCGCACGGATACGCACGGATACGGACGGATAGACTGCGTTTATGGTTCTCCGTAGGCTGTGGGTGCTGAAAACAATTCACTGCCAGAAGTGTAGGTGGCGCAACGGTTTTTTGTTTAGACGTCGTTGAGTGTTTATTTACCTAGGCTTCCGAAAAGTCGGAGCAAATTTACAAATTAGCCGTTCCATCAATAAAATACGCACATTTTCAGCAACTACACTGCCCATTTCTCATCACATTTTAATTCAGATTCTGATTTACATGTACCGTTTAGCTGAAATATGAATTGTAAAAACTTTACACGCAATGGCGGTCAAAGGATTCTGTTCGTCCTGCTATCACGACAACCCCGCCCCTACCCCTGACGCAAGCGGTACTTAATACTGACCAATCACAGCCAAGGGGGTCTCCGTAGCTCTCCGTAGCTCTCCGTAGCTCTCCATAGCTACGACGGAGAGTTACAAAATTAAGGAGGTGCACGTCAAGCTGTCCGAGGCTCTACGAGGGCTGACGGAGAGGTTGTAGAGGGCGTTCCACGGAGACGAGGGCGTTCCCATGTGTCCGTTTTTCGAAAAACGCAGAAGCATATATCGGCCTTTAGAACCGCTTGCGTCAGGGGTGGGGGCGGGGTTGCCATGACCAACAAGAGAACAGAATCCTTTGACCGCCATTGTTGTAGGTTTTTACAACTCTTCATTTCAGCTAAACAGTACTACATGTAAATCAGCATCTGAATTAAAATGTGACGAGAAATGTGCAGTGTAGTTGCTGAGAATGTGCTTATTTTATTGATGAAACAGTTCATTTGTAAATTTGCTCCTAGCTAGCATCGCAGTGCAGCGCCATCTACTGTTCTGGCTGTGAATTGCTTTCAGCACGCAGTAGTATAAATTCAACCAATCCGCCCGACTCCGTCCGACTCCTTGCATGCGTCTGTCCGTTAACGGAGACGCAGAAATATAAATCGGCCTTTACTCTCAACCCCCATTTACACCGGACGCATCTTCGGCGAGTTACGGCTGCGACGCAACTGTTGAAGCTGATCGCGGCTGATCACGGTCACTCTAGTCCAGGGGTGTCAAACATACGGCCCGCGGGCCGGAACCGGCCCCCAAGGAGGTTCGATCAGGCCCGCAGGATAATTTGAAAGTGGAAAAAATGCATAAAAGACATGGAATTAATATTTTTAATTCGCTGCAATTCATGGATTATCCGCTAAGGGGCGCACTCTTTCCATCAGAGTAGAAGACAAGCCGCATCACTGAGACAGACTGAAAACAGCAGACGGTATCATTTAATACCTTGGTCTCTACTAGGGATGGGCGAACGATGCCTTGTGAAGCTTTGATGGTTTCTTCCGGATTGTGCCGGCCCAAAAAGCCGAACTATCGGCGCTTTGAAAATGAACAGCGTCATCTAGCAGCCGTTTAAACTGGCTGAATGAGGCGTAGTGGTTGTCTCCGACGGTAGACTACCCTACGTTATTCAATATTTAATTAAGGCTACATGTGTTCATTTTGATCTGATATTAGTGCTCACACATTAAAATGTTGTGATACATCCGTAGGCCTTTAGAATTATGTCATTTTCTCACAGTAAAAGTTAAAGAATATCGTACGAGATTCACTGGACTGGGGCGCGAACTTGGGATCCCAGATTCGCGTTAACAATATGTAATCGTACAACGCTTTAACCAACTACACCACCGAAGAGATCATTACTTGTTAAAGCGGTTGGACGGACTTTATACGATATGGTCTTTATATCAATTAAACTAGATAACACAGAAGAAAGACATGATATTTTGGTTATTTATAGCAGAGTATGGTATAATTTTAATGGTCCGGCCCACTTGACATCTCCCTAGGCCGTATGTGGCCCACGATGCGAAATGAGTTTGACACCCCTGCTCTAGTCAATGGTGCAGTTAACACCAGACCCACCGCGGCCTTACAGAATTTCAGAAGAGAAGCTGCGAGGCAGTTGTAGTGGCACGTTCGTGAGATTTTAATTTGTGAAGGCTATTTGTGGTGTCATACAAGTAGTGTTGCTCAACTTGTAGGATGAATCTCTCGTCGTCCATGATGTAAAATGAAGTTAAATACGATCGGGAGTTGCACACAGTGTTTTAATGCACACAGTGTTTTAATGCACAGTGTTTTAAGGCACACAGGCCCTCATGTACATACATTTGCAAACGTTGCGTTATCAGCGCCATGGCCAACAATGGTCAGCTTACGTCGTATTTACCAAACCTGCAGTTCATCGGGTAATCAGCGCCTTCTCCACCCACTATAATGTAAATTGTGAGCATTTAAATGCGCAATTGAATGGGCCTCCTTCTCTCTTTCTATCATGGATCAGCCACCAACAGTAGTGTTGCTTTCGTCAACGAAAATTATGACGTCAACGAACCTTTATCAAGTGACAAAAACGAGACGAGACGCAACGTAAATGCTGGTCATGTGACGATGACTATAATTAAATGTATAATGCAATATTGTTGACGAATACAAATGTGACAATGTAGTTTACAAAATAGAAACGAGACGAAATACGTCTTGTTTGGTCGCGTTATTATTATTAGCTAACTCATGAGGCTGTGCTTAATGTGTCTCATTTTAACGTTGGCTTTAAACCAGGGGCGGTCTAAGACCCTTTTTACTGGGGCACGTGCCCCAGTTGTGGGTTAAGCAAGGGGAGTTTTAATAACCGAATACATTGTGCGCAGCAAGCTTGGAAGAAAAAAAAGGAATATGAATAGGTGCCTGTGCCCCAGTAGAGCTTTATGTCTAACAACACCCCTGCTTTAAACGTTAGCCTGGAGCTGATACCGACTGAGACTACCGTGTGTGACTACCGTATGTGTGTTTGTTTGTAAGTGTGTAAAGTGGGTTAACATGTGTGACTAGTGTGTGTAGGCATACTGTGTGTGTGTGTGTGCGTATGTATTTGTTTGTATTATAGTGTAAAGTGGGTTCTTAGTTCCTACCTGACTGACTGCATGTGTACTAAGCATCCCTTGTTGGCCAAATACTGTAGTTGTTCTACTTGTTTTGTCATTCACATAGCAATCACACTGAACTGAATTTGGACCAACAACATGACTTTGAATACCTTATTCTAGACCAATACATTAAACAAATGGTTTTGGCATTATGCCTACCCTAGACTACTGCTTAGACTACTTCTGTTTTGATTAAAAAGAGACTAAAATACAATTTTCATTGACTTAAACTAGACTAAATGTCATTAGTTTTCGTAGACTAAAACCAGACTAAAATGTCATCAGTTTTCGTCAACTAAAACCAGACGAAAATAGTAATGGATAAGTCTGACTAAAATAAGACAAAAATGCTCAGACTTTCAGTCGACTGAAACTTGACTAGAATAAAAAGAGGGGCGGCATTTTTTCATGTCACGTGGGGGGGCGCACAAGCATTAAAAAAAAGAAATCTCTGCGCGGTTTTCTCTTATTTATCATTTCAGTTTGTGGGGAATTGGCATATTGGCACCCCCTTCAGGCAGCTGCAGGCAGCCCTGCTTGCTGAGACGGTGCCAGGCAGCATTTTCCTTCGTTTGCCACCGCCAGGTAGTAGCGGTGCTCGTTCCGTGGGCTGTCGGGGGTCGGCCGACAGGGTTGGGGGGGGGTAAACTCGCCCTGGGCGCATAATGTGCTAGGACCGCCACTGTGGGAGAGAGGAGGATGGTAGCAAATCTATCATCAGTGATGGACAATGAATCCCACCCTATGCAGGACACTGTCTCTGCACTGAGTAGCTCCTTCAGCGACCAGCTACATCACCCTAAGTGCGTGAAGGAGCGGTACTGCAGGTCCTTTCTTCCTGCTGCTGTGAGACTATACAACCAGCCCTGCTCTAAATAGAACACCATTTTGCTGCTGCAATGCCCGAATTTCCCCATTATGGGACGAATAAAGGTATATTTTAACTTATTATGGAATAAAAATATATATTTCACAGTCATGGGTTGAAAAAACTGTCTTATTGGAATCACTTGCACTGATCTCCATCTTTCATCCAACCCGCTCTCATTCCCCCTGACTCTCTTTCTGATCACGATCCACTAAGATCCACAGCTCAATATACACAAAACCTCACTTGTGCAGTCACCTTTGATCTTCTCTTCCACTCCACCAGTGTAAAGAGAGATGGTGTTGTGGTGAAAAAGACATCGGCGCAGCATCGGTTGTCACTTTGTTGTGGCTTTGATGTGGCGACAACCTGGGGAATCATTTGAACCCAACGGACAGACACAGAGTTTTTCTTTTGACAGGATCATGAGAAACCAAACCTGAGCAAGCTGTGTGAGTGGCTGATGGAGAACATGCTGGAAGCGACCTGCAACCTGACAGTCCGAGAGCATGGCAGCAAAACAGAGTTTGACAGCATAATGTTAATTGGCAAAGGTACACAAGCCGTACATGTTAAACAAAAACAAAACAAAAAAAGCAGTGACCTATAACTTTTAGAAACTTCTACAGTAGTAGATAGACTTTGATCCAGTTCCCAATTTTTATTACAGGGAATCCTACATTAGCTCGTCGCTACCATGAGAAATTGGTTGGGACAAACATTGAGGTAACAAGCAAGATAATTTCCAGTCTTATCCTCCTGAATTAACCAAGGGGATGATGAGAGTATATTTGGTGGAATTGTGCAGGTTTTAAAAGTGGAAGCTCTGTTTCCTTCAGATATCCGAGGACAAAACGACCCTCATCGCCATTCTAGCATTCTGTGGAGCCCTGCTGGCCATAATAGTGGGCTTAGCTATTTATGCCTCCCGCCAACGCAAACCCTACTGTGAGAACCAGGTAGGGTGGCATTCATGCTGTTATATAATTCACTGAGGATTATTCGTTATTTGGAGTGACAGGTCCACCAGCCAATACCAGTCCAGACCTAACGTGCCCCGTCATCTTCCCAGCAACACTTGACAGAGGAGCTGCAGACGGTGGAGAACGGTTACCACGACAACCCCACGCTAGAAGTGATGGAGGTCCAGCCGGAGATGCAGGAGAAGAAGATGGCCCTGAACGGAGAGTTCAACGACAGCTGGATCGTTCCCATCGACAACCTTCTGAAAGATGACATTCCTGATGAGGAGGACACACACCTGTGAGGTGGGATGAGGCGGGGGTGGAGGGAGGTTCCAAACCCTTACCGAGTCCCTCCCTCTCCTCTGACTGACCACCAAATGCTTCATCACACTCTGCTCCATGGAGAAGATATTGGGCTCAAGATAAACGTTTCATAGAACAGAAGGTTGAGTGATAAGTTATAGAGACAGGTCAGTTCTATGAATGTGTTTCTTTTCCATACTGTATGACACCTGGGTGTTGTGGCAACATCACAAATCAGATCAAACGAAACAGAAAAAACACCACTGTTGGTTACCAAGGAAATTAAACTACCAATTCGTAAAGAGCCAATAACTGCTGTGTCCAGTTTTACCCAAGATGTATCTTAAGAACCGCGACAACCATTTCCAGAGTGCCTGTTATTTGAGGAACTTGACCAAGAGTCACACCAAGACTTTAGATCTACTGTATACCCGGATGAATACCAAGCACCTAAAATGTTCTTTCAGGGGGTTTTAAGGTTTCTAACTCTCACTACACTACACTGATCAATAATCATTTATTGATTTGTACACTTGAGCATCTGTACATAAAGTATTTTTGACATGTTTGGGAAAAAAAGACATTTGGATAGATCACAGAACTAAACTTAAGTAATTGTACTAGGATTGAGCTGTAAAATTTCTACAGCTCCGTAGTGACTTAGACAGATGACCTCAGGATAATTATCCTTGCAAATGCGACCACTACATTTTAGCTGTGGTGAGCCAGTACAGGCATCCTCACAGAAGGCAATGCTGGTACAACTGTATCCTGAAGTATGCTAGCAAACCAGCAGGTTCATAGAGACCAAGCTTATGAAAGCTAAAAGCTTCCAGAGAAATGAAGGGAAAAACACTGTAAATGTTATTTTGTGTTTGTTTTTTTGTGTTACAAGTACACAAGAGGAGGCTTAGCATTATACTGTAGGCCACCCCACGGTATAGGCCTGTGCACATTATAAAATATGATATTGTTTGTTTTGTTTTCAGTCAACTGTATCATGTAAAATGTTCTGAAATGTATCTAATCACAATCACATGCTATTCACACTTCGTAAATTATATTTGATCACCTTAATGAAGTTAACCAAACAAATCAACACATTTGCCACTTCTGTTGTAGTCTCACCTCTTTTAGGGTATTTTTGTCCTTTTCACCAAAGTTCTTAGCGGTATTGGACATATTTATGGTTTGTTTTGCTGACAAAGCCAAACAGGGGTCTGACACACTGGAAGCTGAGCTTGGTAATGGTCACTATGGTATCCTGACCAGGATAGCCATATCTTCTCATACCAATAAAGATTTTTTTTATCTGCACTATACAAATCTTGTCTAGAATCCCAAGCGGTCCTGCAAATGCCCAAAGCAATCACAGTACTCATTACTATATATGGTATAGTATAAAATATAGTCTTAGTTATTCTCCAATAAGAAAATAACAAAATATTACTGACACTACACGAAAGGACCCGACAAATTAAAGAACAGATTAAGAAAACCTGAACAAAATACAATCTTTATTCATTATATACATTACATACAATGCAATTCTACAATAGGCTTTCTACACATTCACGTAAATCCAGAGTAGTGTTCACCAGCACAAGAGTATCTGCATACTCCTGATTTTCAGCCAGGGGTAGAAGAGGAAGAGGGGGTGCATGAAGAATGGAGGGAGATGAAAAAATAACATTACATATACACAATTTTGACTATTTACCCTGAAGAGAGAGAGCTACAGAAAATGTATTTGGCATTGTTTTACAAACAAGGTGCTTTAATTTTGTTCTTTGTTTAAACACGTTTCTTAAATTTAATAAAACCCTGGCACAAATCAACCCTAGTACAACTACAATGGAAAAAAGCCCTGAATCCAGTGGAAAATCATGCATGAATAATTTCCTTGTGAAGTAACGGTTTATTGCCCTGGGTGGTATCGCTCCACTTTCAGTATATCTATATCAACTCTTTAAAAAGCTGTCTGCCTACCTCTATGAAAGCAGCAGAAGTACGCACAGACAATGCAAAATGGACACAATGCAAAATGCATTCTTCGAACATGTGCACACAAAAAAGTCGGATTTATTCATTCCACTCAAGTCTATATAGGGAACTAATTCGGAGTATGGCAACAAGGGATTAAATTACGTCTTTACCAAATCTGACATTTGTTCAGACATCGCAGAGCAGGTTCTCCGTCGCTCTCTCTCCAACATTGTTTGATTACACGCTTTCACTTCAAATAAAGGTTAGAAGAGCCTGGGCACAAAATGTGTTTACATCACCTGTGAAGCCCTCTATCGCTAGGCAAAATAGTAAGAGAACACAACAGACCAGCTCAGAAGTACACAGAGTAAAAAATAAAATAACAACAGCCGGTCTTTGGCAACAACCCAACAACATGGAATATGAATGTAAACCTCAGGAAATGGAAGACACCTGAAGGGGGGAAAGTTTTGAACTCTGACAACAACAGTAACAAGCTGTCTAATGTTGTCGATATGAACCTCCCATCTCTTTTTCTTATATTGTCTCTGTATCGCACGCACAATGAACCTCAGAGACTACAACACCCCGCGGTCGTACCCCGACCAAGGAACGGAAGCGATTAGGTCCTGAAAATAGACCGATCACACTGTCCTCCTACACAAAAACCTAGGGTATTTGACTCCAAAGACCTGATAAACGCTGACTGCAAAAGTTGAAGCAGGCAGCTAAGCTATCCAACTCCTTCATCGCTAGGACTTCAGCCAAGCGACTTCTTCTGAGACGGCAACGTGGGTGTAAACACCTCTGCTGGAGGATCTACAAGGGGTCTGGACAGACAGCGTCTAGACAGGGGGAATATTTTGTCATTGCTGTTCTCATGATTGCGGCATGAACGTAAACTATGCAAGTTGCCAATGCCACCCCTTGCCGTGTCTCGCTTTATTGCAGTGTCTTTATTGAAGAGTAAAGTCACTCAGATCCTATGTGTGGGTGTTCATAAATGTGTGTATGTACAAGAATGCCCCTTTATTACAGGAGAACTATTAGTTTCCAATAATCCTACAGACACTTTGAAATTGGACCAAAACTTTTCTAAAATTGATAGTGTTTTCCCTATGCAGGTACTTTACACTCAAGGCATGATCACCGTCTATTTAAAAAATCAATAATGCACCCCCCTCCCACCCCTCCAAACACATACATTTAAATTTAAACTGGATCATCGGGAATGACCAAGCTCAATTCAGGCGTAATTTAAAACATCATTCCTCTACTGTTTCTAGAATATCATTTCAGAAAATTGAGCACGGCAATTATTACCATAAATCTGGGCATCAAATAGGTGAAGCAAGAGAACAGCTTTTTGTCTGTGTGTGAGATGTCAGCTGTATACAACTAAAATTCAAGACTAGAGGATACTCCCAAGTCTAACAAACTGCTGATGAGAAATCACAGTTCATGTAAACCCAAAATCCAAGAAAAGAAAAATTAACACAAGAAGCCATGTTTGGCAGAGCTTAATTTACAATTTTTCGGAATTAATCCATTCCTCGACGCAGACGTAAAACTAGTCCGCAAGGAAAGGATACCGGGCCTAGAGGGACACACTACTTGATTCTTTCATCCACAGTGATGTTAGGTGTTGATGTTCAGTGTTCTACCCCCCCCCCCCCCCCCCCCCCCCCCCCAGCTCTTCGGTGAGTGAACATCAACCCTTTATGTGTGGTTAGTACCGCTGATGAACAAACCGCTGTTCAACAGAGAAAGAGGTGTGGTCGCATCGAGCAAAGCCCAATCACCTCCTCCACTGGGAGAGCTTGATGAAAATGTACGTATATAATTATATATTTTTTTAATGATAATTACACATTTTGTATTACTGCACCAACAAAGTGAGAGTCCCTTGTGGAGGTGGGGTGAGGACGGAGGGAGTTGGGGCTACAGGGTGATGAGGTCGACCAGGTTGCCCTTGGGAGGGGTCATGCTGTCTGGGAAGAAGTTGACGAGCGTGTCGAAGAGCTGGGTGCGCTGGGCATACGTCTGGTCAACGTCTGAGAAACCTATTCATGGGGAGGGAGGAAGTGAGGGAGGGCAGGAGCGGAGGAGGAAAGAAAGGAGGGGGAAGTGAGGGAGAGGGGGCAAGAGGGGGGAGTGAGGATAAAAGGGGGGAAGAGAGAGATGGAGGGGGGGAAGGAAGCAGGGAGGAAAATGACGTACTGAAAAACAATGACTATTTCTAGATGACTGGAGGAATCATGTGCAGTGATGATGTAGTGGGACCACAAACACGACTGCTAAATTAAATACATCACATTACACACTTACCCAACGGAATGAAGTCTGAGCTGGACTTGAACAGTGCAGAGGGCAAGAGCTGGAACTGAACGGTACAATAGGCCATCTATAAGTCATGTTAGCGAAAACTAAACGTTTTGTAGACGACTCGTCACTCTATCAATGTCTGCCCCACCTAGTCTGCTATGCCTCCTTTCCTCCCTCTAGATCACTCTCAAATCCCCCACACTTTCGCTCAACATTCCTTTCTATCATTTTCAACTGTCTCTCTCTCTGCTCCCATCCTAGCCAAGTGTACCTCTTTGGTCTCATCGGGGTCAGTGTGGTCCACGGTCAGAGAGAGGTCGTTCTGCAGGTACTTCAGAGCGTTCAAGGGCTCCGACTGGGCCTTCTCCTCGAACCTGACCACAGGAAACACACAAGGTGTCTTACACGACAAGTCTAGCGCTTGCCAAAGCCCAAGCACATCAATACGGGCATGCACACACAGAACACTCCAAAACAAGAAGTAAGCCGATGGACAGAAAATATGTTGAAAATGGCATGATGCTACCACTAGAAGGTGTAAGAGTCAAAGGAAAAAAATGTATCACGCAGCAAAAGCTTTGGACAGTCAACTATGGAAACTAAGGATGCACCGAATCCAGGATTCGGTTTCAGATTCGGCTGAATATTGGGCTTTTTGACGGGGTTCGGTTTTGGCCGAACCTTCGATTTTTTTTTTTCACCAAACCAAACCCTACACTTGCACTACGCATGCTACGCTGGTCGACGTAATGACGCCGCCGTTGATTACGGGAAGGTGTTTATGTAGGTAGACCATTCAATGCAGTAGGCTGAGAGAAAGTAAAAATTGAACTCGTGAGCAGAAAGTGTTGTTTGGCAGTACTTTCAGTCAAAAGAAGGCGATTCAAGTCGAGCTATGAACACCACAATGTTCAATTTGCAATACCGATTTGTCTTGTGGTGACAAGGACCCTAAACAATACACAGAATCTCTGCTGTTAAAACATTTGCGTATGAAACATCCCCAAAAAATTAAAGAAATCTAAAATCTAATACTTTGGATATTAATTGGATCTTGAGATAGGCATATGGTAATTGTCAAAATAGTTATTCCCACTTGTCTTCCTGGCATAATGTTGCCAATTTTTTTTTTTTTTACAGTTAATAAAATGAAAAATACACTGCTGTGGACGTTGTTTACTTCATTAATGTGTTTCCTGTGTTAATGGACTGAGGATGGGAGTAGGATTCGGTATTCGGTAGAATCTTATCTAATCCAAATACCGAATCGAACCCCAAAAATCTGGATTCGGTGCATCCCTAAAGGAAACGGCACATTGGGATTGAATTCAGTATGATGAAACCATCCCTGGGGGAATGAAGGGGGGATCAGCATAGATAAACACTAGATGTCTCGTCCGCGTTACCGGACAACGGAGTCGAACGTCCGCACATGGCGGCCATCTTGCTACAGGGAACTCGCTCACCCATAACATTGGGTTGGTGCTACATGTACTTTTTAAATAACCATAACTTGCTCAATTTTCAACCGATTTTTTAATGGTTTGGTTTGTTATCATTCTATTCTATTAATTTTTTTATGACATACTTTATCATAAGTATGCAGTGGCATAGCTACATCTCTGACGTTGATAACAAACCAAACCATTAAAAAATCGGTTGAAAATTGAGCAAGTTATGGTTATTTAAAAACTACATGTAGCACCAACCCAATGTTATGGGTGAGCGAGTTCCCTGTAGCAAGATGGCCGCCATGTGCGGACGTTCTAGACTCCGCCGTAAGACATCTAGTGTTTATATATATCTATGGGGATCAGGACATAAATGCATACAAAAGACTATGATGTCACAATGACTAGAAAGTTGGCAATGATCTGCCTAGGTCTTCAGTGTGTGGTGTTACCTGTACTTCCTGATCAGGTATCGACAATGGCGGAGCAGATACTCCTTGGAAGGACGACACAGCTTGAGGGACCAGAAGTCGTCGAGGCGCATCTTTGGAGAGCAGGACTTGCCTGGGTTCCCGCCAAACAGGTAGTGCACCTGGACAAAAGGGGGCACAATATTGGTTTGTGAGTATCTACATGTAATTCATTGAATGTCTCTGTGGCTCGATTATCTCGCCAGCCAGGCATTGTATTAAATGCGTCAAGTGCATGGCTCAGGCCCCAGGGACGTGCAGTATCGACTGTATGACAAATAAATATGAATATCTAACTAAGTATATCAATATACATTTAGTCATTTAGCAGACGCTCTTATCCAGAGCGACTTACAGTAAGTACAGATACATTCCCCCCGAGGCAAGTAGGATGAAGTGCCTTAACCAAGGACACAACATCATGTTGCACGGCGGGGAATCGATCCGGCAACCTTCTGATTACTACTCCCTCACCGCTCAGCCATCTGACTCCCTACGTCGTTGGGACTCCCAAACCCATATACAAATGGGTTTGCCCTCTAGTGTTTGGCCCGTGACCACTGCAACTAGCATTCATTGAAAGACTCAAACTAGCTACTGCACACAGTGGATTTCTCAGGAAACAAACTCCACTTTGTCAGTAAACATTTTATTTCTCACATTGCAATGGGCAGAGTTAATGACAGGTTTCCAGTAGTATGAGGAGGCCATTGAGAAGTAAAAGTGTGGATTATCTTTATGTCCATCACCACATAGCGTTACCGTTTTGTAAACATGATACTCCTGTAGCGAGATCCATGACGGGCACTGCATCTATAATTCCAGGAATTTGTGTTTGTGTGTCACCGAATCAACATCTTAATCACCGGGTGCATTTTCATGGCACGGGCAGAGTATGACCGTGCCGTAAAAGACAGGACAGCCCTTGTGGCCCTCGAGCATCGGTGAACGCCCTGAAGCCGGTTTGTGGTAGTCTGTCCTCGGACCACTGTCGGCAGGTACTCCCCATTAGGGATTTTTTTTTTGTCATCATAGCTGCCATGGAGCCTGAGTTGACATATGTCCACCACAACAGGGGACCACATCTGCTGAGTAGGAAACGTACACCCTGATATTGACCAGCTAAGCTAGCGTACTCATATGTAGTAAAGTGTGTGTTGGGTGTGGATATTTAGGAATCTTAAGTGTGCATAGTGTAGGTATTTTTTTTTAGCGTTATAGTGTGTGTGCACGAGCGTGTGGATATCTAGGCATCTTAAGTGTTCATGGAGTAGGTCTTTTTAGAGCATTCTTGTTTGTGTGTGTATAACCTTGTGCATCTCATCATAGACCAGCTGGTGTGCAAAGCGTGGACAAGGCTCCTCCTCCTGTAGTGCCTTGATGGGGTTCTCCTTCACAGCCTGGTCGTTCTTATACACACACGACCTGGATAGGACACACACATTCACACAACGTTACAAACAAGACTTAGTGTGTACATACTCACTAGGGGTCACAAACAAACACTGTGATAGTCAGACACCCCCCCCCCCCCCACTTTCAGGAAAGTCCATGTTTAATCATTGTTAAATACAGGAAATGTGCTGTTAATTTAATGGTTAGTCTATGCATACACCTCAAACTAGCTGACGTTATTGCTAATGTTAGCACACTCAAATATGTTAGGTGCAAGCTAAATTTAGATTTGACTGTTAAACATGATCTATGTACTTGACAAGTAACTGACGCCAGCTAGCTATTACTTTACTTTACATTCTACGATGCTTTTATATTCGATTTATCAAATAGTTTTTATATGAGTAATAAATGTGGAGAGCTCTTTGGCTGCATGCTTTCAGTTTTAAATGTTTAAAATTTGGAAAACCGTGCTAAGAAACGTAAGGTTGGGGCTGAAAAATTAAGAGACAAAAAGACATCACCTTCACCAGACATGGTTTTACCAATTGAAAAACGGCTGTTTATTTTACATGAAGCTCAAAAAACTATTTGGCTCTCAAAGGCCCAAAAATTTCGCTCACGCGCATTGCATGCTCGAATTACGTTGGGAACTCCATAACTAGCATCATATCAAACAGAAGGTGGATGCATTGACAGGGCAGCTGTGGTGGCGTATATGGGGGCCGATTCTGGTGGGCCGGTCTGGATCAAAGTCCAGGGCCTATTTGTACTCCCAATCCGTCCCTGCCAAACCCTGATCAACCACCCTCAACCAGCTATTTAGGGACAGGTACACAGCAGAGAACCACCACCTCTGAATAGGTGTTACATTGTGATGCTGCTGTTGTGTTATTGGTATTGAGTTGTATGTTTGGTAATAAAAAGTTAAATTGCCAACTGGGGGGGGGGGGGTGGCATCATAAAGGAATTATGCTTAGGGCACCAAAATGGCTAGCAGCGGCACTGCAATTGACCTACTGTATTTTTCGGAAAATAAGCCACATTTTCTATAAGCTGCACCCCACTAAAATGGGAGCTTTGAGTTTGTAAATCTGAGTGGGCCTGTAGGCCACAATTGATACGGGACAATCATACCAAGCAATGCACGAGTATAGGCAATCTTAAAGCATGCCGGTGTGTAACACACTTCGGTTGTGGATAGTATGTTCAGAAATAATGTTTTATGTATTGTATAAATATGATAAACATTTTATTTATAGTTAATGTTTGTTAGCAATTAGCTACATCCAATTACTATTTTATCAACGTTCAATGACTAGCGAAAATGTGGTTGACAATAAAATATTCAAAACACTTCTATATTTCGGTTAGTAGGTTAAGTAAGTGCGTAATGTATGTTTTCTATTGGAATGAACTCATTTAAATAGCATTCACAAAAAAGTGTTTCTACTCAGGGGAGGTTTTAGGCACGGGCCAACCGGGCAGCCGCCCGGGGCGCAACGAAGTTAGGGGCGGCATTTTCCACCGAGAGGAGTTTATGTGTGTGAAAAAAGGTATTGCGGCTGTGTTCGTGCCACTCGCTCCGTGTACTCTCGGAGGGGGGGGATGGTGTGCAAGTGAAAAACTCGCCCGGGGCGCCCAATGTGCTTGGACCGCCATTGTTTCTACTGTTCAAGGGCGAAATACCCAGCTAGCATGTGACCGACATGCCACCAGCGGTTATTGGGTGGAACGGCGTTTGTGGCTTGCAGCGGTCGGACCTCCGTTATTAGTCAATCACACATTGGGGGGGACAGCGGTGGGCCTTTCTGTGTTGGCGCATACACCATTTTTTTTAATCCAAATTAAATACAAGTCAGTCCGAATGTTTGTAATTGTATAACACAACAAGGCATTTTATTTCATCTGATCGTCAAACCAACGGATACTCACTAGGATGAGTAACACTGAGAAGGCGGTCGACCAATGACAGTTTTCTCTACAGTCAAGACTTTGCGTAAGATGGAAGAACGTAAGATAGACTTTCCACTTTCCAAAACTTGTAAGGGCGTAATAATTAGTTTGTGAAAGACCCAGAGAAACATTCGACGAGACAAAATCCCGGACGTTTTTGGAATCCCTGTCTGACGCATTTTTTAGGTCTCGAAAAGAGGAAATGTCCGGGTAAAAGAGGACGTCTGGTATACTATTGTTTTGTTATAAAAACGTGCTTTAAGCCGCATCGAAATATAAGCCGCACCACCACAAGAACATTTTAAATCAGGGTATAATCCTTTACAAAAAATAAGGTTTCTTATTCTTTAGACACTCAGTAAAAGAACAACTACGGAAACCAGTGTACGGGAACCCAGTGTCAGAGCCACTGACAGCCTTTGTCTTTGTACCGTACGGAATGCTTATATTAGCAGGTGATGATACAACATGTTGGTGTGGAGCTTCAACACATACACACTTATCGAGATAAGTTCTCTTTTGAAAGGACAGGTGAGAGATGAGCTCATCTGCTTGCCAGTGTTCTGTACCAGTTGTTGCGGGCAATGTCGTAGATCCAGAAAGAGTTCCGGACGTTCTCCTCTCGTTTGTCTTTGTCCTTGCTGAGGCCGGAGAGCACGTGGATCTCGTTCAGTTCCGGGTCGATGGTGGCCCGCTGGGTGAAGCCTGTCATCAGCACTGAGGGACAACCAGCATCAAGCACAGAGTGAGAGGAGAGAGACTTAGGCCGAATCCCAATACTCCCCCTTACCCCTTCTCCTTAGTTTTGCACGCTCCCGTGAGAGCGAGTGGTGTCCCAATACTCTTTTGGAGCTAGGGGTAGGGCTAAGACTAATGGGTATACACCCCTTAAAACCAAGTAAGATCGGGAGCTTATTTGAAACCTAGGGCTATGTGAATCCTGCGTGACCGGCAACAATGGCAGCCAGATCATCCAGAGAGTCCGATAAATGTAATATTTTCGACCTAATTAACTGATAAAAATTTTTATGACAGTCTTGTTTTGTGTTATACACAGTCCTGAACATATATATTTGCAACCATTTTCCAAATCGAAACGTTTCTAAAAATCGCTAGTTTGGTACGCTAATGCTACAATGTTGAATTGCACGGCCCCGCTGTTGCAGTCCCGCATTTCTCTGACTAGCATGTCTGGCTAGGGGTAAATTAAGGGGAAGGGGTAAGGGGGAGTATTGGGATTCCGCCAAAGCCTGCATCTCAAATCCTGTATTATATCTAGTTACTTTTAGCATGTCCACAGCTGTCCTGGACAAACTACTGTGTCATAAAATACCACCTTGAACTTGACCCTCTTGCTCATAAATCTGTCACCGTTTGTAGTGCGAAGATTTTAAAATGGAATATTGGTGATTTAATATGTACCTTGGAAAAAGGCATACTGTTAGAGGGCAACCAGGCCAGCTCTGCAGTTGTAACTTTATAACATATGTAGTTCAACTGACTGCAGAATGCTACAGTATATTGTATGGTAGGATGGGTATTGGGACGCACCGACAGTAAGAGCTAGACTGGCCTCCATAAGAAGGGAGGGAAAGCACTGAAGCATTGAGCCCAGAGTTGACATGAGCATGAGGACATGGTGATCCAGAAACATGACTGTGGGCTGGGACTAGCCCATCCCAAGAATGTCTAAAAAGGCCCAGAACATCAGTCAAGATGAAAAGCAGGGGCAGTAACTGTTATTAGCGATCAAAGGCTGTTGGCATAGCAAGCCAGCAGCGACCATCTGGAGGCAAGCGGAACAGAATGCAAATCACAACAATTGGAATCCAGACCGCATGACAACAGTACTGTTTGTCTGCAGTAGGCTTATCATGCAAATGTCAACATGTACGTGTTTTTAAATAAATATGTTGTGTGTGTGCTCACAGTAAATCATGAATGTGCAAACAACAGTAAACTCATCAATGTTACCTTCTAACTGAACCTAAAGCTTCACATTGGACACAATAATTACAAGCACTATGTTTTTGAATGTCACCCGTTTCAGGGGAATTTGGGGGTGGGGTTCATATTTTGAAGGCAATGACAGCTAACACTAGACACAGACAGAGCTCATTAGAGCAGTGATTTGGACATGGAGATTAACCTGGGAGATCTGGGCTGCAGACAGCACAGTTAGTATGGGGGCCAGAGAGCAGTCGAATAAACATTTGAGAGTGATTACGAGAGCACTGTTTGGGCTTGATGCTTCCTTCCTGCCAAAATACATTCTGTTCTCTCTCGTTTGGCTTGCATGTTCTGAAGCTCCCAGATCTCCCCCAGCCCCCTCCCTTACCCTCCTCTCCATATCTCCATCCATCTACCCCACCCCCCTTCTCTTCCTTACTCCACCTTTTTTTCCCTCTCTCTGTTACCTGGATTACACAGACTGTTCTATTTTTAATCAGCTGTCATGTCGCTAAAGCCAATCCAGAGTTCTGGAGACAAAATCAGGATCAGGAAGTCTTTCATCTGTCTTTTGCGCTTTAAAAAAAGTGTAACACGACGTCTATATAGATCTCTGTCACTCACACACATAAGAGTATAAGCGCATGCGCAAAAGCCAGCATCCAGCCCACTTGTTCATTGTGTTTGAGAAAGGCTTGGGAGAGGAAATTGACACATTTCCCATATGGCTGTAGTGTGGCTGTGCATGCACCAATCAGCCGATGGCCTCTCTGAGGGGTAACATTATCACATCAACAGCCTAAATGACTGATAGCAAACCAATTTATGACCGCAGGTAGTCACTTAACACCAGGAAATGCATTTTGGATGTTCTTTACTCAATTCTGCTCTCCTCCCCACCACCCTTTTTCTTTCTTTCAAAAACGTTATTTTTTTCCCCATTTTCCAACCAAGTGTTACACTGCAAACACATGCTAAAAGCATGACGGTGTAAGAAAACTTCCCTGGGTAAAACACAAAAAAAGTCACAGCCGGCAATAAAGTATCCTTCTGTGTTTCAATGCGGTTCTATGTTACAGGTATGAATAGGTGTTCTCACCCATGCCTGAGTCCTTTTTGGTTCCATCCGAAATTATCTCCACATGGTCTCCATCCACGTCGTAGCTGAAGAAGTCGTTCAGGTACGTCTTAGACCTTTGACCCCCAAACACATACAGGCAACGGTTTCTCTGAGGAGGGAAGGGAAAAATGGGAATAACATTTTGACAATGACATTTCGTTTGAATAGTTTACATGTTTTGAACTGATCCTTGGCACTGTCTGTTCATATTTTCCTTGGCTCTGGGCAAAGTTTGAGAATTGCTCACAGCAAATTTGTGCTGGCTTTCTCCGGCAGCACATAACAGCAGGAGATGAATGTCAGTGGCTTTCCATTTCCATGGGAACCAACTCCCATGTCAACTTTGAAGCGCAAAGTCATTAAATCAGCTAAATCAGCTGCAGGAATCAACTTGAGCAGTGGTGCTGCCAAGGGGGGGGTGGCGGGGGGGGGGTAGGGGGGGAATTCAGTTATCGGCTTTTGATTTTGTTGTCCACATTTTCAACTTCAGGCTAATAAGTCTTCTTTTTATTTATTTTTGCTACAAAGTGTTTTTAGAATTGTATTCTTTTGTAGCATTTATAGTTGTTATGCCCTCAATAGAACTGTTGATTGTCGCTTTTGATTGCCTGAAACACCAATCTTATGAACGCCTATATTCACTATGGTTCTCCACCCATGTTCTAACAAAAATGTTTTACGAATCAATTTAAACTCTGAGGTCCACTTCATGAGCTAGCTATCTCCCCTAGTGGGACAGGGCTGACTCACGGTGTGGAAGAGCATGCAGTGGCCAATGCGGGATTGGACGTCTTCGGGGCCGGCGTTGCATGAGTCCTCCCTGAGCAGGCTCCAGGAGGCCACCTGGCAGTGGAAGGCGTACAATCCACTGAACTGGGGCTCCGACGTGCGGCTGTCCTCCACGGTGCCATTGCATGTCAGGATGCGACCACCAAACGTGTAGATCATGTGCTTCTCCGAGTCCATGCACATCTGGGTGGGGGTGTGTGAAAGGGGAGAAGGACAGTATTCAAATAGTATGAGGGAATCAGAAATGAGTTGGAAAAAATAGGAACAAAAAAAGGGGGAAATGAGAGAAGCAAATTGAATTTACGTCTGGACTTCAGTGTTGTGTCACAAGGCAGTGGAAAGTGGGGCTAACAACAAATAATGGAAATTGGATTGTGAAAAACTGGGTCTGTTGTTGCATTGCAGATATATAGTCCCTCCAGGTTTGTAGGCATGTGAGCCGGTGTCTGCAAAATTATTCCAACCATTGCAGCATCATAGTGGAATTTTGGGGTAGATATTTGAAGGAAGCACCAGGGTTCAGTTTAAGCCCAATAACTGCACATTCCACTGTTTTCTGTCAAACCTTATCCCACTATGCTAATGCTCTTGGAACTGACAAAGAATGCAGTTCTTTGCCTACATTATACATGCTAGAAAACGATTAGCTTTCAAGTTTGTGACTACCTCCACAGACTGCAGTCAGTGACCTGTTAAAGCAATTTAATATATTGCACAAACACTAATTTGTGTTAGAATTTTTTTTTATTTCTTTTGATTTAAAACAAATCAGTTTATTAAGCACTTAATAAAAAACAAGTGAATGTCATTTGTGTCGTCATATATGACGTACGTCATGTAAAGCATACATTTAAGTCTGTTATTTGTGTTAATATTGTCAATTTGGAATAATTGTATACATTTTGTAAAAAGAAAAAAAAAAAAGGAGTAGTTGCAGGCCTAGTGGGAAGGCCATGAACAAATGTTTTCAATTGAACTTAAAAAGGTGGATCGCAGGAAGGTATGTAACTAGAAAAGGCATTTCCTGCTGAAAATGCGTTGGAATGCTGAAATCTGAAATAACTTTTTTAAATGGCTGAAAATACAGAAATGAGAAAATACCTGCAAGCTGAAATTAATTAAAAAAAATTGTGCGACTCCCTCTAAAGAGGCAGTGTGGTAGCTGAACCGCATCATCTAACAAAGCAGGTTTTCACCGACGCGTCATCAGACCGGAAGTCGCCATCTTGGAGGCACTCCGCATCACAACAAAGCACTGGCACTGAAGTATATTCCAAACGTCGTCAAGGAAAATTGTGAATTATTGCCGTGTTTCAGGTTGTACAAATAGGACAGATCGTGAAAAACATTTGGTATATTATCGACTTCCAAAAGTTATTAAAAACCAGGGAAAGGAATGCCAGAGATTGTCAGAGGAAAGGAGGCGCTTGTGGTTGGCAAAGCTCAACCAAGATCTACGAGGGAAAAATCTGGACAACATACGGATTTGTTCGGCACATTTCTTGTCAGGTATTGTAAAATGTTTATTTCAGCGGCTCAAGACACATTTTCTATTGTAATGATAATATTTTTAATAGTAAAAACAATTACTGCTTTTATTGTTTTTACTGTGCGCTTATTTTACTGTAAAGCTGACACTGACATAATATAATTCATATCAAAGTACTGCTTGTGTATGGGTTCGGCGAGAAAACCAGGTAGTTAACAATATCGGGATATCCAACTGAAGGCAGAATCACCGGGTCGTCACGGATCTAAGTAGAGGGAGCTAACTGGTAGGGATCTGCACCGCCAATAAATCCTAAATTCTCAAAATATCAACCTTTTTCTTGTGGTCCAAGTCCTTCCCTATATGCCTTTGAATCTTGGACACGTTTTGATGACCATTTCGGTCGTTTAGACATGGCTACAGTTGTACCAAAGAGTATAGAATATACGTTCTTTGGTTATACTCCGTTCAGTTGTTTACACCGAGTGCCTCCAATATGGCCGCGCATCCGGGTTACCACCCAGAACGTGACGTTGGTGAAAACCCCCTACAGCCCATAAATTGAACATTTAACCCCACTGTCCGTTAATATTACAGGAGAAAAAGTGGTGGACTTAATAAAAAAGCATGTTCAATGTTATATTAGGCTACATATGAAAACATACTACGAAGAGGTAATGCATATTTTGCTAGAGGGTTTTCACCGAGGTCACGTTCTAGGCGGTAACCCGGATGCGCGGCCATTGTGGAGGCACTCGGTGTAAACAAACTGAACCAAGAGATGGTGTAGGCCTACCTAGGGTAGAAGAATAAAGGCTAATCTCGAAAAAGATTGATTGGAACACTGGAATATTAATAGTAAGTAATTTTCTGAATTTCGATTTTGACCAAGAGATGGTGTACTTAGGGCAGAAGAATAAAGGCTGATCTTGTAAGGCTATCAACCTGCCCCCACCTGTCATATGG
Organism: Hypomesus transpacificus; assembly: GCF_021917145.1. Taxonomy (NCBI): domain Eukaryota; kingdom Metazoa; phylum Chordata; class Actinopteri; order Osmeriformes; family Osmeridae; genus Hypomesus; species Hypomesus transpacificus. The sequence goes on from NC_061066.1 coordinate 6,305,934, forward strand.
TAAAATATGGAGTTACTGGATGGAGTCTCAACTTGATGGCTCTCACATCTCATTGTGTAACTTACTGTAGCATTGCTAGTCATGTTGATAAGTAAGGGTCAAGATTCTGGAGTGATTGTAGTTGTTCTTAAGGAATTGTGAAGCATTGTTCTGTGGATTATTGATCTCCTGAGACGTTCTCCTCAGCTCTAGCTTGTCCTACTCCTTCTTCCTCACCTCATGCTTTCTATCTCTGGTTTACAATAATCATGGTAGAGTAGGCATAAGAGTTAACCTTCATTGATATCATTCTTTTGCAATATGATAAAAATTATTCAACCTTAATTTGACCATTCTTGCTCTGATTTAACAAAAAAATCTAAATAGTCAAATAACTGTAATTCCATTGGTATTGGCATTATTTGGTTAATGCTAATACACTGTTCAGTTTCCCATCTTCCTTCAAACCATAGGGGAATTTCTTTCGGTTGTTTGGCCAATATTGACCCCCTACAATGTTGAAATAGATTTGCTGAAACACCAGTTTCAGGATGGTAAATCATGTAAATTGTAGGAATCATATGAATCATGTAAATTGTAGGAACAATAGCCGATAGAAATAGGCTGGGCTACTCATTGTGATTTCTATTTGTAGGCAATGAAGAAGACCAAATACAATTTCAATTATTTGTATTTATTTCAGTGCCCAAATACATTTGGTCAATTCTGAGTGCATGTCCACAGCATGTTACACTAGCGACGAAGGCCCAAGGGCTGATAATGTTGCCAAAATAAATTACAGATTGTGACGGGAAACGGTAACGTTAACTTAGGTATTCATCAGGGAATTAAAGCACATCAAATCGCAATCTTAAAATCGTCTCCCAACGTATAAATAAGCAAATTAAATTTTGTTCGAGATCGCTCGGCTGAACCAAGAAATGATATGCCGTGTCTGCCAAAGCTATCGGGCTCATAAAGTGGGAGGGGATCGGTAGAAACGCAGAGTTTGGCATGGAAAACCTGCTAGCGAGCAGGTTGGTTTCACGGAGTAAGTTACCATGGAAACTTACCAAAAGGTTTCGTTACCTCTCTTTCTGGAACGTGGAACTCGGAGTATGCCTCTTTTCAGGGTTAAACAACTCAAAGTTTTCACTAAACCCGTTACCTGGAATACCCCCTAGATCATGTTCCATATTATTCCGAGTATGTTTGGTGTATATATGGTGTTCATGTGGGTGTGTGGGGAGGGATGGGGGGGGGCTTGTAGTTATGGGAAAGGTAGTGTGTGTCTGTGTGTATGTGTGCGTGTGTGGGGGGGTTACCTGGTGGTCAAAAACAAGTTTGGGCCCTCCGTCGGCTGACGTGTCCTCGCTGAGGAGTGTCCAGGTGTTGGCGTCAATGTCGTAGCGGTAAAAGTCGCTCTTCAGGGACTTGCTGTTCCGCACGCTAGAGTCCAGGTAGCGGCCCAGCGTGTAGATCTGCCTACGCTGGGAGTCGATGCACATCTTGTGGCAGGAGCGAGCGCTCGGGCCGCTCTAGGACCCAGACAAGAGGACGAGGCCAGCGGGTCATGAGCAAATTCAGACCAGCCGTGACTGAATTATCTGTCTTAACTATGCACTGGGAAAGTCCTGGTTTTCAATCATTTGGTACCTCACCTCTTTCTCTGTGTCTCTGGAGATGCATGCCCACTGGTTCTCCTGGACGCTGTAGGCCCAGAAGTCAGCAAGGTCCTGTGTGCCATCCCAGCCCCCGAACAGGTACACCGTCTCTGCAGGGACAATGGGGGCAAACAACTGTGGTTCTTATATTTGTTAAACCGGTGGACTCCTCAATGTTCTGTTGATATTCCCCATTCCTAGACGACTATGGTGCTAAAGTGTTTGGGATGGGTGGTGGGGTTCACTCTAGGATGTCATGTTGTCATGTTACCCTGGGTCATTAGAATGTACTGGACACAGAGCTCAATGTGTAAGGCCTGAGAGATGTTGGGGCTTCTCACAGCTCTCTCTCACACAACATGCACACACTTGATCTCTCACACACAAACACAGAAAATGAAAGCCTTTGTCTTCAGTACTGAATGAGAGGGGGGAAAAACACCACAGAAACATTAATAAACGCCCATAAAAACAGCCCAATAGAGCAGTGATTGACGTGCCATTCTTGAGTTTCCCTGTCGTCAATTTATTGCTTTTAAACCGAGGAAATTCTTTTTGAGAATTGCCCTTATTTGGTTGGAGTTGCTAAAATATTCTGTGTCATTAAGTATCTTTACAGGCACACTAATATTCCACTATTATTCCAAACATTCCAATGTTCAAACAGTTAAACAGTCATGTAAGCAGCATATTACATTATTCTGATATTATTTGATTATTCTGTAGCATTTTCCAAATAACCCGTGGGATATGCCGATATTATTCAGGGTTTTAGGAGCATTATTTGGACATGCACACACTCACAGCGCATTAGAAATATGTGTCTCAAATGGGGTTTTCACCACAGTTTACAACACATCAAATAAAAATATCAACCAGCAGGGCTCAATGTTAAAAAATGTTGCCACTGGCCCCAAGACAATTTTACAGCCCCCCCTCCAAAAGTTGTAATTGATCTAAAAGACTTATAAGTTGTTATTCTGTTAGCATGTTTAACCATTTATTAAACACATCCTGGATATAAAAAGAAATCAAATTTTTTAATGATAAAAAAGAAAAAAGTAATTAACAAAACAATTAACTTTTAACCTCAAATATGATGTGCTCTCTCCCCTGCTGACAGCCATCTCTGCACAACTCTCTCTGGCTGAAACTCTGAATCCTCTGATCCTTCAATGCTAATTTATAAAAGCTTCCATAGCATTTCATCAGTATGATACTGAGTACCCAAGTCGACACCATTCTTCTGCTGCAGTTCAATAGCCTGGGGGAACGAGGCGAACTGCTGGTCCGTCTTAATTACGTGATCTGCCGTTGTTATAAGTCGTGCAATAACACAATGGGCATCTGCATTTCAATCAATGCTTTGCAGTGGCCCGATCGGGACAGTGAGTTACTATTTTAACTGTCCCAACGTTACTTTTTACTGGCCCCGGGCCATCGTTATTGTCGAGCCCTGACCAGTTATTCAGAGTATCCACGGCTGCATGTAAACGGTAATATAATAATTATAATTATCTTCATTAGCCATGTAAACAGATGAGTAGGAATAATGTCTCTTTCGGAATAAGGGCAATATCCGGAATATTCTGTGCATGTGAATGTAGTCATTCTGAAAGCCTCCTCACCTGTCTGAACATCGATGACCATCTGATGCCCCCCCCTCATCCCTGGCCTGTTATCATCCCCGTCACCTAGAGACACAAGGACAGGAACACAATGGTAGAATGAGAGGAAAAAAAGCGGTAGGATATCGGGGGATTTTTTTGTTGAAGGAATAACACAGGGAGGACATCAACTTTCCTATGGAGTGGGAGCACAGGTGTACTGCAGAAAGCATCATTAAGAAATAAAGTAGAATTCCTTGCTTTGAAATAAATTTGTCTCACTGTTCATGTCGTCTTGGCTGGTTTCTTGGTTGGTGCTTATACCTTTGTTACATTTGGGGATGATCTGGCTCCATCTAGGCTTGTACTCCTGCTGGCTGATGTACTGGTTAAACAAACCATCTACAGAAGGACAGTAAAAGACATGGTCAAACACTCAAAACACACACACACACACATTTAATCAAATACTCCAATTTATAGGGCAACAAATCCCCTATTTTCAGGTATTTGGTGTTCTGAACGTCAGTTTATCCCTCACATGACCTAATTGGTTCAATATGCCTATGGTGTGACAGCACTGAGCCTCCAGGGAATTGAGGTGTACGTGTCACCTCTGTTCAATAGCACTATCATTTACCATGAATAGAACCTATAGAATCAATCAGGTCACATGAACAGTCTTAACTCACAACAATGTAGCAGCTCTGTTAACTTTGTTGGGTACTTTATTTATTGGGTGTGCTCTCGCCTTTGGCGACCACAACCATTGTTCTCTCACATATATATTATTGGTAACCAAGCAGCGAAGCCACTTCAGTGTAGCTACCTTATTTTTATTACACATGTTCTTCTGCCATTGGAGTCTATGGCAGCCCCTAGAACCGTATGGTCATTTTTTATTTTATTTGGCACACATTAAGGACAGGCCCCTCTTTATTTACACCAAGTTTCATGTCTCCCATCAGAGCACTCTAGCGCCACCAACAGGTCAAAGTTAGGCTTGTGTTTACACACGTAACTTTTGAACCGTATGACCGATTTTCACAAATGATGTACCATTGGATTCCCTGGGTCAAGACGAGTTCCACACACCCTTTGAAATCCGGTTATATAGATTTCCCGAATTTTAAGAAAAATAAAATCAAATTCATTAAAATCATCTTTATTTACGGTAGTTTTGTTGCCAATTTTAATTTTGTTTGGACCAGGTGTTTTACTTTTGTCACGATTTAGTACTTCAGTAATCAGTTTCCATGTTTGCTTTATATTGCTAGTAGCATCAGTGAACTTCTTGAGGTAGTATTCTTTCTTCGCAGTTTTCATGAGATGATTTAGTTTATTTCGGTATTTTTTGTACACACTGGTTTAAGGGTGTGGGGTTTTTGACATATTTAGTATAAAGTTAGTTTTTTCTGCATATTGACTTAAATAGTCCGCTGGTTACCCAGGGTTTTTTCCGGGAGTGATAGATTTTTTTCTTTTCTTTGGAAAACATTTTTTCGTATAAAGATCGATATTTTTCAAGAAAACAATTATAAGCTTTTTGTGTGTCAGTTTCGTTAAGTATGTCATTCCAGACTATTTCTGATGGGGATTCTGTGAACGTCTGAGTACTCGTCCTGGTTATTTGTCGGTAATATATTTTTTCTGTCTCCTTAGTTGACGTCTACACATTAGATATAAGGAATATCGGAAAATGTTCTGATACATCAGTTATAAGGATGCCTTCTTTAAAGTCGGTACTAAGTGAGTTGGTATAAATGTTGTCTTTCAGGGTTGCAGAGTAAGGTGTCATTCTCGTGGGTTTACATGAGTGGGTAGAAGCCATATGAAAACATATCATTAACATGATCTGTGGTAGATTGGTTTGTGTTGTTTAGTAGGTTAATATTAAAATCACCGGTAATGAAACAAGCTGCTCTTTCCCTATTGATAGTGTTCATGGATTCCTTTATACATTCATTGAATTCTCTGATGTCAGTATTTCGTGGGCGGTAAATACAGCCTATGATTGACTTCTTCCCTTTCGGATTACTTGGTATGATCTCAATTAATATACTCTTGGTACCTGTATCATCCATGACAAATTCAAGTAAATTTCGTTCTTGATAGAGAATATCGCTTCTAATGTATAATGAAACACCCCCTCCAGTTTTGTTCTCTCTGTAGTGGTTTATGCTATTATAGCCAGGTATACTATAGTTTTGTGTGGACATTTCTAATAGACAAGTTTCAGTTAATGCAATGACTGAACTTCTGGTTCAAGGAGGAGAGGTAATCAGTAAGTTCATCAAAATGTCGTGGAAGACTTTGTACATTTAAGTGGAGCATAGATAGAGAAGTACAACTGAGTGTTTTAGGAAAAGTATTAAAGAAGTGAGCAGTGTGATATTAAGAATTCACGTCCATGGATATATAATGGTCTTTTAGAAAATTTAAATCAGGATCAAGGGGCGAAAAGTGTGATTCATTATCTAGGTTATTTAGTTCTAGTGGATAAAAAATGAGGGTGCTGGTTTGTGGGGTTGTTGGGTCCATAGTGTGACATCTCTGTCTGGCTGGGTCCTGGAGGGGTGCTACATTCCCCGGAGGTGGCAGCAGCCCTGAGCAGCTGTAGCTCCCTCTGCTGGGGGATTCAGGAGCTCCATCCCTCCCTCAAAGCAGGGCATTCCGGCACAACTGGAACTGATCAGACCCTGATGACCAAAAGGTTTTGGTTAAAGAGGGAGAGCCACAGCTAAGTGGAGTTGGGTGAGGAAAAGGATTCCTGCAGCTAGAATAGGCGCCATATACGTTTTTTTGAAATCCTATGTAAGATTTTGACGTTTTTTTTTGTTAATTCTGAGGAACTTTATTAAACCCCTTGTTTTTGTTCAACCCCGGTGTCCTCGCACTATTTTGAGCTGTCCCGCTAAGGGCTGTGTAGGCTCTCGTGGCGTCACAATAGTTTATTATGGGCCGTATAGCTTTTTGAGACTTAGCTCATTTAAGTTCCGAAGAGAGTTCAGGAATTTCCGTCTTGTCTGGGGTAACTAGTCAGCTCTTGTACTTCTGCGATCACTTTCTTCCCCTACGTGCGGGTCTCTTCAGGGTGGATGATGAGCCTGTCAAATTTCAGGTGTGCAATATTTCCTCTTTCTCTATCTTCTTTCATCTTTGGGATAAGCTCTTTCCTCCTCTGGCTTACCTTCTCAGAGAAGTCCTCGTTGATATAGATGTTGCTTCCTTTCAGGTATTTAGCTCGCTGGATGATGGTATCTCTGTCTTTGTATCTTAACAGCTTGGCTACAATAGGGCGCACGGTCGACCACCCTCTTGGAACCTACCATTCCTGCGCGCTCTCTCAATCTCTATATTCATGGGATCCAGCTTCAGTTTTTCCTTCATTTTCCTTCAATTCTTTTGTTGTTGCTATGGCGTCGGCACAGCGTCCTTTGTTGTTTTAACAAGTTAACAAGTGTTCTTTGTTTCCCTCAAACCTCTTAGCTGGAGACTCTGAACTTCCCCGACAAGTTTGCAGATAGCGTATGAAGCAACAACCTCAGAGGTCAGACGCCGGTGTTTGGCAAACAACACTTCTGCTAGCTCATGCTACTGCTATCTGCTGTTCCTGCTAGTTCCTGATAGCTTCTACTCCAGCTAGATAGCTGCTGCTCAAAACATTTTGTAAAATAGATCAAATGTTTTTGAATTAAAGAGGTTTAAGAAGACTGAGGTTAAAAGCGTTGCATCTTGAAATCACAGAATGGTTACTTCGTCGCTGCAATACTGAATCTGGCATAGATAAGCTTTTCTAGGGTGAACCACACTTGTATTCTCTCAGAGCACAGTTCTCTGTCAAGACTCTCGAACACTGACTCCTGTTACCTTGTCATAAGCAGACATGCATGCAAACATTTATAATACAACTACAATCAAATGTCAAATACAAATGTTATTTTTGACTTCTTGACATTTTGTGAGTAGTAGTTGCCCAACTTGTTGATGGACCCCGAAAGCCGCGAATAATCGAGGTGATGGTGTACTTTTGTGCTGACATACAGACATCCTACTCTCACTGCTGTAAACATTTAGTCTACTGTATATAAATAAACTTGGTATTAAAATGAACATGGCTTCAGTTAACCAAGTAATCAATATGCTAGGTTATGACAAACAGTGTTCGGAAAGTTCACTTTCTACATGAACTAGTTCAGTTCATAATTCAAAATGTTTAACTAAGTTCACAGCTCCAAAAATGTATTTCAATATGTTGCAAGCTATAATTGAAATCTGTATCTGTTTGCAATACCGCTCTTGGCCTCTACGCAATTCGGCGCTCACACTTGCCAGGCATAGGGCTGAAAGTTTCACTTTCTTTTGGGACTTTTGGGTGTTGGGTGTTGGGTGTTGCATCTGAACGTTTCAGACATTTCAACATTTCAAATTCTGAAATTGAGTATATATGCCTTACAGCTCATGAGGAACAAAAAAGCCTCAAGAACCTATAACGGCCGCCATATTGGATTTTTCTGTACAATAAATGTTTAGGAAACACGTTTCTTTGCTACTCCTCCTAACATTTTTGTCCAATCTTCCCCAGAATTGGCAATCATTGTCGTCAGAGCAACCCTTACTGAAGTTATCAAAGGACATATGATTTTCAATGCCGTTTATTGTCTGGGACAGCCAATCAAAATTGGCAACAAAGCAACCAAACAGGAAGTTGGGTCAAATCTTTGCAAATCTTTGAGATATCAACACCAAACTTGGTATATCACGAGGAAGACACTACAACATGTTACCATGTGTAAAGGCAACTTCATATCTCCAAAAATTATTGATATAAAGCAAATCAAATTTATCGCTAACACTAAAATAATGCTTTACACATCCGCCGGTCAAAACGTGATACTCTGATTCAATCACAAGTTCATATGAACACTCATGAGAATGTTTAGTACACAAATCTGAGAAAAAGTTGATTAAGATGAAAAATAGATTTATTGGGAATATTTGAAATATGCATGCTTGGCTAATTGCTAGGGATATTTACAATGAAATGCACGCTCCACATTCTCACACACTCAGCCTTTCCCTTGACACACACGCGAGCTTGGCGAGACACACACACAACATTTCAGGACATTGTAGGCTGACCAAGCCCCCGACAAGCTACCGTTTGTCCGGTACAGCCAATCAAAATCGGCAACAAAGCAACCAAACAGGAAGTTGGGTCAAATCTCAGCAAATCTTTGGGATATCCACACCAAACTTGGTATGTCACAAGGAAGACACTACAACATGTTACCATGACAACGGTGTCAAAAGTTGTCTCAGTCCCGATTGAGTTGTTTGTATTTTAATTTACGTTCCAATGCACAGTTTAGGAGGCTACAAAGTTTTTGTGGCAAAAAGTGCCTTTTGTCAAGAAAGGGAACTCAGTGCTAGCCTACATCACAACGTCAGCACACGCATGTATACAACGTGCATAGATGTGCTGTTGCACAGCGCGTATCGTGCTGTGGTGTACTAGCAGCACAAGTACATTTAAAGGGGTGATTGACAGTTTTTTGGGGGGTATTTCACACGGTTCCTTAAAGGGGAGATTGACTGGGTTTTTGGGGTATTTCACACTGTTCCTTAAAGTCTCTGAATAGGGTATGTAACTTTGGTTGGGTTGAAAATGGCCCAGGTGCATTTCTATGCCCCCTGATAGATCCTCTGAAATGTTCCCGGGAAAAAACACTAGCTTTTCTCCTTTTATGGTATGCTCATTAATATTTAGATAAGCTGCGGGCTGATTGGTTGGTTTTCAACAAGTGAAGCTGGGGAGCAAAAACGCAACACGGCCACAGCACTTACTGAAACACCGAAGGTGGAGATTTGAAATAAAAACGCGCAAATAAATCTATTGTGTCTACACAACACTGTTTTCAACAGACTGACTACATGTCATTTGAAATGATAACGTTAGTTGTTTCCACTTCTGTTGTCAAAGCAAACTGGATTGACTTAGGTGGGTAGAACGTTACAGCTTAGCAACCAAATTATATTGTGATTCAACTCAGCTTCAGTTAGCTAGCTCTAGATATCTTGCTGAAAAATAACCTGACAAAGATCTGGACAAACATGCATCGTGAATTGTAGATTCACATAACAACACAGGTTATTTATTTGAATCAAACACAGCTTGTGAAAGCTTTCCCCCCGCACCAAATCTCACGCCAAGGTTTTTGAAAAAGTTGGCAGCCCTGTGATAAGGATTTTTGATTTTCAAAACGGCAGCAAAGACGCCAAACAGAAAGTTGGGTCATATCTCAGCAAGTCTTTGAGAAATACACACCAAACTTGGTATGTCGACTCAGAACCCTCTTCTGAGGATGTCCAAATAATTTGATGTCATGTGTCCACTGGGAGTGGCCGTGGGAAGCAAAAATAGGTTTTGGCCAATAACTGTTGATTTGTTTGCCTTTATTAAGTGATTCCTTTGTGTCATGATATCTTCGGACATCCCGTGTGTGACTCATGATAACTTGTGATAACAGCCAAATTGATGCGGCCGCCATTTTGAATTACTGAAAAACCAGACCAAGCCTCACAAAAGTTAAGCCAGCAAACAGGAAGTTGGGTCGTATCTCAGCAAATCTATGATGGATTCACACCAAACTTGTACTGCTGCATGTACTCGTTACCCTCTTCTGAGGATGTCTAAAATATTTTCTGGGTCATTTCACTGCTTGGCCATATTTATTATAATTTTTTAAATTATTTTTCCACCCCTAAGGATCCCTCAATATTTGGACAACATATACAACGCCAATGTCAAAAGGTTTGTCTTGTTAGCAATTGAGTTGCTTGCAATTTTTATTTACGTTCCGTTGCACTGTTTAGGAGCGTAAAACGTTTTTGCGGCAAAAAGTGTATTGTGTGCACAAAGGGAACTCCGTGCCAGCTAACGTCACAATGTCAGGAACGACCGCTGATAAGACATGCATAGATGTGCTAGTAAGACTGTTGCACAGCAAGTATCGTATCATGCCGTGGTGTACTAGTAGCATCAAACATTTAAGCAATTCAAGACTTGCATGTACAGTCTGTAATGTCACATTAAATAATGTATTTAAACAAGCTTGTGTGGTGCGTAGCTGTCTTCAATGTCACAGCCTAAACTTTATGTCAAAAGAAACATTTTTCATTTCTGGCGCATTCAAACAATCCCCTCAGTGAAGTTTGGCTAGCAACAGCAGCTAGCTTGCTCGTAGCACAATTTAAGAATGGATCAGGGCTCTAGAGTCCGAGCAATTTGGTTGCATATGCGCCCAAAATTTTTACAGGTGCGGAAAAAAAATCCTAGGTGCACCTAACCTCCGCTGCCTCTCCAGGAACTAAGCGTTTCTTTGACGGAACTCACAATCATGGTTGGATCATATCGTGGTCTAAACTAATCAGAGACAAAGTTGGAGCGGGTCTTTGCCTCTGAAAGTATCACTAGAAGGGATTTTGAATTGCAAATGAGCAGCAACAAATGTATGCTTTTAAATCTATGCAATCTTCATAAATAATAAGTAACCATTTTTATATAAAATATACAGAAATATCAGTTGTAAAAAATTACAGTTAATAAACGGACTCATCTGCAACCAACGCAATCAAGCACACCCTACTATTTCCCTAAAAATTGTACCCTCTCTGGTTTATTTATTTACTCTTAAAAGAATATATAAAAGTTGCTACCACTATTTTTTAGCAACCAAACGCTAAAATCGTCCTTACAAAACAAGGATCATACTTGGTGTCTGACGAGCACGGCGCAGACATCGGCTGCTGCAACAAAATTCTAAGCTAAGCGCTGGAGGTTAGGTCGACGAGCCGTTGATGACACCATTTACAGAGCCCATGTGCGTGCATCGTGGTAATTTCAATCCCTAAAACGCATAAACACTGTATGGAATGTACCTATGATACCAAGGTGTCGGGTGTTTGTGTGTGTGTGTGTGTGTGTGTGGGGGGGGGGTCACCTGTCACAGCTTTGTCAATGAGCTCCTCGCAGGCATCAAAGTCCCCCTGGAGGACTAGGCGGTCGTGCAGGTGCGTGAGCATGGGGTGCTCCAGAGCAATGCGGGTCTTCTTCTGCAGCGACTCAAAGGCCTCCGTGTAATTGTGCTGCCGGAAGTGCTTCAGGCACAGGCGGATGGCCTCCTGTTCTCTGTACTACTGGAACATGGGTGGGAGGGGTTTTTATTGGTAAAAACATTAAATATATGCAATGAATCTCCTCTTATACAATTAGAATGTAGGGCTGTCCCCGACTAAGATTTTCTGTGGTCGACCAAGACTCGACTAAGCACTTCTGAAAATCGACTAATCGAAATTTGAAACATTTTTCCTATAAATGTCACAATGTTTTTCATCAAACCACTTTATATGATGTTTTACCTCACTGTTTTAAGAAATAATATGAAAGAAATACATATATAAGAAGGGACATTGACAACTAGACAAACAATGTCAATGTAGCTGCTTGACATTCCAGATTCAGCCGCTATAAAATCAGCTATTACTAATAATAAGCCTCCTGTCACCAGTCCTGTTGTTACCGAATGCTGATATAACACAAAATGCCAGATTTTAATAGATAATAAATAATAACCAATGTACTACAAATCAAAAATATTGTTTGTTTAACATGCAAATCAGTGCGCTATTCACTGCCTGAAAAAGTGCAGCGTGCGAACTTACGTAGAAGCCGAGTGGGGAACGGTGCAACAGAGAAAGATTGGCCGGAGAAGATAATGTCATTCGATTTGGATGTGATTCTTATAATAGGCATATTCATTTTTTCAACCCAGCAGGTGTTAGCATGAGCAAAGTAGGCCAACTTATGGTTTTCAGGTGGACGGTTACATCTTATTCAATGTCGAACTATGAAAAATAAACCGTTGTTGGCAGAGTTTGTATTCAACGTTTTTTGAATCACACGGTACTTTGTAAATGTAAATGTACTGTAAATGAAATGCTGTCACACCATAGATGTATATGCCATTTTGCCTGATAACACCCGACAAAGTAGGCTATGGCAGAGTTTGTAGTTCGGCAATGGTGAATCAGATCTCACACTGCCATATGGCAGCTCGACAAAAAAAAATCTTAGTCGACCAAGAGCATATTGACCAGAAAATCGACTAGTCGACTGAGTGGGGACAGCCCTATTAGAATGATCGAATTATTTCACATGACTAGAATTTGTTCACACTATCCGATGTGCTGAAGATATGACTTTGTGAAATTATGTTAGCTGGTCATTGTGGGCTAGGGCCCTAAAACTGTGATAGTTTCCCCAAAAGGCCAGTTTTTATTTAAATGCTTCTGATCACTCTGCACAATCAAGAAACAATATGAAGCAACACCACAACAGCTGAAGCAGTAAACTTTGCAAACACAAAATGTACCGAACTAAGTGAAACCTAGAAGATGTTTTGAATAATGTTGGTGAGGATAATAATGGTTAGTATAGGTTTATAAGGTTAGTATAGGTTATTATGTGTATTATAGGTTTACCATACTATATTGTTTATTATTGTGTATATTTAGGAGGTTTATTATATTTGTGCTTATCATAAGTGTAATGTATGTTCAGAGTACTTATATGTTATGCTATGCCAGGTTGCTATGCGGTGTCTTGTCCTAAGAATTTCAGTGCCCAGTCTGACAGTGTTGTTCTTTGTATTTGACAATAAAAGACTTGAATTTGAACTAATGCTAAACCTACGAGTGTGTTGCTGTGGGTGGGATGCAGGCCTACCTTGCTGTACCAGTTAAGGCAGGGCTGCACCATCTCCGGGTCCTCGATGCCATGCAGCTCTATGTACCAGATACTGAAATTGAAGCTGGGGCCCCAGGACATCAGAGGCACTGAGAGGTGGCAGAGAGAGAGGTAAAGAGAGAAACAATGAGAGAACGAGACAGAGAGAACAAGACAGACAGAACAAGACAGAGAGAGCGAACCAGACACATGAGACAGAGAAAACAAGAGATTTAGAGATGGAGAAAGAAGAAAGAGATATAAATAACAGATGGATAAAGAGATGAGAGAAAAATAAAAAAAGACAGAATTCTAGCTGAGCAGTGATGCTGACTTTCAGCCCTCCACTTATATCAAGCAGGACTCCCACTTGACCGAGGGGCTCACTCGTCCTCACCTATTTTGACAAATCTGCAAGGAAACATCTGCTCATCAATCTTGTGCTTCAAGGTGAACGTCTCCTTGTTGTAGTCATTCTTAAGGCCGCTGCGGAGGACAGGAAGAAGGATGATGTCAAAAGATGACATCAGTTCATTTCCCACAAGATTTCCATTACAACGTTCAATTGCGAGAATTGTTCTAGGTAATCAGTAACATAGCACCTTGTTATATGTTGGCCCTATTCCCTCACCTGGATAGGAGCTCCGTCATGTTCTCTTCACTCATGCCACCAAACACCTTGAACTTCTTCAGGTTGCAGACGTGAGTCTTCTCATACTTTCCAAATGTGATGCTCTGGACTATCGCTGGCCTCTCCATTTTTAGAATCAAATACTAAAAAAAATAATAGAATTATAGAGATAATTAGTGTTAGAGAGAAGGGGGGGAGAAAGAGAGACAGTTCTACATTTCCTAACATTATTGCTTGTTGTGCAACCACACATCAGAGCAGTACAGGCACAGACTGGAGAACCATTAAATCTATGGGCTAGTTTGGCAGTTCAACAGCCAGTTAAATTGACTGAACTTACACTAACCATATGAGGTTGAATGGCCCTGCAGCCACTGACGGACTGGAGGAGAGGGATTCTAAAAGATATTCAAGCAGGACACTGATTGAATTGGCTTTCCGGAACTCGAGCTATCAACCAACCCTGGAGACTCATGTTCCAACAAACCTCTATTCTGTAGTTTAAATGGATGCATAAGGGAGACGATGCAATCCATTGGCAGATCCATTATGCCTGAGTCAAAGCAGTCTTATAACTGCAATACGCTGACTTTTGGATCTTTTAATAGAATTTCATAGCTGTAAGTATTTCATTCTTAGAAACAAGCCATAAATACATAGTTTATTTGGGGCCCAGGTGCCAAATACCCATGACATGACAAAGCATGATCCGTCATGCTTTGTCAGGTGGCAAGGGTCAGGTCCTAAGATTGCATAAGACATGAGTTCTAAGATTTCCAACTGATTAAGCATGACAGACATCTTAATGTAACAGTTAGACATATTTATTTATATTCCCACAGAATCTGTTTCAGAAGATTCATGTCCTGTCCTAAGTTGGTTTGTTTAGAAACTGATACTGTAGCTTCTTAGCAGTGTATGGATCCCTCTGTGGTGCACTAAAATAGGGTTGAAGAGCCAACACAGAGAAATTACTTCTTGAGCTTGGGTCATATTTGTTTAAGACACTCGGACTTAAAAGTATACAAAAGGTAAAGAACGAACGTTTCTGTATTATCCGAGTTTAGCTGTAATGCTGACAGATGATGGATTGTGCCATGGGATTTGATTTAGCTACAGGTTTCTATGGAGGTGGGCGTGGCACATTACTTGTGGCGGGTAGTTGCTCTCCGACGACCATCTGGAAGACTGGTCATTGGGTTTGTCTACCAAGATGTTTCTACAGAGAGGGAGAAAGGGAATACGTGGCAAATAAGCATTCAACATTTCAGCAAACGTAACCCCCACGTAACACACTAGCCGACGTTGCCACATTGAATACCCTAGTTTGTAGCAAACGTAACTTTGCTGAGTGAGCTGGACCCACCACTGATGCACAAGGCAAGCGAACATTGTCTAGCCACACTAGCTAATTTTACGTTTCTTGGTCTGGTAAAATGCATCACACAATATACATACATACCAGTGAATGCCACTGGCTGCTAAAGCAACAACAGCATTTGTCAACTCGTAGGGTAGCACTAGCAGCTAGTTCGCTAACTTTACTGACTAGTAACTTGAGCAGGCCAGCTTTACCAAGTTAGCTAGCTAGCCAACATTAACCAAATAATAATTGTATTGTTAGTCATTGTAATGTACTAAAATCTTTGCTAGCCAACTTAGCAAACAATGTTTACAAGCTAGCGACCGACCTAACAACTGGGTGCTATCAACAAATAGCTCTAACGTGCTAGTACTGTGAAATGCTAGTGCTAGCTATCTAACGAACGATGATGGGTCAGTTGGCTCACTGTCAGGTAGGCCAAAGAAAGATTGTTCCGGTGTATTGTGGCCACAAACGACAAAACAACCACGGAAACGAATACATAGAACGTGTTTGTTTTCATGTGCACTACTCACTCTGGCAAATACGTGGAAGAGTAAGAACTCCATTTAAAAACGCTGAAGGAGAGGACTCTGTTCTCAGGAACGACAGCCATTTTGTTGCACAAAATAACAAGCAAACAGTCAGACGGCCAAGGCCTGAGACAGACAGTGACGAGTTTTAAAGAGACCGTACTCTCAAAAGCTTTGCACACTCTAACGACAATTATTCTTACACATTTTGTATACCTATAATGTGACATATAAAGTACATGTTTAGTTACATAAGTGTCTTCGCCACAGTGATTTGGCATAAAACAATTGTTTTTGGCCATTGACATTGTATAGAGCTAATGTGTTGTATGGGAAGTAGCCTACAGGAGAAATGACAAATATGCTACTGACACTCAAAGCAATAAAAATACTATTTCCCTAGTGGTAACCTACACAGCATCCATTCAGCTCCCATTCCAAGTATGTTGTCATTGGCCATTTTATTGGTATTTTTTGCCTGGGCTGGGGCATGTTGGATAATGATTTCCTCATAATGAACTCATCCCCCTGCAGGTATGTCTTCCCATACCTGTCTCCCCACCTTCAAGAAAAGGCTCAAGACACACTTGTTCTGGGAGTACAACGGCACTTACGAAAGCTTGGCTGGACCTGATGTTAGTTTCCTCCAGGATCACAATGACTCTTATTGAGTGACTTGTTGCTCTTGTAGGTTAGTTATAACGAAGTTAAGTCTTGTACTCGCTGTGAAATATTTTATTGTTGATTGTTCTTCTACAGGTACAGTCCTGCAATTTTTGTGGTTCATGTTGTTTTAATTTCTAACTTGTATAACTGCATGCTTTTATGGGTCTTCCCTTTGGCACTTGTTTAGTTTTTTCACAATGTATGCTTCATGTTTTGGCTGCTTGCAATGTTTGGGACTACCTCGTTGTTATGATCAGTGACCTATGCTCTTTTGTAAAGCTCTCTCCTGGAAGTCGCTTTGGATCAAAGCGTCTGCTAAATACATGAATGTAAATGTAAATGTAGGTGTGGTCCACAATATGGTGTCACATTGTTTCTAATAGGCGTCATGACTCATCTTGGTGACTAAGTGGCTTTGAAAGTAGTCAGGACACTTCCAGTAATGTCTTCCAAGTTCCAGTTATCAACAGAATTTCTCCCCTCTCCCCCTTCTCACTCTCTCACTTCCTCCCCTGTATGTTTGTGTATCCTAACATGTAATGTTTAATACATTCAGTGTAATGTGTATTTAAAATTATATTTGTTGAGATTATAGTTTTTTCCTGGTTTGTTACTCCACTGGCCATCCCGAGCAGGCATGGCATGGAATAGACTAGAAGAGAAGAGGACTTGAGCCCAGCCAAGGTTGAGGAGAGGTGTCTTTTGTTGTCAAAGTTGTAATCCTCTCTAATGCACACTACGGGGGGTCTGTGAGCAACAGAACACCCGGACCTCTGGTATGTTCACACGGTCCTAGTTGGCTGTGTGAGGCGGTCCAATCAATGACACCATACAACTGAGGGAAAGGGAGGGGTGGCGAGGGCTGGGGGGTAGGATACAATACTAAAATCCTTACACTGTCTATGTTATTAACTGTAAGAACTTTGGTCTTGAACGCGAGCTTTAATCCTCTCAATTTCTTTCTAAAGATGTATGTCAAATGCAATTTTCAAGTGGATTGTCTGGAAGCTTATGATGTCAGAGGTGAACTGGTTTATGATTTCATTCGTTTGGCAGTGGCAGAGACTATTTGTGGTAAAGACTGCTCAGGTTGAATGGGTAAGCAATTTTGTGTGAGTTGGCATGCAAGAATTGTGAACTGACCAAAAGGGTGCAGGTGTCACTTATTAAATTAAAATGTAACATGACTTCCATTACATATGTTGTTGTAGCCTACATTGTGTGCTATATTTAGGCTATTGTTTTATGGAGGTCTATTTGCTGCCAGTTAGCTAGGCCTATGTTAACTTTAGTTCTTTGATCACTTTTATCACTTAGATTTTATAGACTATAGAAGTGGCTGCTATTTTGTCAACAGTTAATTGTAGTCTATGTCCTTTACCCTGTCTACTGCTCTGGCACATCTCATCCGTGCGTCATCATAAATGACATCATATTCATGATCTCATTGAACATAGGGAAAGGGCTAAAACTTTCTTTAATACTGTCCTGACCAGTGACCGGTATAGTCAATTTTTTTCGGATGGATTAGGTATATATACTCTGTAGAGTGTAAGAATGATACATACCAAACATACGGAAGTAAAAGTCGTAACCGCTTTCTGGCTAGTTATTTTCTACCCATTCATGATTCTTGACGCTTCACCGATCCCGGCGATGCATCGGATTTCTCCGTGTCCTGGTGAGTGCGCAATGGTTCGGATCACGTGGGAGGTCCCTTTAAGTTTCCATTAACAGAGGCCTCAGTGTGTCACATGATGGACGTGATATAATGAAATAGCAGGGACAGAGAGACGGAGTGTTTCCTGGGCTGGTGAAAAAGAGAGACAATCTACGCAATAATCTGCAAACACGTAGTGGTCCTACTCCTGCAACACAGAGGACCAGAGCGGTGGGTAGGGGCGGCCCCGGCGCTCTTGAATGCGTGCTCTGCGGACGGGACATGTCATTTCGTGATTGCACCTGCCATAAAATGAAGCACGAAGGAAGAATATTCACCCGAAAGTTCATGTTTATTTCACCTTCGCTCTGGAGTAGAATTTGGTCGTTTTAAAACGTGAGTAAAGTTTTTTTTAACCCTTTTTTAATCTATTCCAGATTGTTGATAGCCTACATGTGAATTCTGTTTCGTATGCTTAGATGTCAATTTTCGGAGGAAGCGAAGGTTCATTTGATTGGATATTTATGGATTGTATTGATGGTGTTTTGTAGCCTGACATATATGAAAAATGCGCTTCACTCTTGTAAGAAGATTTTAGTGCCGTGGGTTTATCTTCGGCAATGTCCGCGTTCCAGTTTGTGTGGCGCAGGTTAGGCTATAATGGAAGTAGAACTAAACAACTACAAATGTGGCCTTTTTATCCACCCAGATCTGATTTAGATGTTCTGTTTTAGCCGATGAGCCACCATCATACAGCTGAACGGCACTTCAAAACATCACGCCCCATTTGTTTTCATGCAGAGCGCCTGGTTGAATGCCTGAACGAGAACATTACCTAGAATTTGACATGACAAGTAATAGTTCTTTGTTGGGGACTAATTAGCAATTGGCACTGTCAGAACATGCTACTTTTGCAGACTGTCGGGTGAGCGTATGCGCATAGGCTATTAGTTGCGCAGATCTTCCATTAGGCGTTATCTATTTAACAGTCAAAATTAGTTGGAAAATACTTAAATTGGGGAGTTGCCAGGTTATTTGTGGGGAAAAATGCGACTGCCTTTGGATTATATGTTGGATTTTGTAGATAAAAAATAACAAAAACAACTTTCTATTAGCATTATTATCGCCACCATCAAAGCTAATCTGAGTTATAACGGTTGATAACGATGGAGGTGGGGCTTTAACTTTATCAGTGCTTTTCTACATTATCTTCAAAGAATGGGATGTTTAACAAATGTGGCAAAACATGCAACGTCACTGCCTTGTCTTTAAGTGTGGTGCCAGCGACGAAAACAACCTGGCACCTGACCGTCTGTGTGGGACGAGCAATACGCTCGGGAGCGCGCTTCAGCGCTTGAGCGAAAAAAAAAGTGTTGCGTATAAGGCGACCTACGCACTTGTTTGTCTTTTCTCTCAAAATATAAAACGACGAAAGTATGCATCCAAATGACACACTATTGTTGCATACAAACGTTAAACATTGAATAATGAAATTATCTAAAAATAGAATAGGCCTACACCATCCATCCTCAAGGGTAACACTGATAAGCCTAGAACACAATTTCTCCACTTAAAATGAAGCTATTTGATTAGGGGCCAAGCAGCGAAGCCTGTTTTTGTTAGTTTTATTGTTAACATTTATTAAGCCTAGCAATATTATTATTAGGCTATTATTATTATTATTCTGCCATGGGAGTCTTTGGCAACCCAAAGACGACACTCATTGGGGACTCCTCCTTGTCACCAGGTTTAATGTCTACCACGTTAGCACTAGCGCCACCAATGGGTCAAAGTTGGAGGTCCGTTACACACGTAACCTTTAAACCGTATGACCAATTTTCGAAAATGAGGTATCATTAGGTGCGTTCGACTTCATGCAGCACCCACATTCGGCAGCAGCTGGCTGACTTGAAGTTGACTTGTGTTGCCGAGTGCATTTTCTGGAAAGCAACTGCACGGGTTCTAATGACGTCACAGCTATTTCATGATGGGCCAGACTGGCAGTCTGGGTTATTGAAAATGTACAGATGTAATTCTTGTTGTTAATGCTTTAGTTGCTGGGTATAATCAAAAAGAAAAAACAGAAGATTTGTAAATCAGTAAGAGCTCCATCTCTGCATGTGAGTGCATTACTTTGCACTAAACAGCTATGCCTGGAACTATGTTACCAAAGAAGCAGGGAGATTAGTGACATATTTCAAATGTCTCTAGTGTCACTTGAGTAGAGAGGTGTTCGTGGATGAAGTTTCTGCAAGTCTATGTCACTTAAAGCAAATATACACAAGACTGTAAGACTGATTTGACTTTTTGGAAGTCAAATCTATTGGGGAGGTGTGCAAAAACACAACATAGATTAATCTGTGTGAATGAGTTGCCGCTCAGTGCGCTTTTATTAATCTTTTTTTCATCCTCTGTCATCCTCATTACTACTACCATTCATACTCTCCTTCTCTCCCTCTCTTGTTCAAGAGTGGTATATACTTTCTGGGAAAATCCCTTGAACAATCACAACATGATAGAACAATATAAATTCAACTGTTGTTGTTTTTACTGTGTCACTGCACACTTTCTGTACAGTGTTCTGTTTTGGGTGCATGTGTTTATGTGTGAGAGAGCTGGCGGTAAACCCAGTTGTAGTTGTTTTTCCGTTGGGTGTATGTGGTCTTGATTAATGCTCCCATGTGACTTTGTGTGCGTGTGTGTATGTGTGTTCATTTGTATGGTTGTGCGAGTGTACCAGTGTGCGTGAGCGTGGTGTGTGTGTGTGTGTGTGTTTATGTGCATGGCAAGCATGCTTGTGTTTCTCTCATTGGACCTGAAGGGGAAGTGACGCAGGAAACAGCCGAAAAGCAAGATCTGCAGACATTACACTGCTGTCAGAGAGAGACAGAGAGGCAGTGAGAGAGAAAGAGAGAGAACGATTTGAACAGGAGCAAATGGAGAGAGAAAGAGTAAGATAGAAACTGCTGCTTTAATAAATGTTTCCCAGTTCCCAATACCTTTTTAGTTTGCTACTTCACTTTTTCTAGTCTTAGTCTCGTTTTCATCTTTTTACTTTATAGTTTGCTACCACACAGTTGTAAGCCAACTCGTGAATACTAAACCGTTTTCCTTGCTGTCATGGTTTTCTAAGTTAAAAAAAATTGTATTGCGTTTGCCTTTTTTTTTGAGAGTTTGGAAGTTTTTGCCAGAGGTGATCCACTAAACATCCGGTGGAGTGAGTAGTCAGGTGGGCAGAGGTTTTGAGTTGGAAATGTGGTTGGCACGGGGGCTGCATGGAGAGATTGTGTCAAATAAAACCTTTAGAGGTACTGATTGTTGAGAGGGAAAGATAAAGGGAGCGACAAAGAGAGAGAGCATATGGAGGAATAAATACAATCAGCAGTTCTTGTCATAGCAAACTCTTAAAATGTGCTAAGCAGTTTTCTTTCTATTTGGGGGGATTTCTTTGAACCTGTTTCTAAACCGCTATAGCGCTATTCAGAAGAGTACATTGGAAATGCTTGCCGACAAGTTTCTCTCCATATGTCTGGTCATGGAAATTAAGCTTACTGGAATTCAAATAAGAAAATAAGAGCGAGAGAAAGTGAGAGACAGAGTTGGAGAAAAATAAAAATACTGGGGAGGTGAGAGAATGAAAGAGGGAGGACTTGACTTGTCAAGTTAGGTAGGAAGGCCATGGGGGGGGGGGGGGGGGGGGGGCATTCTGGAACTCTGTACTGTGGCTATTCAGTGTGACCTGACCAAGCCTGGGGCCAGCCTTATCCTGGAACCAAGAGCAGTCAGTATCAAGCAAAGACATAATGAGGACGTGGAGAAGGCTACTGTTAGCTAAGTAAGCAAGAAGCTAAGGCACTTTGCAGTGGCACTGGAGTAGTTATCTACTGTCTAGTGCTGCCAAACACAAACACACACCATACATATTTACATTAAAATCAACAACAGACATGGCTCATTAAACACAAGTTAAGCAACAATAATGTCATGATTATTGAACACCAGTCTTTATTGAAAAGAAATGTGATAAACCTGTTAACAAGTAGATTTGAAGGAAAACCTTTATGTTTTCTGTTGTGTTGATTGTGACAAAATTGTGTGAAATTAGGTCACTTCCTTTGTTTGACCATGACCTCTTGTTCTGACCCTCGTTCATACTCTTGACTTTCTTTTTACATTTCTCATTGCAACACTTAGCTCTTAACCAGACCACTGACTAAAGACCGATTTATACTTCTGCGTCTCCGTTAACGGACAGACGCATGCACGGAGTCGGACGGAGTCGGACGGATTGGTTGAATTTATACTACTCCGACGGCTCTGCGTGCTGAAAGCAAATCACCACCAGAACAGAAGATGGCGCTGCACTGCAATGCTAGCTAGGTTATCGAAAAGTCTGAGAAAATTTACAAATGAACCGTTTCATCAATAAAATAAGCAAATTTTCAGCAACTACACTGCCCATTTTAATTCAGATGCTGATTTACATGTACTGTTTAGCTGAAATATGAATTGTAAAAACTTACAACAATGGCGGTCAAAGGATTCTGTTCTCTTGTTGGTCACGGCAACCCCGCCCCCACCCCTGATGCAAGCGGTTCTTAATACGGACCAATCACAGCCAAGGGGTATCCGTAAAATGACGGACGGACAGACGGATGGTCAGGAAAATCAGGAGGTGCATGCAGAGCTCTCCGAGGGGCTCGGAGAGGACACGGAGAGGGCGTTTCTTGACGGAGAGTGTTCCCCGTGTGCGTGTGCGTAAAAACGCAGAGTATAAGTAGGCCTTAAATGGATAAATATTGATGAACAGCCAAATATAATAGTGTTTTGTGATCGGCATATCATGAATAGTTACTGGAATGAGAGAGGGAGAGAGGTAAAGTATGTCACCAGGGTAGGGAGTTTGTGTGAACATCTGTTTCTGTGTGCTGCCTGGGAGAATGTGTCTTTGTTTGGCCAAAATGGTGGCCTCTCTCCACAGTGATGGCTCCCAGTAACTGGCATTAACCAAGTCCTATACTTGTGGAGGCTGGTTCCCAGTCCCAGGGTTGGATGGCAACACCAAACTACTACAGTTTGGATGGACTTCCATGTAATACACACGCACACATGCAGTCTCCCAGCCACTGGTCGATCATGCGTCTGGTTTCTTAGTTGACGTGAGCAGCGACCCAGCTCTTTGCTCCTTTGCTTCCCCTGCGCCTGTGACTGGCCTAGATTGGATAAAATGGACCAGGACCCATTTATAGCATTTTCTCTCCCTCTCCCCTCCAGAGTGCTGGAGCAAGGCCTCAGCATCCCAAATTAAATTTACATACAACACAGACACCTTATTTTGCACAGGACATTAGATATTGTGCGTGAATACAGACCTTGTTTTTCTGTGTGCGTGTTGTCCAAATTTGCATTTCTTCTGGAGGAACTGTTCCGATGAAGAACTATTCCGATGAAGAACTGTTCCGATGAAGAACTGTTCCGATAAAGAACTGTAACACTGCGTACGGTGTCTACGTTGTGATTCATTGGTTTAGAGTCTCACTGCCTCCTCTGCCTTCCAGTTTTCTTTATTGTCCACACACTGTGTCTGAACCTTTGACTCCACGGCAACTGGGATCAGACACGTAGGCAGCTGGTACACACACACAAGCACACACTGCTCTTAGCATAGTAGTTACAGTCAGAACAACAGACCCACATATACACTCCGAACTCAGACACAAACAGAAAAAAAGCAACGTCATGGAACACAGACACACACACACAAATGCACGTTGGCTACAGTATGTTTTTTAATCTTTTTTATCTGGGGGGGTATAAAGAGTGCGCATTGGTGGAGGTGTTGTGTAAATGTGTGAGTTCTGTGTAAATGTGTTCCTGGTGTTGTCATGCCTCACTGCTTCCTGTCCGCTACAGGACAGAACCAAGAGCCTGGGTCCAGATGGACCCTCCAGCACTTTGTGTTCCACACTTTATCATTTTCATCCTCCTAATGTCACCCCTCCCTCTCCTTCCTGTCTCCCCTCCCCTTTTCTCGTTCCCTGGGGATAAAATGTGACAGCTGAACGGCCAAACGTGGGGTTACGCAATCGAGTATAGTCGTCATCGTGGCTGAGAGACATGCTGGTTGTTGCCTCTAGTCCGGGGGAAACTGACCCAAACACAGGAAAGATCTAGTGCCTCTGATCAGTGTAAAACACAAGCGGATATTTGCTGAAATATTCGTTGGGATTGAAAGAGATTGTAGCCGTAAACACGGCGCTTCATGTCATTTCAGGCATCATTGAGGATTTAATGCTCGCCAATCAATGTAGCAGCAGTTCATTTTAAATCCACTAGATGGTCCTGCCACCCTAGCACTGATAACTACAACATTACTTGTTCCATTTTGTTTCAGTGTGGTATACACTGTCAGTGGTTCTGTCTGTGTGTCGTAGCTCTGTCTTGCTTGACACGTGTCCTTGCCATTGCGTTTACAAAGTATAAAAGGAGAGAGGTGAGTGGTAGGGGTGTGTGTGTGGGAATCTGAAGGGCCTTCCTCCTTGCTCTCTCTCTTTCTCACACACAGACACTCACACTGCCCTCAGATCCCCTTTAATGACATTAGTCAGGCTTCGCCAAGGGGGCAAGATTGCCGTTGATTTCAATTAGAGGCATGTCAAAACCTGATCTCACGCAGCGTTGAAGTACGCTTGTTCTAATTGAGCTCATTTCATATTTATGAGGCAGGATTGCAAGGAATGCATAAATACCCTTCCCTCTCTGGAGAGAGGACATTTAGTGCGCTCACGTCTTGTTTTTTGGGTTTGTGTTTGGTTGTGTTTATTGAGTGCGGGAAGATGATGCAGTGTTTTGACCTGTCTTGAAGTGAGAATGAGTTTCAGTCTAGCTGTTTTTCTGTGCTCATCTGTAAGCCTTCAGTGGAGAAGCGTACAGTAACACTGTACAGTGAGGCAGTATCAGTTTCTTTATTCCCTTTAGTCCCTTTATTTTTACAGCCCATGCCACTCACTCTCAGTCGATCACACAAGCTCATGCCAACACCATCATCTCCTGACCTATAACCCTCTCTCTCTGTTCTCTCTGTTTCCGCAGAACACTCATATTTGCATAAACATTTCAGTTCCTCTTCCCTATGAACTCTAATCAGCTGACGACTGGTTTCCTTACAGCACTCGTCAGCTGTTTCCTCGGGCTGGATGTTTTTTTTACCCTTACTGTGAAATTCAGGAATATAAGGACCAATGGAAGCTTATTGCTGACCAGTGTAGGAGAAAAACCTTGATGTTCACTTCCTAGTTTGACACGGTGAGGTACAATGTTGTTTTAGTGGTTTGTTTTTTTACTGCATCAATTTTGGCTCTGGCAGGGGATAGGGTTGGAGGGAGGAGAGGTGTGGACTGAAGGGACAAGAAGCCATGCTGTCAGTGGGATTTGCTTGACCTTAGTCACAATGACTGCATCTGTTTGTTTTGAGAGAGGGAGAAAGAGAAAGGGACTTAAGAGATGTAGGGTAAGATATAGATTGAGGGAAAGAGAAAGGGGAGTACAAGAATAATTACAGAGACAGAAACAAAGAGAATAGTGTGATTTTTTGTTAATAGCCAACCTTGGACATTCTCACCACCCTCAATCGATTCAATGCATGTCATTGGTCAAAAATCTAAAATATGGTGTTATCAAGGGACATAGATTTGCATCTTGTCAAAATAATTTACTGTTCCTTCACCATGATTGGTTCTTATTCTGTCAGCCTCTGGTCACGGTGTCTGACTGGCTGCTATCTACAGGTCTTTGTGAGTCAATCTGTCCTGAAAGGGAGGGCCAACATTGCACTTCTCATGCTGTGTCTCCATAGCAACCGCATGGAAGTCAGTTGCTGGTAAAGCTTGCATGAGTCACTTTGTAATAAACTCCCTTTATTGTCTTTTTTCTGTATTTCCTCAAAGTGACAGCAAAATAATACAGCAGAGACAAAGACTGAGAGGGGAGGGAAAGAGAGAGATGGAGGTGAGAAATCCACACAAGAAGATAGCGAGAGAAAAAAGCACAGAGGAACTCTTTGCCAGGTTTGACAATGGAAAGTGGAAAAAGCTTCCAAAGAAAGAGATTAGACAATAATAATCTATTAATCTGTTGATTCTTTTTTCGATTAATCGATGAATCTGATAAAAAAACAAAACAGCATTAATTTCCAACCCTTTATTCAAAAACAGAACTCACATTGCAATTTAACAGTGCAAAAAATATTCAGAATGTGAACAAACAGGCACACAATTTTGAAAAGGTTATTAATATTAGCTTGGATTTAATGCTATTTTCAGAGATGAGCACTTTATTTGAGTTTTGTTTAAAATTTTATTGAAAATTGAAAGGTTGTGGAAGTAGGCCAGACTTAATTAAAATAATCTGGTGTATATTTAAGATTTTTTGACACCATTTTGAAAAAAGTTAAGATTTGCGAGGATTATGTTATTTTCAAAGATTAATGATTTTATATCATTTTATTTGAAACTCCATTGAAAAAATAAAGGCTGAGGAAGTATACCAGACATTGTGAATATACTCTGGTGTCTGTTTGAGGTTTTATATTCATAAAAATATTTTAAAAATCAACATTTTTCAAAATGGTATGGGTAGTTTTCACCCAGTCCCTAATGTGACGCTGCAAAGTAGCGTCTTCCAAATGTGAGTCGTATGTTGAATATGAAACTCACCTCACCTCGGTCAATTAACACACTTTTTCGATGTATTTAGTGTGAAATGCTCCCACACCTTGGATGACTTAGGTCGTACTGATTTCTCTGCCTCCGCCACGTCTCTCCGATGGTCTTTCCTCTACCTCCGCTGTGCTCCGCGCTCAACAACAAAAAAAATTATACTCAAACATCTCCGCGAATTATTGAGTGGCGTAGTAGTTGCGCGACACAACGAATCAATAATGACATTCGTTGCCAACGCTTGTAATAATCGATTTTAATCAATTTAATCGATTCGTTGCTGCAGCCCTAATTACATCTCACTGACCGTACCTCCTACACTTTATACTAGTGGTGCACCAGTGTATCGGCCGGACATCGGTAGCGACCGATATCGTGCCTTGCGCCTTGTTTAACGTAATCGGCGCATCGGTAATAAACTTGACTTTCACCGATGGCACTGGCCGATGTTCACATGTGTGCAAAACAGGTACTACTTCATGTTTACATACAGGGTGTGTTCGAAAACTCTTAAAATGCTGTCTTACTACTGTTCGAAATCCGTTATTCTGTCTCTTCTGGGTTTATAAGACACCTTCAAATAAATAAAAAAATCTTTAAACATTTTTCAAGGTGATTTGCAGACTTGATGCTGCCTATTAACCATACACATATGCGCCAGCTCCCGCCGGCCACTGCAAATTGTAAGTAAGGGATAATGCTCGACGAGGTGTCCAATATCACCTGATAATGAATGATGCGGAGGCGTGAACCGTCAGACGCGCAGCGTAGTCCATTATCAAGTGATATTGGACACCTCGAAGGGCATTGTCCTGCTTATACCATGGTCACTTGCCATTTTATTTTTTGTTTACAAACATTTATGTTTTTTTCAGGCGTTTTGCAAAAGAAATATAATGTTTTTTTAATGTTAGCCAACTCAGATATTTTATAGTCCGCTCAGCTCACAGCACCAACACCGGCTTTACCTTGGCTGAGCTATTAGCCCGAAAGTTAACGTTATGCTAGCAGACATCCCAAGTTGCGGAAACTCATTTCCGGGAGGTCCCATGATGCGTGAAGTACCTCCTCAACCAGCACGTACACCGCCCCCCCAGGAACGCTGTCCTGACGCACGATATGCACCTATCTCTAACAGAAATGACAATTTCTGAGGCTTTGTTTACTACCGCGCACTTTACAAAGTACACTGCAATACAGTGCACTGCAAAACAGTGCACTTACATATTCAGTGCACTCCGTCGCTGATAAGTGCTGTCTCAAATGGGACACTTACGTTAAACACTTGGTGGAAGTGACGGACGCAAATCTGCTTGCGACACCCGCAAAATCTGCCAAAATTGACTCAAGTGGAAAAAGCTGCCAAAAGGGCTCCTCCTTTTCCGCTACGTAGCCAAGATGGTGCCCGTTTAGGGCGAGTAGTGTCCATCGTTGTACACTTTTTTTGGACCGTTTGCAATGTGCCATCCGGGTACTTTCAGTGCACTGAATTCTGCAGGTTTTGTGAGTGAAGCGCCCTAAGCACTGAAAGTCAGTGCTCGAAGTGCACAAGTGCGCGGTAGTAGACACAGCTACAGTCTCTCGCTCGCTTGAAATACAAAATCCCCGATTTCCGGGAGATTGTATAGCATTTGTGGGCGTCAGGGAGCCGCTATTGAAATGCGGGAGACTCCCGGACCTTCCGGGAGACTTGGGATGTCTGTGCTAGCAAGATTCAGAGGCAATGACATTGTGTACGGTTGACAAACAGTAAATATAATTTTACAGTATGTTTGACAATAAGATTTGCAAGCTAACCAGCCATGTCACTGTCCCAAATCAATATCAAGATTTTCACGAACAATATCGGCCATATACTAGTACTGTACTAGGCTACAGTACGGCCTGTGGAGCAAATTGAATAGCAAATAGAGTGAGAAGACCGCATCAAAGTTGACATTTTCTCCAAACAGTGATTATAATTTGACAGTATGTTTAACAACAAGACTAGCCAGCTATCGAGCCATGTCATTGTCCCCAAATAAAATCTAGATTTTTAAGAAGAAAATAATCGTCCATGTGAGTTGCTGCTACTGTTGTGTTGGCCGCAGCCTGTATCCAGTAGATCAGGGGTGTCAAACATACGGCCCGCGGGCCGGAACCGGCCCCCAAGGAGGTTCGATCAGGCCCGCAGGATAATTTGAAAGTGGAAAAAATGCATAAAAGACATGGAATTAATATTTTTAATTCGCTACAATTCATGGATTATCCGCTAAGGGGCGCACTCTTTCCATCAGAGTAGAAGACAAGCCGCATCACTGAGACAGACTGAAAACAGCAGACGGTATCATTTAATACCTTGGTCTCTACTAGGGATGGGCGAACGATGCCTTGTGAAGCTTTGATGGTTTCTTCCGGATTGTGCCGGCCCAAAAAGCCGAACTATCGGCGCTTTGAAAATGAACAGCGTCATCTAGCAGCCGTTTAAACTGGCTGAATGAGGCGTAGTGGTTGTCTCCGACGGTAGACTACCCTACGTTATTCAATATTTAATTAAGGCTACATGTGTTCATTTTGATCTGATATTAGTGCTCACACATTAAAATGTTGTGATACATCCGTAGGCCTTTAGAATTATGTCATTTTCTCACAGTAAAAGTTAAAGAATATCGTACGAGATTCACTGGACTGGGGCGCGAACTTGGGATCCCAGATTCGCGTTAACAATATGTAATCGTACAACGCTTTAACCAACTACACCACCGAAGAGATCATTACTTGTTAAAGCGGTTGGACGGACTTTATACGATATGGTCTTTATATCAATTAAACTAGATAACACAGAAGAAAGACATGATATTTTGGTTATTTATAGCAGAGTATGGTATAATTTTAATGGTCCGGCCCACTTGACATCTCCCTAGGCCGTATGTGGCCCACGATGCGAAATGAGTTTGACACCCCTGCAGTAGATTGACTGGCGAAGTGAATAGAGAATGGGATGTGAGATGACCGGTTACGTGACTCTGACACACGACATTCAGAAAAGTAAAACTTTTCAAATAGGTAAAAATAAATATTGAAGTCACTCATTGTTGTAAATACAAGTTAGCTTGTTAAAGTCTTTCAAAATTGTAAATGGAGGTTTTGACCCTGTTGTTATTGTTACTTATTTCAGATACTTTGTACAGGCTCCTGTGTAGCCAGCGGAATAATTTAGAACAGTGAAAAGACAGTTTTGCTGCAATTACGTAGTAGGTGTCCGTTATCACCCGATATCGGACACCCCTGCAGCCGATCAGAATTAGTGATGGGAAGTTCGGTTCTTTTTACTGATTCGGTTCTTTGAATCTCGTTCAGTAAAATGAACAAATCTTTTTTCGAGTCATTTGTTCATTTCAGGAGGGGGGGGGGGGGGGTTGGGGGCTATACGTCCACTGCAAAGGACGTATAGCCCCTATACGTCCACTGTAGGTTAGTGAGCAAATACTATTTCAAAATAAATTCCTGCATTAAAATAATGTATCATGAGTTTGTATGATTTGGTCATGTATTATCACACTAGCATTTAATTATCACGTCAAACAATTACACTGCACAAAACTGTAAGTGTAAATGTAAAGTGAAAATAACAAAACCAGTCAGTATGATGACTTGAGCGAATATAATTCATTCACGTCTTACTAAAACAGCGGCCACGCGAAAGGGAATAAGGAAACTGTTTCCTCTACTAAAAAATACAATGCGGGTCACGTGAAAAAAGGATCCAAAGACTCGTAGAAAGACCGAGTCGGGGAAGGAACTAATCATTCGTTTCCTCTAGCTACAGAGCCTATGCAGGTCACGTGAAAAATGATCCAAAGACTCGTAGAAAGACCGAGTCGGGAAAGGAACGAATCGTTCGTTTCCTCTTGCTACAGCCTATACAGGTCACGTGAAAAATGATCCAAAGACTCGTAGAAAGACCGAGTCGGGAAAGGAACGAATCGTTCGTTTCCCCTAGCTACAGAGCCTATGCAGGTCACTTGAAAAATGATCCAAAGACTCGTAGAAAGACCGAGTCGGGAAATGAACGAATCACTCGTTGAGAGGACTCGTTACTCCCGAGTCCTTATAAGGATTCGTTCAAAATTAACGAATCGTTCACGAACGACACATCACTAATCAGAATCGAGTATTCACCCAGACCATGGTACAAACAAAAATGGCAGAGTGTGTTTTGTATATAAATGAACATCTTTCTGTGTTTTCTCGCTTAGATTTTTCAAAAGTTACCAAGAAACAGACACTGTACTTTCCGATAACACCGTTATTGTAACCAGCAATAATGGTTGATGTGATCAGTCAGCCAACTTTCTAACAGTAGCACGGTAGCCTACGTTACATTAGTCTAACTTTCTTTCAGCGTTGTCATACCAACGTTACATGCAATCTTAAAAGACCATTCGAAATCAACGGTTTACACGTAACAATATCTCGCAGCATGGACTTTGGTATCTTCCATGTCTCAAACATTTTCTCAAAAGTCTCTGATATAATATTTGCGGCATGGGAACATGTGAGCTCGTGGGAGTGCAACACTGGTTTTACCAGGTTAAACTTTGTGTCTATCCACTGTGCAGTTTTCACAGAAAAATATTTGTATTTGATTTATTTTAATCTTGAATTTTTATGGCATTCCTTAAGGATTTCTGCTAGTGTTTTGTAAGGCTGCATTGCAAGCATCTGTTTACAGTTGAGAGGATGTCTTGAGTAGGCCTGAGGCCTGTTCCATAAAGCGAGTTTACCGAATAAGCCAGACTTATGTCAGTTAGTCGGACTCATTTCTAGTTCATTCGGTTCCATAAAGCTAGCTCAACGTAGTTCAAACTCGGTTACTAGGGCAACTTAGGCTGCAAAACTAGTCTGGTCAGGGTAAGGCTAACTGTCAGGCTTAGCATGACTTGGTGCTTAACCAGACTTTCCTGTAACACTGACCCAACGGGAAAACGATGATTTACCACGTATATTCTCATTTTCTTATTTTCATCTGTTCAATATGTTCAACATTGATAGAAAATCAACTTAAATAGCGCTACAAAACTTAGCCTAATGCATTAAACGATGATGAACAATGATTTGATACACGGCACGTTAAACGTATGGCTATATAGCCTAGTTTGTGATTCAAATGTTTAGGTATCAGGCATAGGCCTATTTATCTCAATCTAAATTATCTGAGTATAATTATCATGGCTATATAGGCCTAGTTGTTAACAGTAGTCTACAATTGCAAAACTAACCTGCCTAACCTGATTTGCTGATCTTGTGACAGTGTTTGTGTGTGTGTGTGTGTTACTTACCCTGTCTTGTGGAATATGCTGCCATGTTTTTATTTATCTATTTTATACATTGTCTCTATCATTATTGTTCTTGCTCTGTTATTTTACTTTGCCCAGGGACTACAGGTGGAACATAGCAATCTGCTAGAACCTGGCACGATGAATATTCTCTTGTTGTACAAGATTAATGTATTATTGTGCGTTGTCCCTGTCTTGAAATAAATACAATTCAACCTAAATCCATAAGCTGCATATCCTCCATTTTCCCGACACAACAACCATGTTATAAAGTTAGGCTACTGGGTAATGTATTGATTAATAGTAGGCTATTTATTTAAAACAATGTCAAAAAAGTCAATTTAGCTACATGTGTTTAGAGGGTGTCTGTTTTTTAATCAACGATGTAAAGGTATAAAAAGGACCTCGACCTACGTAGCCTATCGTTCACGTCAATCATGGCGTGTCGTTTCATTTTGATGAAGCGGTGGATGAGGGAGCTGTCATAGTACAAACAAAGAATGTCTTATATGCTTAAACAGTAGGGATGGGAAGATTCACCGATTCGCATCGGTGCATCGGCATAAAAGCTCACGATGCGATGGCCCGGATCAAAAAAGTGTGCACCGGATACAACGTTGGATGAAATCGCGATGCATCGTTTCTAACATCTTTGCATCGGTATAATCCAAAGTATTTATATAGAATTATGTGTATGCGAACACCTTTAGTATATAAACATTTGACCAATGATTTGTGACCAATGATTTATATTTATAAAGTTTCTTAAGCGCGCTCTCATTCTCCACTGCTGTCAGTGTCCGATTCTCGTGAAGTCTCTCGGCCAAGTTTAGCGTGAGTTGGAGGCGTGTTTGGGCGAGTGTTATCATGGCAGAGGAAGAGTTACACGCTATAAAGTACACAGGCAGCACGGCTAATTTAGGTAGTCACCTGGGGGGTGTTCCATCAACGTCGCTAACGCACTAACGCACAAGTCTCACTTGGGTAAACGTCAACTTAGGCCGAATCCCAATACTCCCCCTTACCCCTTCCGCCTTCCCCTTAATTTACCCCTTCCCCTTGGCCCTCGAAAGTAAGGGGTAAGGGCTACATAGCAGGAAATGGGACGCCACTTGGTTACAGGTACGTCATCTAGCACGTATCGATATCTCCAAAGCAAGCAAGTCATAATTTTTTTATCAATTAATTAAGCCGATAATGTAACATTTATCGGACTCTCTGGATGATTTGGTCGCCATTGTTGCCGGTTGCGCAGTTTTCACATAGCCCTAGGTTTCAAGTAAGCTCCCGATCTTACTTGGTTTTAAGGGGTGTATACCCCTTAGTCTTAGCCCTTCCCCTAGCTCCAAAAGAGTATTGGGACACCACTAGCTCTCACGGGAACGCTCAAAACTAAGGGGAAGGGGTAAGGGTAAGGGGTAAGGGGGAGTATTGGGATTCGGCCTTAGACTTAGGCCGAATCCCAATACTCCCCCTTACCCCTTCCCCTTAATTTACCCCTAGCCCTTGGCCCTCGAAAGTAAGGGGTAAGGGCTACATAGCCCTAGGAAATGGGACGCCACTTGGTTACAGGTACGTCATCTAGCACGTATCGATATCTCCAAAGCAAGTAGTGTTATGCACTGATACTAAACGAAATTCGCTGCTAATGGAGTTTACTTAGAACTGTAGACATGCTAGTCAAAGAAATGCGGGACTGTTGTTCAATTCAGAACTGTAACATTAACGTACCAAACTAGCGATTTTAGAAACGTTTCAATTAGGAAAATGGTTGCAAATATATATGTTCATGACTGTATATAACACAAAACAAGACTGTCATAATTTTTTTATCAATTAATTAAGCCGATAATATAACATTTATCGGACTCTCTGGATGATTTGGTCGCCATTGTTGCCGGTCGCGCAGTTTTCACATAGCCCTAGGTTTCAAGTAAGCTCCCGATCTTAATTGGTTTTAAGGGGTGTATACCCCTTAGTCTTAGCCCTTCCCCGAGCTCCAAAAGAGTATTGGGACACCACTAGCTCTCACGGGAACGCGCAAAACTAAGGGGAAGGGGGAAGGGGTAAGGGGGAGTATTGGAATTCGGCCTTAGACTCTGCAGCCCAGATCAGGCGATGGTCGAAAAGAGAAGTTATGTCGCAAAAAGCAAAGCGTAAAGCAGCAGAGAGGTGTTGTTTCAGCAGCGTAAATCGTTTTTTTGATTTTTTGGGGAGTTGTCCCCAAAAAGAGCAATGTTGCCGCAATTACCATGGCAAGGGAGACAACTTGTCAAACCATTACGACCGTTAACATGCGTAAATTGTAGACCTACCAAATCGACTTAACATATATATATATGCATTTAGGCCTACTGATAATTGGCGAAATTTGATGAGCTGTCTGAAACCGTTCTGACAGTAGGCTAGCCTATGGCCAATATTCTCAACAGGAGATTTAAAATAATATTAGCCCAAAAGAGAACGTGGCAGCAATTGAAAATTGTAGGATAAAATTCAAAACACTGAAGAAAGCCATGGTTAATTGCACTTGATGTGGGCTAATAATGTTTTAAATTAGGCTACTTCAGAATAACTTTGCCACACGCATTTATTAACTGATAGGCCAAATGATGAGATTTAAGATAAAAGGGAAAGATAACCATGACTAAAATAGGGATTCACTGAAATGACTAGTATTGCACAGATCCAGCATTGACTTTTTAGATCAAAAGATGACCCAAACTGCACACTTTGTTTGGAGGAACAGTCATTTAAAATTGCTTAGCATGACTATCATTATTATATAATGAGTATTTCCAATTAACATAGTCTGCCTCCACAGATCCACAGGGGGCTTGGACAGTGACAGACTCACTTTGGGAAAGCATGCCCTACTGGGAACATTAGGGGAGACTGTTGGGCACAGCATCTAATCTTCTAGTCTTTTTGGGAAAGGGCAACATTTGGGACACTGTCATGTAGGGGCAGCATAAAGGGCACTTCATAACACCACCCTTTTCCATTGGAAGTAAGGGCATGGGAACAGTCCAATTTAGGCCATTATAAGGGCACCTTATAGGGTACTGCATTACATTTTCTAACTGGAAAGGAACTCATTAAGACATGTTTTTACACTTACAGAGAGCAAACTGTCATTTATTGCGTGGAGCATCCTGGGCACTCAAGCATATTTCACAATGTGAATGGCAGACAGTAGGGCACTTGGTCTTATGTTTGCCACTCGAAGGCATTTTAGAAACACTTTCAACCATGGGGGCACCAGGCAGTCACCCCCTGAGTCTTCCACTGGGCCTGGATACATCCATGGGGACAGTATATTGCACCTATAATATTGGGGAAGCCAGAGGAGAGGTAATATAGAGGCTTGTCAACGTATAGGCTACTTTAAACAATGAAAATACTTTATCCAATTGAATAATGAGTCTGCTTGATTCTTTGTGTTTCAAGATTACCTGAAAAACTGATGATAATTTTCAGGTACTGCTTGGAGCAAAGTATACCCTTCATATTTCCTGGCATAGTTCAAGAACGTCCCACATGCAAAGACATAGACAGATGCAGACAGACTGAACAGTGTCAAGGCTTGGCTACAGTCGCTCTGGATAAGAGCGTCTGCTAAAATGACTAAATGTACAGTGGGTCATTTGCTTCCTTGTGTGTGATTCCTGCAGACTACATAGTCTAGGCATACCTACATAAACTGCAGTCTACTACCCTCCTTTCTACTATTATAGTCTACTCTCCTTTCTATTACTTTCTACGAAGGATGGTAGGCTGCTCTTATGTGTTCATTGCCATCCTTAAGAGTTGCTAAAGTGTTATTTTATATATATATATATATATATATATATAATTTATGTTTTATATTTTTAAGACTGACAATTCTTAATTCTAATCTATCTAGATGAACTATGCTGGGCCTGCTGAACCTATACTTCTTCCACAGATACTGGTCAGGGAAGCATTACTGTCTCTGAAGACCCTTGGGGCTGGTGGGATAAACACTCTTTGTATAATCTGAGCACCTTCATCCACCACAGGCTTGTCAAAGAACGGATACGCCATAATTAATTGGAACTTGTCTTGAGGCTCTGCTTAGTTTCTAAGGCCTTATTTTATGTCAATTAACCAATGGCTTTTGAAAACAGCTAAAGTGACATTATTTCTTAACATGTTAATTTAAATTATTATATATTTTGGAGATGAAGTAGGCCTAAACACGTGAATCATTCATGTCTGCACAAGTCAGAATTTACGTTTCCGAACACGGACTAAAGTGCTTTGCGCGTAGGAATTTACTCGACGGAACTGTTTTTTGATATTCTGTTTCCGCCTGTTTGAAATTATTTGCAACACATTTTAGTTTAGCTTGACTTTTAGCCTGACACGGATCAGGCTAGTTTCGAACCTTGATTACGTAGCTAGAACTAGAATAATCCACCTTCATGGAACGGAACTCTCGCTAAAGTTAGTGAGACTTGGCGAAATAAGTCTCGCTTTCCCTTAATCGACGTTGATGGAACACCCCCCTGAAGAGGCTACATGGTATTTGTGTGGAGACGTCTGCCTCCCCCTCGGATTCAGCTATGGCTACAGTCAGTGGCTAGCTTGCCTCACCGGTACCCCTAGCAAGAATAGGAAGCAAAAATCCCTGTGTGGAGACGTCTGCCTCCCCCTCGGATTCAGCTATGGCTACAGTCAGTGGCTAGCTTGCCTCACCGGTACCCCTAGCAAGAATAGGAAGCAAAAATCCCTGTTGTGTACGACAAAGACGAGAGATAATGAGTCATTGAAAAAAACCTTAAAGTAGGTCGTATGAGTGCAATTTAGTGTGTGGTGTTATGACAGTGTTTACAGCAGCTTGTGACTGCCAGTAATACTTTACCCATTTTTACATTCAGAGAACACATACAACATGAAAGAACGACTGGTTTAAGTCAAGGTCCAGGACTGATGTGATTTTATCTATTGTCAGAGACTTTGTTTAATATGTGAAATAAAACGTTCACTTGTTTAGTTAATTGATGATTTGCAGTCTGTCAAAGAAATAAATCATAATGTAGCCGACAATATGAAATTCCATAGCATCATATTCCATTTGCATCTCATTGAATCGTATTGCGTCGAATCGCACTGCATCGCAATAGGGCTAATTACTATAAAAAAAAAAAAATAGGGGTGAATCGTATCGTATCGCATTAGTGGTTACTTTTATGTATCTTTAATGTATTGGATCGTTGGCCGTGCATCGAGATGTGTATTGCATCGTCCTCAGTGATGGAGATGCACATCCCTATTAAACAGGCTCTGGTACAAAACGTTCTTTCTGGAAGAAGTCACTTGTCCATGTGCACTGTTTTTGCCGTGGTGGATTGTATGATCCATAATTTACCTCTCGGGCTGCTTAAGAATAGGGTGTACGCGTGATTAGCTTGACTACTTAAATCTGACTTGAATTAGTAGGAGTGCGTGAGCTGAAATGGGCCTTTATGGAACTGCTTTAGCCCTGCTTGACTTGTTAAGCTAATTCAAGTCTGGTTTGGGACTAAGTCCAACTTATTTGAGCGGCCTTTACGGAACAGGCCCCTGGTAATATATTAAATAAAGTTTAGTTAAACTAAAGATTGTTTTATATATCTGATTGAATTTGCGCTCATTAAAAGATAAGTGATAAAAGGCTGAAATAATTTAATATAGGTTAGTGCTTTTTAAATAATGATTTCATTATTTTCCTGGCACAAAAAGGGTGAAGGAATAACCACAAAAACAAAATAAACAAATATCGGATATTGGCTAGATTGTTGTTTTAAACATTGGTATCGGCCAAGAATTTCCATATCGGTGCATCCCTACTTTTTTACACACCTTGACAAAAGGAATGTCACTTCACATTCTGTGTTGGAGCTCATGTTAGTACGTTGGCTTTTATATAAAAAAGAAATGATCAGAGAAGAGAGATATATATAGAGGGAGAGCCAATAAGTGAAACAAGAAATGTAGGTTAATGTTTTTCATCTGCTGTACATGCAGCCCACTGTATCTATGGGGGAGACTCCTTGTGACATCTCTGAATCACCTAAATATAAGTCTGATATACTTAAGCAATAAGGTACGAGAGGCAGTACTTTAACCCTGTAACACACACTTTAACAATAAATAAATAAATGAAATTAACACCAAAGTACAAAACAGTAAA
Source organism: Hypomesus transpacificus (assembly GCF_021917145.1). Classification (NCBI taxonomy): domain Eukaryota; kingdom Metazoa; phylum Chordata; class Actinopteri; order Osmeriformes; family Osmeridae; genus Hypomesus; species Hypomesus transpacificus. Next base: position 6,344,058 of record NC_061066.1, read on the forward strand.
CCTCTCTGATACCCCCTTTCCACCTAAGTGAACCGGGAGCTAGTTCGGAGCTGGTGCTAGGGCCAGTTCGGAGCTGGTTCAAGAACGGAGTTTACTAAGAACCGGTTTGCTTTTCCACGGGCGAGAGCCACCACAGAGCCACGTCATTACGTCACTGTATACGTCTCATATTTCCCAGCAACGCTAGCGCGGTAGCGCCAAACACAACATCAACAATGGCGGACGTTTCGTTGCTGTTGTTGCTCATGGTTTTGCGAACCTACATCGGCATCCAAACACGGCGCATTCGACGTGTTTGTTCAACTCGCCATTTGTATAGACCAATTATCACCCTACGTCACACAACTGTCAAGCAGTCTCAACTGCGCATGTTGGTTGTAAAAGACGAACTTCTCCCCGGTCTTCTACACTTGGAGTGTCGATCAAGTCATCATATATCTCTGGCCACTGGATTGCAGGGCTTGATATTAACTTTTTGAGGCTCTTGGCCTTTGGACAAATACATTTACGTTTCACCTGTCTATGCACAAAATTCACTTGACCCCGATACCCTTAAATAGCCTGACCAAGTGATCGGCCAAAACTAGCCTGGCTAACGGAGGTCGCTTTCTCAGGCAAATGACGAATTAAACAGGCTTGGTTAAAGAAATCCGAGATGCTGGCTATCTTCATCAGGCTAGTATCTACATTAGGTAGTCCTCCCTGACGTTTCTGGTGTAAAATTGAGTGAATCACAACATTGTGCACACTGCCAGTGAGCGAGTCTGACTGAGGCTAACGTCAAAACAGTGTAACGGGAACGCAGTCTCACTCAGATTGCCAGTTTGAACAAATCAGAAAAACAATCGGACTAGCTGGCTAAAAGTAAAATTCCCATATCTCTTGAAAGCTGTCCTTCTCGACTTTAAAAATGTAAAATTGACTGTAAAATTATGAACTTTGTGACATGACGAGGACATGGTTGCCGCTCGACTATGCGGTCTGTACCGGGCGATATTCTCACTCAAATTTTTAAAACTTTCGTGACCCAAATCAAAATTCTGATGCGACAGATCAATGGGTAATCGCTTTCTCTTTTAAAGGCTGTCCTCCTCGACCTTTTTGGTCTTTTTAAATCTAACTATTTGTATTTTCCGTGTGGTCCTTTTGCCATAAAAAATGCCATCCTTTAACCGGTTTTCTGCAGCCACCAAGTCGGAGCAAATTTACAAATGAGCAGTTTCATCAATAAAATAAGCACATTTTCAGCAACTACACTGCCCCCTTCTTGATACATTTTCATTCAGATTCTGATTTACAAGTACCGTTTAGCTGAAATATGAATTGTAAAAACTTAGAGCAATGGCGGCCAAAGCGTTTTGTTGGTCACGGTAACCCCGCCCCAAGCGGTTCTTTGTTGGTTCGTAAACTAGACCAGCTCCGAAGTGGTGCTCGTTGCGAACCACGTACGAACCACTTTTCCGGTTCCCAGTCTGTCGAAAGAGGAAGAACTGATTCGCTATTAGGCACCGGCTCCGAACCGGCACCCAAAATGCGTTGGTGGAAAAAGGGTATGAGACTAAAAGCATCACTTTCTCTGTCTCATCACTTTTTTGTAGTCTTTCCTCTCTTTGTCAGCCAATCTCTGTTTCAGACAAACTGAGCTGAGAAACAGTGGCCTGTTTTGTTTTCTGCAACTTTCTGTGGAGAGTGCAGGGGATTTTCTGCTCCGAAATCAGTAGATCTAAAAATCACTTTCTGTTATGAATGATTAACAAAGAGGATGTGTTATTGTCTGTGCTATGAAGAAAGAACCACTCTGACTGCCATGCATGCACAAGTCAGATAAGAAGTCAGCTTTTCAATTTAAGTCTCAGTTATCAAATGTAGAAAGATACAGATATACCTCGGAAAAATATAGAAAGAAAGTTAATAACACCAACAAGACTGAAGGGTATTCTCCTTATAGTCTACCAAACATGTGGTTAACACAATGGTCCAATTTTAACCTGTGTTACAAGTGTTTAGAGCAGAGCCTCTTTCCTATAAAAATCTCACAATAATTAATTTTTGCCGTAAAACAGTAGGTTTTGGCTCTGGTCTGTACCTTTGTCACGCCCCAAAATTGCCAGCCGTTCCCAGCAGACCCTCACATTACTTTTGGGCCTGCCAGGCCTGACCGGCGTCCTCCCCCACCATCGAAGACAACTCACCACCAGGTGGTGATCAGTTGACAGCTCCGCCCCTCTCCTCACCCGAGTGTCCAAGACATACGGCCCCAAGTCCGACAACACCACTACAAAGTCGATCATCGAACTGAGACCTCGAGTGTCCTGGTGCCAAGTGCACATTTGGAAACCCTTATGCTTGAACATGGTGTTCGTTATGGACAAGCCGTGTCTAGCACAGAAGTCCAACAACATTTGTGTGTGAACTTCATTTCTTCAAACAAGAGCTTCCTCACCTCAATTTGGAGACAAGCCCACTTAATTTCCGAGACCTCCTATTGGTATTTAGCATCCTGTGTCGCTGATTGCAGGCTCCTAACACCGGTGTAAAATTCAGATGCAGCATAGTTTGCACGTTCACTTTATTGTCTTTGCCTTTATGTAGCATCATACAATGTACATTGAAAAGTACTCAAATAAGTAGCCTATAATAAATGTAACATTTTCAGTAGCGACAGAAAATATTTTTTGTGTACTGTAATTCGTGAAATATTTTGGGTGAACGTTTTAATTTTAAAGTCTTAAAGTTGCATCAGAAGAATCACATTTCAATACAATGGACAGCGTCTTGTTAAGTGCAACTTAAGAGACACGTACGATAGTTCTCCATACAAGCATGTTCGGGAAACGCACGTAAGAAATAACGATGGATCATTTTCAAACCCGTCCATGGTCAAATGTTTCGCGCTAATGTGTCGAGGGTCGAACTGCACAGGGATCTTCTACGTTATGGTATAGACAAACATCAGCCATGCCCGTCTAGTCAATGTTAGCTAGACTCTAGCTCATCTGCTTTTTATTAACGCTGATTTGCAAGGAATGTAAGAACAGCTAGATAGCGAAAACACCTAGACTGTAGGCATGTAAACTAGTTTAGCTTGCTAACTCAAGAGCATGGTAGACTGTGTGATGTCTGATTTAGCCTACTTTATTGGCAATGGGGCTAACGTTATTTCATGTTCCTGACTGTGTTTCATGTAAATAAATAACCCATGTTGTCATGTAAATCTACAATTCAAGATGCATGTTTGTCCACATCTATTTTTCAGCAAGATAGCTAGAGCTAACTGAAGCTGAGTTGAATCACGATAGTTTGTATGCTGTAGTGCTAGCTAATGTTACCCACCTAAGGCGATCCTGTTTGCTTCGAAAACAGAATTGGAAACAACTAACGTAATAATTTCAAATTATAACTAGTCATTCTGTTGAAAACAATGTTGTGTAGACACAATAGATTTATTTATTCGTTTTTATTTCAAGTCTCCACCTTCGTTGTTTCAGTGAGTGCTGTTGGCTGTGTTGCGCCTTTGCTCCGCAGCTTCACTCGTTGTAAACCAACCAATCAGCGCGCAGCTCTTCTATACATTCATGAGAATACCATAAAAGTAGAAAACCTAGCGTTTTTTCCCGGGAAAATTTCACTGGATGCATCAGGGGGCATAGAACAGCACCCGGGCCATTTTCATCCCAACTAATGTTACATACACTATTCGGAGACCTTAAGGAACAGTGTGAAATACCCAAAAAACCCAGTCAATCACCCCCTTAAGCAATCATAACAAATTAGGCAACCTGTTGTATTGTCTGTAACTGGATGATGTTTAAATGAAAAAATTAGTGCTGTCAAACAATTAAAATATTTAATCGCGATTAATCGTATTAATGTCATAGTTAACTCGCGATTAATCACAATTAATCGCACATTTCTATTTCTATCTATTCTAAATGTCCCTTGATTTCTTTTTGTCCCATTCTTTTTTCAAATTTTAATGCTCTTATCAACATGGAAAAGTGGTTCGGATTGCTTCGTGCAAATATTTTTTGTTATTGAAAACAACATTGCAATCGCCTGGCTTTGACGAGGGGGCGGAGAATTTGCATCATCTGTGTGCTTGGCCATCAAGTGGTATTTCAGACTGGACGTGCTGCAATGATAGCTCATTTTACAACGACAAAACACACAGATCACTTTGGTCTTGTCAATGGAACCATTTGGCAACTTTTTAAAAGTAAACTTTCCATTCAGAATCTTATTGGCATCCATTTCGGCGTCTCGCACTCGCCATCCACTCAAAACGTAAAGTTAACCTACTACCAGAGAATGTCTCATATCCGTAAACGGGCTCTGCTACTACGCTTTAGCCGGATCGCAAGCCAAACAAGTGTGTGGCGTGCCTGTTGTTTTGTTTCCGGTCTAGCTAGATCCGGTGTGGTGTTGTAGTTTTTCTAACTTCGGTAGTTGTTGCAACAGCATGTGAAAAAAAACTACAAAGTTTGCTAGGCCAAAAAGAGCGTTAATCGCGCGATAAAAAAATTGACGCCGTTAATTTGGGTTTGCGTTAACGCCGTTAATAACGCGTTAAACTGACAACACTAGAAAAAATATAAAAGTTTTGTGGATATAGCAAAGATAGTGGAAGGCTGCTAGGATTTCATGTGGTCTGCTGTGTGTGTGTGTGTGTGTGTGTGTGTGTGTGTGTGCGTGTGTGTGAGTGTGTGTGTAAGAGAGAGAGCCTGAGGTGCTGATCTTTCCAAAGAACTGTTTGATTTTAGGAAAGGTGGCGGTTTCCAAGGTAATGTGTTGCATGCTTTCCTGGAAAGCAGTTGAGGGGTCTGACATCACCAAAATGGGAGGAGCCTGCCACATGCAATACTCCAGAGGAAGGTGCCTGTAGGGTCTACTCCACAGCAGAACCCAATGAGAACACATGTTCTCACATGCTAAGCACATGCAGCACAACACACTAGGGGCCCTATTTTGACGATCTGAAACGCAAGTATTAAAACGCAAAGCGCCAGTAACTTTGTGGGCGTGACTCCAGCTTGGTTGTTATTTTGCCTGTGGGATTAATGAATGTCTGAAGTAGCTACATTACTAATGGGTGTGGTTTGGGCGTAACGTACAATAAACCAATCAGAGCATCTTCTCACATTCCCTTTAAGAGCAGCGCTTGTTCCATGGCGAATTGCTATTATAACGGAAGATTTGCCAGGCTTACGCCAGAGGTTCACAGCCGAGGAGACCGACGTTCTCGTCGGGGCCGTAAAAGATAAAGAAGTGACATTGTATGGGAAAGGCAGAGCAGTTTTCTCATTGCACTAAGTTGCCCAGTCATGCTGCTCATTCAAATAATTATTCTAATTTTTACATATATATATTTTTTTAATTGTTATATTTTTTAATTGTTTAGTTAACTAATTAGAATTATTTAACAAATTAGAATTAGTTTAACTAATGTACTTTTGTACTTAATTTATACCCGTATATGTTTATTGTTTGCACCTTCCTGCCACAGTAAATTGCGCATTTTTGGAACATAGGCTACATGGCGAATAAACCTAATTCTGATTCTGATGGGCATGGGAGAAGAAACCTAACCAAATTAGCTTCGGCAAAACAGTCATGGGAGGAAATTGCCACAGTTGTTACAAATCCAGTTCACATACATACACATTTCTTATGAAAATCTTTTTATAATTATTGAAGAAATGTAACACGCCATAAATCAAAACAATGTAACGTAGCTTCGCAGAAAGAAGACCCTGGCCTCGCCAGCAGTGCGAATGGACCAAGCTTGCGCCCTTAAAATAGCATCTGAATAATGCGCCATTGACTTTAGACCACGTTTTTCCTGGTCAGTAGCGGAATTGTTTTTCAGAAACTGCAAGCACACCAGGGAACGTTTGCGCCGGAACACGCCTCCTTTTTCGCTGAACTGCCCACAGGAGCGCAAGGATTTTGACGTGCGTCTGTGGAGGGAAAAGTCGGCTTTGCGTCGAGTGCAAACTAAGAATGACACTTGCGTCGTTGACTAAGTCATTTGAGCTAGGTGCAAGATAGGGCCCTGTATCACCAAACCAGTTAAAACATGCTCTGGTTCACTATGTTTGCCCATTGGGGTTTGTCAACCAGTTGCCTCGCAAGTCAGTCAATAAATGTAAAATCTTAAGAGAAGATGAATCATGTGTAAACTGAAAGTCTTTCTCCCACTATCTTTTGACAAATCATGTCGCCGGGGGTGGGGATCTGCAAAGAACACATGTTGCGTAATGTAAACCCTTCAACGTTTCCTTAAAGGGCTGGTCTCAAACTTCAGCTGCCCTCTCTCACTCCTGACCCAGAGAATCTGTGGTCTGCCGCCCAGAAGTTTATAGAAAGAGAGAGAAAAAATCTACCCTTGGTGTTGATATTAGTCATTCACTGACTCACTTCCTAGTCAACTATAAACTACACCAGTGGTTTCATAGTGGCAGTTTGCTCACTTCTGTGGGAAAAGTACCTGCTTTCACTTTCAGAATGAAATTAATGCAGCGACCAGTGCTGACAATGAAGTGTGACTGAGAAACAGCCTTATTGTGAAATATGTCATGGGCTGTTGGGATTTGAAAAACCATGCAAAACTGATGACCTCTTCATCAATCCAGTCAGATTTGATTTGTTAACCGTAATCACTAGATTTGTTTTCAACTTTATATGATTAGTCAACAATGGCTTAATAATGCGCCATTGACTTTAGACCACGTTTTTCCTGGTCAGTAGCGGAATTGTTTTTCAGAAACTGCAAGCACACCAGGGAACGTTTGCGCCGGAACACGCCTCCTTTTTCGCTGAACTGCCCACAGGAGCGCAAGGATTTTGACGTGCGTCTGTGGAGGGAAAAGTCGGCTTTGCGTCGAGTGCAAACTAAGAATGACACTTGCGTCGTTGACTAAGTCATTTGAGCTAGGTGCAAGATATGATGGGTCATATCTTGATATGATGGGTATGATGGGAAATGATGGGTCAGATGCATAGCTCATTGATTACTATTAACTTCAGTTGCTGACACTGTCCCTCCCAGAGGCCGCCATCAGACCACATGATTTGATGGCTCACTTCCTCTGAACACTCCCACAGCACCTTAGTAAGGTCACAGGATCACCGATGACAACCCCATTGACCTCTTTGCTTGCAGTTCCGGGTTCATCTGTGGTTCTAGGTTGAAAAACGTTATAATCATATCATATGATAATAGAACTACTAGAACTTCTATGTTAAATTATGGTATGTGCGTTTGGCATATGAAGGAAACGGTGTAGGCATTTGACATGGTGTTTAGATTGACGATAGAAGTGTTTAGGAGAGAAGTGAAGAGATGAGTCAGTGAAAGGGGAAAGAGAATTAACATGTATGTATGTGTATTAAGTGTACTTTTATGTGCTAAAGTGGAACAACTTCAAGTATACTTAGTACACTTTAACTTAAAGTGTACTAAGTATACTTGAAGTTGTTCCACTTTAGCACGTAAAAGTGCACTTAATATACTTTAAATTGTGCTTTAGTACAATTTAATTACAACTTAAATACATTTAATACAAAATAAGTTGTTCCAAAATAGCACACTTCAAATTAATTAATCATTCAATAACTTCAAGTATACTTTAACTAATTAGTCTTCAAGTATACTCGATATGCTATGATTAAGTTTCTTAACATTTACTTTTCTTACCAGGACCCTGGAGGGACATTTCGTCAAAGTACGAAGCACACTGGAGTACAAGTGGTACTTTCAATGCAAACGTACCGCTGTGTTGCCAAAATTGAGCGAAAGCAATTCACACGATAGATCATATGCAGATGCACTGATTGTAACGGATAGCTATCTAACTAGACAACATTTACAATCAGGGTGAACACTCAAATTATGTAAACTATAGACCATAGCATTACAAATATCAAAACAAAACGAACACAACAATAGAACTCCAAACAATGCTTATTTAACCAAGCTAATGCCCTTAACTTAGTAGCTTTTCATCTTGCCGCAGGGCATTCTGGGTACCAAGAGCAATGCACGAGTGTCGGCGATCTTACAGCATTGTGTAACATACTTCGGTTGTGGATATTAGTATCTCCAGAAATAAAGCCAAGTCACTAATTTAGTGGAAGAATCCATTGTTATGTCTACGAAATTATTTTTGTTAAAGTTTAGTTACCTACCTTGCAAATCATGAGGATAGCCTATTGTAGCAGACCTTTCTATGTGACAAAGGACAAGGGTGTTTTGTCCCTCGGAAGTTGCTTTAGGCTTGATGCTGAAACCATTAGTTCACGTGAAATCAGTGAGGGCTGTTCGAATGGTTATGTCAAGAAGAGCAGTGGTAAAATACAAGTTTTGAAAAGATACCGCGTCCGTGTCTCATGGTCCACACGATCATATACAATTATATCTAAAACGAGCTTACAGAGAGCTTGTTTACACTACCAAAGTTGAATTAGTAATGTTAGCGATGCTAGCGTTAGCTTGCTACCTAGCCTATAACATTTCACTGGGTCTTGCAGCTGTTTGATTAACTGAAATTATTATGAAATGTTATGTTCTACTAGCCATTTGCCTACTTTAGCAAGTCACTGTATTTCCAAGCCCTGATGGTGCAACTGAGACGATACCGAAAATAATTCCTCAAGTAATAAGCCCCCGTTCAAGTGTTGAGCATTAAATAGAGATCTTGAAAGAAGCCACTTTTTTGTTCTAAAACCGGACTATGAGCCACTTCGAAATAGAAACCGTACAAGCACAATAAAACTGTAAAAAAAAAAAAAAAATTACTTTACTCTACTACACACTGCAGTACAGCAAATGTATACCAGTACACTGAAGGCTGAATTGATCAAGGGACTTCGAAAGTAACTTAAAATATCCTAACATTTCAGCATATTAAAATGTTTATTTTTAAAGTAAGCTTTAAGTGCATTGTTACAAAGTACATTTTTAGCATGCATTTTAAAATATACAAATAATATTGTAACGATGGCGCTAGGGGTCTATATTGGAGTGGATGCGTAATAATCGGACGCAGAGAAGAAGACCTTTTTATCCTGTGTCCCATACGCCGCTCGACTACAGGTTTTATTACTACACCACCAATCACATGTGAATGCCAACAACAAGTCATTAACTCACATACAATTCACAGTTATGGCAACAACGATAACTTATAGTTACTAATGTCCATACATCATCCACTGACAAACCTAATTGACAGAACAACAACACTCAACTCAAACATGCATACAACATTAACCAAACATGAAACAAGTATGTGAATTGCGCCACCCACAATCCTTTGCGCCAACAGCGCGAGTTAACACGCGACCAATCCGTGGGTCGCTACATAGCCCCCACCTGAGGGGTCAGTCGTCCCCGACAACCCCATCACCCAACAGGTAGTCTCTTAAGTGTCCTGGCCGTAACCGCCGCCGAGTTGGCCCCCTGGGACTGGTAGAAGGTGCCATAGGGGGGGGGTTACATTGTCCAGTGGGAATGGTGCCGCTGGTGTCGTTCTCTGCTCCACCCGTCTCTGGAGCAAGCGGGCGATATGGTGATAGTCTGTCCTGGTGCAGCACCACCACACGCCCCCGACCAGGCATGCGCACCCGATACACCACCTCAGAAACCCGTTCCATAACCTCACTGGGCCCCTGCCAGTGACTGCATAGCTTGGGTGACACCCCCTTCTTACGAGTAGGGCAATACACCCAGACCTTGTCACTGGGCTTGAAGGTCAGCTTCCGACACCGGGTGTCGTAGGCTCTTTTCTGCCGCACCCCAGAGTTAGCCTGGGCCTGACGAGCGTACTCATGGACTACTTGGAGGCGATCTATCAACCTCCGGTAGTAATCCATCTCCTTTCCTCCAGCAATTTCCGGCTCGGGCGGGGTCCCGAAAACCAAGTCCACCGGTGTCCGTAATTCCCGCCCAAACATGAGGGCAGCTGGTGTGCACTGGCTGGACTCTTGGACGGCCGTCCGGTACGACCACAGGACCAGGGGCAGGTGGCGATCCCAGTCCCGCTGATGTTGGCTGGTCAGGATGGCGAGCTGGGTAGCCAGGGTGCGGTTGAACCGCTCCACCAGCCCATCGCTCTGAGGGTGGAGAGGTGTCGTCCTCGTCTTGGATACTCCCAGCCGTCGGCAGACCTCGCTAAAGACCTGGGACTCGAAGTTCCGCCCCTGGTCACTATGGAGTTCCGCAGGGACCCCGAAGCGGGCAAACATCTCCTCTACCAGCCTTTCCGCAGTTGTGGTGGCACTCTGATCCGGCACCGCGTATGCCTCCGGCCATTTGGTGAAATAATCCATGGCCACGAGGACGTAGCGGTTGCCGGAATCAGTCGCTGGAAAGGGCCCAAGTATGTCCACCGCTACTCGCTCCATCGGAGCCCCCACCAGGTACTGCTGCAATGGGGCATGGGAGCGCTGCGTTGGCCCTTTCTTAGCAGTGCAAAGGTCACAGCAGTGCACATACAGCTCCACGTCCCGTCGACAACCTGGCCAATAGAATCGGCCCCTGAGGCGGCGGAGGGTCTTGGCGATGCCGTAGTGCCCCGCCCCCACCGAGCCATGGACGGTCTGAAGGACCTGTTGGTGGAGTTCACGGGGTACCAGCAGCTGTAGGAGGTCGCTTCCCCGGCCAGGAGCTTTCCACCTCCGGTGCACCAGCCCGTCATGGAGCTCCAAGTTGCCCCACTGTGATTGGTAAGCCTTAACCTCCGGTCCGTGGGCAGACACTTCTGTCCATTCGGGACGCCGCCCCGTCGCCAGCCAGTTGATTACCACCGCCAAGGTTGCATCGGCCTCCTGGCATTGTTGCAGCTGAGCGGAGGTCCATGGAGAACTCCCCTCGCAGTCAGCTGTCTGAATGGCTGCCACCGTCAGTGGTTGGTCCCGCTCCTCTTGTCGTTGGCAATACCGACATTCCAAGACTGCACAGGGGCGGCGGGAGAGGGCATCAGCATTAGCATGCAACCGCCCTGGTCGATGCTGGATCTCGAAGTCATACTCCTGTAGGGCCTCCAGCCAGCGAGCCACCTGGCCCTCCGGGTTCTTAAAGTTCAACAGCCAGGTAAGGGAAGCATGATCGGTGCGCACAAGGAAATGGCTGCCATGCAGGTACGGCCGGAATTGTCGCAGTGCCAGGACCACTGCCAGCAGCTCACGCCGGGTCACACAGTAGTTCCTTTCAGCTCGGTTCAGAGTGCGGCTAAAGTAGGCTACTGCGCGCTCCACCCCTCCAACACTCTGGGACAGTACGGCGCCAACTCCCACGTTGCTGGCATCAGTGTCCACGATGAAGGGCTGTTCCGCATCTGGGTAGGCCAAAATGGGAGCCTCGGTAAGGTCAGTTTTTAGCTGGGTGAAGGCTCCGGCACACACGTCGTCCCAGTCAAAGGGCTGTCCCTTGTCAGTCAGTCGATGGAGGGGTTTGGCAATCGTGGCGAAGCCCCGGACGAAACGCCGGTAATAGGACGCCAGGCCCAAGAAGCTCCGCAGTTCGGTGACGTTGGCAGGGGGTGGCCAATTCTGGACTGCGGCCACCTTAGCGGGGTCGGTAGCTACCCCGTGCGCGCTGACCACATGGCCCAAGAACTGCGTTTCTCTTGTCAGCAGGCGACACTTGGCAGGGTTCAACCGCAACCCAGCCTGACGAATGGCTTCAAAGACCTCTTGCAGGTTACCCAGGGCTCGGTCAAAGTCGCTGGCATGCACCAGCAGGTCATCCAGGTATACCACACAACGACTCCGTGGTATTTCAGCCAGTACCCTCTCCATCAGCCGTTCGAACGTCGCTGGTGCATTACAGAGTCCAAACGGCATAACACGAAACTGCCACAGTCCCTGTCCAATGGTAAAGGCAGTCTTTGGTCGTGCGTCAGGGGCCAACTCCACCTGCCAGTAGCCACTACGCAGATCAAGGGAACTGAACCAGCTGGAGCCTGTGATATGGTCGAGGGCGTCATCTATGCGAGGGAGGGGGTAAGAGTCCTTCTTGGTCACCGCGTTGAGACGTCGATAGTCCACGCAGAACCGCCAGCTGTCATTCTTTTTTCGAACCAGGACAGCTGGTGCGGCCCACGGACTGTCAGAGGGCTCAATTACCCCAGCAGCAGCCATCTCCCTAACTTTGTCTTCTGCCACCTGTCGCTTGCCGAGGGCCAGCCGGTGAGGCCGCAGGCGGATGGGTTGGGCGGTACCGGTGTCAATGGAATGCTGAACCAACCCCGTCCGCCTACAGTCCTCATCCTTTGCTGCAAAGATATCTGCATAGTCCTCTAGGAGGTGCCTCAACTGGCCGCACTGCTGTTGGTCAAGGCCATCACTGCTGCGGCGGCAGAGTTCCCTCACCGCCTCAGACGTCTCCGCCGATGTATGGTTGGTAGGCTGACCTGGCATGGAGTCGCTGGTGGCAGCTGTTTGGCAGCTGGCTTGCTGATCTCTGACCTTTGTGTTCTTGTCCTGGCCGGCCTGGAGCGCCACAGTCTCCCCACCAAGGGTGATGGCTGCCCTCAGGACATCAACATAGGCACCCCAACGGGACAACAGGTCCAGGCCGATAATGCACGAGTCCTGAATATTGGCAAGCCAGAACTCGTGCTCCGCCTCCTGGTTCCCAGCCTGGATCCGCAGATGCTTCTTCCCCTTTGTAGCAGCCTTCTCCCCTGTCACCGTCACCAGGTTCGTGTCTGACTTTGCCCATGCGCCGGAGCGCGTCCCCATGGTTCCTGGAAGGACGCCAGGACGCACCAGTGAGACGGTAGACCCCCGTGTCTACTAGAGCTTGGCAGGGTTGGCCATCAAGCCAGCAGTCCAAATACAGTCCCTTAGTGTTGCCTACACGACCAATCAACAGTTCTTGGCTTAAGGGAGGGGCCAACGATTGGGGTGGCGGGCCCCTCACTGCGCCACCCCCCCGTCGTTTCCCGTCTGCTGTGGTGCTCTGGAGACTGGTGCTGGTGCTGGGCAGTCACGGGCAATGTGACCAGGTTCGTCACAACGATAGCACCGAAGAGTGGATCGAGAAACTGCACCTGACAAACTGGCTCGGCCTCCTCACCCTCACAGTCGATGGCCCGGACGTGTGGAAGGGACAGCCGTGGGGCAGCCTGAGTGCAGAGCACCGCCTCTGCCCGTACCGCTTCTTGAAGAGCCCCCTCCAGGGTTCTGGGCATGGTGAGACGCACATGCTGGCGTAGCTGCTCTGGCATAAGCCCCTTGAGGAATGCATGGAGAGCCAGCTCCCCTCTTGCAGCGGCGTCGAACATTGGATAGCCATGGCGAGCGTAGAGCTGGATATCTGCGGCGAAAGCGCCCAAACTCCCTCCCTCCTGGCGGCGACAGCTGGCTAGCCTGTCCCTACTCTTGTCAGGGAATGGTGGCTGCCCGAACCGCCTCTCCAAGGCCCCGGTCAAGGTCTCCAGGTTCCGCTGTTCTCCCGGGGTCAGATCCAGGAGCACCTGCAGCGCATTTCCCTCCAGCGCCAGGGCAAGATGAGTGGCGGCTTCCTCGCTGCTCCAACCACCATGCCACACTGCCAACTGGAACTGGGCAAGATATGGCTCCAGGAGCGTCTCTCCATTGAACTTGGGCACCTTCGCTGGTGTTCTTGGCATGGCAGTGGAACGTGGCAGGATGGCCCCAACATCCACCTGTGGGGACGCCCCAGGTAGGTCAGGTTGGATGTCCACAGCTATGGCTGTGTGTTCTGTGGTTCCACTCCCGGCCTCTAGGGGGCGACAAGGCCGTGGCACACTGGACCCATCAGCGTGGGACGACGTTCTTGCCCTGGAACGCTCCATCTTCAGCCTACGTTTCTCCAGGTGTAGCTGAGTCCTCTTAATGGTCTCTTCAAGATCTGCGATTTCTTCCTCCATCCTGCGTGGTTGCGCCATCCCACTTCTGACACCAATGTAACGATGGCGCTAGGGGTCTATATTGGAGTGGATGCGTAATAATCGGACGCAGAGAAGAAGACCTTTTTATCCTGTGTCCCATACACCGCTCGACTACAGGTTTTATTACTACACCACCAATCACATGTGAATGCCAACAACAAGTCATTAACTCACATACAATTCACAGTTATGGCAACAACGATAACTTATAGTTACTAATGTCCATACATCATCCACTGACAAACCTAATTGACAGAACAACAACACTCAACTCAAACATGCATACAACATTAACCAAACATGAAACAAGTATGTGAATTGCGCCACCCACAATCCTTTGCGCCAACAGCGCGAGTTAACACGCGACCAATCCGTGGGTCGCTACAATATGTTTAAACACAAAGTTCCAGGTGTACACTTTAGAAATTACATATACGTTTTACTTAAAGTATATTTTTTTATAATATATTTACTAAAAGTGTACTGTAGTGCAATTTTTTTTAAAGTGTGTTCAACGTATTAACGTTAAAATTGGTAAAAGCATGATGGTAGTATACTTTTTATATATTCACAGATAGTACACTTTTTCTTAGTATATTAAAAATGTACTATTGAAAATGTGAATATGCTTGAAATACTCTTAAGTATACTTTTTTTTCACCTGGGAGTATAGGGTTTCAAAATGTTTTGGCAGTAATTAAGGTTACAGCTTCAGTAACAAAAAAGATTCAATGTGCAATGCATAATGGATTTTCCTAGACATGAATAATTTGACTATACAAGATTGATAAAGAATACAGGGTGGAGAATTTTTACTTAGAATGTACTTTAAAACTATTTTGACTGTTTTTGCTGTATAATAAAAGAAAACGTATATCCTACTCCAGAATAAATTTATACAATTTTCTGTTTCTAAGCATACTTCTTAAAAGTACATCAAAAGCGAACTATTTTCTAAGCATACTTCTTAAAAGTACATCAAAAGCGAACTATTTTCAAAGCATACTTCTTAAAAGTATATCAAAAGTTAACTAAAAGTGTACTATGCATATTTTAGTATACTTATAGTATACGTTAATATACTTCTTTTTTGTAAGGGTGTGTGCAATTGTTTTCTGGGGTGTAGCAGTCAACCCCCTCTCAGCGGTAATGAGAGGTTATGGCAGGGCAAATGACACCCACCCACTCACTCCTTCGCATCTCTTACACAGTGACTACTTAGCCAACCTAAGAGCTTCTGTCTTGAATGACCGCATATGGGAGTTTCTGATTGATTGTTTACCACCTTAGACCCAGTTTTTTTAAACTGAGCCTTACCATAACCATAATCCTAAACCTGTCTATCGGCCTGGTTCCGGAGTGTGAGTGGAGACCCAGAAGTTTCTGGAAAGAGTCTCTGGTGTCACACACAGATGGCCTGACCTTCTCAGTCACACACTTGTTTTTATGCTCTGTTTTTGTTTTTAGCTAGGATGCTAGATTGCATCATCCTCCATGGAGAACAACATGTTGGGTAATATGATTGACAGGTCACGGAGAACCGGCCCAGTTTGCCTATTGGTTGTGAGGCATCCAAAGGCATCAAGGAGCCAATAGTAACTGGATTGCTGATTATTTTGTTGTGTGTGTGTGCCTGGCAGAAGAAGTAGCTTTAGTCATTGAATCAACATGGAAAACATGATGGCTGGATTTATTTTGTGAGATTATCAGATGGAGTTGTATCAGGCGTCGTTGAAATCAAAATAGTGTTGGACATCACTGAGCAGGTAATTAAGGCTATCTATTTAGCTCTGTCTTTATCTTTTTTTCTTTCGTTCGTCTGTCCTGGGGCTCTGTTTTGAGTGAATCTTTCAAGTTTGTCACTCAGTTGACAAAACAGAAGGCTTCAAAAGAAAATTAAAGAAGTGCTACCAGATATCTGGAACTCTACTGCTGTGTATGTCGTGTGTTTGTGTGTGTGTGTGCATGTGTGTGTGTGTTTGTGGAATGCTTCAAGCTACTTTGTATGGTATGTGAGTGTTTGCAATGCAATACCATGCATGTTCTAGAGAGAGAAAGAAAGACACAGAGAGAGTGATGTCAGAGGTATGAAAGTAGGATGTTTGAACAGAGGATGTCTCAGGTTGACTGAGCTGCATTCTTAGCTTAGCTCTCCTTCCTTCCTGCTCCCTAGAGGTGAGTACACTCTTTCCCTGCCCTCTTCTATATTAGACTACTGTCTGACTCTTCCTCTTCTTCTCTGACCCTTCTTCCTTTATTCTGCTGCTTCCTTTCTGCTATGACTCTTCCTCTGCTGTCTGACTCTCCCTCTGCTCTGACTCTACTTCTCCTCCAGGGGCAGATCTAGAATAATAATGTATAATAATATTTTCTTCAAAAATCTATTGAAGTTTGAAGATTTATTTTGAATAAAAATATATTTTTTAATAACCTGAGATGAAAATTAACAAAATAGAGGCTGTGCAGCATGATTGCATACACCTTCAACAGTTTAACATTATTTTGACGCTCCTAGTTCATGTTGGTGAAAAGCTATTGACTTTTGACATTTTTAATTTGTTGACGGTCCCTCAACAAACGCATTGTTTAGGCAGCCAAAAGCATTGGCTAAGCGGCCGGTCGTAGCGGTGCTGAACACCGGTTAAAATAACACAAATCTGGGAATCCCAATATCTGTTGAATATCGAACTTTAAACTAACTTTATCACGATCATCTTTCGTCTAGTGCTGCATTCACTTGCAGTTGCACTTGAGCCACAACTTTTCTTTGTTTTCAAAGCTGCCAACTGGGGTGGCAGCTGGGGTGGCAAGGCTATTTTTAGGGTGTCAGTTCCCATCCTATGCCACCCCGGTAGATCCGCCCCTGCTGTGCCTCTCCCTCTGCTCTGACTCTTTTTCTGTGACTTCTTCTGTTGTCCGACTCATTCTTATGGATGTTAAAGTAACATCTAGAATGTTTGGCAGCCTTTAGATTGTAGACTAAAGGGACTGGAGATGCTCATATGGGTTTTCTGGGGAGTCATAAAGAGAAAGATAAATGTTATGTCCAACATCATGTCTGGAACAGGGTTCTCTTGCTTCATGCATGCCAAATCAAGGGGTTTTACCTGAGAGTGATGTGCTGGCTGGAGTTTATACGCTAAGAAGGAACACACACACACACACTAGCAGGGTTGCGATTAAATTAACTCAACACCGCCAGTTATGCTTTCAGTTACGTTTTCCCTCCAAAGCTAGAGGCAAAATAACAGATAACTATGCATCAACAAATAATAATTTGTAAGACACAGTGACAACAAAATCAAAACTCAATCAAAACAAAAATAACTAAGTCAATAGTACACAATGAAATGGACAATAAATAGGAGGCTAAATGTTAAGGCTGGTTATGGTACACATGTTTTCTTTCATGTCATGGCATTCTTTAAGAAATCGTCCAGATAGGAAGGCTGTTTGTCCCTCCGCTAAGAGTATTTTCATCTTTTCATCATCGGATAGTGTGGTTAATGATGGTATAAGGGTTTCAAATGTATTAAAGAAATGGAAGGGAAGCTCCGCTGGCTTTGCTGTTGGGTGGTTCTGGTAGGGGGAGGTGCTCTCTAGCCGCTCCTTATGGCAGCTGGGTGCAGGCTTGAGGAGGAGGTGGTGGGGCGTGGGTTAATAGGTGCCCCGTTGCTATTGCATGCTCCCGGAGGCTGGGGATGTATCTGTGGTGTACACAGTGCTGAACATCCTCTGCTGATCTCTGTGTTGATGTCGTGGATCACGTATGGGGGGGGTGTCAGTGCAGGCTAGCAGTGTTGATATGACAACCCATGAGTCAGGAAATTCCCTGCAGGCCTTTTCTGACACTTTCCTTATTGCTGTAGCCATGCCGTGGCGAAGGGAGTTCAGGTAATTTGTACCAGTATGGATCAGGATGTGTCGTGGGTTCCCAAGGATGGTTAAGCAGCTGCAAGGCCTGGCCTGTGTTTTTACAGCATTTGTGTAGTACACTTTGTCCAGGAAAGAGTTTGTTGGTGTCAATGTATTTTCCGTTGGAGTCCATCAGGAGAACCACCTCTGGACCTTGCTCCTCTGGAGTGGCGGGCAGGAGGGTTGAAGGTCTGTTGTGTGACCTCTTGTGCATGGTTCTCATCAGGGTTAGGGTCAGGGGATCGTTCGGAGATAACCGCATTGGGTCCTGTTTGTAGGCAGGAGGGAGGGGGGGGGAAGCATGAGGATAGCAGGCCGTGGTGTCTGAGATGGTGGTTTGGATCTGATGGAGTTGATCTTCAAGGAACTGCAAATGACTGATGATTTTGACCTCTCGTATGCATTTTCCTTCTGTTTTGAAATATGCCCACGGAGGACTCTGTTCTCTTCCTCCAGCTCTCTCAGTGTCCTTCTGAGGTCTGAGATTGTCGTCCGGCTCTCTGTCTTTATTTGCTGGATCTCTTCTTTGAGCTGCTGGATGGAGCTGCTTGACGGTTTAATGAGCCTGGTCTGGGTGAACTCTTTGAATTCAAAAAAAGTTCATATTGATTAGAGCTAAGCTTTCCATCATTTTTTTGGTGTCACTGGGCTGAGCAGGGTCGATCATGTTAGTGGTGATCTCTGTCACTGGGTTCTCGTCACTGTCAGAGTCAGAGAGTTCCAGTTTGTTGATTTTTTACCTATGGACAAAATACCTGGATCGGGGATCGGAAAATGTTAGAGATCCACAGGCCGATCCATACATTTTTTCGCAGCACATTCTATGTCATTTTTCAGCAGCATGAGTTAACCGAAACTTTAGATGCGTGAGTTCTAAATATTTCCGACGGTCCCCACAGCAAGCACAATACTCGAAGCAATGCTACTAGCATGCTAGTGTTACCTGTTAGCCTTCTGTTTAGTACATATTGAAGCCATTAGGGCTGTCCCCACTCAGTCGACTAGTCGATTTTCTGGTCGATATGCTCTTGGTCGACTAATATTTTTTTAGTCGAGCTGCCATATGGCAGGGTGAGATCTGATTCCCGCTTGTGTCATAATTGCTGAATTAACGAAATGTTCTACATCTACAGAAATTGTCGAATATATTATTTAAGACAAATAAAGCAACTCTAAAAATATATAATTTAAAAGAAAAGGTGTTGCTATTTTCCCTTTCGTTAATCTGCGGTTTAGTTTGGTTTGGTATTTGGCACACAGCATGAGCACAATTGGCTGACGAACTACAAACTCTGCCATAGCCTACTTTGTCGGTGTTATTAGTCAAAATGGCAAAGAAATCTGTGGTATGGCAGCATTTCATTCAAGTACATTTACAAAGTTCCGGATGACTCGAAAAACGTTGAATGAAAACTCTGCCAACAACGGTTTATTTATTTAAGTTGGACTACTTCGCTGGTTTATTTAAGTTGGACTACTTCGCTGCTGCTAATGCGCTGGGTTGAAAAATGAATATGCCTATTGTAATAATCAGATCCAAATTGAATGACATTATCTTCTCCGGCCAAGACAACAAAATCTATCTCTGTTGCACCGTTCCCCACTCTGCTTCTACGTAAGTTCGCATTCTGCACTTTTTCAGGCAGGGATCAGCGTGCTCGGATGAGTTGCATGTTAAACAAACAATATTTTTAATGTGTACAACATTGGTTATTATTTATTATCTCTTACAATCAGGCATTTTGTATTATATCGGCAAACGGTAACAACAGGACTGGTGACACGAGGCTTATTATTAGTACATTTACATGTATTCATTTAGCAGACGCTTTTATCCAAAGCGACTTCCAAGAGAGAGCTTTACAAAGTGCATAGGTCACTGATAATAACAACACGATAGCCCCAAAGCATTAGGGGTAGCCAAAACATGAAGTTCAGTCAAGACAATCACGTATTAGATTTGAGCTTTTGTTTGTTACATGACATGGACATGTAGATTTACTTTGGCAGAGTGGATGATAAGGGAAGCACTCCTCGATGCAACACATACATGACATGAAATATGAGGCAGGGAGCAATAGAGATATAATCCTCCTGGCGGACAGAACATACAGACAGCATGGGGGAGAAGGGGATGGTGGAGGGTGGCAACAGCACTGATCATACAAATGGCTGAGTGTGTGCGTGTGTGTGCCTATCCGCGCGTCTTTTAAAGACGCCTTATCGGACGTGGCCCAATGGATATGCACTTAACATGGGTGTGGTAGTGGGCGGAGTAAAGGAAGGTGGAGTAAGACGCCTTACGTCCCCGATAAATGAATGAGACGCGCTGGCCGATTGCCCTGCCTGAACTAGCTGCGCTTATTACACATTGTGAATGACAAAAAAATAAGTGCCAAAGGGAAGAACCATAAGAGCATGTAGTTAAGCGAGTTACAATTAAACAACATTAATCGGTATGTGCAAGTGCACCTGTAGAAAAGCAAGCAACAGTAAAAAAATAAATAAATAAGATGAACTAAAATATAATATTTCGGAGTGAATACAACAGTTTAAATCAGTTACCACTAACCAACAAGAGCAACAAGTCTTAAGCAAGAATCAATGTGATCATTAAGGAAACTAGCATTGGGTTCAGCAAACCATTCCTAAGTACCGTTGTACTCCCGGAACAAGTGCCTCTTGAGCCTTCTCTTGAAGGTGGAGAGACAGTCTGTGTCTCTGATGGAGGTGGGGAGTTGATTCCACCACTGGGGGGCCAGGCAGGAGAAGAGCTTGGGACTGGGCGGTCTTGAGCGTTGGGACCACCAGGCGGTTGTCTGAAGAAGACCGTAGGTGGCGGGTGGGGGTGTAAGGCTGCAGGAGAGGCTTTATGTAGTCGGGTGCAGTCCCATTCACTGTTCGGAAGGTCAGTACCAGGGTCTTGAATCTGTAATAGCTTATTTTATAGCGGCTGAAACTGGAATGTCCATCAACTACATTGAGTCGGATCAGGAAAATGTTTGTACCTTTATGTTTGTCTAGTTGTCAATCTCCCTTCTTACGTATGTATTTCTTTAATATGACCTAAAACAGTGAGGTTAAACATCACACAAAATGGTTTGATGAAAAACATTGTGACATTTATAGGGAAAAAAAACGTTTCAAATTTCGATTCGTCGATTTTCAGAAGTGTTTAGTCGAGTCTTGGTCGCCGACTAAGAAAATCTTAGTCGGGGACAGCCCTAAAGAACCGTCATGTATCTGTGCAACCATTCGCTGTAACCAGGGGCGGACTGGGGGAAAAAAGTGGCCCGGCAGTTACTGTCAGACCGGCCCACTCAATACACGGCGCGCGGCCCATTCAGTACACGGCGAGTTGCCCACTCAATGCATCGCATGTATTGACCATCAGTGGCTTACTTGGAAAAATATATATTTTTTATATATTATATATATTATAGTGCTGATAAATGATTAAAATATTTAATCACAATTAATTGCATTAATGTAATCGTTAACTTGCGATTAATCGCACATTTTTGTCTATTCTAAATGTCCCATGATTTATTTTTGTCCCATATTTTTTTCTCATTTTAATGCTTTTATCAACATGGAAAAGTGGATTTTTGTGGGGTTTTTTTTAAACAACATTGCAACCGCCTGGCTTTGACGAGGGGTGGAGAATTCGCATCAGCTGTGTGCTTGGCCATCAAGTGGTATTTCAGACTGGACGTGCTGCGATGATAGCTCAGTTCACAACGACAAGACACACAGATCTCTTTGGTCTTGTCAATGGAACCATTTACCAACTTTTTTAAAGTAAACTTTCCATTCAGAATCGTATTGGCATCCATTTCGGCGTCTCGCGCTCGCCATCCACTCAAAACGTAACGTTAGCCTACTACTCTTTAGGCAGCTCGCAAGCCCAAACAACTGTGTGCGGCGTGCCTGTTGTTTTGTTTCCGGTCTAGCTAGATCCGGTGTGGTGTTGTAGTTTTTCAAACGTCAGTAGTTGTTGGAACCGTTGCAACAGCATGTGGAAAAAACTACAAAGTTTGCTAGGCCAAAAAGAACGTTAATCTCGCAATAAAAAAATGTACGCCGTTAAAATGGGTTTGGGTTAACGCTGTTAATAACGCGTTAAACTGACAGCGCAAAAAAAGACCAATACACTTAACATTATTTTGGATGATTACAAAGAGATTACATCATGTATATCTTTTCTTACGTTGAACGTCCGAAGTCCGTAAGAACACATTTCAGAAGACACTTCAGAAAATGTTCGAAAAATAGGCACCATGAGTGTGAATACAGATTGCGAGGACGAGTATAAAACTCAGTCAGTGTGTTAGACGGGCTTACATTTACATTTATGCATTTAGCAGACGCTTTTATCCAAAGCGACTTCCAAGAGAGAGCTTTACAAAAGAGCATAGGTCACTGATCATAACAACGAGGTAGTCCCAAACATTGCAAGCAGCCAAAACATGAAGCATACATTGTGGAAAACTAAACAAGTGCCAAAAGGGAAGACCCATAAGAGCATGCAGTTATACAAGTTTACAAATTAAACAACATGAACCACAAAAAGTGCAGGACTGTACCTGTGGAGGAACAATCAATAGTAAAATATTTCACAGTGAGTACAAGACTTAACTTCGTTATAACTAACCTACAAGAGCAACAAGTCACTCAATAAGAGTCATTGTGATCCTGGAGGAAACTAGCAACAGGTCTAGCCAAGCATTCCTAAGTGCCGTTGTACTCCCGGAACAAGTGTGTCTTGAGCCTTTTATTGCTTAGAGCAAATTGTGTTCAAGCTGTGTAAAATGGAAGATTGTTGGAAGTGCCGGCAATTTCAGAGGGAGGGCTGGTTGGTGATAGCAGTGGGCCAGTATTTTGGACCATCCCAACCCCGTCGGCCCACCGGGGATTCCCCGGTATCCCCGATGGCTAGTCCGCTCCTGGCTGTAACCAACTGGCTACAGCAAAGACAGGCAACTGTAGATTATCAAGCCCTTTCTCCTTGTTCTCATTCAGCTCAGTTAAATCAGCGATTGGCTAATAATGTTCCCTTTAGTGCTCATGCCCTGTTCGTATCTGCGAGCACATTTGAAGGCAACTCTTCTTGACGTAAACAAATAAATGGGGTGCTAGATTACACATTTCGGATCGGTGGCAAGGTCACAAACACTATCAGCAACGGTGTTCCTGCTAAGGCTCACATTAAAAAATGCTTGCCTTTTTTCATGGCACATGATGTCGCAAACTTAAACCATACAGTCCTTGACAAATTCTCCCTCGCTAAAGGGTCGGGCTGCTTTAGCTATCTCCGCTGCCACAATATAACTTGACTTCACAGCAGCCTCACTTTTGGATTTGGCATTTACAAACATAGTCTGCTGTGACACCAGACTTCTTTTGAACTCCTCTGCCTTCTGGTGCTTCTGTGTCATGTCCAGATGTTTGTATTTGTCTTGGTGTTTCGTCTCATAGTGCCGCCTTGAATTGTACTCTTTCATGACTGCCACCTCGGCTCTGCACACAAGCGACACAGGTTTCCCCTTTACCTCCGTAAACATATATTCTGCCCCCTACCTCTCTTGGAAACCCCTGTTTTCTTGGTCCACCTTTCGTTTGGCCATTTCATTGTTGAATGATGGACAGGTTGCAAGCTAAACTTTATCTCAGGCGATGAGGCTGCAGACAGTGTTGGGCAACCGATTGTGCTTGCCCGCTTAAATTGACCATTTGCTAGGGCCCTGACCCTTAGTTACTGTTGCTACGTCCGACACAATTCCCGGAACTGTCAACTCAAAAGCCATGGCGAGCATAGACACACTGTAAAAAAAACCTCACTTTTTCTGTAAATTATTTGTGTTTTGTTCTGTATTTCTGAATGACAGGAAATACAGATAGAAAGACAATGGCAAACTGTAAATTAATAATTTTTCATAAGAATTACAGCCAAATGTTGTTACCTAAAAATACACTAAGATTTCTTTTTTTTTTTTACAAATAATAATAACATTTTCACGAAAATGTTCTGTTAAAACACATAACTTCACTTTATCAAAACTAGCTATTTTAACTGTTATTTTGCAGATATTTACTTTCATGCCATGGACAAATAACTTAATAACATAATTTTTGGTTTAGACATAGGAACCTTGAATTGTGAACTGAGCTCGGGTAGTTGACGTCATGCAATCAAAGACTACAAAAGCCTGCAAAAGCCTTTTTGGGGCTATCTCGTTGTTTATGATCATTGACCAATGCACTTATAGTAAAGCTCTCTCTGGGGCTATCTCGATGTTTATGATAATTGACCAATGCACTTATAGTAAAGCTCTCTCTTGGAAATCGCTTTTGATAAAAGCGTCTGCTAAATGAATAAATGTAAAGACGCCCGAGTAGGACGAAGGAAAGTTGATTAGATAGTTTGTAGTGGCAACGCTCCTGTTACCCAGAATGCCCCGCGGCAAAATGAAAAGCTACTGAGTTAAAGGTTTAAACTTAGTTAAGTAAGCATTGTTTGGATTGTTGTTGTGTTCATTCTGTTTTGATACGTGTAATGTGATTGTTTGTAGTTTGGATACATTAAGTGTTCTGTTAATTTGGAATAGACCAACCGTCCTGGGGGAAAGGGGGGCCAGCCAACCGTCTCGCTCAATCTTCTGCCTAAGATTTTTAATAGTAGCCCAGTAAAAAAAATTATAAGGCAAGCGGCAAGCAGAAGTACTTCGGCCCATTGGGAATTCTCCCGGTGCTCCCGATGGCCAGTCAGCTACTGTGTAGCCTACTGTTAATTTGCAGCTATATTTCTATTTTTTTTGCCGTAGCACCACCTGAGACTTTTGCCATTTTCTACAAGTGATTCTGTATCAAAATTCGACTGTGTATTATTCAAATTCTTCCGCCTACCTGCGGAGATATCAACAGCACAACTGGGTTGTAGGTTGCGGCAGAGAATGTTTAATATAGACGGGCTCTGGTTGCGGTCACAAATGGGTTCAATATGTGTGATAGTCTATGTATTATGTGAGTAGGATGCGTTTCATACAAGATCTGGCAACTGGACAACATTGAAATAATATATTGATGTGAATATTTATATAACGAGGTTTGGCCATACAAATTACGGGAGTTTCACGGGAGTAATTACAAAACGGGAGGGGGGCGGGAGATGGGTGTGAAATACCGGAGACTCCCGGGGAAAACGGGAGTGTTGACAGGTATAGATAGATAGATAGAGTACTTTATTCATCCCCAAAGGGAAATTAAGTTGTCATAGCAGCCGGTATATTTGGATACAATAAAATACAATACAGTATAATAGCAGATATGTGTGGCAGACAAGCTCAGATAGATAAATAGATAGATACTTTATTTATCCCGAGGGAAAATTAGGCGGGCAACATAAAATTACACCGTTGCTCATTCAAATCAATGGAACTTTTTGCAACATTCTGAGGAGCTGGTGGGCCGGATTAAATGGCTTGTTGGGCCGGATCAGGCCCGCGGGCCTTGAGTTTGACATGTGGGTTAGGCTCTCCCTGTCAGTGAACATGCTAGAAAGAGTTTTGGCTTGCTAATGTTGTTGCTAATGTTGCTAATGCTCTGACATTCTGGTTCTTCTTCTGATGCCATCAAGCGGGATCCCTGGTCGTAGTCAGGCCTTCACAAACCAATCGGCATTCGTTAGCAGAATTCTAGCGTGTTAAGGCAACAACGACTTACCCTGTAAGAAATCGAAAGGACATAAGTACTCGTTCATTCAACTTTTGACCTGTAATCCATGTTGAACATGCAAAAACTACAATCAAATCTGAGATGTGATAAAGAGACAAATTTAGCCGTTTAGCTCCATAGACCCCCATTAATTTTGCACTCGACCGTGATCACTCCCAGTGGAACTCCGGCGGAACTGCAACAAAATTCAAAATTAAACGGGGCTTAATAGGGAGTGGCAAGGCTCTCCTTAAACAGGCTCTGGCGCTATCTTCACATATTGTGAGTCTGCCACCTCTTTCAATGCCCTCTTTTAGTACATGTTGATAGTGTTTACATAAGATTACCTTCCAGGCTTTAAAACATCCAGTGTAAAATATAATAATGTTTTTGGTCCTTCGATTATTTTGCTCAACGTAGTCGGCCAGGAGAGTGTGGAGATGGGCATGTTAAGTATTTTCTTTGTGCTTTTCCCTAGCATTTAAACTACAGTTTGTAGGGTACTTTATCTTTATTCTTGTGCTGTGTACTGCTACCTGCATTGTTGGTTGTCATGGTAATCAGGTATTTTTTGTGGTTCTCTAGTTAGCCAACTGTCAAAGCTAGCAAATATGTTAGCTGTTCAATTGCTTGTAGACTAAGAAAGATCTTTTGACTTTACCAGGTTTCAGTTTGTCTTCTTGACTTCAGTGACAGTATCCTTTGGTTTAGGTTTGGTAACTGGCTTGTGATGGGTTGGTTGTTGACACTTGAATGCATTAGCAGACTGGCCATCGGGAGCACCGGGAGAATTCCCGAGGGGCCAAAGCACTTCTGGGCTGGAGGTCCGCTTGCCTCATAATTTTTTTTACTAATAATAACAATTTCGGCAGAAGATTGAGCGACATGGTTGGCCAGCAACACGGTTGGCCGGCCCCCCTTTCCACCAGAACGGTTGGTCTATTCCAAATGAACGTCTATGCAGCCCTTAGTGCCGCTTATACACAACAGTGACACTGACAGATCGAAAGCTAGCTAGTAAAGACAATATAAAGATGTAAATACAGGCTAAGAAACGTAAACGTAATTACCTTCACTAGACAATGTTTTATCAATTGAAAAAACGGCTATGTTTGTTTGTTTTACATAAAGCTCAACAACAAAAAAAATCGCTCAAATCAGCCCCAAAAAATTGCGCGCTATGCGCGCTAGCATTAAACGTGGAAGTCCCTAACTACAGGGGCAGATCTGGAGATTTTCATTTGGGGTGGCAATGGGGTGGCAGAAGGAAGTTGTTGAGTGGCCTCCTGGAGGCGAATCAAAACCCAAAGTAGGGGGTGGTTGACGTGAACTCAAATCCAAAGTGGAAAAATATATATTTCTAAAATGTATGTCAAATGACATATAATTATATTGCTTGATATGTGAATAAGTCAAAACTGAATGTGTCCTTTTTCTAATTCCTTATTTATCTAACATTTTGTGAACTTTTTTGTGTTGTAGTCCCAAATATTGTCCACCGGTGTGACAAAATGTTTTATGTTAATATTTAATTCAGAGATTTTGTGACAGATATGCACAATCCTTATCAATTTGTCATAATTATAGTCCCACATCAAAAGTAACCAATAACAATTCTGAATCATGTTATTATCCTCCTAGAAGATGTACACATGGAGACTTTACCCAAACGTCTGGATTATATTCATTATAAACATTTTTTAAACCTAATGAAGCTTCATTCCATCCTTATATATATCCGCATAGTGATGATATCAGGAACTCACAAAGGTCCTCAAGGCTTTGTATGTCTTTCTCCCCATGGACATAGTTGTCTGCCATTGCTCTAATTTCCTGTACCACTGGTTTGAGGTGGGCCTACACAGCACATTCGTGGCTGACAGTCAGAGGTTGTGGCATAGAATTGTATGGATGGATGCCTGCTGCCGGTTTCCATCAAAATGAAAGGAATGAATTTCTGTATTCAGTTTTCAGTCTTAAAAGTCCACATGCTAAACCATTTCGTTGTCTTTTAGATTTTCTTTAAGATGCCTGAATTTTGGGGCCTGGTGAAGCCAGTTGAATTAATGAATGGCAATATCCTCCAACTCTTTGTTGGACTCCTCAACCAGTTTTCCAGGGTTAGAGTGATGGTTTAGTACCCTTTGATAGAGCCTACATCCACTGGTGTGACAGCCATTTCCACCAGTGTGACGCTGATTTCATGTCACACTATAGGACAGTGCTGTCACACCAGTGGACGTTTTCAAGATCAAGGCCAGTTTGTGACCTAGCTATATGAGAGACTGTCGTCAATCTTAATCAGTGTTAACGTTTACATTATTTTCAGTAGTCAATCAATATAAATTGATAAAAATGTTCAGATCAATACTTAAATTACGTCACACCAAAGGACTGCATAATGGATCTGGAGTGAGGCCTACTGTAATTTAATGCCCGTTTTATATCTACAGAATGGCGTCACACCAGATGGACACCAGTTTTACGGACAAAATGTAATGTGTCATAATTATTCTAAATGGAGACCTAAAGAACCTTTAGGTTCATTAAGTTAAGACTACTATAACATCTATTCAGGTATTTTAATGTAGTATTTAGACTTATATTTCATTTAATTACAGTAGTTTTAATATAAGCAACGCTACCCCGGACACGCCAGTGGACAAATGTCATGTTTAAAACAAAATATTTACATATTTGAATTATAATGCTCATTAATTAAAGATGTATTAGTTCCGGAAGATTAAACTGTATATAGAAAAATATATTTTAATGAAATATTATACATTTGTATTTATATTTGTCACCATGAACACAAAAATGGAGCGTCACGTCAACCACCCGGGTACAGTACTCCCTATGGTAAATTATTAGGCTACAACATTGTAGTTTAAATTAAACAGTAACATTAATATTATTTATTGAAATGTTCTGTAATGTACAAATCTAATTTTTCCGAGGGGAGAATGAGGTTCATGTTGTTTAATTGTAACTTGTTTAACTATATGCTCTTATGGTTCTTCCCTTATTAGACTTATTGGACTTATTAGGTTTTTCACAATGCATGCTTCATGTTTTGGCTACCCACAATGTTTGGGGCTATCTCGTTGTTATGATCAGTGACCTATGCACTTTTGTAAAGCCCTCGCTTTGGATAAATGCGACTGCTAAATGCATAAAATAAAAGTTGTGGTGACAGTATTTTTTATTGGGGTGGCAGCTGCCTTAGATCCACCACTGCCTAACTAGCATCACATTAGGCTCAGAATTAGCATGCATTAGCAGGGTGCTCGTTGTGGTGGCGTATACGGGACCGGTTCTGGTGGGCCGGTCTGGATCAAAGTCCAGGGCCTATTTTTACTCCCAGTCCGTCCCTGCTTGAATGTTGTTCACTGCTGGAGCTAGCTGGAGCTAGTTTCTCTTCATATCTCTTCTTATTTTTGAGATGGGTATCTTTTTTATACCATTACTGTATTGGAGAAGGTTATGTCTTTTCTATTCTTGATATTTTACTTGAGTTATTTACACTCTCTGTCTCACTTTTTGGTCCAATTTCTGGATTTTTAGGAGCAAATTTTTGTCGTGGCTGCTTCTCTCAGATGGAACTCTCTCTTTCTCTGTCTGTCTGTCTGTCTGTCTCTCTCTCTTTTTCTGTGATAATATGTAAATCAACTTGTCACTATGACAGACATTCTCAGAGACATCAACAGCTATGACTGTATGACAGCTATGACGCAGTGAGTAATGAGGTGCTTTCGTTAAAACAGACTTTTTTCACTACTGCTCTCAGTCCCCAAGTCACTTTTATAACTTTCTTTTCTTTGAACTCTTGTCGCTAATGATATTTGAGGACAATGCAGTACTTAATAGGAGAACATAACATGGAGTGTTGTGGTGTTCATATTGTTTTGTGAAAAGGTCAGATGCTCTTTCAACTAATGTGGAAAATAGTTGGTTTGTAAAGAAGAAAGTGTTTATACATGAGAGACAAGTTGGGGCTAGAGAGAGGAAGACCGATATGAAAGTAGAAAGAGAACAAGAGAAAGAGAGATTGAGAGATTGAGAGAAAAAGACAGAGTGATGTACACAAAGAGAGTGGTAAAGAGAGAGAGAGAGAAATATCTCGACAGTGTCAGGCTGTGTTTCAGGTCCATGCCAAAAATCACATTCTTTGGCAGGTCTCAGGCCTGCAGTAAAACGCCACTCAGGAACACAATGTACTGGACACTGGATGCAACCTAACACCAGAACGTCAGTGGTGCCCTGAAATTAAGTCTAGTTATATACCACTGATATACAAGTGATAAACAGTTATACCACTGTTTGTCCAATCCCCATAAAATGATCCCAGTGTCGTCGAACCACCTTTAGGGAAACTATCACTTGGTGAAACTATTGACTGACATATCTTCTGGCCAATGGACTGCACAATCTCCTGACTGTGTTCATGGCCAAACAGTGGACAAGCGTTCCAATGCTTGGACGCCAAGGGCAACGGGAACAACAGCGCTACTGTCTCTGGCTTTTTCTGTGGCTTCCAGGGTCCTCAGTCCAGGGACCTCTCTCTCCCTTCGTGGCCCAGCTCCCCTCACCCTCCCTCAGCCACAGAGGCAGAGAGAGAGCTGGGGACACCCAGGACTGCTACTCCTTTTTCTGTGTGTTTGTGTGTGTGTTTCTTCTAAATTACTAAATGTTCTAATGAAACACACACCATAGATGACAGTTCCCTGTCAAGTTTCTCTTTAAATGTTCTGCTTGTCACTCTGCCTTTGTGTGAACAGAATTGCTTCATTTTGTATCCACTAGATGGCCCCACACCTGCTACAACTGCTCCCATACTGGGCTTGCTAACTTTGCCTCAAACTCGTTTTAAGGATGGCTTTCTGTAAAAATGTCAAGACTGATCACACCAAACTGTGTTCATGTGGGCACGTGACCGACAGGTGAGTCTTTGTATACACATCTCACAAGCTTACCCACACATATTCTCACACACACACACATACACACACACACATATGCAGACACCCATGGTGTGCACACAACATTACACTGCGATTCTTACAGTGAGTTTGAAGGCCATTTGCTATGAATAGCGCTCATAATCGGACGTGGAGCGGAGCAGTAGGATCAGATACAGATGCACCATCATCACAGATACAGCAGTAGGAGCATTCCCATGGTCAGGAAAAGCTTTGAGGTAACTGTCATTTTTGGGGGACAAAAAAAGTATTTTCACCAGTTGGTAAAGAACGTATAATAATCTCAAGAACCAAAAGGAGAAGAAAACAAGGAGAGTGGAAGAGAGAATGAAGGGGAGAGGTAAACTGTTCTGAGCAGTCATAATAACAAGTCTGATAGATTAGACTGGGCTTGAACAGAACACTTCTGATTTTCTCTGTGTCGGAAATATTGTGGTGACTCATCATGTCAGGCCAGAACGACTGGGAGGTTAAAGAGGAAGTTGAGGACGATGGGATTCCTAGGTTAGCCGTGTGTTTGAATGTGTGTGCGCAAGTGTAAGGGTTTATGTGTACATGTACTATCTGCATGTGTGTGTGTGCCATTCCACCCCCTGTCCCTCTCTCCCCCCAGCTTGGGGGAGTTAGTGATGTAGCATCTCCCCCGTCTAGGAGGTTGACCTCCACGACGATCAATAGCTGTCCACTCGTTTATGATCTGGAATCTGTTAGTAAGGCTTCACACCAGACATGTCTGTGTGTGTCTATGTGTGTGCCAGTGTGTGCATCCCATTAAAGTGATGGACGAAGCTGTTCGTAGCAGGTCATCAAGGCGGGCGGGGGGTTAAACGTTGGGTGTTCATTGGGTGGTCACTCTTGCATTGTGACTGATGAGATGCTTTAATGGGTCTGTGACTCATCACTGTGTGTGGGTGTGTGTGTGTTTGTGCGGTGTTAACAATTCGCAAGAGGGTGCACTCCTTGTTGATACGGACAGAAGGTGTTTTAGAGTCTGAGAGACTGGGAAGTGTGTGAGATAGCTAGACCAGGGATAGAGAGTGTGTCAATGAGATGGTGGAGCATCCGTGGTGATGTTCTGCTTGTGTTTGTTTGCGTGTGTAAATTCTGTTTCCGGTTGAAAGTGTGTGGCTACCACTGTGTGCGCGTGTGTGCCTATATGTGTTTATGTAGATCTCGTCAGTGTCACCACTCAGCTGAACCCGAGAGGCTTGTTGACTGTTTCATCAAGGGCAGGCAGAAAGAGGAGGTTCAGTCCTAGAAGCCTGGGGGGGGGGGGGGGCTTGTATAAACCTGGAAGTTTGTGTGTGGGCGTGCGTGTTTATGTGTGGGTCCTTTTCCCCTCTACTCTCTGTACTTCATTGTTTACCTGGCCAGGGAACGTGAGGAATGTTTGAGTGGGTGACCTGCATGATCATACCTGTTGCGAAACACTGTGCGTGTGTTTGCGTGTGTGCGTGTCTGTGTGCACCTGAAAACATGCATACTGGGTCTCTCTGGTTCCACATCCCACCACTCCTACTTTGAACCTCGCCTCCGTTCACAGCTGCTCCTCTTTTGCAACCTGACTTGTTTGTTTTTGTCCTCCGGTCCCATCATGGCTACGCGGTCTTACGCTGGAAATGGACTGGAGGGAGGGGAGGAGGAGGAGGTTAGACAACAGCTTGAGGGTGTGTGGGTCAAGGAAGGGATGTGTAAGGTCAGAATATCGGATGTAACAGGAGAGGTGATGCAACTGGCTGAAGAGTTATGCTGGGGTGGGGATCTGTGTGGAGGATGGGGTGACACACACATACACACAGACCGTGTTCTTGTGACGATGAGGGGGTCTGAACATCCGTGATTCATCCTGAAGTCATCGCAAAACAGAGCTGTGGGTGTGCATGTGTGCGTCTTGATGGGTACCTCTATGTCTCACCACAGAAATCAAACCCTTGTCCTGGACACTGTATCTCTGACTCACTTGCCGTTGCACTAACACCTGTCTTAGTCTACGTGGTCATACCGCAGGCCTCTTCTGACCACTCACCACATAATTCCACATCATCAGGGGTGAATTCCACTGTTTGTGTGTGTGTTTGTGTGTTTGTCCCAGCGCAAAGCCCCAGTTATTTAAAGTCAGATGCAAGTTTTTAGCAGCTCAATTTAACCTAGATGTGTCTCCTTCTCCCTCTCTCTCTCGCCCTCTTATTCTCTACCTCCCAATTTCTCTCCATGATGATAACCTTTAAAAGACCATAGGAGCATTTTCATCAACCATCTGTTTCCCCTGACATTGGAAATTTGTTTTTAGTAAATTTAAATTTGTGTAAATTTGATTGACTGTCCCCCCCCAGCATACACACATGTACACCCAACATTCACATACGCAGAAATGCCTATGCCCGAGACACAACATCCCAGCTGTTCAGCTCCACGACAGCCCATCATTAGCGCCTATTACAAGTGCAGCAACACCATGATTGGCTGGCTAGTGGACATGCAAATCATGGAGGTGGAAAACTAGAGAGCAAGAGTGAGAGCACGTGAGAAAAAGAGAGTTTGACAAAGAAGAAGGGAGAGAGAGAGAGAGAGAGAGAGAGAGAGAGAGACAGATTGTTGCCTGTTGAGTCACTGAGCTGGAATGACTTTACTAGTGGTGTTATGTGTGACAGGGCCACGCACTCTCTACCACACGCACACACCCACATGCGCCTGCTGGGGTGGTGAGGCAGGGATGAGAGAGGAGGGCGGTAGAGGAGTTTGCTCTCAGAGTGCAGTCTCCAAGACTCAGAGACACTGTGCTTCACGAGAAAGAAACACTGGGTCACCCTTCTCTGGAGCTCCTGGAACAAACTCTCTCTCACTTTTTCTCTCTCACTTTTTTTCCACTCACTTTCTTTCTCTCTTTTTCTCTCTTTCTCTCTCTCACTCCCTCTCTCTGTCTCTCTCTTTCTAACTCTCTCTCTTTTCTTTCTCTATCTCCTAGAATGGACATGGGCTATGAAGAAATCAGGTTGCAGAGAGCATAGAAACACAGCCTCACAGTAAGAGCCGGCAAATTTTACTTCCTACGTGTGTGTGTGTGTGTGGGTGTAGTTCATGTCATAAATAATATGTCTGCTTCATGTCACAAATCTTTCACTTTTAGGGCCAGATTATGCTTAACATTTTTGCTATTTTCCCCGTTTGAAACTGGGCTGAAAATGAATAAACTTTGCATCACATGCACACACACACAAACACACATTTACAGTCAATGGTATGCATACTAGTGTTTAGGTGGCTGTTGTATTGGTGTGACTCTTCTGGTCTACTTGTGCTCCCGTAGTGTAGTAATTTTGAAAATACAAAACAACACACATCTGGGAGAAGTGTGTCGGCCTTGCTGTACCTTGCCCTAACCTTGTCAGCGCCCACACACTCATAAACCTTTATCTCCCCAAACACACACGCACGCACACACACACATTCTGCAGACGTGATAGTAATGCTTTGAGTGGATTTTTTATTAAGAGTGGATACTTTCCTTGAAATTAGATGACTGAGCATGTGTGTTTAAGGAGAGAGGCCTCATTCTGTCAGTGCTGACTGATAGTGTGTAGGGGCATAGTAAGGAGATGTGGGCCACTGTAGTATTTGCCCTTGTTAGCATAAAGCATATTCATCCCTCTGGTGTGACACACACACATACACACACAAACACACACATACATACATACCCACAGCTGTGACCCAGCGATGTTTGTGAGCCATAAGCATGGTCATAGATCAGTCGTCTCTAATTGGAGACACAGCTCCGATGGTCCCTAATTTGAATCTGAGCCAGGAGTGTGTTTGTTTTCTCTGCCCTGGGAGGAAGGGGACCCTAACTAGTGGGGTAGCAGGTGGTTGTCTCACTACTTATGTGGAACATGGAACATCCCTGTTTAATGTAACTGGAGTACGCGTGTGTGTGTGTGAGCACGCTGAGAGCGATACCACAGTGAACCGTGCAGAGAGACCACGTGAAGAGCGTCCGGTTTCCCACAATGCTGTGTGTGTGCAGAAGGGATGTGGTTGCGGGGCACAACCCAGGTTACCCTGCTCCTTAGAAACCTGGGCAATGGGGCAGTCCTTTAAACAATGTCTACCTAGCAGGTCAAGTTACATTTTCGACAATATCATCTCGTTGTTTGGGATTGATCTTAAAATTCCCACCACATGAATACCCCCCTCTCCTGGCGGTTTGTTAGCTAGGAACATTGTGGCATGACCTTGTCGGTATTCCTGGATCTCTCTGGTTTTTTCTCATCATCCTCCTGGCTTCAGCAAGCTTCCCTCCTGTTACAACTTGGTGGTTGGCATCACACAGTGACACCGTGGCCACAACATTTTGTGTGTGTCTGAATGGGCGTGCATATCTGGGTGTGTTTGAGAGAGAAAGAGAGAGGGAGAGATAGAGAGTTGCCAAGAGGTGGGGCTGCACACACACACGCACACACACTACAACACACACACACTTCCTACATCACCTTACGCTACTTAGTGCCAGTTTTCTCTCTCACATGGGTGTGTAGGCTCTTGGCTTCCTGTACTGTGTTTTTTTCTGGAGGTTAAGAGACACACCCACAATGTTCAAATGGCTGGATGAAAAGATGATGATAGGGAAGTAGAGAAGGAAAAGAGAGACTCACTGTAGATGGGGAAGGAGACAAGAAGGATGAAGCATCGATAAAGGTGGATCCCTTCACCAGAGAGAGGGAGAGGGGGAGAGAGAAAAAAGAGAGAGAAGGGAGAGAGAGAGAGAAAGACAGAGAGACAGAGAGACAGACAGACAGAAGGGGGGGGGGGGGGAGAGCGGCTGACGTTAGGATGATGTTTTCATTTGCTTGTCAGGAAATGGAATGTTGTGGCCATAGATTTTGTTGGATGAGTAAGAGGAGGGATGAGGAAATCTAAAGTAGTCAGCCAGCCAGACAGCTGCATGTCACAGGAGACAGTGAGTGATATTCCTTTATTTGTGAATCCAGATGTTTTATGTACGACTATATGTTCTGGCTGTGTAATGTCGTATTTCTCTATCACTCAAGGTGTGTTTCTTATTCTTGTGTGTACGTTCATGTGTGTGGCCAGTGTTTGGTTGTTGATCCGTGCGTATGCATGTGCGTCAGTGCAGGGTAACAGAATCTGGCCCTTGCTGGCCCGGCCATCTGGTGATGCAGA
This sequence comes from Hypomesus transpacificus, assembly GCF_021917145.1. Classification (NCBI taxonomy): domain Eukaryota; kingdom Metazoa; phylum Chordata; class Actinopteri; order Osmeriformes; family Osmeridae; genus Hypomesus; species Hypomesus transpacificus. The sequence continues at coordinate 6,379,768 of NC_061066.1, forward strand.
CACACACTGTGCCACGTCTTATGGCTCTGTCATGGAATAAATACCTTGCTGAGAGAGAGAGAGAGAGAGAGAGAGAGAGAGAGAGAGAGAGAGAGAGAGAGAGAGAGAGAGAGAGAGAGAGAGAGAGAGAGAGAGAGAGAGAGAGAGAGAGAGAGAGAGAGAGAGAGAATGGCACCATAGGTAAACGTTAATTATTCTGTTCTCCTGTCTGAAGCTGCTAAGGGAGTTTCCCTGTCATGCTACCTGTTAATCCATTCTGACAAATTATGCCTCTGGGTGATTTGTTCAACCAAGTGTTTATTAAATCTTTTCTTTTTCACCTTCAAAATTAAATACTAGTTCTTTAGAGTGCTGTGCAAGTCCTCTACAGGAAGTGGTAGGCATGTAGGCATTAGTGCCTTTCAGCATGGAGTTTGTTTCTTCAAGAACAGAGAATCGTCCATGGCGGGGAATGTTGTTCACACTGAGTGGTCTAGGTTTACATCTTGTAATGGCCTGGGTTTTTGGTACGTTGAGAGGCTTCCCTCAGAGGCACTAACAAGGTTGTGTGTGCCAGCTCTCTTTCTCTCACGCCACTAGGCTTATGATGTCATCGAGCCATGCCCATGTCACTTTTGGCAGGGCACTGGCAGAAGGCCTGAGTGGCACCATAAACCTGGTTGGCCAGTTCCATAATATCTCCCCCCTCGCCTTTACCCTCCACCTCCCTCCCTATCTCTTTATCTGTCATTTGGTCACCACAGCGGCCCTTCGTCATCATTGTTTCCACCCCCAGCGGAGAGGTCACAGGGTCCCCCTAGAGAGACACATACTGTAAGCGCAGGGCCTCAAACTGAATACTGTATGTCCGGCCTTTTTGTTTCAGAGGACCGCCTTTGACTCCTCAAATATATATTTTTCTCTTCATGGTCCCTGTGTTACGGGATTTAGCCCTTCACACTCACAGAACGAAGACATACTCTATTTTTAAGTGTGCATGTAAGTGTGTTAACTTTTCATGGCAGTTGATGCGTGATGTATCCTTATGTCGGTGTTGTGAAAGGGACGTGTATCTGTGTTTGAGGATATGAGGGGGCATATATAGTGATAGGCTTGACAGAGACCGTGATGGGTGTCCTGTAGTTGGCTGTGCGCCCAGAAAAGCCTCATCTCTCTCTCTCTCATTCTCTTTCTGGCCTTCACTTTTTCTCTCTGTCTCTCTCTCGCTGTCTGTGTCTGTCTCTCTCTTTTTCTTACCTTCTTGAAGTTCTAGAGATTCTGACTTCCTGGATGTTATGTTCTCTGTCTGGATGTCGGTCTCCCTCGTTTTGTCTGTCGGTTCTCTCTCTTTGACTAGAGGGTGTAGTATAACAGAGTAGGTTGTGTGATCTTCACCCTCACAGCAGCATATGATTCTTGTGAACTGTGACGCAGAGGGATTGGATGTGAGTTCAACTCCATCACACCAAGGAGTGCTTCTGTCTCGCTGCATGTCAGTTACAGCCTTTCAACTCTGATACATTCCACAAGGGTTAGGCCCGATCAGCTAGATACCACAGAGTGATCCCAATCAAGAAAAGTGTAAAAATCAGGACTGTCACAACTGGGGGGTCACAACAGGGACACTGTAACCAGACTGTCGAGTGACAAATGATAAGCACACTGTTTACATAAACATGTAAAGTGAGTGAGTGGCTATTGATTTTTCGCCCACAGTGGGTGGTGGTGGAATGTTCTAGTACTGTGTTGTCAAACGTCTGATAGGCGGAGAGATTTGAGTGTTGACCCCTGACAAGTAAACACCAACCTGTAAGAGACACTGTGCCAGCATTCACCTCAGTGAGGGAAAACAGAAAGATAGAGTGTGGTGTGGGAGAAAAAAGGAGAGAGAGAAAGAAAGCAAGGGAGAGATTAATATATTGTATTAAACTACTAGAGTCCTAGACTATTAAAGTGAGAGTAATAGAACAAAAACTGAGGGTGATGGAGAGAATGAAATACAGAGAGTGAGAAAGAGAATAAGAAACTATTTGTTTGATACGCATTTGATAAGTCTGACAACTAGATTCACCTATTTGATTTGACGTCTGACCTTAACTGTCATTAGCAGACCACAACATTTAACATCTACTCATTTACTTCCAAGGATAAAAAATCACACACACTCACGCATCCATCCACACACACTCACACACCGCTTTACTCACATTCTGAAGTGGAGCACGCGGCTGTTGATGGAGTACGTGTGTACAGTCATAGAGGCAGAGCTGAGGCCACATGGGGATTCCTGGAAAGTGCTGCAACATTTACAGTAAAACAACACCGGTATTGGGAAGTCATCTTGGCAATGGGCCATGGGGGAAGTGAAGGGAGAAGCCTCTACATTGGGAGTCAGCCTGCGGTTGTGTGTGTATGTGTGGTAACTGCCGTGTGTATTCATCACACCAAGGCATGCATCAGCCTGGGTCTTTGTGGGTTTGAGGGTGCTTTTGAAGAGGATATTTTGGCTCCATGTTGACAGGAACACAGCAGGATACAGTTAATGGGATTAGAAGTGCCAGAGTGACTCAACATTCTGTAGGCTTGTGTCAGAATTGAAAACAAGAATTTCTCAAACCCAGAATGGTTGAAAGCCTTTTTTTAGCGCTTAACGTATTTTTTATGTATGACATGCTAAGAATGCCGTTATTGGCTCACAGTAACTGGTTTGGAATGAGCTGTTGAGGTCTAACTTTGACGTACATGCACGCTCGCAAACAGAGGTGCAAAAATGAAACTCAGTACACTGATGGCAGCAGCATCTATCTAGTCTTTGAGCCTGTCAGCCACCCCTTGTTCTTGGAGAGGTGAGTAAGCCATCGTGTGATATGGCCCACATGGTCATACTCACACTCAATGACATCTGCATTAGGAGACTCTCCTCTGCCTCTCCCTTTCCTTCTCCTCTCCATCTCACACACACATACACTCAAACATGGTTTCCTTCCAACCCCCTGCTTCGTGATGAGGCGAATTGGGTGGGAAAACAATTGAACGATCCTTCTGCTTCTAGGGTTGGGTGTAGGTTGTTTATGATGCATCAGAAATGGAGCTACTCATCCTTCTGTTGGTTGCTCCTGTTCCAGTGGTCAACACTCTCTGCTCTCTCCCTCTGCATTATTCTCTTCCTCTCTATCTCCTTCCGTCTCTTCTTCTCATTATCTGGCTTCTTCTGTCTTTCTTTCTTTCTCTCTCTCCCTATTTCCCGTTCTTCCTCTACCTCACTCTACCTTTCTCTCTCTCTCTTTTAATTGTTCCTGTTCTTTGTCTCCCACTCTCTACCTTTCTCTCTACCTTTTTCTCTCTATTTCCTGTTCTCGCTTTCTTTCTATCCCACCACCACCAGTGTCCCTGCTGCCCCCCTTTGCCTTCCTGATTTACAGGAAGCAGCCGTTGCTATATTTATCCGTCTTACAATTAGGCTGTTAAGCGATTTCTCGCTCCTATAGAGAGAGGGAAAAACAAGTGCTTCTCTCTCCTTCTCGAGAATTTCAAACATCTGGCTTAGTTTTGAAGCCTGTTCCAGGAACGCATCGAACATTGGTCCAATTTCTGTGGTAAGGCCCTCATGGACCAATCTTTTGCTCTGGAAACAGATAAACAATCTTAAGAGAAACACGTCAGCCTTGTGTTGTTGACAACTGAGTCTTATCAGATGATGGTGGACTTGGGTTCTGGAGTGTGTGTGGTGCTGAAGTGCAAGCCAATCGACCTTTTCAGCTAACTTAGTCTGGCAGGAAGTAACGGCTAACCGGTTCACCAATTCAAGACCAGGAAATGCTCTGAAGTCACATGGTGTCCGGTGTCCAATGGCTGTTCAGCAACAGGGTGGTCAGAAGTCTGGCCTCTGTGTAATTATGATGAAATGACTCAGCGCTTTGTGAGTGACTCATGTTTTCAGCCATCCATCACACACACACAACGTGTCTGCAAAATAGGCAGACACGTTGTGTCATAACTCCTTGCTATGACACCTACAACCTCTACTCACATAACTTCTTGGTGAAAGTGGTAAGGGGTGAGGGGGGGGGTTAAGATTAATACTCCAATAGGATGTCACCAGTTACTCTGCTGTGATTCACTACCATCTTTAATCGCTGGCCAGAAATTGCTCAGAGATTCCTCACATGAACATAACAGTCTGTGACGAATCAAAGAGAGCCTTTACGGGAACTAAAGCGATTGACTTCAGGTCATGCATTTGATCCTATCAGTAGAACTCCTTGTGTTACTCCTGAGTATTTTCATGTGAAATGTACGGCTCTGGATAGACAGAGACTGAGATAGTCTTAAGACTGTCATGATACTGTGTTTTAGGATCTCATGGGTACACCTTGTGTTAAGAGTCCTGTCTCAGAATGTGTTTTAAACATCTGTCAAACAAATGTGCTGCTTTGTATTCTATGTGCATCCAGGCAGGTGCATAACGATGAGTCATTTGGCACAACACAGTTGTGATAGGTTGAGTAACAGTTATTGCGTAGTGATGAGCACTTCCTGTTTATCAGAGTGACCCCCCCCATCCATTTCCTCCCTGTCTCCTCATTCTCATGGTCTGCCGTCATCTCTTTTCTTCATTCATTCTAGTCTGCTTGTTGCCCCCCCCCCCCCCCCCCTCTCTCCCTTTGGCCTCTAGTGTTGGCTCTGACGGGGCTGTGGAGAGGACAGAGGTACCAAACTATTGCTCCTAGACTGAGAGATGGATGACCTGCCTTGGCCCTTGATTAAATTGGTCTGAGATTAAATTCACTCTCATGGCACGTCCTTGGAAGTCCCGGAAGCCATTTGGTCAAACTCTGAGATAGGTGACTCGGCAGAACAACAAAACGTAAAGAGGAAAAATATCCGTAAATGTCTGTCTAGACAAATGCACCATTGTATCTCCTGCCCTCCATCCCACGCCCTGACATTAGGGTTGGAGAAGCACCCGGAAGGATGACATCAGCGCTGTCTGAGGCAGCCATGGCCTGCCATTCATACTGCCGGTGTGTGGGAGACTGTCTCAGTGTGTCACTTCCTGGGAGAGAATAGAACAGGAAGAAGAGCGATGGAGGACTGACATCAGCGCTACCTCACCTCCACAAGGGATCCTTTCACATGGAGGGAGAGAAAGAGAGAGAGACAGAGAAAGAGAGAGGGGGGGAGACAATCACCACCCCTGTACTGGAAAGTGTGTGTCACTTATCAATTACACATTGTTTGTTGTGATTTTTACTTAAATTTCTCTTCCCTTCTTTTGTACCCTTTGCCACTGTGCCAATGGCTGGCTTCTGATGTACAAGTGTTTTGGGGATTTTTGGGGGGGTTGCAGCGCCCTCTTCTGTCCATACACCAAGCTTTGTTAGACAAGGTTACAAAAGCATTCACTGAACACAATTAATTTACAAATAACTACATTTCTGAGCTAAATGTGTTGTCCAACTACATTTCCCATAAAGCCTCCAGTACATTCTGCCCTAAAATTTACTGTGTTTTCCGTGTGACCTAATGGGTCGTCTAATCTAACCCCCAGCATTCACGCAACTGTGAGAACGTCTGTGACTATTCTGTAATGTTGTCATGACGATGCTGTAGTTACGTCATTGTTCAGGCCAGTTTCCATTGAACACAGCAGAAGCCTGTGTATTCTTTTTGTATTCTGACAGAGGACACCTCCCTTTTCACTGCACATTCCTACACCTGAACCTGATACATCAGCCATGTCTGGTGGGAGGTGTATGTGGAGTTTCTGCTCAACATTACCTGAGACACACACACTCACCCACACACACACAAGTTTGTACCGTGTGTCTTATTTGGAGAGTGTGATCTCGAGTGTCTCGGTGTTGGTGTCATCGTTGGGTAGGTGTGTATGTTTAGTAGGCTGGATGCAAGGACACCTGACACACCTGTCACATGAACATATGCATGTGCCATGTGTCCATAGAAACTTGCTGGGCAGGTACACTAAGCTGCACACAATAAGCAGTCTGTTGTTAGGCTATGATAAAGCAGGCCCAGGGAAGCAGGTCTTGTTAAGTAAGTCTAGTGGATGTGGTGTTTGCCCACACACTTGCACAAACACAAACTCACACTCTATAGGGTCTGATCTGTTGTCATCTGATGTTTCTGTGTGTTTTTCCCAGGACCTGTGGTAGGGAGGTTGGCTTGCACTGATACCAGTACTTAAGTTGGTGAGTACTGTAGCTTTGCTAAGGATGTATACAGCTTTCATGATTAAACAGTTGAAATGACTAAAAACTTTTAAATATTTTTTTCTTTCCAACACAGATTGGCCCAGTGTTTTGTAGAAGATCACATTTGTAATTGTTATGTGTGTGGTTAACCTTGAAGAATTGATGTGATTCCAGAAAATGGGCATTGATTTCTACAGACTTTGACACAGTTGAGTCAACAGAACTGTATTTTAATTCCTCTTCACACCTCAACGTTAAAAGAGAGCAGAATGGAGGGGAAAATCATGATCTCACACATGGTCTTATGGCAAGGTTGTCATGACAACCACATTCATCAGAAGAACACAGGCTTCTTCCAATAGGCTACTGACTCTGTATTTTAGTTATTGGCCATGTGTCTTTGTTGTGTCTCAGTAAATGGACTCCTATGTGGTGGGCCCGGGTTAATCTGCTGTCTGCATGTCTGTCATCCTCTGCTCGCCTTTTATGCCCCTGGTGATTGCACCACCCTGGTGCTTCTGGTCTTCCCCCAGAATCTGGTTTCACATGGTGGTTTAGATTTGTGTTCCCAGTGTCTAGCACCATATGAAATCAGTGTTCTTGAGGACAGGGGAACAGCACAGTGAAGGACACTCGTTGAAGGAGTCTCTCTGTCACCTGCTCTTCCTTATCTCTTTCTCCAGTCAAAGATGACTGATTTCTTCTGGTGCTTAGAGTCCCTCTTCCTCCATCTAGCACCATTTGAAATCGGTTATAAAAATGGAGATCAATTCATCAGTCTTCCAAGTGAACACTCCAGTCGACTCCAAATGAACTGTCATGAATGTGTCATTGTTTAACTCTTTCGTCATCTTGATTCTATTCGACTCTACTTTGAATATTGAAAGAAAGATACTACTTTGAATATTGAAAGAAAGATACGACTGTATCTTTACCAATTTAAATGGTTAGGAATAAAATTGAACTATTACCTGTCATTTTTCTACAGTTCTTACATCTCTCATATCGTCACATAATATTGGGTGGGAGTATTTGTAAACCTGTTTAGTACACCTACGTGAATCCAATCCGATATGGCATAATCTTCTTTATTTATTTTGATAGTGACAGAGAGAGACAGAAAAGGCAGGGAGAGAGGAAGACATGTAAAAAATACCCTGGGTTGGAATCGAACCTGGGCCACTGCAGTAAGACTGTGGCATGTGTTACCTGGTGACCATGGATCCATTACATTTAAGGGTTAGTTTAGGTTTTAGGGCAGTTATTGGGACCCATCCCAGTTCAGCCAGCATGACAACAGAATGACACAGCAAAAACACAGATGGAGGTAGATATCATCAGGAACATACATAAGCATTATTGAAACTTCAGCCACAGAGGTTTCTGTTTCCTCAGGACTTTAATAGGTTTAGACAGAGGAGGCAGAAAGCCCTCAAAGAGGATTTAATGACGGAATTTCGACTTATCTTATCTTGGCTCTGTCCTTGTCGCCCTGAGTTACCATGTCACACTTCAGATCAAATGTACACTTAGTCATGCTGTAGATAGAGTTCTTTGTTTGTAATGTGAACTTGGCCATGACTTTGGAGACCATCCTGGAGAATGGGGTCGGACTGAGAGAGGAACTGGAGGAGGAGGATAAGAAGAACTTTCCTTTCCACATCCAAGCCTTGGAAAGGTATCCTGTCAGCCATCTGAAAATCTATACATTTGTCATCTTTCAACATGATTGAGTTTTCAATGCGTTCCCTCTGTTTTGTTATATAAAAATAAAGTATTGTAAATCTTTATTTTACAATATAGAAAAAAATAATAATCCTTATTAATTAAATTTTAATTGAATTAATGGATCGTCAGAAAAACCGTGTTCTTAGTTTGCCTGTATAAAAAAGGTTTAAAGTAAAACCCCTCAGGTGAGCCCATAGAAACTGTATATCCTAATGAGTGTGCGTCATATAGGTGGCTATTTAACCTTTGTTTACATGCCCTTACTTTATGACATCACTTCAGACTGTTGAACAGATTAAGAATGCATACTGACATTCCAGAAGTGGAGACAGACATGCCCTCACTTTATTTTCTGAATGACAATTTAACATTCTCAGTTTATTTCTACTCTAATTTCAACGGTTGTGGATGATGGCAAGAAAGTAAGGGTTTGTCAAAACCATAGCCTATAGTTTTGTAGGTTTGTGTAACTAAGTACTGTAGTGATAATGTACATTAGAGTATACTTCATTATAAAGTGTATGTGATAATTTAGATATCATGTATTGTTTGTTTTCAAACGATACAGGACTTCAGGAAAGAAAGCCTCAGAGTCAGTACTCAAATTAGGGGATGTACCTATAGCAGTAAAGGCCCGTGAGATCTATCAGAAAGCCAAAGGTGAGAGTCAGTCTGTTTAAAGAAACTAGAAAATGCATTTCCTGCTGAAAATGCGTTGGAATGCTGAAATCTGAAAAAAAAAAATTATGGCTGAAAATACAGAAATGAGAAAATACCCACAAGCTGAAAGATGACATTAATTAAAAAAATGTGTGAGTTACACGAAAGAGGCAGTGTAGCTGAACTGCATCATCTAACTAGCTAAGTGCTTAAATACAATGCGGGAGAAAAAGTTTGAACGTTGTGAAGCAATCGAAGAAATAGTTGAATTTCAAGAGGCAGTGTGGGAGCTGAACTGCATCATGTAACCAAGAGCTTAAATAGCCTACAATGCGGGAGAAGCTGAAAGCTGAACTGTTAAACAGAAGAAGTAGGCTAGCTAGTCGTAACAAGAATATTATAGTTTTAACAGCTGAAATTATAGTTGGGATAGTAATATCAGTAGCAGATGTAGCCTATCATTGAGTGCGTTTACTCGGCTTTCTTAGTAGGATTCAATGTGTTGATTGAATGAATCATACAGCAGTAGGGCCGATATATAGGAAGACACGGCGACACTTTGTTGCAGAAGGATGATGGTGCAAGTTTTGTCCGTGGACCATACAACGATTAATAAAATGAATCATGTAGACGAGTTTGAGTAATAGCATAACTAAATACGCATGTAAACGCAGTAATCGTATTATTGGCATAAACCGACAATTGCGAGCAGGTAATCGGGTTTCTCATGGTCAAGTAAACGCACTCAGTGGCGTAGTAGAATAAAACAGTTTCATTAGCAATAGTAGTAAAATAGATATTAGCACCTGCAGTCACCTCTTGTAAATTGTATAGAGGGTTTTCACCGACGTCACGTTCTGGGCGGTAACCCGGATGCGCGGCCATATTGGAGGCACTCGGTGTAAACAACTGAACGGAGAACAACCAAAGAACGTATATTCTATACTATTTGGTACAACTGTAGCCATGTCTAAACGACGAAAATGGTCATCAAAACGCGTCCAAGATCCAAAGGCATATAGGGAAGGACTTGGACCACAAGAAAAGGGTCGATATTTTGAGAAATTAGGATTTATTGGCGGTGCAGATCCCTACCAGTTAGCTCCCTCTACTTGGATCCGTGACAACCCGGTGATTCTGCCTTCAGTAGTGATGTGTCGTTCGTGAACGATTCGTTCATTTTGAACGAATCCTTATAAGGACTCGGGAGTAACGAGTCCTCTCAACGAGTGATTCGTTCATTTCCCGACTCGGTCTTTCTACGAGTCTTTGGATCATTTTTCACGTGACCTGCATAGGCTCTGTAGCTAGAGGAAACGAACGATTCGTTCCTTTCCCGACTCGGTCTTTCTACGAGTCTTTGGATCATTTTTCACGTGACCTGTATAGGCTGTAGCAAGAGGAAACGAACGATTCGTTCCTTTCCCGACTCGGTCTTTCTACGAGTCTTTGGATCATTTTTCACGTGACCTGCATAGGCTCTGTAGCTAGAGGAAACGAATGATTAGTTCCTTCCCCGACTCGGTCTTTCTACGAGTCTTTGGATCCTTTTTTCACGTGACCTGCATTGTATTTTTTAGTAGAGGAAACAGTTTCCTTATTCCCTTTCGCGTGGCCGCTGTTTTAGTAAGACGTGAATGAATGATATTCGCTCAAGTCATCATACTGACTGGTTTTGTTATTTTCACTTTACATTTACACTTACAGTTTAGTGCAGTGTAATTGTTTGACGTGATAATTAAATGCTAGTGTGATAATACATGACCAAATCATACAAACTCATGATACATTATTTTAATGCAGGAATTTATTTTGAAATAGTATTTGCTGGTGCACATGTCATGCACTAACCTACAGTGGACGTATAGGGGCTATACGTCCTTTGCAGTGGACGTATAGCCCCCAACCCCCCCCCCCCCCCCCCCCCCCCCCCTGAAATGAACAAATGACTCGAAAAAAGATTCGTTCATTTTACTGAACGAGATTCAAAGAACCGAATCAGTAAAAAGAACCGAACTTCCCATCACTAGCCTTCAGTTGGATATCCCGATATTGTTAACTAGGCTACCTGGTTTTCTCGCCGAACCCATAAACATGCAGTAGTTTGTTATGAATTATATTATGTCAATGTCAGCTTTACAGTAAAATAAGCGCACAGTAAAAACAATAAAATAAGTAATTATTTTTACTATTTACTATAAAAAATATTATCATTACAATAGAAAATGTGATATGAGCCGCTGAAATAAACATTTCACAATACCTGACAGAAATGTGCCGAACAAATACGGATGTTGTCCAGATTTTTTCCTCGTAGATCTTGGTTGAGCTTTGCCAACCACAAGCGCCTCCTTTACTCAGATAATCTCTGGCATTCCTCCCTGGTTTTTTACAACTTTTGGAAGTCGATAATATACCAAATGTTTTTCTCGATCTGTCCTATTGGTACAACCTGAAACACGGCAATAATTTACAATTTTTCTTGACGACGTTCGGGATTTACTTAAGTGCCAGTGCTTTGTTGTGATGAGGAGTGCCTCCAAGATGGCGACTTCCGGTCCGATGACGCGTCGTGAAAACCCTCTATTAGGTTGAAATACTATCAAACTCAGTCTTGTGACTCCACTAATCAGCTAATACCAATCACCTGTTTGAGAGACTGAGTGGTGCCTGTCGTTGCCACGGTGATGGTGCAGCTATGATTGCTAATGCTGGGGACACACTTAACGATTTTTTTGATCTTATAAGATCTTCAAACTGTGAGAGACCACACACATGAAGACAAAAAATCCTAGACTTAACCGTTTCGCTCCTACAGTGTGTGGTGTGCCATGATTTAACAAAGACAGCACACCACACACAAACATATTTCCAACTAGTGTCCGAACTGTTAAAACAAGAAATCTTGCAAAATCTCTCGAGACTTAAGAATAAGCATGGCGGACGATATGCAGTAAGAAATTGTGATGTTAGTCTTTACAATGATTTTCACCAAAAATTCACGGAAAAAAAGAAAAGGGTTTGCTGTTGCCACAAATCAATCGGTCTTTGTCAGACACGTGGGTTTGTTGTGTGACGTCACCGTGCCGCCATTTTCCAGGTACAGCTAACGTGCAGTTGATGAGCACTGATGAGAATTTACTGAAGATAACAAGCAAATAAATCGCTAAACTGAAGAAGCACAATAAAACTGAGAAATGGCTGTACTGCGATAAACTTACCAAAAATGCTAGGGACCGTTACTTTGAGAAATTGTCATCCATTCAAGACTAGGGTTGCCAACTTTCTCAACCCCAAATGCGGGACACTTTCTCCCCCCCCCCCCCCCCCCCCCAATTTTTTTTGGCTGATTTCAGCGAAAAATAATTTTTGGAGCTTGAAACAAACATACGTTTTGGTAAAATTGGTCCAATTGGTAAAACGTTGTCTTGTGAAGGTAATTACGTTTACGTTTCTTAGCTTGGTTTTCCATCTTTATATTGTCTCAAATTAGCTTTCAATATGTCAGTGTCACTGTTGTGTGTAAGCGGCACCAAAGGCTGCATACGTTCATTTGGAATTTTCCAACGGAGCTTTAGCTAGCTGGCTAAGGTTGCGTTCTCTCCTCCTGTGTTCAATGACTCAATTCATCAAGCTGTAGCTAACGTTAGCTACGTCTATGTCAACAGAGCTCCTGGGCAACTCCTGGGTAGCACGAATCGGATAGATGCCAGCCACCCAGACTCGGCGCCCTCTGCTGTGCAACTAGCGTGTCCAATCGCAACGTTTGCGTGATTTTTGGTGCGTTTACAGTAGCATATTATTGGCCGGCGAGGCTGTGATTGGAAAACGGGACTGGAGCTGTCCCGGACGGGACAAATCAAAATCACCCATAGACATTTGTCCCAGACAAATCGGGACGGTTGGCAACCCTATTCAAGACATAGATCCATACAAGCTGACTGCGGTAAATTGGAGTGCGGATTTACATTCCGACCAAAGGACTTTAATGTCAGTACATGCACAAATATATAAATTGCACTGACATTAACTTAAGCATACATTTTCTGTTCAGATAGATCACTGATTTGCAGTTTGCACTATTGTAATCGTCAAAATATGACTTTTAATACCCCTGGAGTATTAAACATGTATATATATATATATATATATATGTTTCCATTTAGCTGTCTAAGTAAATCCCAAGAAAACATTTAACAACACATTTCGGAAAAATATTTTCATATGTTTTATTGTAAATGCAAGGCTGGTCAGGATGGTCAACACTGCCTTGCAGAGCGTGCAGTGTTGGTGCGAGTGATTTCTGTCTCCATCATGTCATATGTTGGTTGACCTACAATAACATTAAAAAAGGTTTAAGCTTCATTACGTGGGACCAGAAGGGTTACTATTAGTCAGAAATTATACTAAAGTAAGAGTACATATATGTTACAGCTCTGTAGCCTATAAGACGATTGCATGACATTTAAAGGTATAAACAGAAAATGTTTTGCCGATAATAAAAGACTTGAACTTGAACATAATCAACCATGCATTGTTTTTATTCATCTCCTGTGCCACATAATTCGTCCAAAACTACACGTGGATGTAACATTAGATATTTCAAATTTGTCAACATCACTTAAATATCTTACCTTGATGAAAATGTTGAGCGCAAACAAACATAGAACGCGATATGTTGGCAAAGGTGATGTTTTTGCGCTGGACCGCTGCAACCCATGTGATCCGCTACATGTTGCCCCATATTTTCTTCGAAGTGGGAAAGGAAAAAAAAATATCCCCGTTGTGAAGTGTATGACCTTTGCTGTCGTGAGATCTTCTATTGCAGCCGATCACGCAACAAGAACGTCTCATTTTGACACTTAAATTATATGAATCAATAGCAAACTCACTGAACAGCGCTGTATGCGTACATGAAAAATGGTACTCCCATAATGCCCTTCGGTTTTCGCAACTGTGACGTCACCTGACAAAGACCAATTGGCTGTGTTCGAAATGTCTTAAAATGCGTCCTTCCTTCCTTCCTTTTAAGACAGCGAGGTCTGTTCGAAATGTCTTAAATCTTCTCTTCCTGTCTAATAAGATACCTTGAAATACGTCACATAACGGTCATTTTTTAAGAGAGCATCTGAGCTGCCTTGCTGTCTTAATGGCAGCACGTATTACCAATAACTCTGTGCGCGGGGTTACCGTGAGCAACAAGTTAAACAGAATCCTTTGACCGCCATTGCTCTAAGTTTTTACAATTCATATTTCAGCTAAACGGTACTTGTAAATCAGCATCTGAATAGAAATGTATCGAGAAATGGGCAGTGTAGTTGCTGAAAATGTACTTATTTTATTGATAATACTCCTAATTTGTAAATTTGCTCAGACTTTTCGATAACGTACAGTACCTAGCATCGCAGTGCAGAGCAGACACTAGCTAGTTGCTGCGTTTTATCATAATCCTATCAAATGACTGAAATACAAACACAAATGTTATGAGCTATTGAGCCTATATCTAACACAAGTTTAAATACAGCTTAACTTGACTTAGTGTGACAATAAACTCAATGCAATTGACTGCCGTCTGACAAAGTGCGCTAGTGCGAGCACACAAGTACACGCAGCGCCATGACGTACATCCTGTCTTAATAGGCTGTTCGAAAACAACGGTTTTTAAGATACCTTACCCCGAAGAGAGCTGTCTCGTTAGACACCTGTCTAGTAAGACATCAAGGATTAAGACAGCTGTCTAAGTTTTCGAACACAGCCCAATTCCATTTAACTTTGTGCTGCGCCGTGACTCCGTTTGTTATGCTTCCGTCTTCTCTCAGCTTGCTTTATATTGTTTTGTTTCACGTGATAAACTCGACGCTTGTCCTCGGGATTCCCCCCACACATCAGGATTTCTGATTGCAAATATTCAACATGTTGAATATTTAGGATTTACGATCGAGGCACCTCCGACGTCCTTCCGAGCAGATTCGGTCACTCTTGACACACCTTACACCAAGGAAACATCTGATAAAATAATCTGTAGAACCATCAAGATAATCGGGACGTTACCTAGGATTGTCGGAAGGGGCGAAATTGGGCCGATTATCCTGTAGTGTGTCCCCAGCATAACGCGCTGAGGGCCAGGGACGGACTGGGGGGAAAAATGGCTCGGGAGTTATACTGTCTGACCGGCCCACTCAGTAAACGGCGTGCGGCCCACTCAAAACACGGCGCGTTGTCCACTCAATGTATCGCACATATCGACCAGTCATTGGCCTACTCGGAAAAATACCCATAGACTTAGCATCATTTTGAATGATTACAAAGAAATTACATCATCTATGTTTAATTTCTTACGTTAAACTTCCGAAGTCCGTAAGAGCACATTTCATAAGACACGTCAGAAAAATAGACACCATGAGTGTGAATACAGATCGCGAGGAGCAGTATAAAACGTAGTCAGTGATTCTAGACTTCAAAAGGTCTTATACCAATTTATACGTATGCAAGCTGTGACGTGAAATAATATGAGATGCCCTATGTCAGAGGGCTGGTTGGTACTGGAATTGGGCCGGTATTTTGGACCATCCAAACCCCACCGGGGATTCTCCCGGTATCCCCGATGGCCAATCCGCCCCTGCTGAGGCCAGAAAATAACTGAAATGTAGCTAGAATCTACACCTCAAACAAGTTAACCTTGACGCAAAACTATACGTCCAATCCGAAAAATAAGGATATTGTCCGAGACCCAAGTCTCTGCCGAAACCAGAGATGTCCTTTATATGTCTGTACAGTCAGAAATACGACTGTACTGGCAGTTTAAGTCTGTTGGATTCCACAGACAACTGTATACGACCAGCACAAAATTAGCTATCTATTGATACAAAAACAAAGCATGAAAAGCGAAAATTTTGGCAATGCAATTTTAGGGGTGCTCAGCCCCCAATCGGACATGAATACAGTACAGTGCCTTGCAAAAGTGCTAAACCCCCTTGCTAGTAAATCCCTAATTTCACTGGATAACTATTAATTCATTTATGTATTATTTTGCAAAATATTGAATAAATGAATGAAAAAACTAACTAAGTCCCCGTTCAAGTGTTGAACATCACATTAGCTGCACGGTCTGTAGAGATATTGGGACGAAGCTGCAATACAGTACATAACAGAAAGTGTTTCATTCTGCAGAAATTGTGTAAATATTTAATGTAACAAATACAGTTTTTCCTTAATTGTTATCATTTGTATAATATTACAGACTTTTGTGTATGGAAAAGTGAAACGTAAATGTAGGCTGGTGTAGTGCCTCAAAAAGTAATATCAGGCCCTGAATGATCACTAGATTAAAGATAACATTGACTTCCACTTGGTGCTATTCACTGACAGTAAAAATCAATTGTATGTGCACTGCTGTTCGTAGACGAGCTCCAGAGGTCGTTGCTGCGTGTCTAAATGATACCAGCTCACCAGGAGGACACTTCATCAACTCTCCATACATTCTCCTCGGTACAATGAACAATCCATTTATTTGCCGTTGATGGCCGGCTGCTGGCCATACATTAGTGGTTCTTGCCACCTCTTCTTCATCCCGGTCAGTCGCCATAGTTCTAGTACTAGACTACTCTCCTCCACGACTCCCCAACGTGACGTCATTGTTGAATTGCGCTAATATGCTAATGCTAACACAAAAAATGAAAAAAAAACTGGTCTTAAACACAATTTTGAGACACCATTTGGTGATTTCTTGAATAATATACATATTTTGAGTGCTTTATGTATCCATTAATCGACAGTGGTGGTTAACCTCCCATATGGCCTTTAATAAAGTAGTATGAACCTGCAGAGCCGGAGAGCTAGAGTTTCAGGACCGCAGTTCTAGGACCCTAGTTTTATCTGACAGCGCCACCTAGCGAATTGGATGACGAAATATACTATTGCGTACGTGTCACTAGATCACAACAAGATAGGCTATTTGAATGGTTTGAAAGAGGCAAGGAACAAGGAAAACTGGGGAATTTGATTATTCAGAAATTCAGAAAACAAAAATAAACAATAACAATTGCAGTATCACATCCATCCACCCCTCCAGCAAATACACATGCATCGCTCCATCCAACTCGTCATCATTCCCTCCACCCCATCAACCTCTCCTGAGAGCAACATTTTGAAGGATTTCTAGATTTTCGTGACCACCAAAAGACAAAAAAGAGTTCAACCAAAGCAGTATTCCCCACAAACAGCACTTTCTGTCTACAACTTGGTTGTTAACAGTTGTATGTTTGACAATCAGTGTAGTTTATAGGTAAAAGTAGCTAATGTGAATTAAGTGTGGTTATAAAAACCAGTCCGGTGTCGTGAAATGATTTTGACAGCAAAGTTGAAGATAGCTAGCTAACATTAACTTTATTGTCCAATTCAAGACACTAGAATTGTTTTATACATAACATACAAATTCAAATGAGCTACTTACTCTCTGATTGTCGTCCATCTTGTTATCAGACAAGCTAGCCTACATCACTTCCTCTTCTTCTTTTTATAATTTAATGTCATACTGACACTACTGCAGAAAAATATTGATTATCTTGTTCCGGTCCATGGTTATCCAATTCTCTAGGTGGCGCTGTCAGATAAAACGAGGGTCCTAGAACTGAAACTGCGATCCTGAAACTGCAGCTCTCCGGCTCTGCGGGTACATGCTACTTGTTTAATCCGCCACCAATAACTTCTGTTAAACTTGAGGGTGTCAAATGAATGACAAAATCACTCAGGAAATGCATGTCACGCTAACCCTATAGCTGCCATGCTGTTACGATGCCCCAACACTCGTTTCTTAATTTAGAGTTTTACATGGGACCATTTCTTCTTAATTTCGGCCATGGTCCGGTTCTCCGAACCTACAGCATTTACGGCCCTAAAATAATAATAATTTTAGGTACTTTTCAAGTTTTGGCCGTACGCCATCTTCTGGTATGAAAGCTACACAATCTTGTATACATGAGGCCCCTGGTGTTTAGTCCCACCTGGCCTTTTCATGGACTAAAGCTTTTTTGTTCTGTGTATACGTATGTTCCAGTTCATATGACAATTCAACTTGACCTTGAACCTGAGAATGTTCATCCAGTCAGTCATCCTTTGTTTACATACTGTAGTGTTGGAGCTACAATTAAATACAAGGAAGTAAATACTCTTATGTGTGATGTGCACAAAACAGTGATGGATTCTCAAGAGATATGGAACATTCTACGAGAAGAATCTGAGGCAAGGCTGGCGAGGATAGAAATGTCGCACAGCTGGCACACTGTGATTGAGGTTGGTCTTCACAAATAATGTCAATGTCTGTCTCTCTTTCTGATTCTTTCTCTGTCTGGCCAACAGTCATTCAACGAGAGGATGGAGTGTAGGAAACTAATGGAGCTGCAGGGAAGATCTCAAAGCCACCGGAGTCGAGTGGCCCTCATGTTCAAAGCCTCGGAAAGCAACCTCGACAGAACAACCCTGCTTATGGCCAACAACCCCCTGCCAGACCTCCACAGCCATCAAGAGGGGGACAGTCCCACCAAATACTTGGCTAATGACATCCTAGCACAGCCAAAGGTTAACCAAGTATAGCAGTTACCTCCCTCCCCTCCACACATACAATGTACCCTTGCCAATAAGACAGAGATCCCTTAAATGCTTCCTGTTTATTGGGAGTCTTCATTATTTTATGATTATAGTTTGGTCCCCTCCCAACTGTTTTTTTAGAGGCTGGCTTCCATTGGAGGCCCCTTGAAGGGTTTGCCTCCACTGATGAAACCTTCCAAAGTTCCATCCCAGAAACAGAAAAAGTTGAGCATACCGCACAGGTCTGTACTGGGAAATACTACATTTTAAGATGATGTAGGGTGACAAATAAAGCATATTAATTGATGAGTAAAATTGGCAGACCATGGACAACGAGGTAACATTTTTCCCACTCTACCCTTCTCTTTCCAAATTGCAATTAAACACAGGGCTCTATCAGAAGTACCGACCAGTGTCTGTGTTCAGATCTCTGAGAACTGGTCAATGGTTTCAGACAAGGACATAAAAGAAGAAGGTATTACCAGTGATACTGATATTAATGAATTCTGGAATCCCATTTAAGTGTGATTGTTAGCTTTCCTGCACGTGTGTATGTGCCCAGAACTGACCCAAGACTGGGAGTTCAAAGATGAGAGCTGTGCACTCTGGGAGCCCCTAACCCTTTCTACCCTGCTGGAGACTTCAACCACCCTGACAGCACCTGGTCATGGAGCATTTCGGTATGGACAGAGTGCCTACTGGAAAGAGAAAAGCAGCTCTTAACTCCCACTGGTTTATATAATTGTACAGGAAAATACACCAATAAACATTTACTAAGCAGGAAATTGTCTTTTGTTTGTGTTATTTTGTGATTATATGTAAGACACTCACATATGGATGGTCTCATCTGTTGCATTTATGCTTCTTAATGCATAAGCAGTCCCCACAACATCATGTAAAAGTATGTTTATTTCTTTTTACAGTAACTGAAAAGTTCCTCTTTTAATAGGGGGTATAACTGCAACACAGGTTATTCTGTGTGGATTATACTGCGGGTTGCAGTGTTTTGAGCTCCTTTTGAATTGATGGTGTCTATGATGTCCTCCCATATTTGTTGTTTGACTATTTGTTTCAAAGTTGTTACATTTACATTTATTCATTTAGCAGACGCTTTTATCCAAAGCGACTTCCAAGAGAGAGCTTTACAAAGTGCATAGGTCACTGATAATAACAACAAGATAGCCCCAAAGCATTGCAGGTAGCCAAAAACAGAAGTACACATTGTGAACAACCAAAAATAAGTGCTAAAGGGAAGAAACCATAAGAGCATGTAATTAAGCAGATTACAATACACAACATGAATCTCTAAGTGCAAGTGTACCTGTAGAAAAGCAATAAAAATAGGAATAAATATAATACAACAGTTTAAATCAGCTACCACTAACCAACAAGAGCAACAGTCTAAGCAAGAGTCATTGTGATCCTTGAGGAAACTAGCGTTGGGTTCAACAAACCATTCCTAAGTACCGTTGTACTCCCGGAACAAGTGCGTCTTGAGCCTTCCCTTGAAGGTGGAGAGACAGTCTGTGTCTCTGATGGAGGTGGGGAGGTGATTCCACCACTGGGGGGCCAGGCAGGAGAAGAGCTTGTGTTGGGACCGGGCGGTCTTGAGCGGTGGGACCACCAGGCGGTTGTCTGAAGAGGACCGTAGGTGGCGGGTGGGGGTGTATGGCTGCAGGAGAGACTTGATGTAGTCGGGTGCAGTCCCGTTCACTGCTCGGAAGGTCAGTACCAGGGTCTTGAATCTGATGCGGGCCGTTATGGGTAGCCAGTGGAGGGAGATGAGGAGCGGGGTAACGTGGGAACGTCTGGGTAGATTGTAAACCAGGCGGGCCGCTGCGTTCTGAATCCTCTGAAGAGGGCGGGTTGCGCATGCTGGGAGACCGGCGAGCAGCGAGTTGCAGTAGTCCAACTTGGAGAGGACCATTGCTTGGACAAGCAGCTGGGTGGAGTGCTCAGACAGGTATCACCTGATCTTCCGGATGTTGTAGAGGGTGAATCTACACGACCGGGAGACCGCAGCAATGTGGGCCGTGAAGGAGAGCTCGTCATCCATGGTAACCCCAAGGTTCCTGGCAGAGGATGAGGGGGTCACCGTAGCAGATCCCAGGGTGATTGAGAGGTCGTGGGAGATGAAGGTTTTGGACGGGATGATGAGAAGTTCAGTTTTGGCAAGGTTCAGCTGGAGGTGGTGCTCGGTCATCCAGGCGGAGATGTCTGCGAGGCAGGCCTCAATCCTAGCTGAGATCCCCGGATCGGTCGGGGGGAACGACAGGTACAGCTGCGTGTCGTCAGCGTAGCAGTGGTAGGAGAAGCCATGGGAGGTGATGATTGGTCCAAGTGAGGTGGTGTACAGAGAGAAGAGGAGGGGTCCAAGGACGGAGCCCTGTGGGACACCAGTGGAGAGCTGGCCAGGGTCTGACACTTTGCCTCCCCAGGAGACCTGGTATGATCTTCCCGACAGGTAGGATGAGATCCACTGGAGTACAGTGCCAGTGATCCCCATCTCAGAGAGTCTGGAGAGCAGGATCTGGTGGTTAACCGTATCAAACGCCGCAGAAAGGTCCAGCAGAATGATGACGGATGACCTCGAAGCCGCTCTGGCAGACTGGAGGGCAGTGGTGACTGAAAGGAGGGCAGTCTCTGTGGAGTGGCCGGTCTTGAAGCCCGATTGGTTGGGGTCAAGCAGGTTGTTCTGAGAAAGAAAGTTAACAGTTGGTTAGATACAGCACATTCAATTGTTTTAGAGAAGAAGGGTAACAGTGATACCGGTCTGTAGTTCTGGAGGACGGCAGGGTTAAGGGAGGGTTTTTTGAGTAGAGGGGTAACTCTGGCCTGAAGGCAGAGGGGAAGGTGCCAGAGGTAAGAGAGGAGTTTAGAACATGGAGCAGAAAAGTTATGATAGAGGGGGAGATGGTTTGAAAGAGAGGGGAGGGGACAGGATCAAGGGGACAGGAGGTGGGGCGATGAGAGAGAATGAGGTCAGAGAGCTCTGCCTCGGACAGGGGAGAGAAAGAGTTTAGACATTTAGTTGGGTCAGTCATGGAGGGTGAGAGGGTAGGAAAGGTGGGTTTAGGGAACCGACTGCTAATGTCGGCGACTATTTTCTCAAAGAAGGAGGAGAAGTCGTCTGCTGTCAGGGTGGAGGGAGAGGGTGGGGGAGGTGGGTTAAGAAGGGTGGAGAAGTTAGAGAAAAAGTTTGTTTCCATACATTTGGATTCTAATGGTCCTTTTTTGTTTATATTTTGAAAACAGGATGATGATTTCTTCATGTGAGATTCTTCTTTCTTGGCCTACGGTCATATTGCGAATGGAATCCCGATTCAAACAGTACCACCTGCTAGCTGAAAATGTGCCCCCAAAAACATAAATACCGTAAGATTGACATTTATTTAGGGGGAAATGGCTTATTCAAAAGAAGTTTGCTGGAAGCGATCATTGTCATTATATATTTCAAATATTTTTCCATATAATGAGCTGTTTGAGCTTGGACCAAATGTGACTATGATTGCCATAGGAGAAACGTCTTATTTTATTATTTAGTAACTGCAAAGTCTAGATTTTGGAATGGCTCAATTGGAAGAGAGGTTGTGCTGGTAAATAGAGGGTTCCAGGTTCAACTCCAGACATAGGCATTTTTTTTGTTTGTTAACAAAACAGTTTCTAGTTTTCTGGGTAATCCCGGTGTAACTATCTATTATGTCAATTTTACAATATTTTGCCATTTTGAAGGAGGAATCCACCATTGCTGCTTGCAGCTATATTTTTTACATATAGTTAAAATATATTCTAACATATATTAAACATACATGTGACACTATATCTTTACATATATTACCAATACATTTTCCCATATAAATCGGAATACATTATGGAGGTATTTATAGATATAAAATTGCTCATAATTTGGGATATATAAACACATATATTATATATTAATGTTTAATATGTTGCAATGTATTGTACAATATAAATATTAAATCCCATATATTGACATATATTGCTTAATATATCACATGATATTTTCCAATATACTGCAATATATTTTCCTTCCGTAAGGGAATCTTAACCTAAATATGTGGTCTACCTTTACTAAAGGTACAAAGTCTCACTAATGCTAAAGGGCTAAAGTATGTACAATTTAGAATAAAAATAAAGAATATGAAATATAAAATGGCCATAATATACAATATAAAAATACAAATAGTATAAAAAATACAAAGTGCAAGAAATACAAATAGTGAACATAGTGCAAACAAATAATGAACATATATACACATCTTTCAAAAGATTAAGTAGTTGGTATAGAATACAAGTGTGCTACACAGTCTTATGTCTGTATCTTCTTCCCCCATCTCTGTCTGCAGCTCCCTTCATGTATTTGGATGCAATTTCCTGGAGACTCCCTTCTGTTGCATCTCTGGTTCCTAGGTTCTTTATAATTGCTCCTGAAATCATGGAAGATCGTTTAATACAGTGTTACTCAAACAGGTTTGGCCAGCCCTTCAATGCCCCCCCACTTTCCCACATGGAATGCATTACCCCCATTATTTTAGCTATAATTATTAGAGACAAAATGCTCCCTTGTGGAATTCAAATTCCTTCTGGAGTCAAGGCTATTTTCTACAATGGCAACATACTTTGTTTTGTATTCTACAATAATGTATTTTGCTAAACTGTTGAAGATAAGATAATAAATATACAAATAATAATGTCTGTTGTCAAGCTTACTATGGACAATATTCTTTTAAAATGAGACCCTTGAAAGCAATCTTCTGGCCCAAACCAGTCCAGTTGCAGAGCTTTGTTAGGTTTTTGCTAAACATGTAGAAGAACATCCTCTTCTCAGAGTCTTTGGTGGACTTTCCCCCTTTAGCAGCCAAAATCCTGACCTTTAAAATAATTTTCACATATTAATATAGTTTATTATAGAGAATTAAAATGTTTTCACAAATAGTCATTTTACTGTTACTTTTGTTGTACATAATGTATAAAATGATGTACAATACTCATAGAGTCTGCACTTTAATTACACAGTAATATCATACAGAGTGCAGAGAAAAGCAATTATACATGAGAGGGGGTGGCAACAGTTTAATCATCACAGATGGACTGACCTTAGGCTTTTGGTAAATGCAATACCTATGAAAGTTGTTCACCATGCCCAATCATGGACAAATGCTTTAGTTTACTGTACATAGTTAGCACAATAACATTTATTTTGGTGCTTACCAGTTTCTCTTGAAGTTCAACATCTTGAGCAAGCCTTTGTTCAAGGTCTTCCAGCATTAGCTGATCAATTCAGAGGAAGTAGAACGTCCTCTGGCAGACCCATGTCCAAATGTGTCCCATTGGTCAGCTGCAGTAAAAGGTTACGTTTCAGCGTTGTCTGGCAGCGCAACTCAATCACTTCCTCTGCCATTTCCCTCTGATGCTGAAGAATCAGCCGTTGGAAATCTAAAAACATAAGGTTGTGTCAAAGCTGTCAAAAAAAGGAAACGCAATAGAAACCCATTCGTTATAAGTATATTTAAGTCTACAACAGTTATTTCCAACCAAGTAATTGGATTGTTATGTATCTCAAGCTGTTAACTAATTGGAATCAAACATGCCGCCAAAGAGACTGTCAACAGCATTATTTCACTGGATACACAAATAATAAAAGTTAAACAATGTAGCTGGCCTGTGATAACATGGGAATCTCGCTTAATTTTGAACAAAGGTCCATAAGTGACAGTGGCGGTCCTAGTACATTTGTCGGCCCCGGGCGATTTCTTCACTTACCCAACCCCCTCGGAACAAATAAATCTTGTGCCACCCCAACAGAGTACACGGAACGAGTGGCACAATCGCAATATATTTTTTTGCCAGCAGAGGGTGGAAAATACCGCAATTTATGTTCAAGAAATAATAATAATTCCATAAAAGGATCATGGCCCAGAAAAAACATCTTACACATACTTTTATTAGTGGTAAAGCTGGGGGGCTTCGGCACTGGGGGGAAGGGCTGTTCAGCAGCGTCGGACTCCTCAGTCAGTCTGGTCATACTTCGCCTGGGAAAGACAGCAAGCATGAATTGCAACAACAGTTAAAAACTGTAAATCTTACTTTCGTTTCCTTTGTGTGGTTTCTGGTTCTGTTTCAAGACCTGAACCTTTTTAAGCTTGAACCAGGCACTCATGTGCTTTGTCATACAAATCTGAAAATAAACAATTCTGTACACATTCTGTGTACAAACTGACATTTGAAAATATTCGGTTAATGGACGCACCCTTGATCTTCAATATCTCCATTGAGAACACCTCCCATGTATTAATGTCTGGAACTTCATGCAAGATCACTGCCTTCCGCAATCTCTCCTGGGTTTTATATGGAGGCCAATAACATCTGTTCTTTGTGCACCAACTCTGAGACAACAGCTTAACAGTTTTCTTCATTTGGAAAGTTAAGCACTGCAAACATAGTACTGCAAAACAGAAAGCACATCAATGTTAGATTTCTTACATTCCTTACCATATTTACAATATTGACCATTTTAAACATGTCAAGCTACCTTAACCTCTTCTGAAACCTGTTAAATGTGCCTAAAAACGCAGAAACAGCATACCCAAAGTAAATTGACTGCAGTTCTTGAACCATTTGGAGTAGATGCATGTAAATTGACTTTTTTGAAAGCTGACACTGAAGTTATGTTCCTTGTTGTCAGGACCCCTGTCAGTCCTACTGGTGTTGAGAAATAGAAGCTTGAACACAAGGAAAGTGAAAGTTTCTATATCTGCCTTGATTTTGTTTTGAAAACACAGGCCTGAAGAGGCCTAGAGGTGGTAGGTATTAGCTGGAAGACAGAATTGGACCACTGGTTGAAGCCTTACCCAATTCAGATCAAAAGTCAAACATAATACCACAATATATTCATATTTGACACGTTTTTATAAGAGTAAATCCAGGCGTTTTCTAAAAGGGCCTTTTGGAGACTCCAAAATGACCCTTCTTACCAAGGTGAAATTCTTAGAATAAAAAGGTATAATTGTTATCTCTAATGAAAGGTGGTACTTAGAACTATCACATATAACAGCCCTCATTAGTATTACTGAAACACAAAAACTGAAGCATGAACACATTGGAGTGCTTTATCTGATTCCCAGGATTGGCATACAAAGAAGACTGACATTTTGCGCAATCGACTTTTATTTTGAAGGCTCCACAAAACCTGGCATATGGGGTATCGCCATTTACAGCTAGCGCTAAGCTACAAGGATAACTAGCTCATTTCAGAGCCAGTCGAAGCCAGTTAGAAAAAAATTGTGTAGAGGGGGCGGGGGGGTGGGGGCAGGACGTACAGACCTGGTTGGCTTTAGAGGGCTGTCACCGTGGCATGGAAGCTCCTATTGGTCAAATCGATATGTCAATCGAAACCTCTGAGTGTAGCGGCCATTTTAATACTATTCCCCCTTTGAACTCGTCCCAGATCTCTTCCTATAAGCGATACTAACTTAGAGACTGAAAAATAATAATTTAACGAAGGAAGAATGAAGCAACAAGATCGTGGCTATGTGTGGATATAATTCATTGTTTGGACAACTACTCGACATGGTTTGATACTTTGGACCCTTGGGAATGTAAGCAGATGAGGTTTTGATGAGTTATGTGCATACCTGGAACATTCCTAAGTAATCGTAGGTAAGTAAAACTTTTTTTCTCTGGCATTGTTGAAGGAACGGTCACCGGACAAAGACGTTGACGTTACTTTCTGTTGCGAGTTGAGCTTGAATTGGTTTATTTCAATGGAAGCACAAGAATCGTTAGCCTGGCTCTGCCCTCCTACGTACTTCCGCTCAATGTGGATTTTGCTTCTGTACTAGGTCTGGGAGCTCGGTTCTGAAGTCGGTTTCCAGAAAAAAAAAATGTGTAGGTCCAATCAGCGAACAGAGGGAGTGGCTGAGAACGATGACGTTAATGTTGTGCACTTGTTTGAGTAGTTCAGTAATGGCGGCGGAGAAAGATGCGAGCGAAACTATTCTGCGGTTGTGGCACCGCTGCCGAATATAGGTTAAAGCCGGAGCAAGAACATTCCTTGCTGAGTTTTGTTGGTGGCCATGATGTTGTGGCCCTCTTCCCCGCAGGGTTCGGGAAAAGTTTGATTTTCCAGCTACGGCAGCTAGCTCTGTTACAGTAGTGGTGAAGGAGTTGGCTAAGGCGAACGCTTGCGATTGGTTATGGCAAATCAGAGTGGCTCTGGGCGGATCCAATAGTTTTAAACTTCAACAGAGGACCCGCCTTCAAGGAAGTTAACGTTTGTCAATCGAGAGATCCCAGACCCTCTGTACAAATGAAATGTACGAGGGTCTGGTTAGGACCAGGCTAAAGAATCGTAGCTTTCCAACGAGGTATCATATGTGTAGCAGTCTAAAAAAAAAATGTTTTCATTTGAGTGCGTTCTCACTGAGGGAGGGTGGCGCAGCATTTCTGCGCCACCCATTTCAGCGAGCCGGCGAGCCAAGGTTTCAGAAGAGGTTAATAAAACTGTCATCCCTTGAGTAAAAATCAATCCAGGCTATTACATGTGGAGTAAAGGCATCCCAGCAAAGCCCTCTTTGCATGGGAGTAGAACACATTTTCTTAACACATTTGTTTATTTTGTACAAAGAAGCTTGTAAAAGAGAAAATGTCTGTTTGGCTCCTGACTTTCTCTCCACCTTCAAGAAAAGGCTCAAAACGCACTTGTTCCGGGAGTACACCGGTACTTAAGAATGGTTTGCTGGACCCAATGTTAGTTTCCTCAAGGATCACAATGACTCTTGCTTAGAGACTTGTTGCTCTTGTTGGTTAGTGGTAACTGATTTAAATTGTTGTACTCGCTGTGAAATATTTTTTACTGTTGCTTGCTTTTCTACTTGACTACTTCGTTGTTATAATCAGTGACCTATGCTCTTTTGTAAAGCTCTCTCTTGGAAGTCGCTTTGGATAAAAGCGTCTGCTAAATGCATAAATGTAAGTGGTAATACTAATCAGTCAACAGCTTTGCATCTGGTTTTAGTAATATAGCATATAAAAGTAAAAAGGTGATTAAGAGGTTCATTTTCAATGATATAATCTATACCCTTTTCTCCATCTTCATAATTACATGTAATGTTTTTTCCACAACATTTCCCCCTGTGGGACTGACAAAGTCCCAACACAATCCATACTGGAAACACTACTGTAAATATTCAATAGAAACAGAACTGGAAGAACATAAGTGCTGATAGAATACAAACCTTTCAAAAACACCTTAGGCTACTAAATCATACACTTCCCAAGTATGCATTGTAACAGTAGAACCATCACAAATACAGAACAGGGTATTGTTAATTTCCATCTTATATCTAAATGTCATCATGTGCAAAACTCAACCGTGGTGGCCTGGTAGACTTTCCTATTTTCCAATACTTGATTAAGCTTATCTGCATATTGCAAAGCATAGCGGGGTGTTAAGTGAAAGGGTTTGGGGTGACGATCCATCCACCATCCACATTGAGTAGCTCAGCACTGAGGTTCTAATACTTTGGTCCGTTTCATTAGCATAAGTGTTTGTTACGTTTCATCATGACAGCTAATATCTCTCACACAAGGGGCCCTATCTTGCACCCAGCGCAAATGACTTAGTCAACGACGCAAGTGTCATTCCTAGTTTGCACTCGACGCAAAGCCGACTTTTCCCTCCACAGACGCACGTCGAAATGACCTTGCGCTCCCGTGGGCGGTTCAGCGAAAAAGGAGGCGTGTTCTGGCGCAAACGTTCCCTGGTGCTATCTTGCAGTTTCCGAAAAACAATTCCGCTACTGACCAGGAAAAAAGTGGTCTAAAGTCAATGGCGCATTATTGAGATGCTATTATAAGGGCGCAAGCTTGGTCCGTGCCCACTGCTGGCAAGGCCAGGGTCTTCTATCTGCGAAGCTACGTTACATTGTTTTGATTTATGGCGTGTTACATTTCTTCAATGATTATAAAAAGATTTTCATAAGAAATTTCTATGTATGTGAACTTGATTTGTAACAACTGTGGCAATTTCCTCCCATGACTGTTTAACCGAAGCTAATTTGGTTAGTTTTCTTCTCCCATAACCATCAGAATCAGAATTCGGTTTATTCGCCATGTAGCCTATGTTACAAAAATACGCAATTTACTGTGGCGGGAAGGTGCAAACAATCAACATATACGGGTATAAATTAAGTACAAAAGTACATTAGTTAAACTAATTCTAAGAACTAAACAATTAAAAAATATAACATTTTTATTTTTTATATATGTAAAAATAAGAATAAGAATTTGAATGAGCAGCATGAGTGGGTAACTAAGTGCAATGAGAAAACTGCTCTGCCTTTCACATACAATGTCACTTCTCTATCTTTCGGCCCTGACGAGAATGTCGGTCTCCTCGGCTGTGAACCGCTGGCGTGAGCCTGGCAAACCCGGTTATGATAGCAATTCGCAATGGAACAAGCGCTGCTCTAAAGGGAATGTGAGATGATGCTCTGATCATCACACCCATTAGTAATGTAGCTACTTCAGACCAACCCTTTTTAGATTTGCGACAGGCGCAAAGTCCTTTATCCCGCTGGCAAAATAACAACCAAGCTGAAGTCATGCCCACAAAGTTACTTGCTCTTTGCGTTTTGATACTTATGTTTCAGATCGTCAAAATAGGGGGGAAGGTCTATTGGTCCTATGATGGGTTTGTGAACAACAGGGTCTTGTATTGTTACTGTACCCTGCAGAAGTAAGTTGCAGTTAACAATAACACATTTACACATCCCACACAACCTTGCATCCTTGTGCTGAGGGCCTAAACTTTAAGGGCATCTCTGAACAGAAGACAAAACAAACAATACAAACAATGACATTAATACAAAAATTGCTGCAATGACAGCAAAACAAAACAGTACTATATGGTGTCAACAAAACAAAACAGTGGAACAAGAACAAGGAGATTACATATATTTGAATTTGAATGAATTGAGACGGTGGGGCAGCGCTCCATGCAATATATAATAACAGTGCATGACTGTGAAACAGTGTGACTAATACCGGAAGATGAAGATGAAAGTCTGATGATGTCCAGGGAAATGAGGGATGAGATTCTGGGGAAGGGGCTGGTTCTCCAAGGAGGGGTGTCAAATAGTGGGCAGTAAATGCATTGGGGAACCGAATTGTCCAGGGTGGGACAGACCAAGTGGTCGGATTACATCCTCCACAGCCAAGGCTTCTCTTTAGGAATACAATCACTTGTACTCATAATAAGCTTGGTCTGGTGGAACCATTGGGTGCACGGGTTGATATTCACCCCACCTCCACCCTAGACGTGCGCATCCTTTCAATGCAGTATTGAAACGTTGTGACATCTTTTTTGGACACCCGTCTCTAGAGTAGTGGTTCCCAAACTTTTCTGGCTCACGTCACCCCTAAACATATCTCTCTCCATCTACGACACCCTTATTTTTTTCTTTTTACTCTCAACCTCCTTTGTGTCATATTTGTACTTTATGCCATTTGATTTGACCTTGTGATATCTTGAATAGGCTATAACTGCTTTTATTATAGGCATTACATTGACAAAGTGAGGTTTTTCTAATTTTTTTTATATTCAAATGAAACACTCTTTAATTCAACTCATTTAATAGAACTCTTGAATAAATAGAGAACAGAATATGAACAGACAACGTCTGTCTTTGTCACAACTATATCACTGTCACCCTGAATATCTCATCTCCAGTAACTTGTTCAATGTAACTTGTTCAACTACATGCTCTTATGGTTCTTCCCTTTGGGACTTTTCACAATGTATGCTTCATGTTTTGGCTACCCACAATGTTTGGGACTTTCTCGTTTTGATCAGTGACCTATGCACTTTTGTAAAACTCGTCTGAATGCATAAATGTAATGTAACGGTAGCATGGTTGTCCAGTTCTTTGCAAACTAAAAAGTTATCTGTAAATTTGTCCATTGTCCTCATCCACGTATCTCACGTTGGCAATCAGCTGGCAAAGGCCACTAGCATCAGTGGAGTCTATTTGAAGCGCAAATTTCCACCTTAGCCGTAGTTTTTCATTCAGTATACAGATTGCATGTCCTCCGACATATCATCAATGCAATGTTTGATCGTGTTATCAGAGAGGGGGATTTTTTCTTTTGCAGTATCTGGCCGTAGCATTACCTCATACATTTTTTGCAGGCTGGTAATATGAGCGACATTTGCTAAAGTGTGTGGCTTTTAAGATTTAGCAAACAACTCGTCAACTAAAAAAACAAGCCTTTTGTGCCTTCACATACACGCACAGTAGAAAGCATGTGTTCGCTCTGTGTGGTATTCTGTGTTTTAAGTCTTAAAAAACTTTCAACGTCTTTGTTCTGGTGTGCCGGGTGCTTGGTCTCCAGGTGCCTTGCCAATTTGCTAGGCACCATGGCTGCATTAGCCAACATCTCCCTGCAGACCAGGCATACTGGTGCGGGGCACGTTAGCTACTGGAGAGTCGTTATGCCTCTTTTTTCTCTTTGCTGATTTCGATTCCGATGTCTGTTCCTTCGGAGGTGGATGCATTCTCTTTAAAAACGTAAACGTTTTTTTTTTAATACAATATCAATAAAATGAATTAAAAAATTATTTTTATTTTTTTTCATTAAATGATCAAGCCTTGCGCCATTCCGCGGCACCCCTGAGCATACGACCCACTTTGAAAACCCCTGCTTTAGAGGCTCTTTAACTTAGCCAGTGACACGTCTCCAATCCGCCGTGTGTTCTCAGCGGTTCAGGGTCTGGTGAGCAGCTTGTCGTATCTTCGTCCGTTTCTACATCTGGGATTCTCCTCCCATTGGATCCTCTGGTTCAACTTCCATGGTCTGGACTCCTGGAAGTGGTGGTTGGTCATTGGACCGTAGTTTGGTGGTTCCTGGGTCATCGATCCGCTGGATTCGGTGAGATGGTCCTGGTGAACTGAATGATGGTGGCCACCCCGGGCTTGGACCAGTAGGGCTGGTGGAGATGGGTCTGGGTTGTTGGTCATTCAGCCGTAGACCCAATCTCCAGGTGCAACCGTCTGCAGGTTCTCTGGAATTTCTGGTTCCTTTTCATTCGTGGCACCTTTTGCCTGTTGAAACACTACTTCCCTCACCAATTCCATTGAGGGGAGGACCCTCAAGGGGTCTTCTTAAATAAGGAACTGGAAAAAGTCTTCCAGTAGCATCTCATGCAGTGTTAGAAATGTCAGGTGGTTAGTGCTCAGGTGGTTAGTACTCAGGTTGTTGGTACTCGGGCGGTTGGTATTCAGGTGGTTAGTACTCGGGCGGTTGGTTTTCAGGCGGTTAGTACTCGGGCGGTTGGTATTCGGGCGGTTGGTTCTCGGGTGCATTACTATTAGTGCCGGCGGTAAGGTTTGTAGGCTTACCCAGTTTACCTTATCATCAGCCATGATCTTTGTTACCTTGATTATCAAGGTACCGTTGGCTCCCTCGACTGTCCCTTGTGACTGTGGATGATAAACACAGCCAGACCTTTGTCTGATTGTTAACAGTTTGAATGCCAATTTAAATGTTTAGCCCACATAATGTGGTTATTGGACAGTGCACATTAATCACAATTAAGTAAAAGTGCCGGTTTTAGCCAGTCGGCTAATTTTCAATCCGCAGTCCCTGGGCAAGTTATTAAAAACAGTTACAATACCAACAATCATTGAACAATGAACACACGCAGGGCAACCTAGGACAAGCAAGACATAGCATACAGTCGCCTCTCATGGCAGATCTTGTGGTTCGGCAGTTTTTAGTTTTTTTGTTTAACAAAAGGCAGGAGGTAGTTGGCACTGCCTCTCTACCCTATCTACTGAAGCGACAGATCACTTAGTACCAAGATGTATCTCAGTCTTCCTATAGGCTTGTTGCATCTTGTCTACACAGTCTATAGCAGTGATTCTCAATTGGGGGTACTGTAAGGGGTACGTAAGATTTATAGAAACAAGTTTATTTTTAAAATAGATACAAAATCTTCCATGATGACCAAAATTATACTTCAATGTTTAACAAGAAGACTAGCTAGCTAACCAGCCATGCTATTGTCCCCAAATCAAGTTTTTACGAACAAAGGAATTGGCATGTTGTGCAGCAGCCTGTCTGAAGTAGATTGACTAGCGCAGTGAATAGTGAATGGGATGTGAAATAAGTGGTTACGTGACACTGACACTGTAAATTCATAAAAAGTTAAAATACATTTTGAAGTCACTCATTGTTGTAATTACATGTTAGCTTGTTAGTCTTTCAAAATTGTAAATGGAGGCTTTGTGGCTGTTGTTATGGTTACTTATGGCTTTTCCTTTGGCTCTCGACGAAGGCGGTCGCATTTTCTCCCTCTCCTCCCCTGACCTTCCCTGCTTGGCTTCTATCGTATTGTATAGTCCTGTGTTTTGTGTCTTATACTGAGAACCTCTCTCCGCACCGCTCTCCGAACTAAAAATCATGGATTTGATCAGCTGGTCTCTTAATGCATTTGACACCATCTTGGGTTCGGGGGAACCTGACTGTCCTGACGGGACGTTCGCAGCTGGCTACTCGATGGACGCGTCGGGTGTCCAGCGACGCTTTCCGTCTACGTATCTACGTATTTGGATCCACGACTACAGGCTTTTGCTGATTGGATTAGGCGCTGCCCTGGCATATCGAAAAATTAAGGAAATGGCTACAGCTGTAAAAAAGCCTCTAAGGCTGGCCGACATGATTGGACCGACGGAGACCGGTGGAAAAAGGAGTAGACGTGCAAATTGGAATGCGGCTACTCGACCAAACAACCCCAATCTTATCTGCTTTCGGCACCCTAACCAGCACAGGCCTTGGCAAAGGCCGTTGCTGGAACAACAACTCCCCTGAAGAGCACTGCAGCGAGACTTCTCTTGCATTCCCTACCCCCTTCCAACAGACACCTGAGGATTGTTGTCTCTGTGTGGGACCTGATTAAGGCGGTCTCCATGGCAATACAATCTGCGAACTGAGAACTGTCTAATTGTGGCCTAGGCGATGGTGACAACCCAGGCCTACTCATACACTAACTTTCACTTGTGGATTGTGTCTCTGTCTTGGGTCATGACCAAGGATGTCTCCATGGCAATACTATCTACGAACTGAGAATCTGACTGATTGTAGCCTAGGCGAAGGCGCCAACCCAGGCACACTCATACACACCCCTTCCCCCATCCAACGCCTTCGCCTGCTTGTTCCCCCGGTGTGGCTGGCGGGTCTGTGACCAGCGCCTAGTATGGCTGCAGGTCCAGATGCGGCTTGTCCATACCCCCTCCCCCCCTCCCCGTTGCAAGTCATGTGGTTCTTGTACAATGTATGTGCTTACGTGCTGAGGTGTTGCCTGTTCCCACACTGTACTCTAGGAGCATAGTCTGGGGGTTTCCTTTTTTTCTCCTCTCTCTCCTCATGTTATGCTGAAAATTTCTTCCCATCCTGTCTACCCCCTTGTCATGTTTGTGTATTACTGGGCTCCTGGGCACTATCCTCTCCTGGGCACTATCCTCTCCCAGGATCTCAAGTGGGAACTGAACATTAGCTCCCTCACCAAGAAAGCACAACAGAGGATGTACTTCCTGCGGCAGCTGAAGAAATTCAACCTGCCAAAGACTATGATGGTGCACTTCTACACAGCCATCATTGAGTCCATCCTCACCTCCTCCATCACCACCTGGTACGCTGCTGCCACTGCCAAGGACAAGAGCAGGCTGCAGAAAAGGTGATTGGCTGCAATCTGCCTTCCCTCGAGGACCTGCACACCTCGAGGACCCTGAGACGGGCGAAGAAGATTGTGGCTGACTCCTCCCACCCTGGACATTCCCTGTCTCAGTCACTCCCCTCTGGCAGAAGGCTGCGGTCCATCAGGACCAAAACCTCACGCCATACAAACAGTTTCTTCCCTTCCGCTGTTGGCCTCCTCAACAAGGCCAAAGCTCACACTGACTGAATGTCTTTAAAAACTATTTACATTTTGCACTACACTCAATTCCTGTAATATTTGTATTTTATATTGTAAATTGGCAACTTATATTTTACTTATTGTATATTTTATTTTAATTGTATTCCACTTAGTATTGCTAGTTTATGTATCCTTAGTATAGTTAGACCACATATTTAAATTTAAGATTCCTATATGTGTACTGTATGCACCTTCCTGCCAAAGCAAATTCCTTGTCTGTGCAAACTTTCATGGCGAATAAATCCCATTTTGATTCTGATTCTGAAGTGGCAGCTCGGATCTAAGACGGATTCGAGAGACCGCAGATAGAGTGCGGCTAGTTAGATCAACACTTGTATTATTGTTTTTGTTGAATTTATGTAAAGCACTTTGAGCTGCAATTCTTGTATGAAAAGTGCTATATAAATAAAGTCTTACTTACTTACTTACTTATTTCAGACACTTAACAGGCTCATACTATGTAGCCAGCACAATAATTTGGAACGGTGAACAGTTTCTCTGGAGCTACTTAGTAGGTGTCCACCACCCCTGCAGCCCATCACAATTGAGTATTCACCCTGACCATGATATACATATGTATATATATTTTTATATAGCTTTTATCTAACCTGTTTGGGGCCAGTCAAGGGATACTTGGCTGAGAAAAAATGTATCGGGGGTACATTACTGAAGGATTACCTGAAGGATCTGGTCTCACACGTGGTCTCACACGTGGAGACCAGATCCTTGACCATTTTTATACAACGTTCCAGGGCAGCTACAAACCCCTCCCCCGCCCTGCTTTTGGGAAGGCTGATCACACCTCCATTCTTCTCCTCCCCGCATATGAACAAAAGCTAAAACAGGTCCGACCAGTTGAGAGGTCAGTTCACCTATGGAGTGACGAGTGTGTGGCGACCCTCCAGGACTGCTTTGACACCACTGACTGGCTGATGTTCAAGGAGGCAGCGAATGGGGACATTAACGAATACTCAGACACTGTCTCCAGCTACATCCAGCACTGCATTGATGACGTTGTCCCCAAGAAGGTTGTCCGGTCTTTCCCAAATCAGAAGCCCTGGGTTGATGCCGCGGTCCGGGCCAAGCTGAGAGCCCGCACTGTCGCCTTTAACTCTGGGGACCCTGATGAGCACAGGAAGGCCAGATACAACCTTCTGAAGGCCATCAAAGCAGCGAAAAGGGCTTACAGGACCAAGGTGGAATCCAGCTACCATGGCTCTGACCCCAGGCGCATGTGGAGTGGACTTAAGCCATTACTGACTACAAAGGGAGAGGCTACAATGAGACCCAGTCCTCTGTCCTACTGCCAGACGAGCTGAACTCCTTCTACGCTTGCTTTGAGAGGGACAGTGACCCCCCTGCAGTGGAGCTACCTGAAGGCCAAGCCAGTGGTGTGCTTACACAAACTGTAGCCGAGGTGAGGCTGTGCTTTAAGAAGATCAACCCTCGCAAGGCACCTGGCCCAGACGGCATATCAGGTAGGGCCCTCAGGGGCTGCGCTGACCAGCTGGCAGGGGTCTTCAGTGACATCCTCAACCTCTCCCTTAACTGTCTGTACTCCCCACCTGCTTCAAGAGGACCACCATTATCCCTGTGCCCAAGAACACCAAGGTCACATGTCTGAACGACTATCGCCCGATAGCACTGACCTCTGTCATCATGAAGTGCTTCGAGCGGCTAGTCAAATCATTCATCTGCTCCTCGCTGCCCCCCACATTGGACCATATGCAGTTTGCATACCGGTCCAACAGGTCTACAGACGATGCCATCACTCTGACTATGCACACCGCTCTCTCCCACCTGGACAAGGGGAATACATATGTGAGGATGCTGTTCATTGACTACAGCTCTGCATTCAACACCATCATCCCCTCCAGACTGGCTCCAGCTCTCCAAGCTTG
The DNA here is from genome assembly GCF_021917145.1 of Hypomesus transpacificus. Taxonomy (NCBI): domain Eukaryota; kingdom Metazoa; phylum Chordata; class Actinopteri; order Osmeriformes; family Osmeridae; genus Hypomesus; species Hypomesus transpacificus. Next base: position 6,415,833 of record NC_061066.1, read on the forward strand.
TGGACCTGGGACTAAGCACCTCCCTCTGCAAGTGGATCTTCCACTTCCTGACGGGGAGGCCACAGGTGGTGAGAATCGGTGACTGCACCTCATCTGTACTGATCACCAACACAGGCACCCCACAGGGCTGTGTGCTCAGCCCTCTCCTGTTCTCCTTGTTCACCCACGACTGTGTGGCAACGCACAGCTCCAACCTTCTTGTTAAGTTTGCTGACGACACAACCATCGTGGGCCTCATCTCTGACAGTGACGAGTCAGCCTACAGAGAGGAGGTTGACACCCTGACATCATGGTGTCAGGACAACAACCTCTCTCTTAACATCAGCAAGACCAAGGAGATGATTGTGGACTATAGGAGGCGGCAGGAGGAGGAGCATGCACCCCTACTCATCAATGGATCGGAAGTGGAGAAGGTCAGCTGCTTCAAGTTCCTCGGGGTGAACATCAGCAATGACCTCACCTGGTCTGTTCACACGGACAAGGTGGTCAAAGCGGCCCGTAAGCGCCTCTTCTTCCTGAGGAGACTGAAGAAGTTTGGTATAGACTGAGTCATCCTCACTAACGTTTACAGATGCACTATAGAGAGCATTCTGACTGGTTGTATCACAGTGTGGTATGGGAGCTGCACAGACCGGGACCGCAAGGCCCTACGAAGTGTGGTCCGTTCTGCTGAGGGCTCCCAGCCCTACAGGACACCTACCACACACGTTGCCTACGGAAAGCCAGCAGGATTCTAGGAGACTGTTCCCACCCATCCTTCAGTCTCTTTACCCTGTTGCCTTCTGGCAGGCGTTACCGCAGCATCCGGTCGCGCACACGCAGACTGGACAACAGTTTCTACCCAAGGGCCATCAGGCTTCTGAATGGTGTTGTGGAAGTTTTTGAGAGAATCGATCATTCAAGCTGAAGTCGGGTGAAGTATAGAGTTAATGTTTATTTGACGTAGGTTTAAACATAATAGAGTTACCAACATAACATCATCAGCACACAAACATAAGACAATAACACAAAGAAAATTCCATACAGCTCCATCTAGCATTCTAGAATGGAACCGGGAGAATCCAGCCCACCAGCACTACTCAGCTGATGGCCCTGAACCCCCCAGAACATTCTTCAACAGACCATTTTATAGATACAACAGTTCTCAAAAGTAATTGGTCCTTCCTACCTACAGACATGCAGCTTTACCAAATCTCTTCTGTCATTGGTTAAATCCTTAGAACAATACAGTTGAATCCACATTTTGTTCAGAACAACTGTCTCTTCTCCCCAGGTGACAAAAACTCTTTCAGGTCACCCAGACTTCACGTCTCCTAGACTTCATGTCTCCTAGTTAGGTGTAAAACTACAGGTGGCATCTCTACCAAATGAGTCGAATCAACATACAATGTATCAAGCTTCTTAACCAACTGTAAACTTCACCTAAAACACATTCATTGTACATAGGCCCAACATTTCTTTCACAATGGACACTGATATGGACATTTTTACTGCACACTAGTCACTTATACTCTGTCACTTTCAGCTACTGGTTGCTGATCAGTAACATTGCACTACTGTACCTCACTGTACCTCGCCACCAGGCTCCTGTATGGTTATTGACTTAGTCACTGATCTGCAAATTTGCACTATTGTACTGTACTCCACTTAGGTTAGAATAGGTTATAGGGTTGAAAAGGGAGTCAGATGGCTAAGCGGTTAGGGAATCGGACTAGTAATCTGCCAGATCGATTCCCGGCCGTGGCAAATGACGTTGTGTCCTTGGGCAAGGCACTTCACCCTACTTGCCTCGGGGTGAATGTCCCTGTACTTACTGTAAGTCGCTCTGGATAAGAGCGTCTGCTAAATGACTAAATGTAAATGTAAACAGGTTTTATGTGCATTTAGGGTTAGTATAGTGTACTATTTTTTTGTTATCTGTAATTTAGGAAGTTTTAGTATTAGGGTTAGTATAGTCGATTATTTATTGCTATCTGTATATTTAGGAAGTTTCACTTATTTAAGCTCAGCATTGATGTAAATTATGTTCCGTGTACTTATATATAAAATGTGTAGTTTTGAATTTTATCAGGTTGATGTTGAGCAGGTGGAAATGTTGTTGAGATCTTTAACTGTGGGAAGGTCTGTTGGTGCAGACAACTTGGATAGTCGGCTGTTGAAGTTATCAGCGGGACATATTTCTAAACCAATCTGTCACATTTTTAACAGATGTCTGATTGGTGGGCTGTGTCCAAAACTTTGGAAAGTGGGCAAGATAATCCCTTTACCCAAAGAAAAAAAATCAACCTTCTGTGGTCAAAACAGTAGGCCTATTAGCATTCTGCCTATTTTAAGTAAATTACTGGAAAAGATTGTATTTTATGGAGCTAGAAAGCTGACAAAAGTATCTGAATTTGAATATGAAAAATCTGAAATATTTGTGTCGAATTTCATAAAACTGAAATATTTTGCTGTTGAATATATAACATCTGAATTATTTGTAAGCCGAATTTAATAAAACTGAATTATTTTGATCCAAAAATACACATTTCTAAAATTCAGATTGCAGGAATTCAGATTCTTGAAATTCAGATTGCTGAAATTCAGATTCTTGAAACTCAGATTGCTGAAATTCAGATTCTTGAAAGTCAGATTGCTGAAAATCAGATTGCGGAAATTCAGATTGCGGAAATTCAGATTCAGATTTTGTCTGAACTAGGCCAAAGGTGAAACAGCTTGCTTTCACAGGAAAAAGTAGACGATTTCAGAAGGACCGAACTTTACCTCAGAACCAACTGAGTTGCTAGCTGGAGGAATACCCAGATCACACATACGTATCTGGGATAGTACACAAACGTCCCGATGTGTAGAAGATACGTTGGCAAGATCTAGTATGGAGATCGTTGGCATTTGATCGAAACTGACTTCCAGACGACGTGTGGACGATGAATCCAATCACACCCGGCCGCACTACAGATATATCCTGTTAACCACACTCCTTATATCTATGCTGTTAAATACTATGTCCGATCTCTCAGACAGCAAATATTTCACTATCCATAACCGATCTGAAATGTCACTTAGGAAATTAACATAGGCTGAACATTGACTTTGATAGGAATAAGGAGACAATGAAAAATATGCTTGACCATCCAAAATTGTCTATTAGTAATACAGTAGCTAGCTAGCGTGACTTGATTCAACCTGGATTTTCTGTGTGGGTAGGTCTATTATAATTAAGAGACACAATTCAAGTTCATGATTTTATATCAGGTTGGATGTTAATGCCATCAAGCTCTTAAAATAACTCCAACACAGAAAAGAAAAAACGCAACATAAATATAAAGGCTAGCTTTGCCAGTTGTTCCGCGTCTTCCATCGGTCTCCGCCGCCCTCTGACTCTATCTCGACTCCCTTGATAACAGTAACTTCCGATTTTGGCAGAGGAGAAGACACAAGATTCATAAGCACTTGCTCCATACTCCTCCTCCAACGAGCAACTAATAAACTAGCAACTAATGAATTTCAGCAATATGAATTTAAGGAATCTGAATTCCTGCTATCTGAATTCCTGCAATCTGAATTTTAGAAATTTGTATTTTTGGATCAAAATAATTCAGTTTTATTAAATTCGGCATACAAATAATTCAGATATTATATATTCAACAGCAAAATATTTCAGTTTTATGAAATTCGACACAAATATTTCAGATCTTGCATATTCAAATTCAGATACTTTTGTCAGCTTTCTAGCTCCATAGTATTTGAGCAAGTGCAAGATTACTTTTCTAACAACGATTTGACTAAGTTTCAGCATGCTTACAGGCATGGTCATTCCACCTGCACTGCAATGACGCAAATGTCGGATAGCTGGCTAACAGGAATTGATAACTCAATGCTTGTGGGTACAATTTTACTGGACTTCAGTGCAGCCTTTGATGTGATTGACCATGACATTTTGATTTCCAAACTTACTAGTTATGGTTTTACTTCATCAGCAATCAGATGGTTTAAGAGCTATTTGTCGGAGAAATCGCAAAGAGTTTATTTTAATGGGGCATTATCGTGTAGTAAGTCCCTGGATTGTGGTGTTCCTCAAGGGAGTTGCCTCGGACCTTTGCTATTTTCGATTTTTACAAATGATATGCCGTATATACACAATAAGGCTACATTGACTATGTTTGCTGATGATTCCATTCTTTGTTTTGCAGCTCCTACATGTTCAGAGCTTAATCAGGTTCTGTCTTTCGAGATTAGGAAATTGTATAATTGGATCAAAACAAATAAACTTGTTCTAAATATTTCAGAAACTAGGAGTATAATATTTTCTTCTATGTATAGATTATCTGATAATCCCAAAATGTATATAGAAGTAAATGGTCAAAATATACAGCAAGTAAAACATGTGAAGCTTCTTGGACTTTGGCTGGATTCAACAATGTCATGGTCTGATCACGTCAACAAAGTTGTTACTAAAATGGGTAGAGCTGTTGCAGTAACGCGTAAATGTGCACAATTTCTAAATTCACGTTTGTTCAGTCGTGTTGTTTGTACATTGGCTTTGTGTCATTTGGATTACTGTTCTGTCGTATGGTCTGCTGCATCAAGTAGTCACTTAAAAAAATTATAAGTGGCCCAAAATAAGGCTGCAAGGCTGGTTCTTGGTTGTTCTTTGCGGACTAGTGTTCAAGGCATGACCGTCTTGCTTGGCTGGGGGTCAAGCATAGACTATCTGCTAACATGTTAGTATATTTTCATAAATTATTAACACCCTCACTCCTAAATTTCTTTATGACAATATAATTTACTATTCAGATATGCATTCACATTACACAAGAGGGGCGAATAGTCATCAGATTTCTTTACCCCTACCAAAATCCGACTCTTTGAAGAAGACAGTGTTTTATAGGTCAATTGTGCTTTGGAACAATCTTCCAGATGGGGTTCGTGAAATCAAGGGAAAAACTGGTTTAAAAAAAAGATTTAGACTGTATTTGCTTTCATTATAAAATCGTCTGGAATGGTTGAGCATGATTGTATTATGTGACAGGTTGTTTTGCATGAATTTTATAACTTTTTTCAGTACTTTCCGAATTTTTACTTTTTCTTTGGTGTGTATTTATATACGATATTTGTGAGTAATTGTGATTGTGATTACTGGTTTTGTATGTACTTTTTGGACCCCAGGAAGACTAGCTGTCGTTTCAGCGTCAGCTAATGGGGATCCTTTCAAATAAACAAATAAATATGTTATGTTATGCCAGGTGCTTGCGTTGTATTGTCTTAAGAATTTCAGTGCCCAGTCTAACCTTGTGTTGTTCTGTGTACCTGAGAAATAAAAGACTTGAACTTGCCATCCTGGGTGTGTTGCATTGCCCCACGTTTCAAACACATATCTTTTTCTTGAGGACTAACTCGGTCTTGCGCTAGCACAAGGGAAGATAAAGTGGTGAGTGGGGCTGGATCATCCGCTACCTGTATAGGTCCCATCACTGCCCCAGTCCCTGCTGCCGCTTGCCTGGCTGCCTCATCTGCCATGTTGTTACCTTTGGCGATGAGAGTGTCAGTCTGTTGGTGGGCTGGGCATTTAATAATGGCCAGGGCTGTTGGAACGTGCATGGCATCAGCTGCGAAATGGACTGTCCATGGCTGATCACAGTGCCATCGGCTCTGCACAAGCCTCTTTGCTTCCATATGTTACCATACACATGATAGATGCCGTATGCACATGCAGAGTCAGTGTAAACATTAAGACTCTTGCCCTTTGCCAACTGACATGCTGCTGTAAGTGCCTTTATTTCAGCCAATTGGGCAGAACATGGTTGGTCAACCTTTACAGATTGGATGATCTCAAATGTGGTATCATCTTTGAGCTGTACAACACTGTAGCCAGCGTGGTTACCCACACCATCTCTATAGCAAGATCCATCCACGAACAGAGTGAGGTCTGCTGTGAAGGGTTCATTGAACAGGTCTTGTCGTGCACGCACAAAGATGTCGGTTTCATGAACACAGTCATGTGGTGTCCCATCTACTGGTAACACCATCTTAGTTGCTGGGTTGACTGTGTCGTGCCTTTGTATGGTGAGTCCTGGGGCTGACAGTATGACCTCGTAATCAGGTCTTCCGGCCTGTATTAAGACACAATGTGGGTTTGTGAGTAAGGTGTATAGTTGATGGGATGCGTAGAAAAGTTACTGGGTGTCCCATAGTCAGTGATCATGCTTGTTTGAAAACAAAAGCAGCGGCTGCCAGTCCCTGATAGCAAGGTGGCAGTCCTGCCTTTATCTACTTATGTACTGTAATAGGCTATGGTTGTTCCCCCATGGGCGTGTCCTGTAACAATACAGCAGTAGCATATCCAGATCGTTAGATGATGATGACATATAGATGAAATGGTTTTGAGTAATCGAGATTGGCTGAAAAGGCTAAAAAGCTCCCTCCGCCTCTTTGGTCCACTGCAATGTAGCAGCATTACTTCTCTGCCCTGCAGTCCTAGTAAGGGCTCGCAAAGGTGCTGATTTGAGGGCATAATCACAAATCCATGGTCTGCTGTATCCCGCCATTCCCAACAAGGTAAGCATTTACCCTATCGTCTGGGGTTTCGGAGCTTTGGCTGTGACCTCTATCTGTAACAAGGCTATCTGTCTCCTATCCCCACTGAGCAGCCTCCCCAGATAATCTACTGTCGTCTAACAAAAATTAAGTATAGCCAAGTTACAGTTATGTGGTCTACTGGATAACGGTTCTGGCAACCTGCAGATTCTGCAGGTCCTGGGCCAACATTGATCAAACTCAGCTGGGCTGTCCAGGAATCCCTGGGGCAACAGGGTTTAAGTACTGTGTTTTCCTTCAAAAGTGAAAGCAAACAGGTAACCTGAGTCTGGATGTACTGAAACATAAAAATGCAGAGCACAGGTCAACAAGTGTTTATAATTTAGTGCCTGGCAGAATGTTGGAAAGTAATATGTGTGGATCAAAAACAATCGCCTTTGGAAAGTCTCCAGTGGAGTTAATAGCCCACAGATCATGTACCAATTGATAATCATTCAATCAGAGTGTGGCTTGTTAATTGGAAAAATAGGTGTATTACAGGCGCTTTTTGTTTCTATCGGTACTCCTGCAGTCACTAGACCCTAAGTGGGTCTCATCCCGTCTATAGCGTGGTGTCGGTGAGGATACGGTCTCTGGTAGGGTACCATAATGTTGGGGATACCTGTCCTAACAAATATTGACAACAAAAGGTTGACATTACATTATATTTTTACATAGTTCTGTTGGTGTTTTATATTCACTGTCTCAGCTGTCCCTCCGTCGTACTTTCCTAAAATTCTAGGATAACGTGTGTCAGGGGATATGTGTATTTATTTGTGGGCCTCTATTCTAATACCTGTAAAGCTACTCTTATTAGTGGTCCTAATTCACGAGATCTATGTTATTTTTTTTATCAACTCTATCCAACAGTCGGCATAATTTTAGGCTGCCTTCAAACATCTGGCAGGGGACAGCAAATGAAAATTAGCCTCTCAGGCTAACGTTCAGTTTTACTGTTGATTGATTGTGCTATGTCCCTGCAAAATAAATGAAGAAATACAAATAAAATATTCTGTGTGACTTTGATGTTTGTCATATAGAAGAGTGCAGTGGAGCAGTATCTGGAGTAGTGTTCTTGGTTTCCCTACTAATGCTTGGACCCACGGCTCCCACTCTTCCAATGATTGGGTCAGTGAAGATTCTTGTGGTGCCAATTGTAACCAGTATGCTGGTGGTTATACCTGGCTGTGGGGGTCTGTTATAATCATTAGTGGACTTACGACATGTTGTCGTTCTTTTTCAACCTGTCACTGTCCCACGGGGTCTCCCTCCACGTTGCATAGGTCCACGTCTTTCCTTCCAGGAATGATGGTTGTCATCTGAGGGGCCACCATGCATTTGGATTGGCGGCAGGGTGATAGTTGGGGGTTTGACTGGTGTTGCCTGCATTGGTCTGGGTGGAGCAGGAGGGTGGGGTGGTGGCCGGAACCTCATTGGAGCCTGGGGTGTCGGGTTCTCGGGAACCTGGGCCTCCGCTTCCTGTTTTTCTTCGCTGCAGTTATTGACGTGATGGACTATGTGTCCTGAGAGCAATAGCCAGTCCATTCTCATCAGGCCTACCACATCATCTAGACACTTTTGTACATCTTGAAGCATTGCCTTCATCACCATCAGTCTCTGTGTGGTGTTGTTTGCGTTCCAGGCACTCCCAGTCTCATTTCTCCACCTGCTTTGCTCCCCAGTCTTCCTCCATTTCTCACCCAGTGCTGCTGTTGTATGACTTAAGTGCACAGCCCCTCTGCTGCTGAGCTGTTGCCATGCGCTGTGGGGGTCCTCGTTTGGTCTGACTTCAGATGTTGGCCTGGGTGTGGACTTCTTGTCACAGCGGTTTCGTAATTTTGTTGTCAGGTTGTTTATTTCATAATGCGTCCTTTGCAATGACTCTTCCCAGTCTTGGCATTTTTGATTTATGTTGTCCCACTCCTCCAGCGATTGCGCTCTGCTTTTTTGTTTGGGTCGTTACCCTAATGAGCGATCTGTTGATTGTTGCATTGGAGGTGATGCGTTAAGTTTCTTTAGAATCTGAATCCGAATAGGTTTTTAATCCCATGAAAGTTATTTTTTGGGGGGGGGGGGGGGGGGGGGGGGGGGGGGGGAGCAAATTCAGACAAGGAATTTGCTTTGGCAGGAAAGTGCATACATTAAACATATAGGAGTCTTACAATTTTTATTATGAGGTCTAAACAGGGGGAGTCAGATGGCTGAGCGGTGAGGGAGTCAGGCTAGTAATCAGAAGGTTGCTGGATCGATTCTCTGCCGTGCCAAATGACGTGATGATGTCCCTGTACTTACTGTAAGTCGCTCTGGATAAGAGCATCTGCTAAATGACAAAATGTAAATGTAAACTATACTAAGAATACGTAAACTAGCGTTTACTTCCTAAATATGGGGGTGGCTCCAGTGGTCATACTGGTGGGGCTCTGTCCCTGTACGGTAATACTGAGGGACAGATGTGTGGCTGGCCTTTGCCGTACTGCTATGGTCTGCCCTACGGGCACTTTTAAATGGAAGTCACCAGAATAAAGGCTACTGCAGTCTGTTCCAAACTCTGGGCCAGACCTGTAGAATCAAACCAATTATATAATGCTTGTTGCCAAGACACGCCAGGGAAAAAGATATTTGGGGGCGGTATCAATGATTTGGTGATCTGCCCAGCTTTGAGTATTTCAGCTGAGCATCTTGTCAGTTCTCAATTAATAAATATGTGTGTGTTTGTCTATTTTCTAGTATGTCAATTCGTTAGAGTGACACACCGACTACCACTGGATCTTCTCGGGTATTTGATGTGTTCAATGATAATTTAGCTTGCAAATGCAAGCACAGTTTCTAGCGTCTCTCCTTTCAGGTTGTTATAAAAGGTCCTTGTTTTCTTATCTATTGCAGCCCAATAAATCAGTTACAACTTCAGTAAAAACGAGAAAACGAGAGCCGCAAAGAGGGAATGTGTGTGTGCATGTTTGTGTGTAGTGAGTGTGTGTGTGTGGAAGAGGTGGTGTGGGGGAGGTGTGTGTGTATGTGCGAGGGAGAGGGAGAAGTAGAATGTTATCACTATTATTTAGTATTTACATTTCTTATAATGTCACACTGTCTTTAAACGGGATCTCTGAGGTTTTTGATTTGTTTAAAATAATATTTTTGCTTTATTTTATAAACAATACTTGTGAGTAGCGAGAGTGTGTGTGTCTGTGTTTGTGTGAATGAATGAGAGTAGGAGAGTGTGTGTTGTGTGTGTGAATGTGAGTGAGGATGTGTGAATAGTGTGAGTGTGTGAATGAGAGTGTGAGGGGTGTGTGTAGATTGTGTGTGTGTGGGAGAGAGGGGGGGGGGCGAGAGAGAGCGAGAGAGACGGGGGGCGAGAAAGAGAGAGGGAGAGAGGGGGCGAGAGAGAGTTGAGAGTTTAGATAGCCTATGCCTCACAACTTAGGACCCAAGAAACATTGGAATTGAGCTTTCCGTAAACTCACACAAACTATTCCCTGTCTTTATCTATAGCTTTGTGATTTTCTGCCTGGGGCAGAGAAAGGGGGGCCTTTTACAGATCTTTCAGACTTCTCTCCCCGACAGCCCGACTGTCTCGTGAGTGCTCCGATGGTTAAGGGTCTGCTCTTTTTTCAAGCCGAACGGACTCGACTCCAGAGATTTACAGGCGTTTCTCTCTAAAATACACTTCTTCGGGTTAAGGGAACAACTATTTCTATTTACGGGGCGGCCTGTGATTAAAACTAATATTTTGCAGGTCGGGATGTGTTTTAAACGTTACAGGTTAGAGAAATATGTCTGCTCATTTTTCTCAGTTTTATGGTTAAGACATTCTCATGTGAAGCAGCCTGGAAATATTTTGCCTATTCTGTGTCCGAAAATAAGCTACTCAGTTTATACACTTTTTTCGTTCTTTTAGTGACAAATAAACTGGCACAAGTTGTTTTGTTTGCAGTTATTTAGCGGTTTTGAATAATGCCACACTAATACTAAATCCTTAAAGGCCATATGGCAGGTTAACCACCACTGTTGATTAATGGGTACATAAAGCACTCAAGATATGTATATTATACAATAAATCTCAAAATGGTGTCTCAAAATGGTGTTTAAGGCAAGTGTGTCATTTTTTGTGTTAGCATTAGCATATTAGCGTAATTCGACGATGCCGTCATGTTGGGGAGTCGTGGAACAGAGTAGCCTCAGTCTAGTACTAGAACTATGGCGACTGACTGGGATGAAGAAGAGGTGGCAAGAACCACTAATGTATATGATGGCCCGCAGCCGACCGTCAAAGCCAAATAAATGATTAATATATAATTTATTAAATTATTCATTTACGATTCATTGTACCGAGGAGAATGAGTGGAGAGTTGATGAAGTGTCCTCCTGTTGAGTTGCTATCATTTAGCAACGCAGCAACGACCTCTGGAGCTCGTCTACAAACAGCAGTGCACATACAATTTATTTTTACTGTCAGTGATTAGCACCGAGTGGAAGTCAACATTTTCTTTATATCTAGTGATCATTCAGTGCCTGACATTACTTTTTGAGGCACTTCACTAGCCTACATTTACGTTTCACTTTTCCACGCACAAAAGTCACGTCCGGGTAAACATTGTGCCTTTGACCAACGAAGATGAGCTTTAATATTATACAAATGATAACAATTGAGGTGTTATAAAAAACGGTATTTGTTACATTTACACAATTTCTGCAGAATGAAACACTTCCTGTTATGTACTGTATTGCAGCTCCGTCCCAATATCTTTACAGACCGTGCAGCTAATTTGACTTGAACGGGGGCTTATTACTTGAAAGAGGAATCATTTACTGAGTCTTCTCAGTTACATTATCAGAGCTTGGAAATACTGTGACTTGCTTAAGTAGGCAAATGGCTAGTAGTAGAACATAACATTTGGGAATAATTGCAGTCAATCAAACAGCTGCAAGACCCAGTGAAATGTTATATACAGCTAGCAAACTAACGTTAGCTAGCATCGCTAGCGACATTGGCTAACTCAACTTCGGTAGGCTATCCTCAGTATTTGCAAGCTGGCCAGTGCAAGTAACATGCGATTTTATTTTGTTTGAGTTTAAACTTGTTCAGTGGGGCAAGTACATTCTCTTCCACTTGCCCTACAAATCCACTTGTCCCGGACAAATCATGTCGTTGTAGTTCAGATAGACTACTGGGTAAACCTAGCTCTATCTAGATCTAGAAGACATCATGCTAGCTATGGGCTAGCTATGGGCTAACTTGCCAGTCCCACCTGTAAAATCCCCCAATATCATCCCAAATGAAATATTTTCCCCGACAATGTAAAAACCTTTCCAATTACATGTCCCACGTTTTGATGGTACTAGCAAAGCCCATATTAGACATTCTCTGGTACTAGGCTAGTATTTTTTCTAATCGATTTCAATTGTTTCAAAGCAGACTTTTGTCTGTTGTCTCGCCAACGTGACGTCATGCAATGCATTGTAAAATAATTGCAAAAAGTAGCATCTTTTTCGTATTATGTTGCGTTTTGTGACACCCAACAACATCAAATACAATGGATAACAGTTTAAATGTTTATTACCAACAAACAAATGGCGCAAATTCGTTGGAATAATGTACCTGCCATTTGGACTTTAAGGGACAATGGGGAATGTTAGCAAATTTTTTCCTTAAACCAAGTAGAAAAACCAAGTCTATTCCTTTCAATTTTTTAACACTGAGTGAAACGGACAATGTCCGTCCCGCAATGTGTGCAGTGAGTGCCCTAAACGGGACGCGCTGAGCTGTCTCGCCTGAACGATTCTCGTACGGCTGGTCCGGTTGTTTGCCTTTCTCTATTTATCAAGATTTACAGTAATATATATATATGTAGTCACTTATATGACTTATCGCAAATCTACTCAATCGGAGACGTAAGCGAATCTACATGCGAGAATTAACATGCTTTGAGCCCAAGCTCTAAAGACCTCTTGTCTTTATTAACATATTATTTTGGAAGCGAAGAAAATGATGGTGGCTATATTCTAAACTATTTTTCTACACACGGATGAGACATACACAATACATGGACAGAGATACAAAATGACAAACATACAAATATATTTGCATCAAACTTTGGTTTCAGTGCTTTAATTTATAAATGTAATTAAAATAAATAAGTTCTTTTGAAGGAGAGACTTACCGGAACCTGGCCCGTGGATGAACATGAACTCCGAAAACGCATAGAATTTGCAGATGAAAAGGTTCTGCCGTACCTTATAAATTTTGTGGCCAAAGCGGAGTCCGACTGCTTGTCCCCCACGGATCCAGGCTGGTCTCATCAATCTCCTGGCTGGCTCGCCAAATTGTCGTCGAAATTATAATCTAAGTTTTTAATCAATATCAAAATGTAAGACAGCGCGGAAAAGGCAGCAAAGTATGATGCAAAGTGTTTATTCGAATCTAACACAAAGGATTGATTCCAACAAACATGAGTAGACCCCGGAGTCTGACTGAAATCTTTCTCCGGACATTTGCTTATATATTTGTTCTCCATTATTTTATGATATTTTATCATTGGTAAATTATATGTGGTCACAGATTCATGTATGTATTTCACACTCGGTTGGTCCATTGACACAGAATTTGAATAGCCTGGACTTTCCCTAACTTTTTCCTTCCAGGGCCCACAAGAGGCCTTGCAGCCCAGCTGCACAGGTTATACTGAGTTTAAGGACATAAATCTGTCCTCTGATATCTGGGCCTTGTATTCCCTATCTGGGTCTTGTAGTCCTTCCAGGAAGAAACCTACACACTTCTTTCTCTTGCACTCAAACTCTATCTATCTGGTCTTCCACATTTGGCCTCCATGTCTTCTATGTTTAAGTGGTAATACTAATCAGTCAACAGCTTTGCATTAGGTTTTCAGCAATCTAGCATATAAAAGTAAAAAGGTGATAAAGAGGTTCATTTTCAATCATATAATCCATACCCTTTTCTCCATCTTCATAATTACAGCAGTGTGATGTTTTTTACACAACTAGCATTCATGTTCGGGAAGGTCATTCGATTCAGGTAGCATCACAAACAAATTGCAGAGATTTTCACTTGCACATTTCTTTCTCCAAAAGAATTACCATTGGCCTCTAGCCCTTTTGTTTCCTCAGCAAAGTCATGCAACAACTCAAGACTAGTAGGTTTCCTTTGACCAAAGAATATCCCAATGACAAATGGGGACTTGTTAGTCTGGACCAAACCATCAAAGACTTCTACTAGCCCTAATATAGGCCAAAACTGAGCATTTGAGCTTTTGTGTAATGGCAGGCCATCAATATTTATTTAGAGGGACACAGGCTCAGGTAGTATTGGGTGCATGGTGAGGTGAGATAGCACACCATGAGCAATGCCAGCATGGAATAGGTTCCCCCAGTGATGACTTTAGTTGTTACAACAGGTTTTGGTTTTCAAAAAAGTCCTTGGATCTATAGGTAACCCAAACTCAGGTATTTTCTTGGAATAGGTATTGGTATACTTCTTGGAAGAAGTTCATTTAATGCCGAATGTGGAATTTGTTTTCTGATAGCCCAATCAGCCAGTAACTTCTTCCCTTCTTCTTCATCTGTACTGTCATCTGTGTTCTCCTCTGATCTCATTGTTAAAGTCTCTCCATCCATCTATTCACTATTGCTTTCAGCTAGGCCTAACTCATCCCTATTTGACTCCTGCAGTGGAAGCTCAAAATCCATGATACCATCTCTCTCCTCACTCTCTACAGATGTGGACCCTAGTTTGAGCAAATCCTGCATGACTCCTTTCTTAAATTTTCTGTCACGACGTGTGGAGGGGTAGGACCCAAACGCAGGAGAGTCAGCAGGCATGGTCCAAAAACAAAAGGGTTTAATGCTCAAAACGGGAAACAGACAGAGTACACGCAGGGACAAAGGGTAATGCTAAGACAAAGACTGGACACAAAGCAGGAACCTAAATACACAGAAACAAACACACAGGTGAACACAATGAAACTAACGACAACTGAACGAGACAGGTGACGACAATGACAGGGAAACACTAGGGCAGGGCAAAACCAAAAACAATAGGGGGGCACGGCTGTGGCCGTGACAGTACCCCCCTCTCAAGGGACGTCACCCGACGACCCACAAGGCAGGGCAGGGGGTCGGGGCAGGTCCGGGGGACGACCCGGAGGCAGGGCAGAGGGTCGAGGCAGGTCCGGGGGGCGGCCCGGAGGCAGGGCAGAGGTACGGGGCAGGTCCGGGGGGCGGCCCGGAGGCAGGGCAGAGGGTCGGGGCAGGTCCGGGGGGCGACCCGGACGCCGGAGCACGGGCACGGGGGCGCCTGGGAGCGCGGACGAGGAGGCGCCTGGGAGCGCGGACGAGGGGGCGCCTGGGAGCGCGGACAAGGGGGCGCCTGGGAGCGCGGACGAGGGGGCGCATGGGAGCGCGGACGAGGGGGCGCATGGGAGCGCGGACGAGGGGGCGCATGGGAGCGCGGGCACCGGGGCGCATGGGAGTGCGGACGAGGGGGCGCGGGCACATGGGAGCACGGGCACCGGGGCGCATGGGAGCGCGGACACCGGGGCGCATGGGAGTGCGGGCACCGGGGCGCATGGGAGCGCGGGCACCGCGGCAGGCAGCAGCCAGAAGTCCTCGGGCGGAGGAGGCCAGAAGTCCTCAGTCGGAGGAGGCGGCGACCAGGAGTCCTCGGGCGGAGGAGGCGGCGACCAGGAGTCCTCGGGCGGAGGAGGAGGCGGCCAGGAGTCCTCGGGCGGAGGAGGAGGCGGCCAGGAGTCCTCGGATGGCCTGGCACTGGGCGGCACAACCTCGGGGCGAGGCAGGGGCTCAGGGCAGGAACGAGGCTGGGGCACAGGGCAGGAACGAGGCTGGGGCACAGGGCAGGAACGAGGCTGGGGCACAGGGCAGGAACGAGGCTGGGGCACCGGGCAGGAACGAGGCTGGGGCACCGGGCAGGAACGAGGCTGGGGCACCGGGCAGGAACGAGGCTGGGGTACAGGGCAGGAACAAGGCTGGGGCACAGGGCAGGAACGAGGCTGGGCTACAGGACAGGAACGAGGCTGGGGCACAGGGCAGGAACGAGGCAGGGGTACAGGGCAGGAACGGGGCTGGGTTCTGGCGGCAGGCGGCCGAAACTCCCTGGCATGAACAGCCTTGGTGGTCTGGGTGCTGGGCGGCGCAACCTTCTTCGTCCGGGCGCAGGGCGGCACAACCTCAGGATGAGGCAGGGGCACAGGGCAGGATCGAGGCAGGGGCCCAGGGCAGGACCAAGGCTGGGGTCGGGGTTCGGGCTGGGGCTGGAGCCAAGGCAGGAACCAGGGCCTAGGGTGGGCCCTCCGCTGTAGGCTTCGTGGACCACCCAAGGCAAGCCTGGTCCCAAGGAAAGGGTTTGGGTGACTCTCCGCTGGATCCTTATGTGGTCTTAGCATTCTGTCACGACGTGTGGAGGGGTAGGACCCAAACGCAGGAGAGTCAGCAGGCATGGTCCAAAAACAAAAGGGTTTAATGCTCAAAACGGGAAACAGACAGGGTACACGCAGGGACAAAGGGTAATGCTAAGACAAAGACTGGACACAAAGCAGGAACCTAAATACACAGAAACAAACACACAGGTGAACACAATGAAACTAACGACAACTGAACGAGACAGGTGACGACAATGACAGGGAAACACTAGGGCAGGGCAAAACCAAAAACAATAGGGGGGCACGGCTGTGGCCGTGACATTTTCTGCGTTTAGTCCAGTAACTCGACATTTTACCTGGAGATGAATAAGCAGGCCCAAGTAGGCTGGATATCTGCAAAGTAAGACAAATTATACAATTAGTGCAATGCTGTTTATTAAACAGTTCAGACCAAGTAGTCTAATTTGATTTGATAAGACACTGAGAGTGCTAATATAGTATAACTGCAGTAGAACTATTAGATCACTTATCTTTCAAGTGTTTTAACATCCTTTAGATACATATTTATTTTAGATTGTAACAAACTTCTCACTGCAAAGATTAACATGACCAGCTTGTTTCACAGGTTGCACTAAAAATGGAAACGTACAGATGTACATGATACAAAGTAGCTGGTCTGCAGTAATGTGTCGACCTACACAAAGTAGCAAAGCAGTGTGCAGCAAATCGGCAGCAAAGCGGCTCTGTGAAGTCGGACATTTCAGCTTCTCGTGGTTTGCTGCGTTGACGTCAGTCACTGTTTGCTTACTTTACTTTATTTATAATTAAACTTAGTCTTTCCATTAGTGAAGAGGCGGAGTAAAACCCTTTCTTCCATAAATGCTTAATTCAATTCAACTGTTCGGTCCGGATTTGAGCATTGGCGAAACTGAAGGTGTCCAAATATTACAAAACACGCGTCAAAGTTGGCGTGTATGAGTCTGGCCAATCATGAAATAGCTGTGTCGTCACTTGAACCCGTGCAGTTGCTCTTGAGAAAATGCGCTCGGCTACAAAGCCGGCAGTTCTCGAATTGTTCTCACAGTATTTTGATGGCGACGTCACAGTGATGTATCCTCGGCGCCGTCTCGAGTCGAACAAAAAGTCTAACCAGAATTCACTGTTTCAACTCAGCCGGCTGCAGCGCCGCATGAAGTCGGGTCATGTTGAACGCACCTACTAACTTCTGTCTTCCAAGATGGCGTCCCCATTCATTTCTATCAAAAGTGCTCAGTGGCACAGTGAAGCAAACGAGACCGCGCCATCTTTCCAGACCGACTCGTCCGGTCTTGCGCATAAGCTTGTTCCTAGCTCCGAAACTCGTGCATGCTTGCAACTAGCTGTATACGTCATACTTTGCGACAACCAGTCGCAAGCTTGTGAGCTGGAGCTAAAGCATTGCAGAAAACTGTCAGAATGTGGTACAAGTCCGATCAAGAAGCGGACACATGTGAACGTTACGAAGATCAATACTATTAGTACTGTAGTAATATGCAGTATTATACGTGCAGGGCCTATACGTTGTTCTTTTTGCTTCGTGTTTATAGTTTGACTGCTGTATTGTGTCGGGTAAATAACCTGTAATCTTGAATATCTGACTCCGTCGTTCTAGCTTTGCAAAGCAAGCTAAATTAAGCCTATAGCCTACCTATGCTACTATTATAATGATGAGTGTTGTTTACTATTACTAGCTTATTGTTAATGCCATCGTTGTAGTGTTGACAAAGTTATAACAATATAACGACCATATTGTGGCTATCAGACATGATTTATTAATATTCGTCTTTGCTCCAGAATAACATGTCAACAATCAATAATGATTAACATGCCACGATATTACAACTAATTATATTAAGCTATAATTACGTTTCTTATATAGGCTACTAGTGTAATCATTGGACCAATACGCTGTTCCTATAGGTCCAGAAGACATTCTCAAAAGTTAATAAATCTGTTTATTGACCTCCCGAACGTTCGCAGAGGTAAATAAACGTTTTTAACCAACCAGAGAGTTGTTCTGTTCACGAAAAATAAAGTATTTGTTATTGAAACTCCACAGTTGTTGATATGTTGCCTTTGAGATGTAGTGACGTCACCAGTGCAAGTGCAGCTGATTGCTCTGACAACATGGCGTCTGTTCCAGATTCGACGTGTTTGATTGGGATCTTCCCACGTATTGTTGTAGTATATAAGAAACCAAATGTTTACTATTCGACAGGTCAGCAAACCCTTTGTTGCCTCGATTTGTTAAAACAATGTTTTTGTGAACCTCGACCTACGGTCTCGGTTAACAAATGTTTTAACAAATCTCGGTTTACAAAGGCGTTTGCAGACCTGTCGAGGAGTAAACATTTGCTGTTTCTTATATACTAGTGTAATAATTGGACCAATTTGCTGTTCTTATTGGTCCAGAAGACGTTCTAAAAAGTTAATAAATCCGTTTGTATACCTCCTGAAAGTTCGCAGAGGTAAATAAACAGCAAATGTTTACTCACACACGCATTCACACTACTGAAAACTCGCATCCACTTATGTGAAATGCTGACATCGACACATGAAACGCATTCACTTTAACATGTGAAAGGTTCACGCACGCATTCTTACTACTGAAAACTCACATCCACATGTGAAAAGACATTCTTCAAAAACTGGATATTCTTGTTGCCTCTCAATACAGTTTCAGAAAAAAAGAGTACAACCTCTATGGCAATACTTGACCTAATAGAACAAATAAATGACTGCATTGAAGAGGGAAAATGTGGTGTTGGTATTTTCTTGGACTTATCAAAAGCCTTTGATACCATTGACTTTGATATTCTATTGTATAAATTGCATCATTATGGTATCAGAGGTTTAGCACTTAAATGGTTCAGAAGTTATTTATATGAGAGGGAACAATATGTCCATGTCAATGATCATAGCTCCACTTGTCAGCCCATGACCTTTGGGGTCCCCCAGGGTTCCATTTTAGGGCCACTCTTATTCATTCTATACATAAATGATTTTATAAATTCTTCAAAAATATTTCATAAAATTATCTTTGCAGACGACACAAATTTGTTTACATCACACAAGGACCCACTTATTTTACAAGATATAGTAAACTCAGAGTTAACCAAAGTTGATTCATGGTTTAAATGAAATAAGCTATCATTAAATGTCAGCAAAACAATTTTCATTTTATTCAAATCATGTAAAAAAATTATCAACACTGACCCTTGCCTGATTAAAATTAATGGGCAGGCGATAAAAAGAGTGTATTTCACTAAATTCCTGGGGGTCCTCATTGACGAGTCGCTTAACTTTAAAAGTCATATCTATCTGCCCTTCTCACGCTGTATAAAACTCTGTTTGAACCACATCTCAACTATTGTAATGTAATATAGTGCAGCACTTTCACCAGCCATCTTAAAAAACGTATTTCCTTGCAAAAGAAAGTCATACAGGCTCTGTCTTGGTCAGAGATAAATTCTCGCACCCAACCTCTATTCCACAGTTTTAAGTTATTAAGACTGACTGAGTTAAATGAATATCATAATGCCTGCCTTATGTTCCAAATTGTCAAGAGACTGAACCCTAGATTGAGTAGTCTCGTTCCCATCTCCAGCCCCCAACATATATACCAAACGAGAATCAAACCACTCTTGAGAATGTAAGTGTGCAAGAACATTTTCAGTATATCCGGAAGTCATTTCAGTATATCCGGAAGTTTAGCAAAAGCCGCATCTTCACAACCGTTGCTCTTTAGCTGGCTAAAATATAGATTCTGAAACTTTTTTCTTTTACTCCAGCCATTGCTTGGTGTTAGTAGTAAAGAGGACGACCTGGTACAGTTATTCACTGATGCACTGCGTTGCATTGAAGCAATTCAGAGGGAGAGGGACAATGTTACCCTTGCAAGACTATACAGAGAGCTGGATGACCACACTCGGACCGTCAACACCATTCTTAGTGTACTTAGTTCTGTCGAAGAGACACACAGGGGTAGCATTACCGCGGTAGAGTCAGTCTACAGGTGCCTCCGAAATGTGTTAAATTATGATACGAGAGAGGTGTCTTCTGCTGTGACACCGGCTCCTCCACTTACAAGAATTAATCGGCCGGGTCGCCCTCGATATGACATTTCATCTGCACAAATCCAGCACTGCTTGGCCCTGGGCATGAACTGGCAAAGAATTTCTCGATGTCTTTGCATTGGCCGACGAATGCTTTATAACCACAGAGAGCGTCTCAGAGTTTAACCAATTTCCTATTCTGTCATCTCTGATGCTGCACTTAACATAATTATAAGACACATATAGAACAGAATACCCCAAATGCAGGTGAAGGTTATATCATAGGGAGTCTGCGTTCTCGAAGCTTACGTATCCAACGGTGGCGTGTACGAATGAGCTTAAGTGGTTGACCCTATTGGACGTTTCTTACAACGACGCTTTGCCATAAGACGAAGGGTGTACACCATCCAGTGTCCTAACGAGTTATGTAAGGGATAATGTATAGAACGCATGACCGGCGTTCTATATATTATCCCGCTTATTACACGGCTACTTGCCGAAAAAATTACTTAACACAGTGTGTCTTTCTACAATTGATTTGTTACCATTGGTATTGTTCATTGATCAGCAGAGAAATAGTTTGCCAAAGACTTTGAACTTCATAGACATTGAACATTCTTTAGGCTTCAAATCAGCTGATGTTGCTAAGCAACGGAGTACGCTGGGGTTGAAAAGCTACCGGACTACTTGGGAGTGCTACGAAAGATGTGAATCCGAGGCCAAAAAGGCCACTTCCCTTGACAGCGGTGAAATATGCATAGCAACGGTCAAATATGAAAAAATTGTTCACCGTAGAACTTTGGGAAGCCCCATTCAAGTGAATGGAGCATTCTACAGCATTAAGAACAGCCGTGTAATAAGGTAAGAGTAATAATGACTGTGCCAATTTTTTACAAAATGTTAACAGCTAAACTGAGGTTTCTATTCGCAGGCATTTTAACTAATAAACTAGTGAGATGGCGCATGGTCTTTCACGGCTGTGTGGACGGATTCAGTAGAACCATTATGTATCTCAGGTGCTTAGACAACAACAGGGCGGCAAATGTTCTGGGGTCTCATTTATAAAACTGTGCGTAGGATTCTTACTAAAAGTGTACGTACGCCATTTTAGGCTTTTGGGCGTACGTACACTTTTAGTAAGAATCCTACGCACAGTTTTATAAATGAGACCCCAGGGCTGTCTGCCGACAATACATACATACACAAAACTTCAGATTTATAAAACCGTGCGTACGCACACCTGTACGCAATGTTCCCTTTATAAATCACAGATTACCCACAAGTGTGCGTAAGTGAATCAGCATTGTACCCCGCCCTGAACACGCCCATTTTTAACCATAAATAGTCAATGCAAAGCACCTCATGACTGCTAATCTAGTATCTCATCATGACCCTGGCATGCGATTGTTCTTTACGGTGAATCATAGCGCATGACAACTTCTCAAACACCGTTAGCCTATTGGTGGAGCCCGAAAACTCCTAAAATGTGGTGGCCAGTAGATCACCAATAAAAAAAAACTGTGCAGGTGGCGTCAACTGTGCAAGTGATACCGCGAGTGGAGATACAATTTGAAAACAAGCGTTTTGTTATGAACAGTAATCTATTCAAGTCTGGACTGATAACGAGGACGTAGAGTGTAGCGATGGCACAGGAGTTTAACCACTGTATTTCCAGTTTTTGACATATGATGATATATGCACAGTATTAAAGAAATATATTTTGTTATACACTGTATTCTGCAGTTATTTAAAGGTAGGATATGTGATGTTATCTGCATTCCATGCAGTCGGGCATTTCCCCCTCCTGCACTCCGGTATAGTGGACAATATGATGGAGAGACAGCGCTGAATTTTGATTTAAAAGTTGAGTTGGTAGTAAGGTGCTTATAGAACAATTATCACTCAGTACAAGTTAAAATAATACTGCTGGATTAAATCTTCATGATAATGATGAAATCGAGTGAAAAAAACGTGTGAGGAAAACAAAATATATAAATATTACGAGTAATCGTTCCCAAATTTACTTTCTGCAGTCTGACTACAGTACGGTCATCTGCGTCGCCAATTCCAACTGTTTCCAAAATGTGCGTAGGTCTACGGGAGAGTCAGAGTTTGCGTGGAGGACCGCACATTCTCCCGTCAAGTTTGTTTTTTATAAATCACAACCTTTGCGTGGAAAGTGGCGTACCCACATTCTCAGCCCCGTTTTGTGCGTACGCAAGCTTTATGAATGAGACCCCTGGCCCTTTTTCAAGAGGCAGTTCAACATTTTGGTTTACCATCCAGGATAAGATGCGACCATGGAATGTAAAATGTTATGGTGGCCAGATTTATGCAGGACCAGAGAGAACTTGCCAGAAAAGGTGTCAATACAGTACCTAGTGTACACAATCATAGGATAGAGCGGCTTTGGGCTGAACTTAATCGTGTGGTATCTTTCCACTACAGCAATCTTTTCACCTATATGGAGGACCAAGGGATTTTAGATTCTCTTTGTGAACTTCACTTATTTTGCCTGCACTATATTTACATACCGCGTATTGAGAGGGCTGCAGCAGAGTACTCCACTTAGGTTAGAATAGGTTATAGGGTTGAAATAGGTTTTATGCGCATTTAGGGTTAGTATAGTGTACTATTTATTGTTATACATTTTACATTTACATTTATTCATTTAGCAGACGCTTTTATCCAAAGCGACTTCCAAGAGAGAACTTTACAAAGTGCATAGGTCACTGATAATAACAACAAGATAGCCCCACAGCATTGCGGGTAGTCAAAAACAAGAAGTACATATTGTGAACAACCAAAAAAAATAGTGCTAAAGGGAAGAAACCATAAGAGCATGTAGTTAAACAAGTTAAAATTACACAACATTATTCTCTAAGTGCAGGTGTACCTGTAGGAAAGCAATAAAAATAGGATGAACTAAAATAGAATACAACAGTTTAAATCAGCTACCACTAACCAACAAGAGCAACAGTCTAAGCAAGAGTCATTGTGATCCTTGAGGAAACTAGCGTTGGGTTCAGCAAACCATTTCTAAGTACCATTGTACTCCCGGAACAAGTGCGTCTTGAGCCTTCTCTTGAAGGTGGAGAGACAGTCCGTGTCTCTGATGGAGGTGGGGAGTTGATTCCACCACTGGGGTGCCAGGCAGGAGAAGAGCTTGTGCTGGGACCGGGAGGTCTTGGGAGGTGGGACCACCAGGCGGTTGTCTGAAGAAGACCGTAGGTGGCGGGTGGGGGTGTAAGGCTGCAGGAGAGACTTGATGTAGTCGGGCGCAGTCCCGTTCACTGCTCGGAAGGTCAGTACCAGGGTCTTGAATCTGATGCGGGCCATTATCTGAAATTTAGGAAGTTTTACTTATTTAAGCTCAGCATAGATGTAAATTATGTGCCGTGTACTTATATGTTATGTTATGCCAGGTGCTTGCGTTGTCTTGTCTTAAGAATTTCAGTGCCCAGTCTAACCTTGTGTTGTTCTGTGTACCTGACAAATAAAAGACTTGAACTTGAACATGACACATAGGCCACAACAAATGCCCTTGTCTATTTAAATCATCATCTGTCTGTTCTTATCGTTAGCAAATCTGGCAATTACTTTGTTAATGTCAATCTCAATGTCCCTCTTGATGCACAGCAGCGCTAAATTGGACAGCCGCTCCTCTCCCATGCTTGATCGCAAGAAAGTCGTTATCAATTTCAGACGGCTGAAAGTCCTCTCTGCCCCTGCTTATCGGAATTGACAAGTAAATGCGATAGAGAATGGAAAGGTTGGGGAAAGCACGGTCCATGTCAGGGCCGGCCCAAGGCATAAGCGAACTAAGCGACTGCTTAGGGCCCCCATGGCCACCACAGGGCCCCCAAGAGCACAAGAAATACGTTTTATTTTTATTTTTTATATATATATGTATTAACAACGCCAAGGGGCCCCCAAATCAATTCTGCTCAAGGCCCCGTAAAGGCTTGGGCCAGCCCTGGTCCATGTTGTTGTCAATGAGAAATGGTAGGATGCTGTGTGTGTTTAGTTAATGTTTTTCCATGCTCAGCTCACGGTACATAGTAGCCTACGAAATGTAACAAATTCGTCAACCACATCATCGGCCTTAGACAAGCGCTCTAACTTTCCGAGCAGCATCGGGGTGACAAAAATGTTTCGGAAAATGTGGGCCTATATTTAGTAAAATTTTCTACCATGAATACAATCAACATTTTGTTGTGGGCCCCCTCGGGTGCGGGGCCCGGGGTTTTCGGCGCCCCCGGTAAATGGATTCAGCTATATAATTATACAAAGCTATATTCAATTTTTAAAATGTAAAGCCTTTTTTAAATTTCAGAATTTATTTCATAGCCATATGTATTTATGTATTTATTTAATTTCGACTAACTCGGCGTTCCATCCTAGAATACACCGGTTTGTAAACAGATTGTCAGTAAAGTTTTACAATGCTACTCCTTTGAACAACAAGCTCTGATTCCTTAAACATACATTTCTAAAGCTAGCTGGACAAACAAGGCAAGCTTAGCATGGGTGTGATTGTATTGGATAATGCAGTCATACATCTGTAAGGCAGACAGCCAGTGAGCTAGTGTGTTGCATTTACAATGTATATGTGATTGATGTCACTGCACCACACATAGGCAGATAGGCAAGGAGTCTGCTTGGGGACAAATGTCCTTTTTACTGTGTGTTTTACTGTGTTAGGTCACTTTTATGTGTGTGTGTCTTTAAGTTCTGTGTTATGAGTCAGTGGAATAGCATCGTGTTTGGCCCAGCCTTTGTTCGGCTTGGTTTAAATATGAAACTGAGCTATGCAGTATACTCACCTCTTCTCCCCTTTCCACTCTCGCTTCTCATGATCTCACCACATGGCAAAGTACATGTGAGAAGGACTGCTTCTCACACACACACTACACACATTCACACTTAAGCAGGTCAGAACTAAAGTAAAACATGCTATTAGTCCAACACTCAGAAGGAGGTTATTGGTAGAGCACAGGAGTTTGTCATGTAATGAACCCCCTAACATTAGCCCACTCAACTCCAAATAGTAACTGTGTGTCTGCTGTGGATCAGAAATCTCATTTTGACCTGACCTTTCCCATCAGAGTACGCTAAATTAGCGAAACACAAAATATGACAGCCTAATTGATGAGTAGCATGACTTGTTGAGATATTCCCTCAAGTAGGGCTCCTGTTTAGAGTGGCTGAACTAAGCCTTGGTTAGGAGAAATCTAACTGGAAAAATGAATGATAGTCTGGTCATCTTACACACACTTTCTTAACTGGGCCAACGGGAGTCAGATGGCTGAGCGGTGAGGGAGTCGGGCTAGTAATCAGAAGGTTGTTGGATCGATTCCCCGCCGTGCCAAATGACGTTGTGTCCTTGGGCAAGGCACTTCACCCTACTTGCCTCGGGGGGAATGTCCCTGTACTTACTGTAAGTCGCTCTGGATAAGAGCGTCTGCTAAATGACTAAATGTAAATGTAAGCCCATTCTGTGATCTGTGTGTGAGAATGGTTGAGAAGGATAGGTATGAGGGCAATCCAAAGACACTTTCAGTCATGGCTCTGTCACAGACACACACACCCTAGGTTCTCTCAGTATACAATGACACAATGCTGATCACCTCACATAGCTTTGCACCACAGCCTGCAGATGTCACAGTGTCAAGGCAGAGGAATGCCTGCAGACAGTACCCTGCCGTAGCATACTGCACACTATTTAACACACCAGCTTGCGTGAGACATGTTCAAATAGTTTAATTAGCATAGCACACAACATTTATGCGAATGTTAAACATTTTGAGGTGCACACCCTAAGGTGGTGGCCTTCACAGACACAATGTACAACCAACCTCACCTCCGGGCATCGTGTCAACTATTTCTGCATGATTGGTACTCTCCACTGGTAATCAAGTCATTGTTTAGCTGATACCATTGACTGGGAATTGTGTTACGTAATAGTTCTCACCTATAAATTCACCAAGCAGTTTATTAACTATATAACATAATTCTATAACATAATTTTATGTAACATCTCCCTTTTTCTCTCCCACATTCTCTTATATCTTTCTAGGATTCTGGCCACTACAATCCTAGAATTACTCTTTCTTTATTCTCTTTCATGTTTCCCACCTCTTATATTTCTTCATGCCGTCCTGTTTTAACCTACCTCCCATTAGCCTACATTCCTTCTTGTCCCTCTCTAGCGCTTGGTACTTAGTCAGAGCATAGACCTCAAGGTAGGTGGTCAATCCTTCAGTGTTCAGCCCCTCAGCTGCCTGCTGTGCCCTGCACAAAGAGACAAGTGCCATGTAACCGTGGACAAATGCAACTTGAGGCAACAAGACGCCAGCCACCACAATGACCGGAATGGCTCAACAGGCCCACCAGCATGTCATAGACATACACCCAAACCAGACACAAGTTTTTTTAAACGTGAGGAGGGGTTTTCAGAGAGGGCGCATTCCTCTTCCAGTCAGTGGAAGTTTAGATCTGTCACCAAGGTGCAACGTGAAGACCTAGCGTAGAGAAAACGCAAACACAGAGCAAGACAGGAACTACTTTGACTTTTGAAAGCGAGCCAGACAATCCAACATCACACAGGCAGACTATAATAAGTGTGACGGGGCTGGCTGCTATGAAAGTTCCACTAATTGCCTGCAGCAGGCAATCTATGGTGCCTGCTGTTCAGGCTGTTTAGATTATCTAAATTCTCCAGATTGCCATAATCTGGCCAATACAAATGAAGTAAAGACGAAGAGTGCGAGAAGGAAATATTTGAAAGGTACCGTGAAGAATATGCGTGGTATTGGAAAGTGTATGAGGGCTTGCATCGGTCTCGCCTGCTTCCTCCCCCCCTGTTCACCTCTGCCCTACAGACCTCCGCTGCGTAGAGGGACCTCCTTCACCTTCATAACTCCAGGACCTCAGTGGGACTTCAGCCTGGTGAGTAGGATAAGGGTCCCCGGCTCGATCTGTCCAAACAGCGTGATAGCTGGTGTGCTTTATGTGCTGTCTTACATCCAATCTCCTGTTTACATAACTCAGGTTCTGCAGAGTGAGAGATGCAACTTGCTCGGGGCTATGAACTTTCAACCCTTTTCTTCTCAACATTTTAAGATGGAGAGATCCAGTGATTTGGT
Organism: Hypomesus transpacificus; assembly: GCF_021917145.1. NCBI lineage: Eukaryota > Metazoa > Chordata > Actinopteri > Osmeriformes > Osmeridae > Hypomesus > Hypomesus transpacificus. The sequence goes on from NC_061066.1 coordinate 6,443,040, forward strand.
GCATTTTGAGGGGTCTTGCCTTTTTTTCAAAACACACCAGACAAGATATTCAAAGTTCCTACTCTTCTTACCTTCTTCTGCAGTGTATTTCAGTATGTGGCAAGGACAGAGGATACACATAAATAAGAATGAAACCAGTTGCAGAGAGATAGGGAGGGGGGGAAAGAGAAAGAAGAAGAATGCTGGGTTTATGTAGGAAGCAGCAAAGGCTAGATGAACAATCATATTTATTTCGCTAGCTTGTATATATCACGTGATAAATTCACACATGGCCATGGACACTGGTCAGCCACTGGGTGGGCCTGCCAACATGCAGCATGTGGAACACAGAAACACCCTTCTCCTTTGTCAAAACACATCGTTTTTGTTTTAAATCAGACTTTGGGGTTGTTTCAGGCAGCCAGTGAAACACTCCGTCCTGGTCATTCTCATGGCAGCGCATAATCAGTTCCTTTTTGGCGAACACCTCCGTGCAGTAGATCTGCACATTCAGACCTTCAACCTTGTGGAGATGGCCCACACTTCAGAAGCAGGCGCTTACTTCTTGAGCTACAGTAGACAGCAATTAGGAACCTTTTACTTTACTGTAATTAAGTTACAGAACTCAGGTCAAACAAAGTTGGCTCTACATTACAAAACATATATATTTTGGGTTGTTGGAGACTGACATGGCTATGAGCATTCCACGGTTTATGACCGAGCAGGCTTTGGCTGAAACCCTATACATGGTTCATTTGAGGGAGTAGGAGTAAAGGATAGAGTTAAAGAAGAATGAAGGCCCTAGAGCCACTTCATCTGATGCCAAACGCTAGCCTTTGATTCCATCTTCAACTGGAACGCTTAGCTCATCCTGCAAACCATATGGCCCTCGTTACCTTTCCCTCGAAATTACGCTCCCCCACCATTATCTAACCTTTTTTCAAATCTGCCCAGAGTCAACCATTAAAAGAGAACTTCTGAACTTCTTTTCTCTTCTCCCTTCTTATCAACATCCCTTCACTTGAAACCCAAAGAAGGGGAGCTGGGTATGTATCTTTGATGTGGTTGAGAGGAGGGGAGGGGGGGGGTGGAGGATGGGGTAGGTGTGTGTGTCTGTGCTGGTAGTGTGTGTTAGCCTGAGAGTCCTTGGAAAAGAGACTAATGGTGGTGTTCTTCGTATGCCTGGTGTATGCTATCAGACTATGCTAGTGTGGCCTCAGGGTGTTCATCACACCAAGAATGGGACTCAGGTGTCTAGCTCAATGTCAAGCAGCAGCAGATCAAACCAAAGTGATGTCAGAGAAACGTGGTAGAAGGTCGCTGATAAGGACCTTGACGTTTCTCCATCTTATTGGACCTCACAGTGCGACTGTCTGGGTGCCAAAGCTTGCATTAGTTTTGAGAACATTCCAACTTCTAACCTCTAGATAGTGGTTTTGTCCTCGACTAGGTGTGCATGTGTAATTATAAACACAAGATAACATGTGATGTTAACTGAGTAAGGTAAGGCAACTGCAGATAGTCTGGAATTAGCAGTTCTAGAATCTTCTGAAATTCCGAAGGGTTCAGAGTTTCCCGAATACATTTTGTTAGTTAAGGTGGAAGGGTGTGGTTTGCCATCAGACCGGGGGGGGGATCTTCTGGTGTATTCTGGTAGCAGACCAGAGGCCTGTTCCATAAAGCGAGTTTACCGAATAAGCCAGACTTATGTCGGTTAGTCGTACTCATTTCTTGTTCATTCGGTTCCATAAAGCTAGCTCAACGTAGTTCGAACTCGGTTACTATGGCAACTTAGGCTGCGAAACTAATCTGGTCAGGGTCAGACCAGTGTTAATTTCGTCGACGAAAACTATGACGAAAAATGTTCGTTAACGACCTTTTTCCCATGACTAAAACGAGACTAAGACGTGACGTAAACGGATCTTTGAAAATAAAAACTATGACTAAATATATTATAACTTTCGTTAACGAGACGACACGAAAATGTTGGTTGTTGACGAAGTCACAATACTTTTTTTTCCCAAGAATTTTATATTTAGATAGATTCCTCCTCTCTGTTTAATAAGCGCGCTCTCATCTCTACTGCTGTAAGTGGCCGATTCTCGTCAAGTCCATCTGTCTTTCGCACGAGTTAGAGGCGTGTTCGGGCGAGTTTTTTGTCGTGCTGGTGCTGCTATAGCCCACACAGGCAGCACGGTTAATTTAGGTTGTCATCTGAAGAGGCTACATGGTATTTGTGTGGAGACGTCTGCCTCCCCCTCGGATTCAGCTATGGCTACAGTCGGTGGCTAGCTCCACCGGTACCTCTAGCAAGAATCGGAATTCTATATTCTCCTAGAAACAAATCCCTGTTGTGTACGACAAAGTAAGACGAGAGATAGCTGAGTCATTGAGAAAAACCTTAAAGTAGGACATGAGTTCAATTTAGTGTGTGGTGTTAAATTAGTGTTTACAGCAACTTGTGACTGCCAGTAGCCTAATATAGTTTACCATTTTTTACTTTCAGAGAACACATAGCCTACAACAGGAAAAAAGAACTAGTTTAAGGCAAGGTCCAGGCCTGATGTTATGTCTTCAGAGACTTTGTTTAATATGTGAAGTAAAACTTTCACTTGTTAATTGATTATTTGCTGTCTGACAGAGAAATACATCATTATGTAGGCTACCATATTAAATTGCATAGCATCATATTCTTTTGCATCGCATCTGATCGAATCACATCTTGTCAAATCGCACTGCATCGCAATAGGGGTGAATCGTATCGCATTAGTAGTTGCTTTTATGTATCTTTAATGTATAGGATCGTTGGCAGTGCACAGAGATGTGTATTTCATCGTCCTCAGTGATGGAGATGCACATCTCTACTGAGAAGGGAAAAAAGGAGTCTAATATGGCTATTAAATATGACTAAAACTAGACTAAAACTAGACTAAAAATGTAATTAGTTTTCATCGACGAAAACTAGACTAAAACTAAGAAGGATTAAAATGAGTAAATGTGACTAAAACTAATAAGCATTTTCGTCTAAAGACTTAAGACTAAATCAAAAATAGCTGCCAAAATTAACACTGGGTCAGACTAACTGTTAGGCTTAGCGTGACTTCGTGCTTAACCAGACGTTCCTGTAACACTGACCCAACGGGAAGACGATGATTTACCACGTATATTCTCATTTTCTTATTCTCATCAGTTCAATATGTTCAACATTGATAGAAAATCAACGTAAATAGCCTACATAGGCTACAACATTTAGCCTAATGCATTAAACAATGATGAACAATGGTTTGATAGGCTACGCACCATAGCCGTTAAATGTATGGATGTTAGTTTGTGATTTCAAATGTTTAGGCATCAGGCATAGGCCTATATCTCCATCTAAATTATCCGAGTACAATTATCATAGCAATATAATTGTTAACAGTAGCCTACAATTGCAAAACGAACCTAAATCCGCCCTCAATTTCCCCGACACAAAACCCATGTTAAAAAGTTAGGCTACTGGATAATGTTTTAATTAATAGTTGGCTATTTATTTTAAACGATCAATTTAGATTAGTTTAGAGGGTATTTTTTAATCAACGAAGGTCTAAAAAGGTCCTCAATCGTTCAAGACGTCAATCATGGCGTGTCATTTTACTTTGATTGAAGCGGTGGATGAGGGAGCTGTCATTGTACACGATTAAAAGGGGACGTTCTTTCTGGAGGAAGTAATGTGGTCGTGTGCATTGCTTTTGCCGTGGTGGATTGTATGATCCATGTTTTACCTCTCGGGCTGTTAAAAAATAGGGTGCACGCGCAATTAGCTTGACTGCGTAATTCTGACTTGAATTAGTAGGACTGCGTGAGCTGAAATTGGTCTTTATGGAACCGCTTAAGCCCCGCTTGACTAATTAAACTTATTCAAGTCTGGTTTAGGACTTTAAGTATAGCTTTTTTGAGCGGCCTTTATGGAACAGGCCCCAATTCATGGTTGTATTGTGCCTTTATATGTGTACTAGAACAACAATAGGCACAGGGGAACACTAGCTATATCTCTTTCTTCCCTCTCTGACTCCCTACCTCTCTCTCTCTACATTTACATTTAGTCATTTAGCAGACGCTCTTATCCAGAGCGACTTACAGTAAGTACAGGGACATTCCCCCCGAGGCAAGTAGGGTGAAGTGCCTTGCCCAAGGACACAACGTCATTTGGCGCAGCCGGCCGACCATGAGATTACTAGCCCGATTCCCTAACCGCTCAGCCACCTGACTCCCTCTCTCTAATGCAGAAAGCTGTTTTTTACGAATGCCATGTCTGTTTATTTCGGCTTGTTAGCTCCTTGTTGTCAGATCAGTGCTAGGGTTTGCCTTCAAACCCATGATGTCATGTTCACACGAAACTTCCGTGGGCACCGAGGCTAGTAAGCATTAAACACTTTCTGAACTTCTATTTCAACTCGGCTCTGCCACTGGATTTCCTCTTCGAGAGACCGTGCCTCATCTTGTCTGCCTGGCCTTTCTCTGTTGTTCAGGCAAAGTTTTCTTGGTCTCTCCTGTCTCTTTCAGTTTTTCTTTATGCTTGTCGGCCATTGTGCAGCACTTTGCACTTTGGGTAACAGCCGTTATTGGGTGTGCTTTGCCTTTGGCAAGGGGACACAACCTTTGTTCTCTCACATATATATTATTATTGTGAGAATGCTGTTAAGCAAGTATTGTTCTTTGAATCTTTAATCAACTTATTCTTCTATTTCTTCCATGGCACCTTTCAGCGCCTTCAAATCTTCAGCTATTAAAGCCGTTCAGCTATCAAAAAAGTCAGCAGTTTCAGGCCATTCCTGCTATGACTTTTCAGCTTTGTACCTCTTATGCTTGAATTAATATAAATCAATATTTATAATACTTTTTACATGGGTTACCAATGGAGTTTTCTTTCAAATCCTCTCAAACTTCTTAAAGGGGCGATTGATTGCATAACCGATTTTACCTTGTCATAGTTGAATAACGACAGTTCGGTGGGTAAAATGAACATACAGTGAATATCAAAGTCCATTGACACCTCTTTCCTATGCAAATCTCAAAAAGAAAAAATGTGGCTGTAAAACGCTAGCTTTTCAACAAAGCCACCGGTGTGACGCAGGACGGGGGACCGCCCTTTTTGGCTCTGGTCTGTATCTGTCACGCCCCAAAATGTACATCCAGACCAGCCCGAGGTAGCGTCTATCTCCGATACTAGTTTAGCTGTGCGCTGCTCAGTGTAGGCTACTTATAAGGAATTACAAAGAAGAACGTCTTGAATTATAACAAGGATATTGAAAATGGACCACGGTCGTAAATGCTGTGTTCCAGGCTGTACAGGGAAGGCTAACACTCACAGTCTTCCCAAGGAGCCAAACATTGGACAGGCATGGTTGCTGTTGTCAATGAGAAGATCCCGGCGAAGTTCGACACTCAATCATTCATTTGCTCTGAACATTTCACCCAAGACAGTTTTGACAACCTTGGACAATTTCAAGCAGGATTTGCTAGGAAGCTGAACCTGGAAAGAGGTGCTGTTCCGACCGTATGCTCATTGCAACCGCAAGCTATAAGGACAGTATGATGTTGTGCTAACAGTTATTAGCAATGCTAACGTTTCCTGTATATAGCATACCAGGTAGAATGCTAAACACGTTTCTACACACATCAAATGACTCTAGCTAGACTAGCTGTAGTCGGCATTAGAAGGGAAGCTTCCGAAAAAATTGCCAGAAAACGAACAGCAGTCTAGATGATCTATTTGAAAGAACTGGAGAAAGGCAGGTGCTACATACAGGATACGTTAGCATTGCTAGTAACTGTTACTAGTAACACCTAGACCAGAGGTCGCCAACCTGTCGATCGCGATCGACGTGTCGATCTCGGAGACTTTCCCTGTCGATCTCCAAAATAATTTCAGAAATACTGATCTCCGACTAATTCATGAACGCGGAGGATTCTTAAACTGAACGCGCGTTCTCTTGTACCTGGATTTGCATATTGGCCTGTGCGTGTTGCAAAGCAATTCACCGACAGAATAAATGGGCGTTTTTTCCCGAAGACGACCTTTGAGAGACCTGCTATCCCAGGATACCTGTGGGCGTGGTTGCCGTTGGTTTGTTTATTTACCCGGCCGTGTTGTCCACATAGTGTTAGCAAGCATGGCAGAGGCACCACGAAAGAGGGCGAAAAACTACAGTTTCCATCATGAATGGGAGGAGGAATTCATCTTTACCTTGGTAAAAGACAAGAGTGTGTGTATGTTGTGCCACCAGCCACAGGCACTGTCTAAGCGAGGGAATTTGGAGCGGCACCACAACACTAACCATCCGAAATTCAAAGACTGCTATCCACCAAAGAGCGCAATCCGCGCCAAAAAAGTTCAGGAGCTGAAAGTGGAGTTGAAGGCTCAACAGTCGCTTTTCTCACAACCTACGTCTCAAAGTAAGGCTGCAACTGAGGCGTCATTTCGTATTAGCCACATTTTGGCTAAACACAAGAGACCTTTTACAGATGGGGATTTGTTTAAGGAACTATTGACCGTCACCGCAGAGACTGTTTGCAGCACCTTCAAAAACAAAGAGGACATAAAAGCTGCATTCCGTGCTGTGCCTCTTGGTCCTACAACAGTGACACGAAGGATCGAGTTACTGTCGGATAACGTTGGTCAACAGGTGTTGGAGGACTTGTCACTCTGTGAATATTTTTCACTGCAGTTTGATGAATCGCTGGATGTAATGGACACGGCTCAGCTTGTTGTATTTGTCAGAATGGCTTTCCAGGACTTTACAACAAAGGAGGACTTCCTCACTCTTCTCCAATTAAAAGAGAGAACGAGAGGTGAGGATATTTACAACGTTTTTAAAAGCTATGTCCGTGAAAAGAACATCCCCATTCAGAAACTGGTGGCAATCACTACCGATGGGGCACCGGCAATGTGCGGTGTGCACGCTGGTTTTATAGCACTGTGCCGTAATGATCCGGATTTCCCCGACTTCATGAAGTATCACTGTGTGATTCATCAGCAAGCCTTGGCTGGGAAAGTTGTGGACTTTTCTCATGTCATGTCACTGGTGGTCAAAGTGGTAAACTCGATTCGAGCAAAAGCGCTTCAGCATCGCTTATTCAAGGCGTTATTGGATGAGCTCGATTCGGCGTATGGAGACCTGCTTCTGCATGCTGATGTCAGGTGGTTGAGTTGCGGAAAAGTGCTGCAGCGATTTGTTGACTTGCTGCCTGAGATTAAGACGTTTCTGTCGAAAAGGAACGAGGAGCACGAGGAACTTTCAACGGATGCGTGGCTACTGGACCTGGGGTTTCTGACGGACCTAACCGGAAAACTGAACTCGCTCAACCACGAACTCCAGGGAAAAGACCGGCACCTCCTCCACATGATCAGCGCAGTGAATGCGTTCAAGGCCAAACTCTGTGTCTGGACCACGAATCTGAGGAAAGGGATGCTGACACACTTTACAAACCTGGAAAAAATGTCACAGTCCATCAAAGACTCTTCTGACTTTCACCCTGAGCAGTACTGTGTGCACCTGGACAAACTGGCAGCGGAGTTCAGTCAACGTTTTGGTGAGTTAGAAATCATGAAGGATATTGCTGCATTTCTTTCAAACCCATTCCTGCCTATTAATACAGAGGAGGTTGCAGACCAATTCGAGAAAGCATTTGCTTTGCCAAGTGGAGTGGACATGGAGATGCTTGATTTGCAAAATGACATTGAGCTGAAAGCCAGGTCAAGGGACAGTGACTTTTGGGGACTTGTCAGCCGAGAGAAGTTTCCTCTCCTCAGTGCATGTGCACTAAAAGTGAGTGCCTACTTTGGATCGACCTACCTCTGTGAAATGGCATTTTCACAGATGAAAATCACCAAATCCAAGTACAGGAGCCGGCTTACTGACAGACACCTCACAGACTGCCTCAGACTGGCTGTCTCTGCTTATGAGCCAAACTACAAGGCACTCACAGACAGTGTTCAGTCACAGCCATCACACTGACTTGTCACATGAGAAATTTGTCAGTGTTGTGTTGTAACTTCAGTTTATAAATAAAACCGTTCATATCCAGCCTGCTCATTGCAAAAGTGTTTTTTCTTGTTCATATTGTTCACAAAGTGTTTGATTTCATTCAATTACAATAAGGCCAAATATAAAGTTAAGTTGTAAGTTCAGTCTGGAGTCTGTTCTGTCTCTCAACGCCTCAATAGGTAGATCTTCGGGTCACCAAGGCAAAGGTCGGTGATCTTTGGCCTAAAAAGGTTGGTGACCACTGACCTAGACTGTAGTAGGCATGTAAACTAGTTTAGCTTGCGCAAGATCATAGGTAGAATGTGTGATAATTTAGCCTATAGTTTATTGGAAACGTTATTTCATGTTTCTGACTGTGTTTCATTCAAATAAATAACCTGTGTTTTTTAAATCTACAATTCACAATGCATGTTTGTCCAGATCTTTGTCGTGTTAATTTTCAGCAAGATATCTAGAGCTACCTAACTGAAGCCGAGTAGAATCATGATATGGTTTGGTTGCTAAGCTGTAGCCTAACGTTCTACCCACCTAAGTCAATCCAGTTTGCTTCAACAACAGAAGTGTAAACAATTAATGTTATCAGTTCAAATGATGTGTAGTCAATCTGTTGTGTTGTGTAGACACAACCTGTTTGTTGTGTAGACACAACCACAACCTGTAGACCAAACAGATTGTAGACACAATCTGTTTGTCAAAACAGTGTTGTGTAGACACAATAGATTTATTTGCGCGTTTTTATTTCAAGTCTCCACCTTCGGTGTTTCATTGAGTGCTGCTGTTGGCCGTGTTGCGTTTTTGCTCCCCAGCTTCACTCGTTGAAAACCAACTAATCAGCGCGCAGCTTATCTAAATATTAGTGCTGTCAGTTTAACGTGTTATTAACGGCGTTAACGCACACCCATTTTAACAGCGTCATTTTTTTTCGTTTTGTTTTTACGTTTCGATTAACGTTCTTTTTGGCCCAGCAATTGTTGTAGTCTTTTTCACATGCTGTTGCAGCAACTACTGAGGTTAGAAAAACTACAACACCACACCGGATCTACCTACACCGGAAACAAAACAACAGGCATGCCGCACACACTTGTTTGGGCTTGCGAGCCGGCTAAAGAGTATTGGCTAACTTTACGCTTTGAGTAGATGGCGAGCGCGAGACGCCGAAATGGATGCCAATAAAATTCTGAATGCAAAGTTTACTATTAAAAAGTTGCCAAATGGTCCCATTGACAAGAGCAAAGTGATCTGTGTGTTTTGTCGTTGTGAACTGAGCTATCATCGCAGCACGTCCAGTCTGAAATACCACTTGATGGCAAAGCACACTAGCCTGGCTCTGCCCTCCTACGTACTTCCGCTCAATTTGGATTTTGCTTCTGTACTAGGTCTGGGATGTCGGTTCTGAAGTCGGTTTCCAGAAACACATTTTTTGTAGGTCCAATCAGCGAACAGCTGAGAACGGCTGAGAACGATGACGTTAATGTTGTGCACTTGTTTGAGTAGTTCAGTAATGGCGGCGGAGAAAGATGCGAGCGAAACTATTCTGCGGTTGTGGCAACGCTGCCGAATATAGGTTAAAGCCAGAGCAAGAACATTCCTTGCTGAGTTTTGTTGGTGGCCATGATGTTGTGGCCCTCCTCCCTACGGGGTTCGGGAAAAGTTTGATTTTCCAGCTACGGCAGCTAGCTCCGTTACAGTAGTGGTGAAGGAGTTGGCTAAGGCGAACGCTTGCGATTGGTTATGGCAAATCAGAGTGGCTCTGGGCGGATTCAATAGTTTTAAACTTCAACAGAGGACCCGCCTTCAAGGAAGCTAACGTTTGTCAATCGAGAGATCCCAGACCCTCTGTACAAATGAAATGTACGAGGGTCTGGTTAGGACCAGGTTAAAAGCACACAGCTGATGCGAATTCTCCACCCCCTCGTCAAAGCCAGGCGATTGCAATGTTATTTTCAATTAAAAAAAACATTTGCACTATGCAATCTGATCCACTTTTCCATGTTGATAAAAAAATTAAAATGAGAAAAAATTATTGGACAAAAAGAAATCAAGGGACATTTAGAATAGACAAAAATGTGCGATTAATTGTGATTGATCGCGAGTTAACATTGACATTAATGCGATTAATCGCAATTAAATATTTTAATCGTTTGACAGCACTACTAAATATTAACGAGCATACCATAAAAGGAGAAAAGCTAGTGTTTTTTCCCGGGAACATTTCAGAGGATCTATCAGGGGGCATAGAACAGCACCCGGGCCATTTTCAACCCAACCGATGTTACATACCCTATTCAGAGACCTTAAGGAACAGTTTGAAATACCCCCAAAAAACAGTCAATCGCCCCTTTAAAACTTCAACTTCCAAATCCTTTCAGTTAGAGCCATCATTTAAACTTTAAAATGTTGACAAAACCCTAAACTATTTCAACTAATTCAGCTATTTGATATCTATTCAACTTTTTTTGGTTTCAATATCACTGATTATATTTGAGGACTTTTTCAAACCGTTTCTGAGATGTACATGGGTGTGTACGTGAAAGGCTAGAGTGCAGACTGAAACGCTTAGAGTGGAGGGGAGCTTCGGATGTCGTTGACAAAATATTTCTAGTTTGCCAGCATTGCCACAATTTTCGCTCTTCATGCTTCGTTTTTGGATCAATAGATAGCAAATTTTGTGCTGGTCGTAGACAGTTGTCTGTGGAATCCAACAGATTTACACATTTGTTCAGAGCCCCACGAAAGCGAGACGAAGTCCAACTCTCGCCCCATAGAGTCAAATGCAAATCTGGTGACAAATTCGTCAGAAAAGGCAAAAACAACCAGATTTAGAAACTGCGGGTAGCAGGGACGTGCACAGGAATTTTGAAGGGCATTTGCTAATGATAATAATTCATGTAATGCATTACTTCCATCTTTTATTCTTATTGTTAAAACAAAATGTTATAAACTAACCATCAGCAGACATGTAGCTTAGTTTTCATACCAAAAACTAGCATGTGATAACGGGCTGGTTGTCTGGTAGGCAAGCTAGCCATCTGATTATTTAGGCTAAACGTGGCAAACTGAGCCTGGATTTATGAAGATTTTATTTCATAAAACTTGATGATTGTTCGTTTGTTATACATTTCTACAACTTAAAACTCACCTTTTCTGACAACGTCAAAGCAGTTTTTTATCGACACAGAATAAAACAACCGTGACCGTCTCTTAAGTGCAAGAAAATGCAGGCTCAGGTGGCGGTCGCGTGCAGTACCGCAGAGCAAACAGAGTAGGGGGCATACCCCCTCCCCCTTATGACTTCCACTCTCGTTGCCCATAGGCGTATCGATTGGAATTGAATAAGGCTACTTTATGAAATGTTTCGGGTGGCGATTTTCTACATGAAATCTGCAGCTGTTTAAATTCACTATTATTTATTTATTTATTTTCCTCGGAGGGGCACTTTGACTTGAGCAGGGCAAACGGGCAGTTGCCTGGGCAACCTTAGCCATAGCGTGTGCACGTCCCTGGCCGGTAGAGTCGTAATTCTGACTGCACAGACATATAAAGGACATCTCTGGTTTCTTGGAGTCTTGGAAAATATCTTTATTTTTTGGATTGGACATATAGTTTTGCGTCTAGGTTAACTTGTTTGAGGTGCGGAATCTAGCTAAATTTCTGTTATTCTCTGTCCTCAGAACGTTAGCAATCATAGCTGCACCATCACCGTGGCAACCACACAAACACGCGACAGTCTCTTACACAGGTGATTGGTATTAGCTGATTAGTGGAGACACAAGACAAGCTATTCAGTCAACTCGTCTCATTAAAAGACTAAGAGCACCACGACACAACTACTACCACTACTGATACTGCTATATCGTATGCCACTACTAATTCTGCAGATGCTGGTAATATCTCTTTTACTAACTACTATGCAAATGACACTGTTTTGTTCTACTACGCCACTGAGTGCGCTCACATGACCATGAGAAACGCCATAGCAATTGTCGGTTTATGCCAATAATATGATTACTCCATTTACATGTGTAATTGGGGTGGCCTTCGGCAAGCACAAACCATTGTTATCTCACATATATATTTATTATTCATTATTATTGTTTATTTTCCCACCCCTAAAACTTTGTCAATATTTGGACTACATAGACAACCTAGGTGTCAAAAGTTTCGTCTTGGTAGCAATTGAGTTGCTTTTCGTTCCGTTGCACAGTTTAGGAGGTTACAACGTTTTTGTGGCGTCAAAGTCCCTTTAGTCGACGAAGGGTAATCTTTGCTAGCTACGTCACCACACGTTAGCAACGACGCATGGATACAACGTGATAGAGACGTTCTAGTACGCAAATTGGAGCTTGGATTACGAGTGAAAAATACCACCCAACCGACGGTAACGTCGTTGGAATAATCTTCTAAGGGGGTTGGTTATTAATGAATAAATGCAGTATGAGTAGGCCTAGGCTAAATTCCTGAAAATATCCAGAGAAGGGAAAAACTTCCCTTCTCTCCAAAGGATGTTTAAATTATAGAGATTAGATACATTTTTACACCTGTCTGCCAAATGTATTTGTTTTGATTCAACTATGAGGCTGCTCATCACCATTTCCTCTTGCAGGGGAAATCAGAAGACAACTATTTCGTTTACACTTCACTGTTAGTATTTTGAGTTGTAAATGAGCAGCAAAAAAATGCTTTTAAATATATGTAATCTTTATAAATAACGAAACCTTTTTATATAAAATATTCTGAAATATCAGTTGTAAAAATGTAATAAAAAAATTGACCCCCCTGCAACTGACGCAAGCAAGCCCACCCTACAATTTCCCCAGAAATTGTACTCTCTCTAGTTGTAATTAGTCTAACTTTAATTAATTCTGTAACAATCTGAATACGCCTCTTAATCAAGTTTAGTGGCACAAGGCAGTTAGGTTGTGACTTCCTACACACTCACTGGGTGTGTAGGAGGTCACATCACCTCTAGGTTTGTTTGGCCATGTAAGGATTAAACCAAAAAAAGTGACCATGTCATGTTTTCATTCTCCACTCCTCTGCTCAGGCTTTCACTCCTGTTTAGCCCCCGTTTGACAGGCTCCATGCTGTAGCTATCTGCCTCTAATGACAGACCCCGGGAGCCAGCCTCCCCTCCCACAAGCGTCCGGTTCTCACCTGCCAGCTGTCTTTCTCCAACCTCCCTCTCTTCCTTGCCCCTAGTCGTCAAAGTGCTCCTCCTCTGCCTAATTAACTTTTTCCTGTCATCAATGGGAACTCCAGCAATGGCCCCTAACACCAGTCAGTAGAGCGAAGTAATGGGGCATTTGCAAAGGGACTGCACCAGGGGCCTGCTGTTGGCCAGTTGTGTATTGGTGATACTTAACTTCATTTCAACTGGATCACACTGTGGGCCTCATATACGTACATTCGCAAACGTAGCGCTATTAGCGCCATGGGCAACCCGCAGATTGTGCACGCTGTGATACTTCAGTTTACGTTGTATTTACGAAACTTGTAGGTCATCGGGTAAACAGCGCCTTTCTCCGCCCACTATACTGTACATTGCAAGCATTTATACGCGCAATTGAATGGGCCACCTTCTCTCTTTCTATCGTGGATCAGCCACCAAGTCAAAACAGCGATGACTGTTTGAATGTAGTGAGGAGTTTACAACTGCTGGAATGGAATGTGAACGCTGAGTCGGAGATTCAATGTCATCTTTGATTTCTTCCAGTAACTGTAACATTGCATGGCTGCTTAATCTTTAACGCGTAATGATTTTGTGTTCACTCAACTCAAAAAGTGTGATCCTTGTGGCAAAAATCATTTGGCCATTTCACCAGGAGGCATATGCACATCCTGGTTTACGCCTGCTTTTAAAAAGCGGATAATTTTCACCGCAAAATGGAAGCACGCTTTCACGGGCGGTTTCTGTACATACCGCGGAATACATAATTAGGCGCACTTTACGCATCTCCACCCATCTCTTTATGGCAGGGTTGGGGAACGACATTCATTTGACATCATTTGGTCCGGCCCGCCGTGGCACTGCAGGAACCATATTATTAGGTGCATTATTTGTTGGCAGCAGCGCTATTTTAAAATGTGGAAGAGGACGTGGAGGCGCGCAGCGTTGCGTACCAATGTACCAAAAAATGTCTGCCTGCTCGCATCAAGTGTGGAATTCCTTTCTAGCAAATCAAACCCAGAATAAGTTGTTGGTTTGGCTTAAGCCCCGAATGTTTACAACGTCTGGCTCCGCGCTTGATTAACATGATTAACACTCGAATCAATAAGCAGTCTAAAAAATTGTATCAATATAAAAAATAATACGATCCTTTTCCGTAATCATGATACACCCCCAGAAATGTTCACTGCGCCCCCAGTCAAAGCAGGCTGCATCTGTGCCAGCTAACATCCCAAACCTCACAAAGAGAAGCAGTTAGAGCCATCACATTATCGGTGAGTTAATTAAATGTTTGACCAAATATATCAGGCACATTATAAGTTGATAATTCCGTACGGCCCCCGAATGATTTTATAAATATCCAAATGGCCCTTTGCAGAAAAAAGGTTCCTCACCCCTGCTTTATGGGAACTTCCCCTTGACCCTCCCGTGAATGCATATGCATGACTCGGAAAAGCGCAATTTGCCTTTATCAGTTCCCCCGACAGGCAGTCTGCACTGTCCATCAGTGCGGCATGTTTGTACATACCTCGCCATGCTTTTACGCACTATTTGCGAAACAAATTCACGTGAAGTGGGTGCAAAAGCATTGGTACATGAGGCCCGCTGTGTATATAGAGGACTTTTAGGGACTTTGTTAAAATCAATATGTACACCATGAAAAGAAAAAAATGGGAATGAAAAAAAAATATATAGATATTTAAATGTAATGGTGTATCTACATGTATTTAATAATTATTTATTTTTATTATTTATAGGTTATCCTGTGGGTAGTGTAAGCCCCGGGGCCTCTTGCCTAAAGCATGTGGCTATCCCCTTTCCCCCTGGGAACAAAAGCAAAAGGTGTTAACTCAAATTATGGCGAACAACAATGAACAAAGTTAAAAACAGCAGCACACAGACCAACACAGACCAACACAGACCAACACAGACCAACACAGACCAACACAGACAGCAGTCAGCCAAGCTTCCTAGCTGGTCAACCTCTGGGCCTTATACAAGGCACATCACAGCTGCAGCCACTGACGAGGGGGGGGCGGAGAGGAGTCCTGATCAGGGACTTCGACCAATCAGCCACTGCAACTTCAGCCATCCTGCCCAGGATGACAAACCTGAAAGAAAAGAGCCCCCCCACACACACACGCACAAACCACAAACAAACACACGTACGGACACAGAACCACTGGGAACATAACATCCACAGAAGCGAAAGTGCAGAGACAAGGATGAAGATGACGTCAGTGTGTGTAGCTTTGACATCAAGGTAAAAAAGAACTTCCATCTTCTCAACCAGTTCACTTGTACTTTGGGAGCTTTCAGCTGAAAGCTTTCTCAGTCATCCACTCAAAACACACATAAAAAACTGTGTCTCCCAAGAGCTCTACGCACTCTTTATCTTACAGCCCAGAATATAATGTCACTATGACAGCCATTATGCCATTAAAGCCCAGAATAGAATGTTATTGTCATAAAGTCAATTTATTATACATTTGAAAGAGTATCCCAAGAGCTCTACACTCTCTTTCCCCAGAAGTGGGGCCTAATTGCAGCTCAGAATAGAACAGTGTTGTCATAAAGTCAGTTAAGTCTCAATTTGGAGGGTAGTTTTCTGATGTATCCTTTCCTGTTTTTCTCAATCCACAAAGCCTTGTTCTGTTAATTTTTTTGTTTTAATGTGTATCTTGGAAATTGCTTTTTATTTTTGCTGAAATTTCTATCATGGCATGAAAAGAAAATGGCTGGCAGACCCATATCATTGAAAACTATCAGATACAGAGATAAGGAAATGATGGGAGTAAAAAACTCTTCCACTCATCTCTAAGGAGTTCTGTCATTGGCTTTTATTTTGGTTTATTTAAGTTTGTTTTGGAAGGTTGATGAGCAAGACTTGTGAGATATACCGTGTTCCTCCCTTAGCACTGTGGATGTATTGTTCTGGTGTGTGTGTGTGTGTGTGGGGTGGTCCACATTCGTAAGCCATAGCAACACGTTTTTTTATGGTTTTGTGTTTCACAACTGATGTCTAAACTGAGCACACTTCCATCTGGTGTGGGAGGACATCTAACCTTGATTCACCTTGCGCCTCTGATATCAGATACGGATGGATTTCTCATGCTTTGATTTTACTGGGTAGTGCTTTTTGAGGAATCCTTCATCAGACAAGAATCTGAGGTCAAGTTTATTCTACCTTGAAACAATAGCATCTATTCCTATAATAGAGCGAATAGAAAGTACATTATTATTATTAGAAGATCAGAGATAAGTACAAAGTACATAGTTCAACAGTATTTCAGTGGTCAGATTCAAGTAACAGTCTGTATAAAATGGCCACAGTGCTAAGTAACCACATCTCAACTACCAGGCAAGGTGAACAATAATCACATTTTAGCTACAGAGCAACAACAACTTCTCAGCTAGAATAGTGCAGCAAAATCAAAAGTTATATAATCGGGGCAACATCAAACAATAATCTTGTTTTCAAGTTATTTTATTGTCATTGTTCTATACTGAAATGTTTGCTTCTAAGGCTCCAAAGGGGCTAAGGCTGCACCCACAGCTGCATCACCTCAAGATTGGACAATTCCAGCTGATTAACAGCCCCACTTCCCTGTTATCACAGCCAGTCTGATTCCACCCTGTCTCTCTAGACATTATGTTTTTGTCCAGTGTTAAGGAGCTGGATTAGGGTAGGCATGGCTGACTTTAATTTAGAACCAGTGCCACACTGTTTGAAATCAAACATGAGCGTGATACAGGTGTTTTTTTCCTGGACTCCCTAGAAACCTCAAACATTCAAAACAATGATAACAACAAAATGATCACCCTCACAGCACACAGGTCTGTGTGCTGACTAGCTAGGTTCCAAAACTTTCCTTTTTCCTGCGTGTATCTGCAAATCCAGGGAGTCTAGCTAGTAATCAGAACCAGTACCAGTTTGATTCCCGGCTGTGCCAAATGATGTTGTGTCCTTGGGCAAAGCACTTCACCCTACTTACCTCGGGTGAATGTCCCTGTACTTACTGTAAGTCGCTCTGGATAAGAGTGTGTGCTAAATGACTAAATGTAAATGTGCTTGCTGTTGAATGTATGTGGCTGTCAGCCACAGGTGTGTCTGTGTCTATCCGATCTGTGTGATCAGTGTCACTGCCAGTCTGTAGTTCGTGTTTACCTCTCTTTGTTTTGTAGCAACCAAGGAAGCTGTAGGTGTGAACGTTGAGTAAAACCTGCTTAAGGAAACTGTTGAGTAATGAGAGGATGTCTGAATGCTTGAAAGTCTTTGCTGATATTTTTGTTGTTGTTGGGCACTGGAGGGATAGGCCTGTCATCATCTGTCCCTTTTGTCCCAGATTCTATTTGACAAAATACGTACATTGGTAGGTATGGTGTGTTTTCTGAGAATGTGTTCAGGACCTTGCCTCTGGAACCTCCACCAGAGGGCAGTGCAGACACTAAGGCTGCTGTCTGTGTATGTGTGTTTCAACTATGCATCTAATATCATTTCTAGACCTCCAATTAAAGGCTGCGGTGTCCCCAATGCCGAAGCGAAGGGGATGTTCTGTTCACGTCTGTGGACCTGTCTGTCCCTGGCAGGAAGGTGGAGTGAAGAGGGCGCATCAGGTGACTCACTCGCTCCTGTCTCACAGAAAGAGAGTGTGTGTGTGTCACACCTTTACAGCTGCTCTGAGTAACTGAGGGCCTACAGGAAAAGCAGGTTCAGCCATGTTTTGTTGTGGGGTTTTTTGTGCAGCCACACACAAAGACCAGAATAGTGAGAGCTTGGTCATCCACTTGTCTCCCTTGCTCTAGGTGACTTAAAAAGAAGGACGACATGGCTGCAATGTCTGGGACTTCAAGCAGCCTATTTTATTGAAAGGCAGCTGTATAAGTGATCGATACCGGACTCAGATTCAGAGGGTCGCTAGCGCATGATCATTTGAACCGTTTAGAAAACAGTCCAAATGAACAAGGTGCTAGTTCCAGGCTGTGTGTCTGCCAGCTGTTTTCTGACCATCTGGATGTTTTCCTCCCTGTCGCGACACATTTACACATGCGTTTAGCCTCCTTCACATCTCAACGTTGTGAGGGCGAATTGGAGCATCCCCATTGGTTCTAACCGTTTCCTCCAACACACACACAGCAGGTCACTGAAAAAGTTTTACAACACTTCCAACTTCGCACTGTGGTACGTTACCCAGTCCTTCACGGTCGAACACCTCCTGTTCAGCAGTCCATTTGCATGGCAGGTATTTCAGCCTGGCTCTTAGTGGATATCCACAGATGTGGACATTTAGAAATCTCTGCTCGGCTTCACTTATTTAGGTCCTGCACAAAACTTCTGACTTAGTTGGTCTGAAAGAAGACCTCACCATGAGACACAAGGGATTATCTTTTGAGTACTCTTACCGAAGTTTGAGTTTCTTTTCTATCCGGTTGTAAAGTTGCCTTGCCAGCAACACTGTTGTACTCTAAAACCATCTTCACAGCCCAAGCCTCCTTTGACCCTAGCTTACCTTCCTGTACACTCTCCCTCTGTAATATACAGGTTTCAGTGCTGGCAGTGTCTGATGTGGGGGATAGAGAGTTGGGAGTTGAGTGTGCTCCTGTCATTGATGTTATAATTGTGTGCCCCCTCCCCCCCTCTGATTTAACTCTGGTCCTTCAGAATACTTTTGAAGTTTACTGGAAGTGAGACCAAAACAGAATGTTTACAGTTGCAGCAATCACCAACTCCTTCAATACACTCCTTAGTAAAGTGATCCTTTTCTCAACCCCCCTTTCCCATTCATAGTGGGAGGACCGTAGTCGGGAAGCCCATCCCAGTCCTGACTCTCAGTACTTAAGCCCTCCCTCCCTGCCCCAGCCTCAGACCAACGCTTACAGAGTATGAGTGTGTGTGTGTGTATGTACAAAGACCTTCTCCCAAAACAGAAGAAGAAGAGGGGCGTTTTTTTACAAGCATTTCCATGTGGAATATTCTTAACTGACCGTCGGGATTAGGTGGATCGTTTTTTGTTTTCCTACAAAGCTATGGTGGCTTACGATGAACTGGGTAGCTTGGTGCCCACTAAACGGACTTTACAAGTGATAGACTACCAGAACCAAGCCAACAAAGAGTCAGAGGTGAGATATTCCAGGGTAGATGAAGAACAAATTAATTGTTTGTTGTTTGTGCTTGCTTTAGTGTTACTTATTGTCATTCGGACAGAAACGTGTTGCTTTTTTGTCCTGAATCATATCTGAGTCAATCAGCACCTAGCCCTTTTCTTATCTCTCCCCAACCCTGCTTAGTATAGCTCTGTGTGGGTGGGTGTGTGTGTGTGTGCATACGTTCTGAAACTGTGAATGTGAGATTAAGCGCTGTACCTTGTTCAGTCTGTTTTCAGAATGCTATGTTTCTGATACTGACTCCAGATAACTCCAGTTATATGGCTTCCTTCCACCTGGGCAGCGAGGAGATTGGTTTCCCTTGGGTTTTGCATATTCCTTGTCTGATTGGAGTTACCTAAGCAGGTACTTCTGCTTAGAGGGAGGGGGTGTAAGTATCCCCTATCTATTTGGATCAAAGTATTTGTGTCAGACATGGAAAGGGTATTACCTTAGAATTGTAGTTGCCATTGGGCGTATCATTATGTATGTGTGGTTGGTGTAGGTCGTACAGGCCCTCAGCAGGGTGCTCAGGTGAAGAGGTTCCAGGTGTGATTGCTTCCATGGCCGGCTGAAAGCATTCCTCCAGTCCAGGCTTAATTATACCACTTTTCCACCAACGCATTTTGAGTGCCAGTTCGGAGCCGGTGCCTAATCGCGAACCAGTTATTTCTCTTTCGACAGACTGGGAACCGGAAAAGTGGTTCGTACGTGGTTTGCAACGAGCACCACTTCGGAGCTGGTCTAGTTTAAGAACCAATAAAGAACCGCTTGGGGCGGGGTTACCGTGACCAACAAAACGCTTTGGCCGCCATTGCTCTAAGTTTTTACAATTCATATTACAGCTAAACGGTACTTGTAAATCAGAATCTGAATGAAAATGTATCGAGAAGTGGGCAGTGTAGTTGCTGAAAATGTGCTTATTTTATTGATGAAACTGCTAATTTGTAAATTTGCTCCGACTTTTATTATTCTCGATTGTAATCTCTTTCTATACAAATGGCGAGTTGAACAAACACGTCGGATGCGCCGTGTTTGGATGCCGATGTAGGTTCGCAAAACCATGAGCAACAACAGCAACGAAATGTCCGCCATTGTTGATGTTGTGTTTGGCGCTACCGCGCTAGCCTTGCTAGGAAATATGAGACGTATACAGTGACGTAATGACGTGGCTCTGTGGTGGCTCTCGCCCGTGGAAAAGCAAACCGGTTCTTTAGTTGGCTCCGCTTTTGAACCAGCTCCGAAATGGCTCTAGCACCAGCTCCGAGCTAGCTCCCGGTTCACTTTGGTGGAAAGGGGGTATTAGAGGGGCACAGGGAAGGGGAGGGGAGTGAAACCAAACCCAGGTGTGTTGCCTGACCTCCTCCTGTGTGAGCTGGAGGTAGTTCTTACTGACTGGCTGGCTGGCTGACCGTCTGCAGAACTCAGTTCTCTACAGACTGCATTCTTCCTTCCATTCTGTGGCTGTTGTGGTTGTGTTTTGGAAGAGGGTTCTTCAGTTGACCTGTAAAAGGAAGGTTGAATGTTTCATGAAACAAGGCTAACCACAGATTTTTTTTCATTAAGTTAGAACAACAACAAGAAAAGTATTTATATGACTGATACAAATAATCGGAACTATGGAACCACATATAAATTATATACTCAACTGACTTTTTAAAGTCTGTCAATGTTGTGTGTTTGTTCTTTCTTAAAATTCCAGTCACAGTTGAGTGGTGACCTCAGTTCTTTTGTCTGAGCTCAGACTAAATAGTAGTGTTCCCCTCCCAGCCATATCTGCAGGGCTGGGACTGAAGCACACACACGCACCCCCCTGCACAGTGGTACATTAAAGGGAGAGCAAGGGCTTAGGAAAGGTATCTTTCGGGGGCCTTGTTTTGGGAGAGATGAGAGGCTGGAGTACCATATCATAAGCACCAACGCTGAATCCTGGCTGGTTTCTTGGAGAGAGCTGGACCTTGTCTTCTGGGAGCTCAGTACAGTCAGTTTGCCAAGATTAGAGTCCTCTGTCTGTTATTATCAGTGACTTATGCACTTTGTAAAGCTCTCTCTTGTAAGTCGCTTTGGATAAAAGCGTCTGCTAAATGAATACATGTAAATATACAGTAGGCTAGGCTAGTGTCGTAGGGGTGAACTAACCAGTGAACTAGAAAAAATTAATGTAAAATATATATGAAAATGAGCTTCCCCTATTTGAAAGACCAGCAGCCGTCTGCGCTTATTCAAACTCATGTCGTTGCGCGTATTGAGAACTTTGATCGCTATTTTTCAACAGAGAGGTATACCATTCTGAATGATAAAAGTAGGATGCAAAATCCCTTCGAATTTGAGAGTCCTGATAGGCCTACTTTGCTTGAGTTGACGCCTAGTCCTGCAGAAGAAACCGAGTTTTTGCAGCTCAGCTGCGATCGCACTGACCCTATGGATCTGTGACCTTATCGTCATTCTGGATGAGCATTTCGTCAGAATATCCTGTCCTCAGTAGGGCCAGTATTTCTATGCCTATTCCTTTCACTACCACGTACATGTGCGAATTTGGATTTTCTGTGTTCACAAAAATCAAGACAAAGCACAAAAACAGACTGAATGCTGCGCCTGATATGCCTGTTGCGCTCTCCTCCTGCACCCCGGACTGGAACGCGCTACAAAAACACAGACAGGCCTATGTTGAAATGGTACAACATGTTTTCTATAATTTGTAATCTTTTTGTAATTATTACATATTTTGTTCCAATATTTCTGGTTCAATTGAATGTTGAAAATAAGAAGAAATGGGCTATATATAATTTTTTTAAAGCCTATATTTAATGTCCAATTAGGCACTTGGATAACTTCTTTAAATATTGCTGGTTCAATTATTCAGCGAGAAGTGATCACTCTCACTGAGATAGCTTATTAACAATGGCAGTAGGCCTACAAGTTCTGAAATAACAATAAAATAACAATAGAATATCCTTATTATTGTTCAATAATGGTCAAATCCACCTTAATTTTGTGATTTACGAATAATATCTATTGGCTTGGGTCGCGAAGGCTTGTGACTTTTAAAATATGGGTCCCCAGAAAAAAAGTTTGGGAAACACTGGTTTAAAGCATTTGTTTCCCTCTCTCTCTTAACCTAGAGCCCCAGAGCAGAGGTCTACTCAGTTTTAAACCGGTTCAGTGTTTCGGATTTCTCCTCTCACGGCGATGTAAACTGGGCCATCAGTCCAAATCGGTTGGTTGCGCTTCGTTTGTTGGCTCGGCTAAGAGCCGGGGCCAGCAAGTTTTTCTGGGCTCGTCCGGTGATTGCTGGCAGATGTCAGGAGAAAGACAGACGACACGTCGGGCCGTAACCTAACCACGGCTGCAGTAGTCGCCACGCCAGCCCTCAGACCTGTAGGTCGCTAGGCGTATCTGTCTCACAGCTGTGTCTGTCTGTTGCCCAGACCGGGACCCTGAATTTCGCTGAGATTTGGTGAGCCAAGGTAAAAAAGAAAAAGGTACAAAAAAGAAAAAAGGCCAGAGTTAGGAGAAAACGAGTCCATGGGCCTTTAAGAAACATTAATGTCAAGTTTTATGAGATATATTTTTCCCTACCCACCTGAAACATCACCTCAGAAGAAGATAATTACAGCTGTGGCCTTCTCATCCTACCATGTGTTTTGTTTGAGAGGGGGAACAAGATATCACATTTTTCTGAAATCGTTACCTCAGGTCTGTGAGTCTTTGATGCCTTCGCCGGTTTGGGCTTTTGGCTTTGAGCCAGGCCTGGGGGATTGAGGGGAAGGGGGTGGATGGTGTGTACCTGGCCCAGGTGTGGTGCTGCTCTCAC
The DNA here is from genome assembly GCF_021917145.1 of Hypomesus transpacificus. Taxonomy (NCBI): domain Eukaryota; kingdom Metazoa; phylum Chordata; class Actinopteri; order Osmeriformes; family Osmeridae; genus Hypomesus; species Hypomesus transpacificus. Next base: position 6,466,174 of record NC_061066.1, read on the forward strand.
GCAAAGTCTGCAGGGGCCTGTTCCAATTCAAACAAGGGGGGGGAGGGGGCAAGGCGGGGTTTGTCATCACAGCCAGGCCATGGATGTTTACCGTCGTCAGGCCATAATGCTGACTAGGTTTGTGTGTGATAGACTGTTGGACAGCTGAGTGCGTGGTCATTCCTGTTATGCTTCTTGACTCCCCTTCTCCAGCCCAGCAGCAGTCAGGGGGAGAGAGAGAGGAAGGGCCTTTGTGCTCTCCTAGCCAACTCACACACTTACACTCTCACGCACACCCTGATCCTTGTCAAGAAAGACCTCCCTGAAAGCAGCTCAAGACTTGGCGTTAAGGTCATGTAACCTCAGTTCATGGCAGAGAACCTTTTGGGAATGCGCTCAGGTTTAGCCTACTGTAGCTTCAACCAGTGCCACAAAGTAGTTTCTGATCAACTTTTGAAATCTTTCTATTGCTCTCTCTCTCTTGTCCTTGCTCGTCCTCCAGGAACCCAGCAACAAGCGCGTCCGTCCTCTTGGCAGGGTGACGTCGCTAGCCAACCTCATCTCTCCAGTCAGGAATGGGGCCGTCCGGCGCTTCGGCCAAACTATCCAGGTTAGGCCCCCTAACCCCCCCCGTCAAATCCTCTCCCGTCCCTAGCCGGCCCCCCTCCACCCACACACACACCCATCTGAGAAGCTACTCAACCACCCCCTAAACGTAAACGTTAACGAATCATCCCTTCCCTTTTTTGTATATTTTTTTCCCCCCATTTTATTTGGGGACCATGCGCAGTCCATATCCTTCCGGGGCGATGGCAAGTCGCCGGGCGGACCCCAGAAGGTGTGCTGCAAGGCTGCGGTGGCACCCACCCCTCCCAAGAGGAGGAACAGCACCCTCTGGTCTGAGAGCCTGGACGTCCACCAGAAGGGAACCTTTTCCACCAAGGAGATCAAGAGACAGGAGGTGAGGTCCACCACGACTTTCACCCTAACGCGCCATTCACTTTGTCTCGCTAAGATAAGCGAAAAATTGCCTTTAATGGGTTTCAAACTCAGACACATTCATTATATCCTAGCTAGCGAGAGGTGAGAGGAACACCAGAAGGATTTCTTGCCTCCAGCTCCTTGTTAGTTCTCCCCCCCTTCCCTCTCTCTCTCTCTCTCTCTCTCGTTTCTCTTCATCTGTTTGTTTTACACTCAGCCTCAGTATTTGTACCCAGTTAGGGGGGGGGGGGCAAAAAGCCTTCATGACCTATTGTGCCCCAACATGTCCAGACAGTGTGAGCTAACATGGACCGGTAAGGTGTGACGCACTAACAACCACCCCCCAGTACTCCCCCCACACTCCAGCAGACATCTCAACCAACTGACAGAAACCCAACACTGGACCCAGTATGAGAGCACAGAAGGATAGAGGGAGAAAGAGATTTGGAGGTTGAGCTGTGTCAGTTAGCTCGGACGCATCCAATTAGTTTAATTTTACACTGGATGTTAGAAATATACATCCAGTTTTTAAATATGCCTTTCAACCCCCATCCCCGCTCCCCAGGCCATATTTGAGCTGTCTCGAGGAGAACAGGACCTTATCGAAGACCTCCAGCTAGCACGCAAGGTTCGTACTCTTTTTCTGTCCTCCACCCCCTCCTCGCTGTGCTGCACTCGGCCTCCTCCCCCTCATTCTCCTCGTAAACAAAGGAGAAAAGCCTTCAACTGACCTCTGCGATCGTCACCCCCCCCCCCCCCCAGGCGTACCATGATCCTATGCTGAAGCTGTCCATAATGTCCGAGGTAGAACTCGGCCACCTGTTTGGCGATCTGGACGCCTACATCCCCCTCCACGAGGAGCTGCTGGCCCAGCTTGCTAAGGCCACAGGCCTAGACGGCACCGTGGGACATATAGGGCACATCGTCCTCAACTGGGTAGGTGCCCATGAAGCAGATCTCATTAAGGCTCTCCCTGTGTCCAGTAGTATTGTTCTTGTTTTTTGTTCGTTTTTTTTTTTTTTTACCATTTTAGTTGTTTTTGTTTTTCAAGTTGCCGAGGCTGAATGCCTACAGGGACTACTGCAGCAACCAGCTAGCAGCCAAGGCCCTACTGGACCAGAAGAAGCAGGATGCCCGTGTACAGGACTTCCTGCAGCGCTGCCTGGAGTCTCCTTTCAGCAGGAAGCTGGACCTGTGGAGCTTCCTGGACATCCCCCGCTCTCGCCTTGTCAAGTACCCCCTTCTCCTACGAGAGATCTTGCGACACACGCCGCCTGAACACCCCGACACAGCCAGCCTGGAAGAAGCGGTACGACCACGAGAGGCACACGCGCGCTTGCTCATACACACACACTAGCCAGGGTTCGTACGGTCATGGAAAACCATGGAATTTTTAAATGGTTGTTTCCAGGCCTGGAAAAGTGCTTGAAAAAAATTAAATCCCAAAAGTTTTGGAAAAGTCATGGAAAGTTGTTATAATCATATTTTCATGTTGTTAATTTACGCTGAGTTTTAAATAATTCACATGCGTTTAAAAGAAATACGTTCAAAATATAAGCAGGCATACACTCTCATACTAACTGAAAAGTTAGATGGCCATAACAGTAACTCAGAGAAGCGCGAGGGATAATTCAAAATGCCAGGAAAGTGTAGCTTTAACGATGCTTGGCTACAAATGGAAAGATACATTAAACAGACAAAGACCCAGGACGAGCAAAATGCCGGTTGTGTGGTGGAAAATCATTCGACATTTCAAACATGGGAGAGGCGGCATTAACTAGCCATTCCAAAGGTAGCAAACATCAGAGCGCTGCTGCTAGCAAAGCTACAGCAGCACCCATCACCGGCTTTCTCACCACAGCGAGGTCCACTGCTACGCCTACTAGCAGCAGGGGTCGATAACCGATGCTGTGACAAAAAATGAAGTCCTAACTGCGGAGGTAATGTGGGCTGAAGGGGCTTATAGAGGGTTTTCACCGACGCGACATCAGACCGGAAGTCGCCATCTTGGAGGCACTCCGCATCACAACAAAGCACTGGCACTGAAGTATATCCCGAACGTCGTCAAGGAAAATTTTGAATTATTGCCGTGTTTCAGGTTGTACAAATAGGACAGATCGTGAAAAACATTTACTATATTATCGACATCCAAAAGTTATTAAAAACCAGGGAAAGGAATGCCAGAGATTGTCAGAGGAAAGGAGGCGCTTGTGGTTGGCAAAGCTCAACCAAGATCTACGAGGGAAAAATCTGGACAACATACGAATTTGTTCGGCACATTTCTTGTCAGGTATTGTGAAATGTTTATTTCAGCGGCTCAAAACTAATTTTCTATTGTACTGATAATATTTTTTATAGTGAATAGTAATATTTTTTATAGTAAATAGTAAAAACAATTAGGCCTACTGCTTTTACTGTTTTTACTGTGCGCTTATTTTACTGTAAGCTGACGTTGACATAATATAATTCATATCAAACTACTGCATGTGTATGGGTTCGGCGAGAAAACCAGGTAGTTGACAATATCCAGATATCCAACTGAAGGCAGAATAACCGGGTCGTCGCGGATTCAAGTAGATGGAGCTAACTGGTAGGGATCTGCACCGCCAATAAATCCAATTTTCTCAACATATCGACGGTTTTCTTGCGGTCCAAGGCCTTCCCTGTATGCCTTTGGATCTCTGACACGTTTTGGTGACCTTTTCGGTCGTTTAGACATGGCTACAGTTGTACTAAAGAGTGTAGAATTTACGTTATTTTCGTTGTACTCCGTTGAGTTGTTTACATCGAGTGCCTCCAAGATGGCCGCGCATCCGGGTTACTGCCCAGAATGTGACGTCCGTGAAAACCCTCTATTTTCCTGACTATGACCGGCGTTCTATACATTATGCCGCTTATTACACGGCTACTTGCCAAAAAAACAACTTAACACAATGTCTCTTTTTACAATTTATTTGTTACCGTTCGTAGTGTTGATCAGCAGAAAAATAGTTTGACGTTGAACTTCATAGACGTTGAACATTCTTTAGGCTTCAAATCAGCTGACGTCGCTAAGCAACTGAGTACGCTGGGGTTGAAAAGTTACCGGACTGCTTGCGGAGTGCTACAAAAGATGTGAATCTGAGGCAAAAAGGCCACTTCCATTGACAGCGGTCAAATATGCATAGCAAAGTTCAAATGTAAAAAAATTGTTCACCGAAGAACGTTGGGAAGCCCCATTTAGGTGAATGGAGCATTCTACAGTATTACGAACAGCCGTGTAATACAACTTTTTAACGTATACACCAAGATTTCACAAAAAGTTTGGTCCTGGAAATTTGGTTTAAAGTCATAGAAAAGGCATGGAAAAGTCATGAAAATCCGTTGGTCAAAATGTGTATGAACCCTGACTAGCTCATCCACACGCACACACCTCAGGTATTTTAACAGGCATTCCTATAACCTTGTTTTTGTTGTACGTGTCCAGATCTCCGTCATCCAGGGCGTGCTGTCTGACATCAACACCAAGAAGGGTGAGTCAGAGTGCAAGTATTACATCGACAAGATGGAGTACCTGGACGAGAGGCAGAGGGACCCACACATTGACCAGTGCAAGAGCCTGCTGTGTCACGGCGAGCTGCGCAACAAGAGCGGAACGGTGAGCGGTCTGACACACACACGTGCGCATCCTCAGACTCCATAGTAGCCCCAAGTTGTTCTCTGTCCGTCAGCCGATGCCTTTTTTTAACACACTCACGTTATCAATTACTCAAACTCTACCACTCAACCGCACGGGAATCCGCTACAATGACAATCTTAAAAGTCTGTTAAGAATGCAAGTGACTATTCCTGAGATTAAACTACTTTCAGCGCTGCGGTTGTTTTTAACAGTTTATATATTTATCTCCTTCCAGAAGCTGCACGTGTTCCTGTTCACCCAGCTCCTGGTCCTCACAAGGCCCGTCACACGCAATGAGCGCCACTGCTTTCAGGTGTACCGGCAGCCCATCCCGGTACAGGACCTGGTTCTGGAGGACCTTCAGGACGGAGATGTGAGGATGGGTGGCTCGTTCCGAGGAGCGTTCAGCAACGCCGACAAAGGTAACGCCCAAACACCCCCTCTTCAAGTCCTGTTCCATAAAAATACATTATTGATCAGGTGAATAACTGAATCATTCATTTAACTGAATTCATGCTCCTGTTGGATAATTGGGGGTTGATGTTCCTAGACGTTTTTTGACTGTGTTCATTCTCCATCTCCTTTCCCAGCCAAGAACATTTTCCGCGTGCGTTTCCAGGACCCAGCCCAGGGCCAGTCCCACACACTGCAGGTCAATGACGTCTTCCACAAGCAGCAGTGGCTCAACTGCCTCCGCAGCGCCATCTCCGTCCACGGGCCCCACCTTCCCGCCACCCAGCCCGCCTCACCCCTCCCCTCTGCCGCGGGGGCGAACACGCGCCTCCTGCAACGCCGCTCCTCTTCCCTCTCCGCTGTCATCTACATGGAGGGGACTGACGAGAACTGCCCTCTGACATCTGCATCCGCCCCCAGCTCACCCTGCAGGAACAACAGCCCAAGCCCCGCCTCTACCCCCTCACCACACTCCTCCCGCTCCTCCTCCTCATCACCAACAATGCCACTTACTTCACCCCTGCCACACAAAACCAAAAAAGACAAGAGGTCTCTCTGCTCCCTAGGGAAGAGGAAAGAGACTATGGTGTAGGAGGAGGATGAAGGGAGAAAATTGACTCCTGTGGACATTTTCTTTGTAGATACTGGCGGGGGGGGGGAAGGGATCCTCACAGGACATCACTGGGGTATTTATACGTTTTGTGTGTTGTATTATTATTATTACAGCAGTGTTCTGTTTTACTGTCCTCATTGGCAGCTAGTTTACTTCACCCCCCTCCATCCCTCCCCTGTTTGTTTCAGTCCACAGTGGCTGTATGCATACCTGGGTAATGCAGTATTCCGGAGAGCATGGCTTCTGGTTGTAGTTTTACCATTACAATGAGCAAGCATACACGGTCACCCATGAATCTGTGTAAAAGTTGTGCGTCAATTTCTGTTTACTGCTCCTTTGGGAATGGGTAAGCATTAATATATAACAAAAAGTTGTACTTTTTTTATCATTTGAATCTTTCTGCAGCTCTATTTTATTTTAATACAGCACTGTTGTTAGCCCTAGCCAAAGTTATTTAAACCTTTTTTGGGAATATGGAGGTGGAAAAAAGGATGAGCACCCACAAAAGACAATATGGATTTGAACACTGAACACCATCGCTTAAAAAAAAAGTATTGTTGGTTGCTCTACTGGAGGACAAGTATTAGTTTTTGTACATTGCTTTAATGACATGATGTTACTATGATCCAGTCACCTTGTTGCAATGACAGGCAGTTGAAGGAAGTCATGTAAATCCAATCAAATTGCATATGATTTTCATTTACTTTTGAAATATTAGTCAAATATTTATCGCTGCACTAAAGGTAGCGTTGTCATGTTAAATGACGTCCAAAGTAACTATAGAGAAAGGTATTTTGTTTTACTCAGTCTTCAGCAAAAAACAACAGTAACCCAAAAATTACTGAGCCATAGTAATTTAAAAGCGGACTCTTCCAAATTAAATAGATCACTTTTCAATGTAGCATCTTGGAGCTAATGGGATAGACACTGTTGGCTGCAACAAACAATGACATATACTTGTCTGAAAGGATTTGGTTTGTAGGTGAGACAGTGTTAGACAAAAAAGTTATAAATATGTTGAAGGACTAGAGAATGTCTGCAGAAAGCAGGAGGGGAGAAGATGGAAACGTAGGATTTTGAAGAAACTGAGAAGTTGGATGTTTGGTGCGTAACTCCACAATGATAGCTCTCTGACAGAGCTGAGTGGTTCCTTGCTCAAAATGGATGTTTTAAGGCACTGGTGAAAAGCCATTGAGTATAAAGAAGGATATTGTAAGTAATGGAGGGAGAGAGAGAGAGAGAAGGTATGAGAAAGTAATGAAAAAAAGGATGTGTGCAAGATGTGTACGAAAGAAATAACAAGAGGGCGAAGGATGGAAAGACATTACTGCAAATGTCTATAGGACTGCCATAGCAGGTATGTAAGTATTTGCGGTGTAAATCAATGATTATAGAACAATAAAGATCTATGTAAGATTTGCATCGTAACTTGAGTTTCTTGGAATTTTGTACTCCTTGATCTAGAGTAAGCAAGTCACTCAAGGACATCCTGTTTACTGGATGGAGAGTAGTAGGAGAGTATTACTCTTGCCATCTTCGCTAGAAGATCATCTTTCATCTTTAATCTTGATCTTTCATCAAGATCAAGATTCATCTTTAGCTCTATTATCATTTACAGAGAACCTTGGCAGTAGTCAATATGTTTCGAAATGGGGAAATAACTACATCCCCTTACAAAAAAGAAGTATATTAAAGTATACTATAAGTACACTAAAATATGGATAGTATACTTTTAGTTCACCTTTTATATACTTTTAAGAAGTATGCTTAGAAAAGTATACTTACTCCACTAACGACTCCCGCCTGGTGAACGACCTGAATGAGTTCTACTGTAGATTTGAAAGACAATTGGACAGTCCTGAACAACCCCTTTCCACCCGTGAGGCCTCCCCCCTCCCCCCCTCTACAGTGACGACCCTCTCCATTCAGGAGAGAGAAGTGAACAAACTGTTCAAGAATCAGAACCCCCGCAAAGCAGCTGGGCCAGACTCTGTCTCTCCAACCACCCTCAAGAACTGCGCTGACCAGCTGTCTCCGGTGTTAACCTACATCTTCAACACCTCCCTGGAGACATGCCATGTGCCAGCCTGTCTCAAATCCTCCACCATCATTCCTGTGCCCAAAAAGCCCAGGCCAAGTGGACATAATGACTACAGACCCGTCGCCCTGACCTCTGTGGTAATGAAGTCTTTTGAGCGCCTGGTGCTGGCACACCTTAAATCCATCACAGACCCTCTACTGGACCCCCTGCAGTTTGCCTACAGAGCCAACAGGTCTGTGGACAATGCAGTTAATATGGCCCTCCACTTCACCCTACAGCACCTGGACTCCCCAGCATCCTACGCCAGGATCCTGTTTGTGGACTTCAGCTCTGCCTTTAATACCATCATCCCCGCCCTGCTTCAGGACAAGCTCTCCCAGCTTAACGTGCCTGATTCCACTTGCAGGTGGATCACAGACTTCCTGTCTGACAGGAAGCAGTGCGTAAAGCTGGGAACACAGGCCTCTGATTCCCGGTCCGTAAGCACCGGATCTCCCCAGGGCTGCGTCCTTTCTCCTCTGCTCTTCTCCCTGTACACCAACAGCTGCACCTCCAGTCATCCGTCCGTCAAACTCCTGAAGTTTGCGGACGACACCACCCTCATTGGGCTCATCTCTGGTGGAGACAAGTCTGATTATAGGTGGGAAGCGGACAACCTGGTGACCTGGTGCAGCCAGAACAACCTAGAGCTCAATGCTCTCAAGACAGTGGAGATGGTTGTGGACTTCAGGAAGAACACAGCCCCACTCACCCCTATCACCCTGTGTGACTCCCCAGTCAACACTGTGGAGTACTTCTGCTTCCTGGGCACTATCCTCTCCCAGGACCTCAAGTGGGAACTGAACATCAGCTCCCTCACCAAGAAAGCACAACAGAGGATGCACTTCCTGCGGCAGCTGAAGAAATTCAACCTGCCAAAGTCAATGATGGTGCACTTCTACACAACCATCATTGAGTCCATCCTCACCTCCTCCATAACCATCTGGTACGCTGCTGCCACTGCCAAGGACAAGAGCAGGCTGCAGCGTATCATCCGCTCTGCGGAGATGGTGATTGGCTGCAATCTGCATTCCCTCGAGGACCTGCAGACCTCGAGGACCCTGAGGCGAACAAGGAAGATTGTGGCCGACTCCTCCCACCCTGGACACTCCCTGTTTCAGTCACTCCCCTCCGGCAGAAGGCTGCGGTCCATCACATAGTTTCTTCCCTTCCGCTGTTGGCCTCCTCAAGAAGGCCAAGAGTTCACACGGACTTAATGACTTCATGTCTTAAAACAATTGCATTTGCACTACTTCACAATTTGTTTAATATTTGTATTTTATGTTGTATTTTATACCGTTTTATTTTATGGCAACTTATATTTTATTTTATTGTATATTTTATTTTAATTGTATTCCACCCAGTATTGCTAGTGTATGTATCCTTAGTATAGTTAGACCATATATCTAAATTTAAGATTCCTATATGGTTATTGTATGCACCTTCCTGCCAAAGCAAATTCCTTGTCTGTGCAAACTTTCATGGCGAATAAATCCCTTCTGATTCTGAAAAATAGTTCACTTTTGATATACTTTTAAGTATGCTTTGAAAATAGTTCACTTTTGATATACTTTTAAGAAGTATACTTAGAAAATAGTTCACTATTCTGGACTAGGATGTACGTTTTCTATTACTATACAGCAAAATCTGTCAAAATACTTTAAAAGTACATTACAGGTATTTTTTTTGTATCTTCTAATTTTTCATGTGTAGGAAAATCTATTATACATTGCACATTGAATCTTTCTTGGTTCTGAAGCTGTAACCTTAATTACTGTCAAAACATTTTGAAGCCCTATACTCTTATACTAATAATTGTCAATTGGAGTATTAATGGAAAAAACTAAAAAGGTACTTGAGAAAGAAGCAGACAGAAGAGTTGCATTATGCACTTGAAGGTTATACAGTCAAACTGATGGAAGAACATGAAAAAATGAAGATAGCGTGGCTCATTGGCTGGTCAATTCCCATAAATTCCAAATTCCAATTCCCGTAAAATTTGCTGATAAGTTTGCCGTTTGTTCGAAATACAAATGTAACCATGAATTCCTTTTTTTTTGTGTGTCTCCTTCGAATGTAGTGTTTTGTTACGTGGTAATTGTCATTGTTGTGCTGGTTTACCATTGTAACCATGAGTTAAATGACTGTTACGTTTGATAAGAAGAGCTGGATTATTTCAACTTCAGTGCATACGCTGTAAATAGCTTCTATTAGCTAACAATCACTTGGCGAGGTCCCCCGTTCCTGTCAAGTGACGCAAGATCGGCGGCGTTTGAGGGGCCCATAACATTTAAATATATTAGTAAATCAAAGTAAATGAACATTTGTTAAGTTAACATTTGTTAAGTCATTAATTGAAAGTACACTTGAAAGTATTAAGAAGTATACTTGGAGATACTTTAAGAAGTATACTTCATGAACTGAAAATGCACTACACAGGCTACTTTACAGTATTCAAAAGTAAACCTCAAATACACTATAAGTGTACTTTAAAGTGTACTAAATGACCTAAAAAAAGTTGGCTAATTCAGTTTACTTAGTACAAAAATAGTATATAAATAAGTACACTGCTAGTATACTTATAGTACCATGATAATAGTATACTTTTTATACTTAAGTATACTTACAAATTAAACTTAAAGTATACTTATTTTTTGTAAGGGTCGCCCGACACCTCTTTCCTCAGAACCCCTGTTTCCACAGAAGAAAACGTCTTGTCAAATGGGTCCTAACAAATGGTCCCCAAAATCCTTTAGCACGCTGATAGAGATGTAGGACTCTCCTAGTCTGAGGAGTTTATAAAGATCAAATTGTGAAGGTGACATGAATTTGATTTGGTTTTATGGTGTCCACTAAGATATGGAGTTAGGCCTTAAAGGGTTAACTAAAGTTCGGGAGGAAGGTGGCACACCAAGACTCCTCCTTCTCCAATCAACTAATACGCATCAGCACAGAACACGGAAGAATGCAACCAAACTTCCCTTGGTCAATTAAGAGTTCTGTATAAAGTATCTTCCATTCCTCTGGTCCCTGTGCGAGCATGTTGTTGTCACCCTCCCACCCTTCCCTTTCTTCTCTGCTTCTCCCTGTCATCTATCTAGGCTTCCCAGGGGATCTGCTTGAGATGCTGCTCGGCAGTGACCCACCCCAGTGACTCTCCGCCACACCCCGAGTCCATGCCCGGACCCCAGGCCCGGCTTTGCTACCGGCCTCCACCAACCGGGCTTGGCTCTGCTACCATCTCTGCTTCAATAAAAGCTATCTATTCAATCTATGGTGTGATTACTGAACTCGTGAAAATGTAGTAAAAGAGAGACAGAGACTTTTTCATTCCCCTAAAAAAAAAAAAACACATTCATGGCATGCAAAGTAATTTGTTTGAATGGATTACCTTCCAGCCGTTTGAATTTGTCTTGGCCCTTAGCAAGGCCAGTAGTCCGATTCAACTTTTTTTGAGAAATGGCCTCATGTCTGCTGGGGAGGAACAAGATAATTTTCTGAGCATTAGTTCATTCTATACATTTACATTTAGCAGACGCTCTTATCCAGGGCGATTTAAAGTCAGTACAGGGACATTCTTCTGATAACTAGCCAGATTCCCTAACTGCTCAGCCATCTGACTCCCTGGATATACAACAAGCATGTCTGCCTGCCTCTTGCCTAATTACTTTAATGAAGGTCTAACATACACAAGCACCTGAGTGTTGCAGTTCAACCAATGGATACATTTATAGTTTGGTTATGTCATGTATATTATCCAGGCTTTCAGAGTCTGCAGTCAGTAAACTGTTAAAACATATTGTAAACCCCACTCTATTGTTTGAAACCCAGTTGAGAAGATAATAGATATAATTTTTTGCTTGTTCTTTGAGAGGAGGACTAAAAGAGAGCTTACCGTCTGTGATTGTCAATGTTAGACCAAATGTAACGGAGTTAAAACAGTGAAATTCGCTCCTCAGGTATGTAACAGGCCACCCGCGTCAACGAAGAGCTAGCTTTTCTTTGGCGTAGCTGGTAGTGGTCACGCTTGGCAAGTCGGAGGTTGTGCGTTCGAGCCCAGTGAGTGGCGAGCGAGCCTTGTCGTGATGGAGCGTGGCTACATCTGTTACATACCCGTCACATTGGTGCCGTGACCCGGATTCACGAGGTTAGCACAGCTAACCGCCAGAGTGAGTATCAGAGGGGTGAGTGTGAGTGTAACGGAGTTAGAACCGTGAAACTCGCTCCTCGGGTATGTAACAGGACACCCGCGTCAACGAAGAGCTAGCTTTTCTTTGGCGTAGCTGGTAGTGATCACGCTTGTCGTGCGTTCAGCTGTAGCTGTTACATACCTGTCACATTGGTGCCTTGACCCGGATTCACGATATTAGCACAGCTAACCGCCAGAGTGAGTTTCAGAGGGGTGAGTGTAAGGGAGTTAGAACCGTGACACTCGCTCCTCGGGTATGTAACAAGCCACCCGCGTCAACGAAGAGCTAGCTTTTCTTTGGCGTAGCTGGTAGTGATCACGGAGGTCGTGCGTTCGAGCCCAGTGAGTGGAGAGCGAGCCTTGTCGTGATGGAGTGTGGCTACAGCTGTTACATACCCGTCACACAAACGGCAAGCAAACATTGAGATCAAGGCTTTTGAGTTGATGAGTACATCTCTTGAACCTCACTCAAAGGTCTGGACACAAAGACAGCCATTAACAGGTAGCCTGTCGACCCATCTAGAGGAGAATACATCTAGTTCATTTAAACATCTTTTTTCCTTACAATCTTACATGTCTTTTCAATTTTATGTGTCTTCAAACAAGTACCATAAAGTTTGATTAAGTGTGTAGTAAAACCGTCCTGCACTGTTAACTTAAGCTGGTGACCCCTTCATCCTCTGCCAGGAACCTTGGGGTTACCATGGATGACGAGCTCTCCCTCACGGCCCACATTGCCGCAGTCTCCCGGTCTTGTAGATTTACCCTCTACAACATCCGGAAAATCAGGAGATACCTGTTTGAGCACTCCACCCAGCTGCTAGTCCAAGCACAGGTCCTCTCCAAGTTGGACTACTGCTGCTCGCTGGTCTCCCAGCATGTGCAACCCGTCCTCTTCAGAGGATTCAGAATGCAGCGGCCCGCCTGGTCTACAATCTACCCAGACGCTCCCATGTTACCCCGCTCCTCATCTCTCTCCACTGGCTACCCATCAACGCCCGTATCAGATTCAATACCCTGGTACTGACCTTCCGAGCAGTGAACGGGACTGCACCCGACTACATCAAGTCTCTCCTGCAACCTTACACCCCCACCCGTCACCTACGGTCTTCCTCAGACAACCGCCTGGTATTCCCACCGCTCAAGACTGCCCGGTCCCAACACAAGCTCTTCTCCTGCCTGGCCCCCCAATGGTGGAACCAGCTCCCCACCTCCATCAGGGACACTGACTTTCTCCCCACCTTCAAGAAAAGGCTCAAGACGCACTTGTTCCGGGAGTACAACGGCACTTAGGAATGCTTGGCTGGACCTGTTGTTAGTTTCCTCCAGGATCACAATGACTCTTATTGAGTGACTTGTTACTCTTGTAGGTTAGTTATAACTTGTATAACTGCATGCTCTTATGGGTCTTCCCTTTTGGCACTTGTTTAGTTTTTTCACAATGTATGCTTCATGTTTTGGCTGCTTGCAATGTTTGGGACTACCTCGTTGTTAGGATCAGTGACCTATGCTCTTTTGTAAAGCTCTCTCTTGGAAGTCGCTTTGGATAAAAGCGTCTGCTAAATGCATAAATGTAATGCAAATGTAATGTAAGCTGTGATTGCGTAAAACAGGATCTAAGTTGTTTACGTTTGTGATTACTTCTTTGGTTTATGTAAGTTAACCAAACAAAAAATACAAATACTCAACTCGTTCCTTATGAGGCCACTTCATAAGTTAATTGATTTCTTGATTTTATTCAACCACAAAAAAAGGTTGCCTGAATAAAAGAGCAGCATACAGCAAACTGTATAAAGGATCTACTTAAGATGGGTTTAGAGTTTCAATCTATCATAAAGGACAGCTTTCCCCTCTCAAACTATAGGGATAGCAAGTTGACAGGGACCTGAGAGATTGACCTTACTATCTGTGTTACACACTTAAACACCTCCTGAAAAACACCCCATAATACTTATCCTGAAAAGCCACGGCTATACTGTACAATGACAATTAACACCTCTAAACCAGAGTTATGAATAGGGTAGAATAGGGAAAAAACTACTTCTCTTTAATGCCCCTGACTCATTCACAAACATGTTCACATATTTTATTACCATAACAGCACAGTGCAAGTGACTCAGTACTGGATTCTGACAAACATTGGAATTGTGAAATGAGGAAGGGCAATAACTCTGTGCTTTTCAAGACGCCGACCCCAGATGATGTTGCTGATTTCCCAAAGACTTTAAATTGGGAAGTTCAACCTTTTGGAGAGTTTTCTAGAGCATTCTGCCACTTGTGTTCAGAGCAGTGCCTGCTTAGATTGTTGTGCCAGTGAGTCATATGCCCAAGGGAGAGGTAACTCCCTAGGTCCACTCCCTGGGGTTATTTTACCTCACACACACACAAGCACACCCTGAAACTTCCTGGGTGCCTGTAGACTGTATAGTCATATAGACACAGGTCAAATGGGTCCACAGCCTCCCTCCGCTGAAACCCTAAACTTGTTGTTTCGGTTGAAAATACCTCATCTGTCTTCATCCTCACACATGGGGGGATATTTAAGTCACCACTCAAACTCTTAAAAGGTTCTGTCTGCTAAATATGTTTTGCTTTCATTCGATGTCTGAACTTTCAGCGTAGCAATCGCCTCAGGAGATGGTGTGTCAGCTAACCCTGAGAGATTGCATGGTGAGTTAGCAGCTGCCACGGGATGAAATGACTAGGAATGCCTTCAGATATTTAAATAACCATTTAAAGTAAATGGTAAAATGTTGGATGACACGATGCAGCCAGCAGCATTTTTTGTTGGATATGTGGTTAGATGAGGGTTCTACTGTAGGGCTGGTTCAAAGAAATCCTCCATTCATGGCCACCCATTGAGATACTCACCTACTCTAATTACAGTTCCAAATGTTTAGGAGACGTTTAATCTTAGTGTGAGAACAGGGAGGGGATAGATAGTTAAGTGTGTCTACAGGTTGTGTCTGTGTGACTTGGCACCTGGTAGGCTACCTGTCAGTGCTCACTGCTGTTGGTTTTTTAACACGTCATTATAGGGTTCCATAAAAAAATGCATGTGTAAGCATACAGTAAAAGAGTGTGGGCCTGTAGGGCCTGCTAAAATAGTACATTTATTTTAGATTTACGTTCTGGATAGACTTTAATGTAGTAAATCCCTTAACATTTCACCTTAGCTAAGGAAATCATTTAAGGGATTCTGTGCAACACCCTTAAGTAAATTCCTTAGGTAAGGAGAAATGTACCCTTACATTTACATTTATTCATTTAATTTCATTTAGTCATTTAGCAGACGCTCTTATCCAGAGCGACTTACAGTAAGTACAGAGACATTCCCCAGAGGCAAGTAGGGTGATTTGGCAAGGCCTGGGAATCGAACTGGCGACTATCAGATTACTAGCCCAATTCCCTAACTGCTCAGCCACCTGACTCCCACTAGCCTGGAGATCATAATTAAGGAAAAAACTTAAGGTGTTTTGTGCAAGCGGACCCTGGATCCCCGCTCTCCCTCTGCATGGCTCCCCCTCACTGCCGACCTGCTAGCCACCTGCAAACGCACAGTGCGCACTGGCTACTCCTCCCCTTCCACCGATTCCACCCTAGAGGCCATGTTCCTCCTGGCCTTCTTCGGCTTCCTGAGGTGCTCTGAGTTCACGTTCACCTTCGACAGGCCCGTAATGGAAACACATGAGCCCCCCCCCACCACATATGTAACGGATAATGTAATACAAATACCGACGGGACGAACAGGACCCCGACGCGATCAACGGAACTTTTTGGAACATTCTGAAGAGCCGTATAATAAATGCAACATATCAAAACTCAAGCTTGTCTTTTGAGGAAAATGTATTCAATAAGAAAAAAACGCTCAAACGGTTTGCAGGTGAATAGCCTACACATGTGCGCGTCTTTTAGCAAATCTGTGTGCAAAGTCTTTTACCACAGTCTTTACATCTAAACTGCGCACACGTTCATTTTCTATGTGTGAATCTTGTAGAAAGCAATGACTGTATACGTTTTACACAATCATAATATGTATTATTATTAACATGTTTTTTGTATGTTTAAATAGTCAAACGCAATCGCTGCAACTGCACAATACTACTGTCACATACGTCGGTATGTTACCGAGGTGAAATCAGATTCATATTCGAGATTCAACAGACATTCATATTCGTACCTCCGCGTCATATTTAGGGACCGGGGTAAAAGAGTTGGCAGTCCGAATGTTTTTTCAATATATTTGTCAAAATCCACCATACCAACTTTATATTTGTTCCACATTCTTCTACTACTGACTGACCAATTTGTACAACCTTTGGTTTGGTGATAATGTTGATTATTGATTAACCCATAGCCAATAAATCAACAAAAACACCAATATTTCAGTGTTTCCTCAATAGCTTTGTCAAAAGGAAACATAGAAACGTCAGACCTGTTTCACATTATTCTACTCCTAGCTGACCAAGTTGTCCAAGCTTTGGTTTGGTGATAAAGTTGATTATTGATAAACCGATATTAACAATAAATCAAGAAAAACACCAATATTTCAGTGTTTCCTCATTAACTTTGTCAAAAATGAACATAGAAACTTCAAAGTTGTTGCACATTCTTCCAATACTAGCTGACCAAGTTGTCCAAGCTTTGGTTTGGTGATAAAGTTGATTATTGATTAATCCATAGCCAATAAGTCAATAAAAACACCAATATTTCAGTGTTTCCTCAATAACTTTGTCAAAAAGAAACATAGAAACGTCAGACCTGTTTCACATTCTTCTACTCCTAGCTGACCAAGTTGTCCAAGCTTTGGTTTGGTGATAAAGTTAATTATTGATTAACCGATATTGCCAATAAATCAAGAAAAACACCAATGTTTCAGTGTTTCCTCAATAACTTTGTCAAAAATGAACATAGAAACTTCAAAGATGTTGCACATTCTTCCAATACTAGCTGACCAAGTTGTCCAAGCTTTGGTTTGGTGATAAAGTTGATTATTGATTAATCCATAGCCAATAAGTCAATAAAAACACCAATACTTCAGTATTTCATCAATATCGTTGTCAAAAATTAACATAAAAACTTCAAACTTGTTGTGCATTCTTCTACTACTATCTGACCAAGTTGTCCAAGCCTTGGTTTGATGATAAAGTTGATTATTGATTAACCCATAGCCAATAAATCAACAAAAACACCAATATTTCAGTGTTTCCTCAATAACTTTGTCAAAAAGAAACATAGAAATGTCAGAACTGTTTCACATTCTTCTACTCCTAGCTGACCAAGTTGTCCAAGCTTTGGTTTGGTGATAAAGATGATTTTTGATTCATCCATAGCCAATAAGTCAATAAAACACACATATTTCACTATTTCCTCAATATCTTTGTGTTGGTGTTTTTGTTGATTTATTGGCTGTGGGTTAATCAATAATCAACTTCATCACCAAACCAAAGCTTGGACAACTTGGTCAGCTAGGAGTAGAATAATGTGAAACAGGTCTGAAGTTTCTATGTTCATTTATGACAAAGATATTGAGGAAACACTGAAATATTGGTGTTTTTCTTGATTGGCAATAATCAACTTTATCACCAAACCAAAGCTTGGACAACTTGGTCAGCTAGGCGTAGAAGAATGTGAAACAGGTCTGACGTTTCTGTGGTCATCTATGACAAAGATATTGAGGAAACACTGAAATATTGGTGTTTTTGTTGATTTATTGGCTATGGGTTAATCAATAATCAACATTATCAAAAAACCAAAGCTTGGACAACTTGGTCAGCTAGGCGTAGAAGAATGTGAAACAGGTCTGACGTTTCTATGGTCATCTATGACAAAGATATTGAGGAAACACTGAAATATTTGTGTTTTCGAGATTTTCTGACCCAAGTCTGGAAAAGATATTGAGATTAGCAAGGATTTCATGCTATTTTCAGAGATTAGCGATTTCTATAATTTTTTTAAATGTTTTATTGAAAAAGTAAAGGGTGTGGAAGTAGGCCAGACACTATTAGAATAATCAGGTGTATATTCTAGATTTTTTGAAACAAGTTTGAAAAAGTTATTGAGATTAGCAAGGATTTCATTCTATTTTCAGAGATTAGTGATTTTCTATCATTTTTTAAAAGGTTTTATTAAAAAAGTAAAGGGTGTGGAAATAGGCCAGACACTATTATAATAATCAGGTGTATATTCGAGATTTTTTTAAACAAGTTTGAAAAAGATATTGAGATTAGCAAGGATTTCATGCTATTTTCAGAGATTTGCGATTTACTATCATTTTTTTAAAAACATTATTGAAAAAGTAAAGGGTGTGGAAGTAGGCCAGACACTATTAGAATAATCAGGTGTATATTCGAGATTTTCTGACCCAAGTCTGGAAAAGATATTGAGATTAGCAAGGATTTCATGCTATTTTCAGAGATTAGCGATTTTCTATCATTTTTTTTAAAACATTATTGAAAAAGTGAAGGGTGTGGAAGTAGGCCAGACACTATTAGAATAATCTGGTGTATATTTGAGATTTTTTGACCCAAATCTGGAAAATATATTGAGATTAGCAAGGATTTCATGCTATTTTCAGAGATTAGCGATTTTCTATCATTTTTTTAAAAACATTATTGAAAAGTAAAGGGTGTGGAAGTAGGCCAGACACTATTAGAATAATATGGTGTATATTCGAGATTTTTTGACCCAAGTCTGGAAATATTATTGAGATTAGCAAGGATTTCTTGCTATTTTCAGAGACTAGCGATTTTCTATCATTTAAAAAAAAGCATTTTTGAAAAGGTAAAGGGTGTGGAAGTAGGCCAGACACTATTAGAATAATCTGCTGTGTGTTCGATTTTTTTGACACAAGTCTGGAAAGGTTATTGAGATTAGTGAAGATTTCATGCTATTTTCAAAGAAAAGCGATTTTCTATAATTTTTTAAAAGGTT
Organism: Hypomesus transpacificus; assembly: GCF_021917145.1. Classification (NCBI taxonomy): domain Eukaryota; kingdom Metazoa; phylum Chordata; class Actinopteri; order Osmeriformes; family Osmeridae; genus Hypomesus; species Hypomesus transpacificus. The sequence goes on from NC_061066.1 coordinate 6,485,060, forward strand.
TTATTAAAAAACTAAAGGGTGTGGAAGTAGGCCAGACACTATTAGAATAATCGGGTGTATATTCGAGATTTTTTGACCCAAGTCTGGAAAAGATATTGAGATTAGCAAGGATTTCATGCTATTTTCAGGGATAAGCAATTTTCTATCATTTTTTAAAACACATCATTGAAAAAGTAAAGGGTGTGGAAGTAGGCCAGACATTATTAGAATAATCTGGTGTTTATTTGAGATTTTTCTCAACAAGTCTGGAAAAGTTTTTGAGATTTGCAAGGATGTCATGCTATTTTCAGAGTTTAGCGATTTTCTATCATTCAAAAAGTTTTATTGAAAAAGTAAAGGGTGTGGAAGTAGGTCAAACATTGTTGGAATGCGTTGCTGTTGGTTTGAGGTTTTAGAGTCATACAAATATTATAAATGTCATCATTTTTCAAAATTGTATGGGTAATTTTCACCCGGTCCCTAACTCGGCGCTGCAAAGTAGCGTCTTCCGAATGTGAGACGAATGTCGAATGTCGAATATGAAACTAACTTCACCTCGCTACAGTACAATACCTTCTGGCAGATGAGTGCATCCTTCACAGGCATACCGCTTACACGTCAGGACCAACCTCCCTGACCTTCACCACACCCAGGCTTGCTGCAGCCCACTAGGGTCAGTTCATTTTGGGGATCTGATCGAGCTGCTGCTCGGCCGTGACCCATTAGGACTCTCCGCCACACCCCAAGTGCATGCACCATTCACATCACCTCCATCACCATTCTGTGCATCCCCTAATCACACTCTCGTCCTCCCAGGACAGGCTCTGCTACCGGCCTCCTCCAACAGCACCAGGCTCGGCTCTCTTACCAGCCTTCACCAACCTTAAAAGCAAGTGAAAACGGGAGCTAACTTGAAACCTAGGGGTATGTGAATACTATGCGACCGGCAATAATGGCGGCCAGATCATCCAGAGTCTGATAAATATAATATTTTCGGCTAAAATAATTGATTTGTGCTATACATAGCCCTGTACATTTGCAACCATGTTCTTAATTGAAACGTTTTTTTTTTACTCTAGTTTTCAACACAAACATCACATTGTTGATTTCCACAACACTCCCACATTTCTCTGACTAGCATGTCTACAGTTTTAACTTAACTCCATTAGCAGGGAATTTCATTTGATATCAGTGCATAACACTACTTGCTTTGGAGACATCAATATATGTAACTGTAACCAAGTGGTGTATCATTTCATAGGGCTATGTAGCCCTTACCCCTCAGTTTTGAGTTTTGAGTTTTGGACCCAGACCTTTCGTTTGAGTACCATATTAAGCAAATCACCAGAACAGCATTTTTCCATCTACGTAATATTGCCAAAATACGAAAATTCCTCTCAAAGGATGATGCTGAAAAACTAATACATGCTTTTGTTACGTCCCGATTGGACTACTGCAATGTGTTGTTCTCTGGCCTCCCAATTACCTACCTAAAAAACTTACAGCGGGTGCAAAATGCTGCTGCTAGACTATTGACTAAAACTAGAAAGTTTGATCATATAACATCGACTCTTATCTCTTTACACTGGCTCCCTATCCAAGCCAGAGCTGATTTCAAAGTTCTACTACTAACTTACAAATCTCTGCATGGATTGGCACCACTGTACCTCTCCGGTCTCCTTGCACCCTATTGCCCCGCAAGGTCTCTAAGATCTCAAAATGCCGGCTATCTGGTAATACCCAAAGTTAAGAAAAAAACTGCTGGAGGTAGGGCGTTCTCATATAGAGCACCTCTTCTTTGGAACAAATTACCCATCTCAATTAAGGAAGCTGATACTGTCTCGACATTTAAAACTAGATTAAAAACGTTCTTGTTTAGTCAATTCTATGATTGTTAAAGGGAAGTATGTGTGTACTTTCTATGTAAACCTGGGATGTGTGCTTGCCTATGTGTGTATCACATGTAACTTTTAAATTTTAATTATAGCTTATGTTCACATTGCCCAGCTAGATGTTACAAATAAAGTAAACCTGTTACTGTATATTGTTAGTATTATTATTATTATAGTTCCGTTGCTGTATATTGTTACTGTTATAGTTTTTATTACTAGTTGGAGACAACGGGGGACTGGCTGTTTTCATCCTTATTCGTATAAGTATAACCTACTTTAGAGTTCTTTCCCCTGGAACAGATTTCATGTTCCAACTGAGGGGGGCTGTCGTTGTTTTGGTGTGTGGGGCTGCATCAAATACCCTTTTTGCTCTGTTAAACTGCTGCACTAGTCCACACTTGACCGGTGGGGATCTCATTCTATTTTGACATCATTCTATCATTCTGTTAGCTGCTCCTGGCATTCTCTAATCCCTGCCCTCCTCTCTGTCCCCCCCCCACACATTCCCTGTGGTGTGGGGGGTTTGAGCTGTCAGGACCTGCTTGGTCGTCGGTCTGCCAACGCTGAACCAGGTTGTCACCCGGAATCCAGTCTCCATGACGGCCAACAGCGAGTTTCCCGGTCCCATCCAACGTCTATAAAGCCGAACAATGGATTTTGGTGTTTCAAAACCCATTGACACTGTATGACTATGTTTAGCTTGTGTTCTGCTCCTCTCTCTTACCAACCGTCTCTGGAGGAGGGGATCCCTCTCTGAATTGCTCCTCCCAAGGTTTCTTCCATTTTTTCTCCCGGTGGGAGTTTTTCTGGGAGTTTTTCCTTGTCTTCCTTGAGGGTTTAGGTTGGTTGAGGGGCAGTTCTATGGGCGCATGTGAAGCCCTCTGTGACATGCTTGCGTGTAAAAAGGGCTATACAAATAAATTTGATTTGATTTTGAGACACAAGGGCTAGGGGTAAACTAAGGGCTAGGGGTAAGACAGAGTATTGGGATTTGGCTTTAATGGGAGTCAGGTGGTTGAGCGGTTAGGGAATCGGGCTAGTAATCTGAAGGTGGCCAGTTCGATTCCCGGCTGTGCCAAATGACGTTGTGTCCTTGGGCAAGGCACTTCACCCTACTTGCCTCGGGGGAATGTCCCTGTACTTACTGTAAGTCGCTCTGGATAAGAGCGTCTGCTAAATGACTAAATGTAAATGTAATGCCCCTTAACCCTCACTGCGTCTTTGTTCTCTCCCTTCTCATCCTCAGTCTGTCTGTTACTGTAGTTTTCGTGTCTGTGAAAGGGGTGGACAGCACACTGCTCATTAGAGGCAGGGCCTAGTGAGTTTAGTCTGTCTTATGTCAGCTGGGAGTTACTTGACTGTCTCAGCCCAACTCTCTCATCTGTGTACTAGAAAATAATTATATTCACATACTTCTGATGGTGTGTTTCATCAACCGTGGTTATTTGAGTGGAATCGCTTTTCAAGTTTTTACTGTGCAAAAAGGCATCTGTATGGTGTTGCACCTTATCCTTGCTGCATAGCTGAAGGATGGTCTTACCCATACATGTAGGTGCCAAACTTGACATGCGCGCACACGCCGACACACACACACGTACACAGGAGAGACACAAAACGTTTTTTTTTTTTTTCTTTTCAGAAGACATGTTGGGATCAAATCTGTGAATGTGACCAGTTCTGACATCAGAATGGCTTGCCTAGTCACTGGGACAGGGGTTGAAAAGTAAGGCCTCCAATTTGTAATCATTGTAAAAAATTGTGAGTAAGCGTTTGGTCATTGTATGCTGCGGGGGAGTGTTCGCGGTCTGTTTTGTTCTGTGTCTGTGTCCTAAGGGTCCCAATGACTTGGAAAATTGATTGTACATGTTTATCTGAGATACAATGCATTTTTATGTTCAAAGTACCTTGTGAGCCACGGTGGCAAAAACCCACTGACCCATAAGATACGGGACAGCCTGCCTCCCTGTCTGCCTTCAGTGAATGTGTAGCTAGGTGTGTGTGAGTGAGTGAGTGACCTTGTGCTTGTTTGTATATTGTGTGTGGGTGTGCATTTGTGTGAGCAGAGTGAATGTGCGGATAGGGTTGTGTGGTGTGTATGTCAGTGAGTGATCTTTTGTGTGTATGAGGTGCTTTTCTTCCTTTCAGCTTGCATGTTTGAGCGTCAGTGGCTTTGTGTTTGTGTAGTGTCTGTGTGAACGTGGGTACATGTGCCTGTGTGAGCGAATGTGCAAGTAGGTGTGTCTTGTTTGTGTGCGTGAGTGACTTTCTGTGTGTGTGTGTGTGTGTAGGTTACTTTGTGCATGTTCATGCAGTGTGTGTGTGCACATGTACACAGAGAATATGTATAGAGAAGGGACAACAGACACAACAGTGCCAGTCAGCAGTTAGTCTGTCCACTTTCTTCAGGGTTCATACACATTTTGACCAACGGATTTTCATGACTTTTCCATGCCTTTTCAATGACTTTAAACCAAATTTCCATGACCAAACTTTTTGTGAAATCTTGGTGTATACGTTAAAAAGTTGTATTAAACGGCTGTTCGTAATACTGTAGAATGCTCCATTCACTTAAATGGGGCTTCCCAACGTTCTGCGGTGAACAATTTTTTTACATTTGAACTTTGCTATGCATATTTGACCGCTGTCAAGGGAAGTGGCTTTTTTGCCTCGGATTCATATCTTTTGTAGTACTCCGCAAGCAGTCCGGTAACTTTTCAACCCCAGTGTACTCCGTTGCTTAGCGACGTCAGCTGATTTGAAGCCTACAGAATGTTGAACGTCTATGAAGTTCAACGTCAAACTGTTTTTCTGCTAATCAACACTACGAACGGTAACAAATAAATTGTAAAAAGACACACTGTGTTAAGTTATTTTTTTGGCAAGTAGCCGTGTAATAAGCGGCATACTGTATAGACGCCGGTCATAGTCGGGAAAATAAGCCCCTTCAGCCCACATTACCTCCGCAGTTAGGACGACCCCTGCTGCTAGGCGTAGCAGTGGACCTCGCTGTGGTGAGAAAGCCGGTGATGGGTGCTGCTGTAGCTTTGCTAGCAGCAGCGCTCTGATGTCTGCTACCTTTGGAATGGCTAGTTAATGCCGCCTCTCCCATGTTTGAAATGTCGAATGATTTTCCACCACACAACCGACATTTTGCTCATCCCGGGTCTTGTCTGTTTAATGTATCTTTCCATTTGTAGCCAAGCATCGTTAAAGCTACACTTTCCTGGCATTTTGAATTATCCCTCGCGCTTCTCTGAGTTACTGTTGCTATGGCTATCTAACTTTTCAGTTAGTATGAGAGCGTATGCCTGCTTATATTTTGAACGTATTTCTTTTAAACGCATGTGAATTATTTAAAACTCAGCGTAAATGAACAACATGAAAATATGATTATAACAACTTTCCATGACTTTTGCAAAACTTTTGGGATTTAATTTTTTTCAAGCACTTTTCCAGGCCTGGAAATAACAATTTTAAAATTCCATGACTTTTCCAGGTTTTCCATGACCGTACGAACCCTGCTCTGTGTCCTCACCACAGCACTTCCCAAACACTCTCCATCCCCCCTCTCTCTCCCTGTATTTCTCTCTCCCTCTCTCTTCTCTGGAACTGAGGAAAGACCACCCGCGGACTCATGGACCCGTCTGTTACTGCTGACATCCGTGGTCCACCTCCGCCCAGCGAGCCAGCCAACCTTCTGGAACTTGTCCACAACCAGGGAAAGCGGTGTTGTTGAAGGTGTTACTCACCCCTGTAACTCACCCACTCCTTCACCCCTCTGAGAGTACTCTCTCATCCTCACACCAGCACATACAATTGTTTCTTGAATCCTTCCACCTCTTTGCCTGTGGGGTCAAACACAGATAAGAGGTCCCAGACTCTCCTACCAGCATGGGCAGATATCACAGGATTCCCCCAATCCGGGAAAAAAATCGCTTTTAATTTCAATATGAATAACATGCGATGAAGGCACTTTTGCTGATAATGGACATAGAATAACCGTTTCTAAGTTTAGTGTAGGCTATGTGTTACAGCACAACTCTTGGTCGTCCCCCTATTGTGCCCCTCAAAGTTGATATCAGTTTAAGCCCCTGCCTGCCGGTCTGCAGGGTGCAAGAACTTGAGCATTGATATATAATTGACTTTGCTAGCATTGTATCTACTATCTTTTATATTTAATCTAATTGAAAATGTTGTCCAGTCTATGATCTGAATTTTAATGCATCACAAATCAAGCGGAGCTGGTTCATGCAGGGGGACGCGACACATAGCGCCTCATTAGCAGCGCGTCACTGGCAGCGCCTTATCACGTAGTACATTTACATTTATGCATTTAGCAGACGCTTTTATCCAAAGCGACTTCCAAGAGAGAGCTTTACAAAAGAGCATAGGTCACTGATCATAACAACGAGGTAGTCCCAAACATTGCAAGCAGCCAAAACATGAAGCATACATTGTGAAAAAAAACTAAACAAGTGCCAAAAGGGAAGACCCATAAGAGCATGCAGTTATACAAGTTTACAAATTAAAACAACATGAACCACAAAAAAGTGCAGGACTGTACCTGTGGAAGAACAATCAATAGTAAAATATTTCACAGCGAGTACAAGACTTAACTTCGTTATAACTAATCTACAAGAGCAACAAGTCACTCAATAAGAGTCATTGTGATCCTGGAGGAAACTAACAATAGGTCTAGCCAAGCATTCCTAAGTGCCGTTGTACTCCCGGAACAAGTGTGTCTTGAGCCTTTTCTTGAAGGTGGGGAGACAGTCGGTGTCCCTGATGGAGGTGGGGAGCTGGTTCCACCATTGGGGGGCCAGGCAGGAGAAGAGCTTGTGTTGGGACCTGGAAGTCTTGAGCGGTGGGACCACCAGGCGGTTGTCTGAGGAAGACCGTAGGTGACGGGTGGGGGTGTAAGGTTGCAGGAGAGACTTGATGTAGTCGGGTGCAGTCCCGTTCACTGCTCGGAAGGTCAGTAGGGGCACACCTTCTTAGCAGGGCGGGCTATTTAATCAGGATATCGCTGCACTCTGCTTTGCTAGTACGACACAGGTTACTTTCTGTTAATCTGCTGCCTCCGCCTCCCAGGCCTCCACCCTTGGTTCTGTGTTTCCTGTTGTAGGGGGAATGCGTCGCTCCTCTCTGCTCGGAGGTCGAGACGGTGTCTCCGTTGGGTGCGGCAGGGAGCCGATGCAAGCAGAACCATAATGCTAAATCCTTTGTTACAATGATGGGTTGTACCGTGTGAATAAAGTATCAAGTAAATACTACAGTGAGTCGTCCTGTGGATACCTCATTGAATTGCTCCTTCTAAGTATTCTTCCATTTTTGTCAGTTTTTCCTTGTCTTCTCTGAGGGTTTAGGGTTGGTTGTTGGTGCTGGGGTCTCATTTATAAAGCTTGCAAAACGGGGCTGAATGTGCGTACGCCACTTTCCACGCAAGGGTTGTGATTTATAAAAAACGAACTTGACGGGAGAATGTGCGGTCCTCCACGCAAACTCTGACCCTCCCGTAGGCCAACGCACATTTTGGAAACAGTTGGAATTGGCGACCCAGATGACCGTACTGTAGTCAGACTGGAGAAAGTAAATGTGGGAAGAACGATTGCTCACAATATTTATACATTTTGTTTTCCTCACACACTTTTTTTTCACTCGATTTCATCAATATCATGAAGATTTAATCCAGCAGTATTATTTTAGTTTACTGAGTGATAATTGTTCCATAACTACCTTACAATCGACTCAAATTTTAAATCAAAATTCAGTGCTGTCTCACCATCATATTGTCCACTACCGGAGTGCAGGAGGGGAAAATGCCCGACTGCATGGAATGCAGATTACATCACATATCCTACCTTTAAATAACTGCGGAATACAGTGTATAACTAAACATATTAATTTAATGCTGTGCATATATCATTACATGTCAAAAAATGGAAATAAAGTCGTTAGGCTCCCGCGGAATCGCTAGACTCCACGTCCTCGTTATCAGTCCAGACTTCATAACAAAACGCTTTTGTTTTCAAATTGTATATCAACTCGCGGTATTGCTGCCATAGTTGACGCCACTCGCAGTTTTTTTTAATTGGTGATCTACCGGCCGCCAAATTTTTTGAGTTTTCGGGCTCCACCAATAGGCTAACAGTGTCTGAGAAGTTGTCATGCGCTATGATTCACTGTAAAGAACAATCGCATGCCAGGGGTCATGATCAGTTACTAGATTAGGATTCATGAGGTGATTTGCATTGACTATTTATGATTAAAAATGGGCGTGTTCAGGGCGGGGTAAAATGCTGATTCACGTACGCACACTGTGGGTAATCTGTGATTTATAAAGGAAACATTGCGTACAGATGTGCGTATGCACGGTTTTATAAATCAGAATTTTTGTGTGCTTACACCATTTTAGGCTTTTGGGCGTACGTACACTTTTAGTAAGAATCCTACGCACAGTTTTATAAATGAGACCCCTGGTCTGTGGGCAACCAGGAAGCTTTTCATGACCTTGCTTGTCAAAAGTTTTATTTGAGTTCTACAGTTCGACAGAACTTTTACAAGCTTCAATGGTTGATAAACCATGTTACACAACCGCTCTTTCAACAACACTCCACTTCACTTCACTGACATCGGAAATCACACCGACATCAAACGGCCAAGGCTGAGCTACCTCTAGTAGTTCATCCTCCATCGAGTTTAAGAGTTCAGCCGTGGGCAGAGATTGCTAAGTTTTTCTTCTCTATTGGAATATTCCTGTGAAAACACTACCGTTCACCTGTCACACTCTGCCGTACAATTACAATCACTTGGGCTTTAAAATGGTTGTCAAAATATTTGCAATTGACCAAAGCTCTACTGACTGTACATGCATACAGTACCTGTCTCTGTGATCCACATCAAAAACTTTTATGAAAGCTTCCCAGAGGTGTTCAGGGTTTCAGGGCAGAAAAAAAAGAATTGCCTCCATGACGAGTCACTGGTGTACAGAGTCCTCTTACTCAACAAGGTGTTTCTAGGACAGACCCTGACAATGGTCTCTTTTGTTTATCTCTCGCTCTCAGGCTTGTCCTCAGACTACCACGCTAACTCTTACACGGGATACACAAAGCCTTGCAGAGCCTCTGTAGACACGTTATGGGTTATATTCAATAAATATCAACAAAAAAGTCCTCAGATTCAAAATGTCAAATTGGTAGTGGAAGTATTTTGTAGTGGAAATGCGCTGTGGTTGAGCCAAAAACTAAGGAAACATTCCTCAAGAAATTGCGATAATGGCCCCTTCAGCTTTCGAACAATAGCCTGTAATAGTTCAGCCACCTCTATCCATTGGAGAAAACTAATTTCAGAGAGCACTTAAGTATGCCCATAAAACCGACAGCTACATTTGCCTGGATTTAAACATTTGTGCTTACAGAATGCCTAGTAAGGCATTATTTTTTTATTAAAGGGTCATCAGATGAAATCATGGTTGTTGGGTTTTATTATCTTAAAACATTTTTTTGTTGTTGCATATTTTCTCTCTCTTTCCATCACATTAGTAACTTGTATCTGAACTTAAGGGACTATGGAACCTATACCTATGGGCATTCTCTCTATTCCCTTCACTCTGCCTCTCATTGTTGTGTATCTGTAAAACACAAGTGCACCCAACAGAATGCTGATCCTGGCTGTGTAGATGACATAGCACAACACACACACACACACCACATTGGCTCTTGCTAAGTTGCTGCTCAGTGGTTAACCAATTCGACCTGACTTGAGTGCCGTGAGAAGGACGAGAGAACCCTTCCTCTGGCTCTCACTATGGTTTTACAGACACAGTCCCTTGCCTTGACACTGTGAGTAGGAGGCCAGCTTGGCCCTCCAGCAGGGATGGAAACATCACACCACTGTTGGTTTGATTGAGCTCTGATTGGTGGTTTGGTGAGAGACCACTCCAAGGCAGGTGTGTATTACCAATGTAAGGTGTGTATGTGGCAGAGGTGGTGGTTGTGGGGGGGGATCACACTTGCCAAGTGTTTGTGTTCTCAGACATCGTGACCCTTTGCAGAGATGTCAGGTTTGTTTGTCTTGTTGAGGGTTGTCCAGGAGCTTTTATGTCAAGACAGAGCTTTCTGACATGTAGCATTACCAGGCAGTGCCATGAAGGAGCACCTGCTGTCTGACAACAACAGGCATAGTGGCCTGATACTTTCACTGGACTAAATTCAGACATAATTTGGAGAAACTAAAGAATAACTCCCAAGGGTGCTTTTCTGGGCAATTGTAGACCTGGGGGTAGGGGTGGGCGATATGGCCAAAATCTTCTATCACGGTATGAGTCATTTTATATCACGGTTACGGTATATATCACGGTATAGTAATTGTTCTGTAAATTCAATTAAGAAATGGTACAAAATAACCATACCGCACATCACCACACTTTATTATTTATTACAAACAAAAACAACTGCCTCACATGAGACAACACTGGAGTTAAAAACAAAAGACTCAAACTGTACTGTAGCTACAATATCCAACTTATCGATTAAAGATTTTCTGGACTGCGTGAGCTTTCTAGCTATCTGTCTACCTGGACACAATAATTTGCGTTCGGGGGTTAATAAAGTACCTATCGACTATGGAATCTTTATCATATGGCTTCAAATTTTACAAAGAGGAGGCTAACAAGTAACACTAGCAGGAAGTAGCATTGCTACGATTGGTATGCTAGGTTGCTAGGTAACGGAAGCTAGCTAGCTTTTTTAATGAATGCTCATTAGGTATTTGTAGCCTACTTATCATTTTGATAATAGGCTAATATAGCTAATATAGACACTTAGAGAATGTGTTGCCTTCATTATAAGGCTTATATATTAGGCTTTTAATTTGTTTGCGGCTCCTGACCGAATTGTTTTTTGTTTTTTTGGTCCAATATGGCTCTTTCAACATTTAGGGTTGCCGACCCCTGTCCTAGATCAAGAATGCTAGCAACGCAACCAGTGTAATTTTACAACAATAATTTTACAGCGCGAGACATAAAACTTGAACAACAAATCAAATTGGTTACCTGCAGAATGGGACATCAAATATATAAGTAATTAGCATCGGCATGAATGTGGTCCGCTTAGACAGAATACACTCCACATTGAAATTTCCGTCAGAACCAACGCAAATGTGCTTCAGGTCAAACGAAAATAGCAAATCAAATAGAAGTTAAACTACAATTATACAAAAATATAGTATAAAGTATACCGCGGTTGAAACGGTATAGCCAAATCTCTCCCGGTAGACATTTCTACCGTCGCACGGTATATACCGTCTTACCGCCCAGCCCTACCTGGGGGGTATTCCAGGTAGCGGGTTTAGTGAAAACTTGGAGTTGTTTAACCCTGAAAATAGGCATACTCCAAGTTCCACGTTCCAGAAAGAGAGGTAACGAAACCTTTTGGTAAGTTTCCATGGTAACTTACTCCGTGAAACTAACCTGCTCGCTAGCAGGTTTTCCATGCCAAACTCAGCGTTTCTACCGATCCCCTTCCACTTCATGAGCCCGATAGCTTTGGCAGACACGGCATATCATTTCCTCGTTCAGCCAAGCGATCTCGAACAAAATTGAATTTGCTTTGTTATACTTTGTGAGACAATTTAAAGATTGCGATTTGATGTGCTTAAATTCCCTGATGAATATCTAAGTCAACGTTACCGTTTCCCGTCACAATCTGTAATTTAGCAGACATTCTCAGCCCTTGGGCCTTCGTCACTAGTGTTACATGCCATGGACATGCATTCAGAATTGACCAAATGCTTTTGGGCACAGAAATAAATTTGAATAATTGAAATTTAATTTGGTCTTCTTCATTGCCTACAAATAGAAATCACAATGAGTAGCCTAGCCTATTCCTATTGGCTATTGTTCCTACAATTTACATGATTCATATGATTCCTACAATTTACATGATGTAGCCTACCATCCTGAAACTGGGGTTTCAGCAAATCTATTTCAACATTGTAGGGGGTCAATATTGGCCAAACAACCGAAACTAATTCCCCTATGGTTTGAAGGAAGATGGGAAACTGAACAGTGTATTAACATTAACCAAATAATGCCAATACCAATGGAATTACAGTTATTTGACTATTTTGATTTTGGGGTTAAATCAGAGCAAGAATGGTCAAATTAAGGTTAAATAATTTTTCATCATATTGCAAATGAATGATATCAATGAAGGTTAACTCTTATGCCTACTCTACCATGATTATTGTAAACCAGAGATAGAAAGCAAGAGTGAGGAAGAAGGAGTAGGACAAGCTAGAGCTGAGGAGAACGTCTCAGGAGATCAATAATCCACAGAACAATGCTTCAAAATTCCTTAAAAACAACGACAATCACCCCAGAATCTTGACCCTTACTTATCAACATGACTAGCAATTCTACAGTAAGTTACACAATGAGATGTGAGAGCCATCAAGTTGAGACTCCATCCAGTAACTCCATATTTTACCATATGAGAGGTGGGGGCAGGTTGATAGCCTTACAAGATCAGCCTTTATTCTTTTGCCCTAAGTACACCATCGCTTGGTCAAAAAAGAAATTCAGAAAATTCAACTATTAATATTCATATAGGTTATTGTTCCTACAACCAACATCACCTGTGACAATGCATCCTCTCGTAACTGGTGTCCCAGTAAATCTTTTTTGAGATTAGCCTTTATTCTTCTACCCCAAGTAGGCCTACACCATCTCTTGGTCAGTTTTTGGCACTTTCTTCACGAGGTGCAGTTTGTACAACTAATTTACTTGTAACTGGGTATACATGAGATTACATTAGCTACATTTCACTGTTACACATGCAAAATTCACCTGCCATTAAATGAACATCTCACTCTAAACAGCATGCCCCGCTTTTATATTCATTATTCTCATAATGTCAGTGTAACTGACAATTACAAAAAAGCCTGTAAATAAAAGTACATGGAGAGATAACTACCATTAGCTACCATACATAATTCTCTGCATCCATGTCTATGTCCAATATTCATGCACGCGCTAAACTCAGAGTTGCCGTACTCCGAGTTGAGTTAACAAATTCATATCAGCTTTTCTGGAATCAAATTTTCGGAGTTTCCCATATTAGAGTAACTCAACTCAGAGTTCAGGGTTAATCTCAGAGTTTGTTAAACACACTACCTGGAATACCCCCCAGTTCTGGACCAGAGCAGCCCGATGGAAACGAACATTATCCCAGACAACAACAAACCTGGACTGATCTGGTCCATCCTGTACAACTGCATCATGAAGTGCATCTAGAAATGTGAATGTGTTGCGCATTATAGGGACCCAGTTTGGCATGATGGTGCAGTAGCCCTCGAACACTTAAGGCAGCACACAATGTGATGTTTCCCCCGCGCTTCCCCGGGACGTGCAAAATTGCTCTTTGGCCAATTATATTATGTCCCCGTCGTCTGTTTTTGCTAAGGTTGAATCCAGCCTCGTCAATGTAAATACATTCATGCGGCTGGGCAGCTCCATACATGTCCAAGATTCTCTTTAACAAAAAATACATATTGTGGATGGCTTTACTCAAAGCACACTACACACTACAAACTTACTACATTGACTACATATACAGAACTGACCCACCCCTTCCACCACACAGGTACCTGAATGTATCTACCCAGCTAACACATGACGTTGCGGCAACGTTGCCAGTAAGTGCTCAGTTGGTAACCCGCGACGTTACCTTCTGGCAACGTCGTGGCAACGTCGTAGCAACGTTATAAAGGGAATGTTGCCAGTTGGTCCCATGGGCAACGTTGCCACGACGTCGTTCCTTGGTCGGCTGGTTACGTTATTTTTAGACCAGTGGGCAACGTTGCCGCGACGTCGTACCTTGGTCCGCTGGTTACGTTATTTTTAGACCAGTGGGCGACGTTGCCGCGACGTCATACCTTGGTCCGCTGGTAACGTCATTTCTAGGTCCGTGGGCAACGTTGCCGCGACGTTGTACCTTGGTCGGCTGGTTACGTTATTTTTTGGTCCCATGGACAACGTTGCCGCGACGTCGTACCTTGGTCGGCTGGTAACGTCATTTTTAGGTCCGTGGGCAACGTTGCCGCGACGTTGTACCTTGGTCAGCTGGTTACGTTATTTTTTGGTCCCATGGACAACGTTGCCGCGACGTTGTACCTTGGTCGGCTGGTTACCTTATTTTTTAGTCCCATGGACAACGTTGCCGCGACGTTGTACCTTGGTCGGCTGGTTACGTTAATTTTGGTCCCGTGGACAACGTTGCCGCGACGTTGTACCTTGGTCGGCTGGTTACCTTATTTTTAGACCCGTGGACAACGTTGCCGCGACGTTGTCCCTTGGTCGGCTGGTTACCTTATTTTTGTCGCAGGACAACGGATCTTGAGTGCAATATAGTGGTTTATATATATAAATGTAGACACTGCATGTAATTCATGTGCTGCTCAGCCCCAGCAGGTCATTGGTCATCAATGTTCTCATATGCAGACACATCGTAAATTAAAAAAGACAGAATGTGGAATATAATTTAGTCTTTCATTCTTTACTATAAACATGTACAAAAGCAATCCATGTGTGATGAGTAACATGATTAAGCAAACATTATTTGTAGGCTATAGCACACCAAAGCTGTATGACATGCAAATTTGTGCTCTAATAGTTTTGTAATAGGCCTACAAAATTGTTAAATGTGACCAAAAGGTAAGCGACTCTTAAGAGTTTCATTTTCAAAGACAAGTCATCACAGAATATTACAATTCTTCCTTAGCAAACCTGCCCCTCAGTCTGCCCCTGAGCAACAACTTTGCGCATGCCCATTTCAAGGCATAGCTGAAACTGGGCTTCCTAAACAGTTTTTGCCGGGGTCCTACCGTCTTTCACACAATGGATTTTACCTGGAAATAAGTTACTTCAAAGGTGAGTTTCTTTACAGACATAGTTTTAAATATATAAACATATTTTTAGAAATTGGATGGGGCATATAGGTTTGAAATTGAGTTGTTTATAGCGTTATATCAGATTCACATTGTTTACGTTAGAATTTCGCTAGCTAGGTTAAACCCTCCAGAAAGTTGTTTTGAAATACTGAAAATGCATACATGTTATCAAAGTTTAGAGTCTCAAAAATCACCCTCAGAAGAATCAGTGAAAATAAAAGTTCAGAACTGTTAGAAAACCTTGTCCCAAAATAGTTTATTTAGTTAGCTAGCCCTGAATTTTCAAAGACGCTAGCGCGTGGCTGATCACGTTCACAGTCAGTCATGGCATGCACAGCAATGGCGTCTGTAAAAGTATCATGTCACTAATTCTTCCAATTTGTACATGACATTTGTTTTTGGATAAGTGTATTCGTTTTAACCTTTAGATGCGTGAGTTCTAAATATTTCAGACACTTTCACCAGAGTACGTGAGTTATTTTTCCAAAACGGAAGGTATGTAGCTTTAATTAGCTTCCGTTACCTAGCAACCTAAGATAATACTCGTACCAATGCTACTACTTGCTAGTGTTACTTGTTAGCCTACTAATTGTACATTTTGAAGCCATACTGTAGTGTTTATCATATAGTTTCTGCCCATCGGAAAATAGTTGGTTGGAATGTTCAGAATCACACATGTGCAATGCTACGCTGTGGGGCCCTGCTTTCGAACGATCACATATGTGCGATGCTTCTTCAATATCAATATACAAATAGGCTACTATGTACGTAAACTACATTCCACTTTCATTTCTGTACAGGTGATCCGACCACCATCACAAGTACTGTGTCCCTTGGAAATTATGGTAAAGTAATGAATGACCGTTTATAACAGTGACAATAATTGTATGAGCCATGGCAACCCTAAAGGCTATGCTTTGAAGCAAAAGTATGACTTAAAACGTTTGCATCACCAGATGCCATACCTCTAGGTGTCAACTCTGGTCTGGTGGAGGAGAACCCATAAGGTGCCCCGGAAAACAGCTGGCAGCCAGGCAAGTGCAAATATAAGACACTCAAAAAAATACTCATACCATTGCCATTGTAAGGCATACCTAATTGTAAGGCATACTTAAGTTGTTCTGATCGTGGGGGAAACATATTTGTCAAAACAACAAATGTTGTCTTACTAATGCTTTGTATACCCCATTCAGCTGTACCATCTTGGGCAAAGACCAATCAAGGTAACATTTGTTATGTACATCAATGTTACAGCTAATCTAGAAGAACCACAGTGTATGCCAATCATGCAAACTCTTGTAAACTTGTTTTACTTGTCTTTAATTACAGACACATTACAGGTTATGCTCCGGAAGATGGAGACATTGGAAGAGAACCAGCGAGAGGCTCTCCTGTTCAGGCGACCACAGGGCAGACACACTGAAGAGGTGCCAGTGATGGACCTACAGGTGGCCCAAACACAGGCTGAACTTCAAGACCTTGAGGAGCGCCTTAAGGTGCTGGAGTTGCGAAAGAGAGCGGTAAGTGTTTGGAGATCCCACAAACTATGGCTTACACGCATTCAACGTTCACATTGGTGCTGACAATAAGTTCATGACTTCTAATTCCAGACGCTGTGATGAAGTAGAAGACGGGACTGGGAGAGAAAGCTGTGGAGCTCCGCATAGAGGAAACACTCAAACACACCCCGGCAGCCCATTCAAAACCAGCCAGGTGAATGAATCATGTTTGCAACTTCCATATCCAATCTTTCACATGGCTATGACACAAATCTAGAATCACATAATATTTTAATTGATGACGTATATTATTTTAGATGTGATTTTTTTAATGACTTGTATAGCCCCTTTTCACACGTGCGATTATGTTAATCGAACACTAACTTATTTTGTGCTTCCTTGTCAGGGCCAACAGACAGAACTCATAGCGGGGACTGGAAGAAGATTTTAATTCATTTTTTGCACTTTGTTTGTTTGGCACTTTTGTTTTGCAGTGTTTGTTTTGCAGTGTTTTTTTCTTTGCAGTGTTTGTTTTGCAGTGTTTGTTTTGCAGTGGCACTTTTTATCACGTATGTATATATTTTGGCCATTTTAGTTTTTTAATTGTAAATGTTACATGCATACTTTGTGCATTGTCATTTTAGCAGATGCTCTTATTTACAGTAAGTACAGGGATATTCCCTGGAGGAAAGTAAGGTGAAGTGCCTTGCCCAAGGACACATCATTTGGCAACCTTCTGATTTAATAGCCTGATTTCCCAACCGATCAGCCATCTGACTCCCCTTTAGTATAGGTAGACCACATATTTAGGATTCCTATATGGTGAATGTATATACCTTCCTGCCAAAGTAAATTCCTTGTCTGTGCAAACTTTCATGGCGATTAAAACACTTTATGATTCTGAAATGCTGCCTCGTTTATGATTTAGCTTGAGTCAGGCTACACATCACACAAACATATTCCTCCTAACGTTGGCTATCTATTATACCAAAACAAGTAGCCTTCTGGGCAAATGAGGTCTGCATATGAAATATAGGTTACTTCATAATTAAGTAAATTGTTGACGTTGCAGTTACGGACTAGCAACGTCACAGAATTACGTTGCTAGGAGGTCACCGTTACGGACTGGCAACGTCACAAAACAACGTTGCTAGGAGGTCGCGGTTACCGACTGGCAACGTCGGAAAATAACGTTGCCACGACGTCGCGGTTACGGATTGGCAACGTCCCAAAACAACGTTGCTAGGAGGTTGCGGTTACCGACTGGCAACGTCGGAAAATAACGTTGCGACGACGTCGCGGCTACGGACTGGCAACGTCAGAAAATTACGTTGCTAGGAGGTTGCGGTTACGGACTGGCAACGTCGGAAAATAACGTTGCCACGACGTTGCGGTTACGGACTGGCAACGTCGGAAAATTAACGTTGCCACGACGTCGCGGTTACGGACTGGCAACGTCACAAGATGACGTTGCGGCAACCTACTGGCGCCCCACAGATGCACGGTCCCGCAACGTCGCCAAAGACGTTGCGGCAACGTATGTTTGGTCATCGCGTGACGTTGCGACAACGTCAGGGCAACGTAAATGTGTTAGCTGGGTATGTGGTACTAATCCAGTGGTACATATTCATCTGTTACTGGACTGCACCTATTCTTTATTGTATGTAAAGGACTGAAACACTTACCTGTACATATTCATGTCGACGTTCTTTGACCCCGACACCGTTCCTCTCTAATGGGACCCTGTACAGTTGCCTCATGGTTATGTTGTGCTTTACCAAGATCCGTCTGATAGTTGTAATGCTTACTCGATTTATGTTGTTGAATACTTGCCCATCTGCAAGTATTTGTTGCTGTAGCTGGTTGAGACGGATTGCATTGTTTGTTCTGACTAGGTTCACTATGGCAAGTTCCTGCTGTTGGGTGAACAGGCGTTGGCGTCCACCCCTAGTAGGTCTTCTAGCTATTCTGTATAGAAAAATGCAACCACAAATTGTTCTTGTTTGCTTCTTTTTTACAGTTCTGTGTATACTGAACTTTACTGTATTTACCATACACATTACTGAAACATCTCAACACGTTATCACGGTATGTTTCACAAAACTACCACTTTTGTTGAAAAAGGAGCATTAGCAACCCTGGAATACAATACATGTGATACAGAAATGTGATATGGTACAGTACTGTAAATACTCTAGATACAGTCTGAGTAGAGAGTTGAAGACATACCTGTTTTCCAGTCGAAATTTCCTTATTATGGATGAAACTGTGAAGGGGCTTAGATTAGGATGGACTCTCTGCCCAGCTTCCCTCATAGTCAGGCCATGGTTTATGACATGGTCCACCAAAGTTGCTCTTATGTCATCCGAAATAATGGTCCTTGCGTGGCCTCTTTGACCACGTCCTTCTCTCTCTCTCTGTCTTCCTCTGCCTCTAGCTCTCCCTACCTCCATGCTTGCAAAGTTGTAAAAATGGCATAACTGAGGCCTATTTGTAGCTGGCTGATTGGTGTTCAGTTTTGTAAGTAAGTGTTTTCAGGTGTGTGTCTATGTCTTTTCAATTAACCAATATGTGTTGTATTTTGAATAGATGTGTTTTCCCAATGGTACCCTGAGATTTCATTTTTGAACTAAGTGTCTTATGTATGAAATAGTGTGTAGTGTCTAGGAGCAAGTGTGTTGCAGAAAGGAGCAAGTGTGTTACAGAATTGCAACTAAAGTGCAAAGCAGCGCTTTTGTTTAAGGAATGGTTACACTTTGTTTAAAGGGGCAATTGACTGGGTTTTTGGGGTATTTCACACTGTTCCTTAAGGTCTCCGAATAGGGTATGTAACATTGGTTGGGTTGAAAATGGCCCGGGTGCTGTTCTATGCCCTCTGACAGATCTTCTGAAATGTTCCCGGGAAAAAACACTAGCTTTTCTCCTTTTATGGTATGCTCATTAATATTTAGATAAGCTGCGCGCTGATTGGTTGGTTATCAACGAGTGAAGCTGGGAGCAAAAACGCAACACGGCCAACAGCAGCACTCGCTGAAACACCGAAGTTGGAGACTTGAAGTAAAAACGCGCAAATAAATCTATTGTGTCTACACAAAACTGTTTTCAACAGATTGACTATATATCATTTGAAATGATAACATTACTTGTTTCCACTTCTGTTGTTGAAGCAACCTGGATTGACTTGTGGGTAGAACCTTAGGCTACAGCTTAGCCACCAAACCATATCGTGATTCTACTTGGCTTCAGTTAGCTAGCTAGGCTAGCTCTAGATATCTCGCTGTAAAATAACATGACAAAGATCTGGACAAACATGCATCGTGAATTGTAGATTTTCATTACACAGGTTATTTATTTGAATGAAACACAGTCAGGAACATGAATCAACGTCAGCCCCATTGCCAATAAACTAGGCTAAATTATCACACATTCTACCTATGCTCTTGCGTTAACTAGCAAGCTAAACTTGTTTACATGCCTACAGTCTAGGTGTTACTAGTAACAGTTACTAGCAATGCTAACGTATCCTGTATCTATAACCTGCCTTTCTCCAGTTCTTTCAAATAAATTATCTAGACAGGCGTTAGCAATAAGCCAGACTGCTGTTCGTTTTCTGGCTATTTTTCGGAAGCTTCCCTTCTAATGCCGACTACAGCTAGTCTAGCTAGAGTCATTTGATGTGTGTAGAAACGTATTTAGCATTCTACCTGGTATGCTATATACAGGAAACGTTAGCATTGCTAATAACTATTAGCACAACATCATACTGTCCTTATAGCTTGCGGTTGCAATGAGCATACGGTCGGAACAGCACCCCTTTCCAGGTTCAGCTTCCTAGCAAATCCTGCTTGAAATTGTCCAAGGTTGACAAAACTGTCTTGGGTGAAATGTTCAGAGCAAATGAATGATTGAGTGTCGAACTTCGCCGGGATCTTCTCATAGACATCAGCAGCCATGCCTGTTGAATGTTTGGCTCCTTGGGAAGACAGTGAGTGTTAGCCTTCCCTGTACAGCCTGGAACACAGCATTTACGACCGTGGTCCATTTTCAATATCCTTGTTATAATTCAAAACGTTCTTCTTTGTAAGTCCTTATAAGTAGCCTACACAGAGCAGCGCGCAGCTAAACTAGTATCGGAGATAGGCGCTACCTTGGGCTGGTCTGGATGTAAATTCTGGGGCGTGACAAAGATACAGACCAGAGCCAATAAGAGTGCGATCACCGGTCCTACGTAGGACCGGTAGCTTTGATGAAAAGCTAGCATTTTACAGCCAAATTTTTTCTTTTTGAGATTTGAATAGGAAAGAGGTGTCAATGGACTTTGATATTCACGGTATGTTCAGTTTACCCACCGAACTGTCGTTATTCAACTATGACAAGGTAAAATCGGTTTTGCAGTCAATTGCCCCTTTAAGGTATAGTAACAACAACTTCAAGTTATGTTACTTTGGTTTAAGCATGTGTCTATAGTGTTCAAGCAATGGACAAAAACTGTAAAAACACTTCATGTCATCACACATATTTTTCTTCTGAACTTTAAGAACTCATTTAAGAAATAACTCAGGAAGATATTGGTGAATGAGGCCCATTGTCACCATTAGAAACAAGTGTGAACATTTGAGTCATAATGTTTTACAGATGACAACTGTGTTGTAGTTGTGTTTATGCCGCCTGTGTTTACCATTTTGCAGCACAAGTGCATCACAGTACAAAATATTTTTAGTGAATGAGAATGTGTTTAGAGTTTTGCATAAAGAGTGTCTGATTCGACAAATGGATTTAGGCCACTAAACATTTGATTTAGAGAATGGGGTTTAGTGTTTTAGCACTTGCGAAAAACTGTAATAGTTCATTCTGGGTTAGCATCCTGTCTCTGACCAGGGTCAGGCCAGAGATTTTCATCACAGGCTGTACATGTCCACCTCCTGTCATTTTTACCATTCCTATGCCTTGTCCTCTGATGTTTGAATCCATGATACCGAAACACAGGTGAGCTTACCTGTTGCCCTTTTTATTAATTACAATCTCCTGACAGCATGTTGAATATTTTTTGCTGTTGGTGCTTACACATGGACAGTTACGATACGATACGATGAACTTTATTGTCCCGCTCAGGGAAATTTGTCTTGGTCTCTGTGGTGCGTCATCATAAATGCCTTGACAGTCACAGACAACAAACAATACATCCTCAGCCAAACATTATCAACAGTTACATAACATTATTGCACATATCCCATAACATAACACAGACATACACCTCATAAAAATACATGCTAAAAGATCACCGTAATAAAAGCACTATAAAAATTATTACATGGATTACAGCCTCAAGCAGCATTGAGAAGTTTTATGGAAGTTGTAACAAATTAGTTCTTAAAACGGTTGAGTTTGCAGCAAGGGACTCTATATTGCCTCCCTGAGGGTAGGAGGTCATACTCTGGATGGAGAATGTGAGAAGGGTCCCTTGCTATTCTCTGGGCTTGACTAAGAACAGATTGTTCGTAAATAGACTGCAAGGTCTGGTAGCTGCTTAGTTGGTGGTTAAGGGTGTTTGAATTGTGTTGGTTTGATTTTGATTATCAAACGGCAGTATTTTCTAAATTGAAACATGGTGACAATTGTGTCTTAAAGTGAGAGGTGTGTTTAGACTTTTGCAACGAAGGGTAAAGCTGAGTAATGTGTCAAAAAGGGTAATTTTAAAATCGTTTTTAACCTTTATTTAACCAGAAAGGTCCCATTGAGATAAATAATCTATTTTTCAAGGGAGACCTGGCCAATTGAATAAATTGCGTTGCCTTACACGTACCATTTTAGTGTAATAGCAATCAAGAAAAACTGTATTCCAGCAAACAGACCAAGTCCACTTGGACACCCAAACACCCAATCGACAATAATCTAAATGATTCCATTCTAAGCTGTCAGCCATGACAGGCCCCTACCTTGATGTTTCCCTGGACATCAGGGGGAGTCACATCAGAGAAGCCAAAAGGTCTATACCCTCGTCATTCTGATCCTAACACTTGTGTCCCTTCAGAGCCCTCGTCATCTCCCCATGTTGACTCTCCTACTTTGAAAGCCATTAGCCTTTCGCCCAGTGTGATAGGAGAGTGGTTACGGTTCACTTTTGCTGAGTCACAGCTGTTTCCCACATACTCACCTGGGGCCTCATGTATAAACGTTGCGTACGCACCAAAAGCTTGCGTATGCTGGTTTTCACGCACACTTTGTGATGTATAAAGATTTACTTGACGTGAGAATGTGCGGATCGTCCGCAAAGTCTCGTCTGGCTCTGTAACATGGCAAATTCTAACTGAAAAGTGACGAAACTCACCAAACATTACAAAATAAAGTTTCCACTACTACGTTTATGACGTTGATGATTCAAAAAACATAAAAATAAAAGTTTGATCATAAATATGGATGATCACACCAAAATGTCAAAACCCAAAACGGGAAATGCTATATAGCCTTCTGTTTAATCCCCCACCACTTAATAACTTCTGTTAAACTTGAGGGTGCCAAACGAACAACAAAATCACTCAGGAAATGCATGTCACGCAAACCTGCCATGCTGTTACAATGCGCCACCACTCATTTCTTCATTTCAAGTTTTACATCAGACTATTTCTTCTTAATTTCTGCCATGGTCCGGTTCTCTGAACCCACAGCATTTATGGCCCTGTAATAATCAGAATCAGAATTCTATTTATTCGCCATGGATGTAATACAAACACGGAATTTACTGTGTCAGGGAGGTGCAAAACACTAAACATATACAAATCTTAAATTAAGTGAAAGTACAAAAGTTTAACTATTTCTAAGAACTAAACAATCTAAGAATACAACAATTTAAATATAAAATAAAATAATAATAATGATTTTATTTGTAATGCACTTTACATTTAGCAAAATCTCAAAGAGCTACATGTTAAAAACAAGAAAGGGAGCAAATAGTGACAGTTTTCCACTCCGCCCACTTTCTTTTGTCGCTAATACCTGATGACAGGCCGCCAAACAGGACACAATTTGTCGCCTCCACCTCTGTTGTCAGAACCTCGATCTCACAGTCACCGTATTTCTTTGAATAAACGCTGCGGCTTTTAACGTTCATTTTTGGTGCAGCGTTTATTCAAAGAAATACGGTAATTCAGACAAAGAAATGACCTCAGGAGCGCATTTATAGTCCATCTGCATATTAATTTAAGGGAGGAGGCAAGGCGGGATGGCTCGTTCACGTGCGGTCAATCTCACGTTGATTGTGATTTATAAAGGAAAGGTGCGCAGGACCTGGCGTATGACCGGTTTTATACATATGAATATTTCTGTGCGTAGGTGCTTTCCGAGTTTTGGCCGTACGCCATCTTCTGGTATAAAAGCTGCGCAATCCTTTATACATAAGGCCCCTGGCCCATACTCACTACTCACTACTCCCTCACACACTCCTGGCTAATTCAGCATGTCATAGTAACAAGGAGCAACCATATTCACTCAAGCCCGTTTCATAACTATTTGTTGTGAACATTTCTGAACTGTAGTTTGTTAACAGAGTTTGTCTCACACAGAGCGATTTGCCAGAATGACGGGCATCGTTGTAGTCCCACTGGAAACCAGAATATTAAGATTGTGCCCAGGAGCTTTTGTGATTCCCAAAATGGATGAAAGAACTACAAGCATGTGAAGAGGAAAGACAACAGGCCCTCGTGAGTGAGATCACGTCTCAGACTCAGGGCTCTCAAGTGTTACGCATTGAGAGTGACAGTCACTCATTTCGGTCTTTAGTCACACCCTCCCGCCACACATCGTATTTCTCACGCCAAAAAAAAATATTTATAATATATTTAATATGCCGCAGCACCCAACCAAAATTCCTAGGGCCGCCCCACTCTCACTATGGAACCGGCAGTCAAGCGCGTCTCCCCTGGAGTTCTTAGTCGAGCCTGCCACTTATCAGCTAATCAAAAAAAAGAAAGGGTTTATACAATAGCCAATCGGAAAATAGCACCATTGTATCTGGGTAAGATTGAATGCAACAACAACAATAGAAAAAAAGCATATCCTGTAATTTTTCGGGATTCTTCTACGTCTTCCGAAAGTTTTGTTCTCCTACAAAGCAAACCGCTGGAGCTCGAGCATCACTTGAGCACAGTCATGATCTCCTGTTTTAATGTTACAACAAATTCACAACTTGTTTGACACAAACAATGACAACTTGACTGCTGATAAAAAATGTTTCCCAGATAATTTGCATCAGTTTTTCACGAGTCTCTTAACCAACAGTTTAACAGCCTATTCACTGACAACACCTGCTCAGAACAAGTAGTTCATATATATAGCCGGTGTGTATCGGTGAAACTCACTCGTCAGGTAAGTAAAATGCCACCCGCATCAACAGTTATCTAGCTTTTCGTTGGCGTAGTTGGTAGTGGCACCGCTTGGGATGTCAGAAGTGGCAGGATCGAATCCAGTGCGGGACGTAGGTCCAATCCCTTTGACCTTTAAAATAATGTCATATTTTATTATTATATCCTGGCCATGGATGCATTAATCATTGCTACCTTTCAAAGATGTCAGGGAAAAAGCAATTCATTCATTAATTTTGACCCCCTGACGGGGGGGGGGGGGGGGGGAGAATGTCACTCTTGCTTGTCTTCAAAACTTGAGAGCCCTGCAGACTACTGTGGTGACATAAGCTAAGTATCATCAAGTTGTAAAGATTATCTGTTAACCTGCTTCAGACCTTACTGCAGTCATAACACAATTTTAACGGCATGAAACGTCCATTCTCCTTCATGGGAGTAGCTTTCTGACACACACACACAAGTAGAGACTATCTCATCCAGAGAAATTGAGCTCTATATCAATGTTTATTTGAACCGAACACTCATTTAAGTTACGTTTACGTCAGCGCATACCTTTCAGCTGGACCAGCCTCTCTTTTGTGTGTGTGCTCTCTGTATAGAGGACTGACAGACAGAGTGGTGCCTCCGTGCCCTCTCCACAATCAACGTTTCTGCCTTTACTCTGCACCCTCAACAACATGGAGAAGGCCCCCTCACAAACACTGCAGGGAGACAACGGCAGCCTGGCAACAACATGTGGCGTGAAGACTATCATGGCATGTATGGAGATTATTAGCTGATTAGCTGAAGTGTGTTCATCTAATTGGATGCTCTTACGAAAGGAAAACATATTCACCAATATATAACTTGAAATATATTGTAATATATTATATTTCCATTACATTTTCCAATATATTACATATTGGAAATACATGGAATAACATGTTGATGATACATATACTATACAATATACTATATATTCATATAATATATTGCAATACACTGCAAAATATACATGATTGCCGCTTTCAATATATTGCAATATATTGAACATGATTATATGATATGTGCTTATATATCCCAAAATGTATTCAATTTTGTATTTGTAAATATCCACCATAATGTATTCCAATTTATATGGGAAAATTTGATTTGTGATATATGTAAAGATATAGGGCCTCATTTACAACAATGGCACAGTTTACGCTGTGTATGTTTTTGCGAGTTCGGTAATAGCGCCCGCTTTGCTTCCTCATTTTGTAGAGTACAAAGAGTACTTCCTCAGAGTAGAGGCGCACTCTTACTGACAGTCTTTGTAAATACCGTAGAATATATAATTAAGCGCACTTCTCCTTGTACACCAACAGCTGCACTTCCAGTCATCCGTCCGTCAAACTCCTGAAGTTTGCGGACGACACCACCCTTATTGGGCTCATCTCTGGTGGAGACGACTCTGATTATAGGTGGGAAGCAGCCAACCTGGTGACCTGGTGCAGCCAGAACAACCTAGAGCTCAATGCTCAAGACAGTGGAGATGGTTGTGGACTTCAGGAAGAACACAGCCCCACTCACCCCCATCACCCTGAGAGACTCCCCAGTCAACACTGGAGTCCTTCCGCTTCCTGGGCACTATCCTCTCCCAGGACCTCAAGTGGGAACTGAACATCGGCTCCCTCATCAAGAAAGCACAACAGAGGATGTACTTCCTTCGGCAGCTGAAGAAATTCAACCTGCCAAAGACAATGATTGTGCACTTCTACTCAGCCATCATTAAGTCCATCCTCACCTCCTCCATCACCGTCTGGTACGCTGCTGCCACTGCCAAGGACAAGAGCAGGCTGCAGTGCATCATCCGCACTGCTGAGAAGGTGATTGGCTGCAATAAGCCTTCCCTCGAGGACCTGCACACCTCGAGGACACTGAGGCGAACAAGGAAGATTGTGGCCGACTCCTCCCACCCTGGACACTACCTGTTTCAGTCACTCCCCTCCGGTTGAAGGCTGCGGTCCATCAAGACCAGTACTTCACGCCACAAAAACAGTTTTTTCCCTTCCGCTGTTGGCCTTTTCAACAAGGCCAAGGGTCCACACTGACTCTAAATGAGCCTGCTTAAAACACATTGCATTTACACAATTCTATCTTGTACATTTGTATTGTTTGTAATATTTGTATTTTTTGTATTTTCATATTGTAATTGGCAACTTATATTTTATTTTGTGGCAACTTATTTCATTTGATTGTACATTTTATTTAATTTTAATTCCACTTAATACTGCTAGTTTATGTACCCTTAGTATAATAGTCCACATATTTAAATTTTAGGTCCCTATATGTTCATTGTATGCACCTTCCTGCCAAAGTAAATTCCTTGTCTGTGCAAACTTTCATGGTGAATAAATCTCTTTCAGATGGTGATTGGCTGCAATCTGCATTCCCTCGAGGACCTGCAGACCTCGAGGACCCTGAGGCGAACGAAGAAGATTGTGGCCGACTCCTCCCACCCTGGACACTCCCTGTTTCAGTCACTCCCCTCCGGCAGAAGGCTGCGGTCCATCAGGACCAAAACCTCACACAGTTTCTTCCCTTCCGCTGTTGGCCTCCTCAACAAGGCCAAGAGTTCACACGGACTTAATGACTTCATGTCATAAAACAATTGCATTTGCACTACTTCACAATTTGTTTAATATTTGAATTTTATGTTGTATTTTATACTGTTTTATTTTATGGCAACTTATATTTCATTTTATTGTACATTTTATTTAATTTTAATTCTACTTAATACTGCTAGTTTATGTACCCTTAGTATAATAATCCACATATTTTTATTTTCGGTCCCTATATATTCATTGTATGCACCTTCCTGCCAAAGTAAATTCCTTGTCTGTGCAAACTTTCATGGTGAATAAATCTCTTTCTGACTCTGATTAACGCATATCCTCCCACTTTCCACACGACCCTCCCACTTTCCCCATGACCCTTCCACGAACACATATTGAAAGCGCAACTTGCCTGTTCTCGCTCATGTGGCAGGTAATCTGCAATTTTACCCAAGTGTCCCTGTTTGTAAATAGCCTGCATCGTTAAGTCAGTCTTTGCGAACAATTAACGCCTGGAAACGGGCGCAAACGGCTTGATACATGTGACACTATGGGCCCCATTTATGTTTAATGTATTGTGGAATACATTTTAAATATATGTACAATTATATGGAAATATGTACATAGATATTGTACAATGTATGTGCACATTTATGGGAACATGCACATACAATGTATGTACATATATGGTGATATATACATTTACATTTAGTCATTTAGCAGACACTCTTATCCATAGCGACTTACAGTAAGTTACAGTAAGTACAGGGACATTCCCAGAGGTCAGTAGGGTGAAGTGCCTTGACCGAGGACACAGCGTCATCTTGGCACGGCCAGGAATTGAACAAGCAACCTTCTGATTATTAGCCCGATTCCCTAACCGCTCAGCCATCTAGAAGGTATTCTAACAACGCTGTCACCGGCAGTATTTCAGATGGAATCGATTCAGACAGTACCATCTGCTAACTGAAAATATGCCCCCAAAAATGTAAATAAGATTGACATTTATTTAGGGGGAAATGGCTCATTCAAAAGAAGTTTATTGGAAGGGATCATTATCAGTAACAATACCAAATGCGACCCTTTGGTACATTGTGCTCTGAGCAAGCTAGCTGCTGTTGCTAGCCAAACTTAGCTTAGGCGACTGTTTGAATGCGCTGGAAATTAAAAACATTTCTTTTGACATAAAGTGTAGGCTCTGGCATTGAAGACAGCGACACACCACACAAGCTTGAGTTTAAACACATTATTTAATGTGACATTACTTGCTATACATGCAAGTTTTGATTGCTTAAATGTACGATGCTGCTAGTACACCACGGCACGGCACGATACTTGCTGTGCAGTGCAACAGTCTTACTAGCACATCTATTCACGTCGTATCTATGCGTCATTGCTAACGTGTGCTGACGTTAGGCTAGCACTGCCCTTACGGAACAAAAATATATTGCAGTATATTGGAAAATATCATGTGATATATTAGGCTATATATTTCCATATAATTGTACTTATGTTTAAAATATATTCCACAATATATTCAACACATAACTGTACACATATTTCATGTATATCTTTCCATATAATTTTACATATATTTAAAATATATTCTACTATATATGAAGCATACATGTGACACTATATTTGTACATATATTACCCATACATTTTCCCATATAAAGCGGCATACATTATGGTGGTTATTTATGAATACATAATTGCATATATTTTGGGATATACAACCACATATATTATATATTCATGTTCCATATATTGCAATATATGGAAAACGGCAATCATTGCTGTATTCTGCAATACATTGCAATATATTACATGAATATATATTAGTTTATAATATTTTAGTAATATATTTATCATCAATATATTATCCCATGTATATCCATATATAATATATTGGTCAATGTAATGGAAAATAATATATTACAATTTATTTCAAATCATATATTGGTAAATATATTTTCTTTCCGTAAGGGTAAACCGAATCATTGGCCGAAAGCATGTCATATCCCAGTACGATACGTGGCGCTGTTTTCATTACAACTAGTGGTGATACAGCCCTTTCCGCTTGACCTCTTCATCACTACCAACAACAACAACATCAACATTTCGAGAAAGACGGCGAACGGAGAGCAAAGTGAAGCTACGTCCCTCTACATTTTGTGCAAGATGATGTGACACCCAAGATGTGTGATCACATTTTTGAGTTTTTGTTAGTTTTATGTTTGAGCAATGTTTTGAAATATGGGTCAAAGGGGCCAATTAATAGGAAAAAAGAACCAGAAAATTTGACTGTTGTTGCCAGTAGGAACCAATGTGGCGCTGTGTTTCCATCGGGGACTCTATTAGTAGGCGGGTGTCGGTACTCCCTCAATTTGCTGAGCGGCGCGAAAGCAAGAACAAGCACTGTCGCCAGACTCTCAATTATTTTCCTGTTTTTCAGGATAATCTTATCTGTGCATGGGTCCTCTGCCTGGGACCTGTAACAATGACAATAGGAGTACTGCGAATGCAAATGGCGCTATTGGCTCGCATTGTC
Source organism: Hypomesus transpacificus (assembly GCF_021917145.1). NCBI lineage: Eukaryota > Metazoa > Chordata > Actinopteri > Osmeriformes > Osmeridae > Hypomesus > Hypomesus transpacificus. The sequence goes on from NC_061066.1 coordinate 6,514,864, forward strand.
TGTTTGTTTCTGCCGGGCCGGCTCCCGGCAGCGACAACTTATCGTCTTTTTCGACTTCCAGGTCACGACCTGGGAGGGAGGGCGGCGGTATCTCACATGCGCAAAGACCCAGAGTCCAATTCATAGTCCAATTCACCGTTTACAAGCATGCGATGTCTGAATTATCAACCGACTCGGATCGAGTTATCTCGGGGTGTCGATCGGATCGTAGTCGGACTGCAATTATTCGTACAAAAGGTGTTAACAAGAAACTGATCATTCTATTTCAGTCCAAATAAGCCAGTAATTTGAATCCATGTAAACGCAGTGACTGTCTTAAGTCAAAAACTAGAAACCTTAAAACGACACTGGGATGCAAAACTGCATATCCCAAATCCCTCAATTCCTACTTGGAATAAATATAATGATTAGGCCTACTATGACTTAGTTATTTCATATGCATATATTTCATATTGTCGTAATTCATATGCTGACGAGAGGGGCATTATATTTGCTAATAAGCCACACATTTCAATTCATATTTTGGTTATTAACTAAGCAACTAGCTAGTAATGCCCGCGCTGTAAAAAAAAAGTTGAAAACATGACTTTGTGAAAGATTCATAATTCAATTCATACATTATGCAGTTACAGTTTTTCACAATTACTAAAACACATTTCTTGAAACAGTCACCCATTTTCTCAAAACTGTAAACACAAACCAAATCTTCAAACTACATTTCCAAAACCTCTGACTCTTCTGGCAAAATCAAACACTCACCCCTAAACCAATGTAGTGTGGTTTGCACGGTTAAGATTAGCAATACTTAGTTTATAATAAAGTATAGTCGTTCTTGGGGGCACCACCTCTGATTCGTGAAAGGGACAGAGGAAACCTTGTTTAATAATATTGAATAATAGCACTCGTAATAATCAGTCTAATCTTAAGTAGGGAATTCTATGAAAGTAGAGCAGATCATATAACGTGAGAGATACGCGAGTATTATACACAATGATTTATTTAAGATAATGAAATTATAGTGAACACATACCAGATAAGTTATGGGTTAGTTGGGCTAAAGCAGTACAGTAGGCCTAAATTCTAATGAGAGCGCACTACACAATGGCTGCGTAGAGCGCGTGTGGAGGGGGAGGGGAGAGAGAGAGTGAGGAAGAGGTACAGAGGAAGAGGCTTCTATAGTAACAATGGACGATCAATAGCAACTGACCTAACGATGGTCAAGTTAAATCATTTGTAAAATACAATCAAACATCGACCATTCAATCACAACATGCCAATATGTCACAAGTAAGAAATATTGCAAATCGCAGTTACTTTTGTCGGTTTGAAGAACGGAGTCAATGGTTCGTTATATCCAACGAATAGGAAACGGAATCTCTCGTCAAAGTTCCGGGCGCAAAGTGAATATGCAGGTTATGAGGTAAAGGTTAGGGAGTGACGCGTTCACCCCAAGTTAATCCTACGAACAAGCGGGGGTGATTGTAAGTTCGGCGATTTTATACTCCAAAGAACAGGGGGTCATCCGTGTGAAGGTGACCTCTCTCATTGGTCAGTTACTTCCACCTGGGCGTCGTCTTGAGATCTGCCCAGAGGTGTGAAGTGGCTGATAGTTTAAATTCCATTATCTCAAATGTCCATGAAATGCTTAAACTTCAGAATAGAGCAATACAACGTTCATAACTGGTTTTGTTAGTATGATACAATTATTTTGATATCAAGATTGACTGATTTAACTATATCTGAAGGGGAGTTATAATCAAACATCAATTAAACACGTTCTAGGTAAATGAGAAAACACACATTATAACACATCGACTACTGTCATTGAATTAGTGTCAATGAGCCATGTAGTCCTTGAGAAATATGTTCGTAAATCCACAAAAGAAAGTTCTCCCTTATACTCCATTGTCTGATACTGTGTGACCATGTGGTCTCTGTTCCTGACCCCATGCTGGGTCAGAGCTTTGAAGCATCTTCTGGGAGATAAGGACAAAGGGGGAAGGACCCTTCCCCCTTTTCGGGGGTAGGGGAAAGGTGTGGATGGTACCAAGCTTTGTCTGTTGACTCTCTGCTACACCAACCTGTGCTAAAAATAAAACAATGCTTTCAGATCATAAACACAGCAAAGCAATGTATAAACACTATGGAGCAATCTTTAGACACAACACAAAAAAATAGAGAACACCATCCAAGCGTTGTAAGCCTAAAGGCCGAATTATACAACATGACATATGGGAACTCCCCCGCTAAGAACGCTCTACTGTCCTCTGTTCCATGTCGGCTGTCATCGGGGTTCAGTTTGATTAGCGCTCCCGTCTGTCAATTAACGCTTTCACATGATCCCGTGCCTGTAAATATGATTCTCTCCCTGTGTAGATTGTCCATGCTATCAAGTGCGCAATCCTGCCGTGTTCGTGGTGGCTGGATCTTACACTCGTTCCGTTGTCGCTCGCTGTTTTGGGGCGATGTCGGGTTTGGAGTTGGACATGTTCTGGACGCCCTCTCGGTTTCGGGTTCAGCCGCCCCGGTTGCTCTGCGTGGCTCACTGCTCGTTGGGGCTCCGATGGTTCTGTGGTCATGTCGGGGCTGCACAATTCGATGGGTAGGCCTAATTGACGCTGATCGGGGATCCCGTTTTTCGGTAAGTTAAGATGTGTATGTACACCAGGTTTTCCAGCGGAGCTGCGCTGCATGTTTCTCAGTCATACTTGGTTCAGGGTTTTTCCAGGTCGGACAATAAATAAAATCTGCGCGGTGCTCGAACCCAGCCCTGAATGCCTGACTCTAGCTTTGGGTGCATACGGAGAAGCTACCGCATTGTCAGTGGATGCTTCCATAGTTGGGGTGAAATGACTGGAGGCCTTCTGTTTCTGCTGTTCTCACGTTTCATCGGTAGGCTACAACTGTTTGGCCATGCTGTTTCCTGTTGACTGAGACCAAATTGTCGCATTTGGCATTGTTGCTGCAAATGATCGCTTCCAGCAAACTTCTCTTGAATTAGCTGTACTGTCATGTCTAGTTTTTGGGGGGCTTATTTTCGTTAGCTGAAGGTACCGTGAATCGCGATTTTTTTCTGAAATACTGCCAGTGACCGTTGCTAGAATAGCTTGGTTCAAAGGGGTTCAGCTTCTTGAAAGGGGGTTCTTTAATAAACAAATGCATAGTAGGCTAAATGCTTGTAAATATCACTATAAGGGAAATACTTAAGGTGACGTTAAGGCATAGATGTTAGGGCCATTGTTGCACCAGATTGCCCAATATCTCGTTTGATCAATGCAACTGAGGCTGCTAGCTATCGCTTATTCTTATTCTTATTCTTTCCTCTTGCAGAGGAAATCTGAAGTCAACCATTTCATCTACTCCTCACTTTTGTATTGTGATTGTTAATGAGCAGCAACAAACGTCATGCTTTTAAATCTATGCAATCTTCATAAATCATAAGTAGGCATTTTATAGTAAAATACTGAATATCATTTGTGAAAATTAGTTGAAGAACGGACCCATCTGCAATCGATGCAAGCAAGCACACCCTACTATTTCCCCAAACTTTGTACCCTCTCGAGGTGAAATGTAAAATCTTCTCTACAGTGGGGGGTGCAATGCACCCCTGCTCCTGCGCTAAATCGCTATGGACGGTCGTGTAGGTCTTGACTTCTACCGGTCGCTATCCCAAGTTTTCCCCATTCTATGCTGCTTCCATCTCTCCAGCGAAAGTCGCCAAGGGCTTCATGCAGCGGCCGCTCAGGTAGAAGTAGCCCGATCCGCCTCCCTTTAATGTATTTTTACCGCAAGTAAAAAGTGAGTTCAGGTGGCATTTGGCAGGTTACCGCGGATAAGGCATCCCTGCTTGCTGGTCTGCGTGGACGCCGATTCACTTGTCATGCCAGTGGGGTGGTGCAGGCTTTGTCGTGCTGGTTGGGGCGGCTGCTCCTCTCTACCCGATTGCACAGTGTTTTCAGTGAATCGCTGGTCTCTGAAACGGTGCGCGTAGGCCGTGGCTCGGAGTCGCTCCACGCATTGCTCTGTATGATGCACCTTCAGGGATTTGGGGGGGGGTTTCTAGATTACACACTACTAGACTACTGATTCAACTTGTACTCGCTGTAATTTGTACTCGCGTAAACTGCTTCCTCTGTCTGCAGGCATCAATGCCCTCTCTGTTGCTAACGGATCCCAGGCCTTCCGCAGAATGCCATAACATCACTCCAAGGGCATCAGTCCTCCAGCATCACAGGTTATCGCTTAGATACATGAGGGTGTCGGTCCCCTATAGCTAAAGCATGCAACAAATCATACATGAGGGCGTCGGTCCCATGGCCTTTGCTGGCTATTGCACATTCAGGGCTATGCAGCCCCGGCCTTGACTGGCTATTGCTATGCAGGACAGCGTCCATAACCATTAGGCACATGACTCACGAGGGCGTTGGTCCTCCAGCCAACAAAGGCTCATCTGTCGAGGACCTCTGTCCTCCAGCCGGTACAGGCTGGTCACACACAAGGGCGTCGGCCCGCTTGCCTACATAGGTCATCTGTACACGGGGACGTCGGTCCTCCAGCCGGCACAGGCTGCTCACACACAAGGGCGTTGGCCCGCTAGCCTACATAGGTCATCTGTACACGGGGACGTCGATTCTCCTGCCAGCACAGGCTGTACACATCAACTCAAGGGCGTCAGCCCTCTAGCACACCTAGACTTATGTACGCGAGGACGCCGGTCCTAAAGCCATCTGCACAGGCTGTTCACATAGACTCAAGGGCGTTGGCCCTCTAGCATACATAGGTCACGTACGCGGGGACGCCGGTCCTCCAGCTGGCAAAGGCTGATCACAGACTCAGGGGCGTCGGCCCTCCAGCCGGCCAAAGCCGTCAAAGGCTATCACCTGTGTACTCGAGGTTGTCGGGCTTCAGCCAGCCAGGCAAGCAACGACAGCTTGAGGGTATCGGCCCTCCAGCCCATGTAGGTCACGTACGCGGGGACGTCGGTCCTCCAGCCGGCACAGGCTGTTCACAAACTCAAGGGGCGTCGGCCCTCTAGCCTACATAGGTCACGTACGCGGGGACGTCGGTCCTCCAGCCGGCACAGGCTGATCACATAGACTCAAGGGCGTCGGCCCTCTAGCCGCCAAAAGCCGCCAAAGGCTATCACCTGCATAGCTGAGGTTGTTGGGGCTCAGCCAGCCAGGTAAACACTGACAGCATGAGGGTGTCGGCCCTCCAGCCGACTAAGGCCGCCAAAGGCTATCGCATGCATCCGAGGGCGTTGGCCTCAGCCGCTTAGGCTATCACATGCATCCGAGAGCATCGGCCTCAGCCGCTTAGGCTATCACCGACAGCATGAGGGCGTCGGCCTTCTAGCTAACAGAGCTTTCCATGTACGTGGGCATCGGTCCTCTGGCCGACGGGCTATTGCACTTCAGGGCATTCTGCCCTCTAGCCGTGGCTGGCAGGAGCGCTGCCTCTGCCATCGTCTGGTTTTGGAACCGTCTACGGAGCTGTCCTTCCCTTGCCATTTCCTGCAGGATCCGGCCCGGGTATGTATGCTTTTAGGTCATTCTGTGATATTCTCGTACTTATCGTGGACGCACCGATTGGTGCAGAGCACCTATGTTGGTCGTTCTCCGTGTTGTGTTGGTTCTATCTGGCTGGTGAGTATGTTTATGGTCTCTACTTCCTACCCTTTTTCTTTTGGGGATTCTTTTTCAGATGTTGGGCAGGCGCCCGTTGATTTATAATTCCCTGTGGGGTCTAAGCTCCAAACACTGTAGTTCATTTAACATTCTGTAATAAACATCCTTCACTTATCCCAGGTCTCTCCTGATTGAAATTGTTATAATTGCTAAAAATGTGCTTATTTTATTGATGAAACGGCTCATTTATAAATTTGCTTACACTTTTAGATAACCTAGCTAGCATCGCAGCGCAGCAACACCTACTCTTCTGGCGGTGAATTGTTTTCTGCACCCACAGCCTACGGAGAACCCTAAACAAAGTGTATCCGTCCGTATCTGTTCACCCATCCGTAAACGGAGTCGACGTAGCATATTTCAGCCTTAAGTTGATCGTAGAATCTATTGTACAACGAATCTTAGTTTTACGAGCCGTTCCCAAAGATATCGTAGCTAAAGTGTCTCTGGAAAATTCGTAACTCTTGAAAGCACATAGATTTGCCTACTCCTTACAAGCATATTTGGGAAACGCACTAAGAAATATAGATGGTTTTGTTTGCTCGATCGTTGCTCAGGAAACGCAGCCCTGGGCATGTAGTAAAAACCAATTTGTTTATGTATACACAGTAAATGCATTTACGTAGCAATAAAGAAAATGCATTTTGAAACACTAGATTTTGGTGTTTTAACACCAATGACAGTTTCCTGATGTATGACTGTACTGTCCTGGTTGAGGTGTACCAACTCCAACTAGGCAGCGAGCTAAACTCTTTTCTATTCATCTACATGAAGAATGCCTCGGATTCTTGTTCGTAGATTTATTTTCACTCTTCACATTGTACTGAATCCATGTTGAAAAGATCAAGAGATCAAAGAGAGTAAAACGAGGAAACAAACAACAAAATATTGCGATTAGTTAAGTCTGTTAATGAGAGCTAACATTGTCCTAATAGCATCCACGTTGTTAGAACTAACATCCATGTTTAAACATTGCCACTTAGGTTTTAGCATTATAACTTGTTTTTACACCATGAAATTAACATACTTATGAGTTAACTTAGTATAACAAAGATGTGATACATACAGTGATGCCTCTGCTGGGGAATCAACATGTAAGAAGCAATTTCTCCGACGTAATGACCCTCTGCACTCTTAGTCGGCCTGTTGTTCAATGTCAAAATAAGAGTCTGGGTGAAACAGAAATTTTACAATTTAAAAGCATAACAATTAAAACTAGAGTGTACAATTTCTGGGGAAATTGTAGGGTGTGCTTGCTTGCGTCGGTTGCAGGTGGGTCCGTTTTCCCTTCTAGTGATATTTTCAAGCATTTAGCCTACTCATATTGCATAATTCATTAAGAACACCCTTTGAAACAAGCTACTGTAACAACGTTGTCACTGGCAGTATTTCAGTCAAATGTCATTCCTAGTTTGACCAGGAAAAACATGGTCCAAAGTCAATGGCGCATTATTTAGATTTTAAGGGCGCAAGCTTGGTCCGTGCCCACTGCTGGCGAGGCCAGGGTCTTCTATCTGCGAAGCTACGTTACATTGTTTTGATTTCTGGCGTGTTACATATCATAAGAAATGTCTAAGTATGTGAACTTGATTTGTAACAACTGTGGCAATTTCCTCCCATGACTGTTTAACCGAAGCTAATTCGGTTAGTTTCTTTTCCCATGCCCATCAGAATCAGAATTCGGTTTATTCGCCATGTAGCCTATGTTACAAAAATACGCAATTTACTGTGGCAGGAAGGTGCAAACAATAAACATATACGGGTATAAATTAAGTACATTAGTTAAACTAATTCTAAGAACTAAACAATAAAATAATATAACAATAAAAAATATATATATATGTACAAATAAGAATAATTTGAATGAGCAGCATGAGTGGGCAACTTAGTGCAATGAGAAAACTGCTCTGCCTTTCCCATACAATGTCACTTCTCTATCTTTTACGGCCCTGACGAAAATGTCGGTCTCCTCGGCTGTGAACCGCTGGCGTGCGCCTGGCAAATCCGCCGTTATAATAGCAATTCGCCATGGAACAAGCGCTGCTCTTAAAGGGAATGTGAGATGATGCTCTGATTGGTTTATTGCACGTTACGCCCAAACCACACCCATTAGTAATGTAGCTACTTCAGACCAACCCTTTTTAGATTTGCGCCGGGCGCAGTCATTTATCCCGCCGGCAAAATAACAACCAAACTGAAGTCACGCCCACAAAGTTACTTGCGCTTTGCGTTGATACTTGCGTTTCAGATCGTCAAAATAGGGGGTGTGTCTTTTTACAATGTATTTGTTACCATTCATATTGTTTATCAGCAGAGAAATAGTTCGCCAAAGACGTTGAACTTCATAGACTTTGAACATTCTTTAGGCTTCAAATCAGCTGACGTCGTTAAGCAATAGAGTACGCTGGGGTTGAAAAGTTACCGGACTTCTTGCGGAGTGCTACAAAAAACGTGAATCCGAAGCAAAAAGGCCACTTCCCTTGACAGTTCAAGTCTTTTATTTGTCAGGTACACAGAACAACACAAGGTTAGACTGGGCACTGAAATTCTTAAGACAAGACAACGCAAGCACCTGGCATAACATAACATATAAGTACACAGAACATAATTTACATCTATGCTGAGCTTAAATAAGTGAAACTTCCTAAATATACAGATAGCAATAAATAGTACACTATACTAACCCTAAATGCATATAAAACCTGTTCCAACCCTATAACCTATTCTAACCTAAGTGGAGTACAGTACAATAGTGCAAATTTGCAGATCAGTGACTAAGTCACTGACCATACAGGAGCCTGGTGGCGAGGTACAGTAGTGCAATGTTACTGATAGTGCAACCAGTAGCTGAAAGTGACAGTGTATAAGTGACTAGTGTGCAGTAAATCTATCCATATCAGTGTCCGTTCAGAAGCCTGATGGCCCTTGGGTAGAAACTGTTGTCCAGTCTGCGTGTGTGCGACCGGACGCTGCGCTAACGCCTGCCAGAAGGCAACAGGGTAAAGAGACTGAAGGATGGGTGGGAACAGTCTCTTAGAATCCTGCCGGCTTTCCTTAAGCAACGTGTGTGGTAGGTGTCCTGTAGGGCTGGGAGCTTCCTGCCGATGATGAACTCAGCAGAACGGACCACACTTCGTAGGGCCTTGCGGCCCCTGTCTGTGCAGAATGCTCTCCATAGTGCATCTGTAAAAGTTAGTGAAGATGACCGAGTCCATACCAAACTTCTTCAGTCTCCTCAGGAAGAAGAGGCGCTTACGGGCCGCTTTGACCACCTTGTCCGTGTGAACAGACCAGGTGAGGTCATTGCTGATGTTCACCCCGAGGAACTTGAACCAGCTGACCTTCTCCACTTCCGATCCATTGATGAGTAGGGGTGCATGCTCCTCCTCCTGCCGCCTTCTATAGTCCACAATCATCTCCTTGGTCTTGCTGATGTTAAGAGAGGTTATTGTCCTGACACCATGATGTCAGGGTGTCAACCACCTCTCTGTAGTCTGACTCGTCACTGTCAGAGATGAGGCCCACGATGGTTGTGTCGTCAGCAAACTTAACAAGGAGGTTGGAGCTGTGCGTTGCCGCACAGTCGTGAGTGAACAAGGAGAACAGGAGAGGGCTGAGCACACAGCCCTGGGGGGTGCCTGTGTTGGTGATCAGTACGGATGAGGTGCGGTCACCGATTCTCACCACCTGTGGCCTCCCCGTCAGGAAGTGGAAGATCCACTTGCAGAGGCAGGTACTTAGTCCCAGGTTTACAAGCTTGGAGACCAGTCTGGAGGGGATGATGGTGTTGAATGCAGAGCTGTAGTCAATGAACAGCATCCTCACATATGTATTCCCCTTGTCCAGGTGGGAGAGACCGGTGTGCATAGTCAGAGCGATAGCATCGTCTGTAGACCTGTTGGACCGGTATGCAAAGTCCAGTGTGGGGGGCAGCGAGGAGCAGATGAATGATTTGACTAGCCACTCAAAGCACTTCATGATGACAGAGGTCAGTGCTATCGGGCGATAGTCGTTCAGACATGTGACTGGGAAGTCAGGAGAGACAAGAAGTCGACGGCCTGCGTTCTTTGGAGGTGGATGTTGAAGTCCCCAAGGACTATCAGGGGGGTTCCATCATCCGGGAGGACGCTGAGTAGCATGTCCAGCTCCTCCATAAAGTCGGCTAGCGGTCCTGGTGGGCGATAAAGAACAATTAAGCATGCTTTGATAGGATCAGTTAGCATAACATAATGATGTTCAAATGATTTGGCAGTGGTGTGGATGTGTATTTCTTATGTGGGGCAAGAAGCAAACCTGTCCCACCACCCCGCCCGGTTGAGCGGGGTGAGTGAAGGAGTGGTTGACGGAGAGAGCAGCTGGAGTTGCAGTGTTTTCTGGGCGGATCCATGTCTCTGTCTGCGCAAGGGCATGAAGAGAAGCATGAGATGCAAACGCCGGGATGAAGTCTGCCTTGTTCACAGCAGACTGGCAGTTCCAAAGCCCTAAAGAAAGAGAGAGGGCAGGTAGAGAAGATCTGGATAGGTAGTGAAGGTTAGAAGTTGACCGTATATACTTTGTGACATATCTACGTCTACAGGTAGTGTAATGAACAGGAATGCTAAGGAAACACATGCTAGCTATGAAAATGTTCTAGGTGGAATATAATATAAATATAAATAGGGTGATACTTATCAGAAGAGGTGATCCGCCCCCGTCGGTCTTCCTCGGTGGACTCCCGCAGTAGTAGTAGGGCAGTGCCAGCGGTCCGTCAAATCAATAATACAAAAGGTCCCTAAACTTCCCTACCCGTCTACTCCTTCCTAACACCAACTAAACTACAACTAACCTCACTGCTACAAGACACAGGGTGACAGCCGCTAGCTTCTAACCTAGTGTGTATAACAGAGGGTTACCTACGGGTGTGTAAACCCCAGGGTATCTTACCTAGCCCTACTCCACAGACGTCCAGGACAAGGGCCAGAATACAGGTAACAACACAAAACTCCTACGGTTCTCAACAACCACTAACTGAATACAATATACAATGCTCAATATTCACTAAACAAATGCTCAATGCTCAATAGTCAATAATCAAATGCTCAATGTTACCAACAATGTTCCTACCAACCTCTCCCTACCTAACACAAACACATACTGACAGCTAAATACAGTGTGATGAGCTCCTCCGATTGGATAACGATGAGCCTTGTTGGACACGCCCACGTCATCAGGCCGGGAACGCACCACACCTGAGAGCTGACAGACAGGAGAAGAGAAACAAACAACCCATCTCCCCAGAGAGAGAGAGAGAGACCGTAACAAGGTCTTTCTGGACTGCTCTGTCTTCAGGTGTGAATGCCTGTAGGACGGCTTCCCTGTTTGAGGGGAACTTGTGCAGCTTTAGGTTTGACTCACTGAGAGAAGTCTGCGTTCTCCGCAGGAGGCTGATGGCTTCCGCTTCGGTGGGCACACTGATGAGCACATCGTCTACATAGAAATGACGTTTGACGAACTGGACTGTGTCTTCTCCATGTTTATGTGGATGGCTCTCCTCAGTCCATAGATGGCCACGGATGGGGACGGACTGTTGCCGAAAACGTCAACGGTCATCCTGTACCCGACAATGTCCTTAGACATGTCGTTGTCTCTGTACCACAGAAACCTAAGGTAGTTCCTGTGGTCCTTGCGGACGAAGAAGCAGTGGAACATCTGCTGTATGTCGGCAATCACTGCTACCTATTCCTTGCAAAAGCGGATCAGCACCCCAATGAGTGAATTATTGAGGTCTGGGCCTGTTAGAATAACATCATTTAGAGATGTGCCGAAGTCATTTGCGCTGGAATCGAACACCACGCGGATGCGGCCAGGCTTTTGCGGGTGGTAGACTCCAAAGGTTGGCAGGTACCAACACTCTTCGTTCTCCTCTAGTGGAGGAGCCACTTCTGCATGTCCATTGTGGAATATTTTCTTCATGAATTCCACAAACTGGTCTCTCATCTCTGGTTTTCTGTGTGTTTTCTCCAGGGAGGTGAAGCGAGTGAACACCTCTTTGCAGTTTTTGGATAAACGTTACCGGAGAACTCTAAAGGGAAGAGGGGCAACCCAGGTGTTTGATGTGCCTTTGTAAATTTCTCGTTCCATGATTTCCAAGAAGATTATGTCCTCGATGGATGGGGCAGGTTTGTTGTCGGAATCCGTCTCATTGAAGACCTGTAGTCCAAGGGCTTTCAATGATACCTTGTGTGGTGGGTTCTTCTGCTCCCCGCCATGGGATACATCTTCGGTCAGCTTCATGAAGCCTTCGCAAGGTTTGAGAAAGGTGGGTTGGCCATTCTCTAGCACATTTGTCTTGAACGTGCCCACAACTGGTCTGTGTGCGTTCCCTAGGCACACGTCTAGGACCCATCCCAAATCCAGTTTTTGTGCGAAGGGTGCATTGTGGGGCTCATTCACTTGCTGCCGGACTTTATGTACCCTCACAATGTCCCTGCCTAGCAAGATGAGGATTTCTGCCTTTGGGTCGAGCTCAAGTATGTGCGGCGATTCACCTTGCAGGTGCGGATGGTGACGGGCTGCATCAGGGGTTGGTATTTCTGAGCGGTCGATGAGTATGTCATACACTCATTTAGCGATGGTAGTTATAGGCTGATCTGCCCATCGAGCGATTCAACCTGAAAACCCTCTGTCTTCCTGCCTGACGTCTCAACTAGCCCGGCATAGGTTTTGAGTGAGTAGGGGAAAGGTTGATCTTTGATGTTAAAAGTATATTCAGGAAGTTCACTTATCTAAGCTCAGCATAGATGTAAATTTGTTCAGTGTACTTATATGTTATGTTATGTCAGGTGCTTGCGTTGTCTTGTCTTAAGAATTTCAGTGCCCAGTCTGACCTTGTGTTGTTCTGTGCATCTGACAAATAAAAGACTTGAACTTGAACTAAAAAGCTCAAAAGAAGTCTGATCGCGCAAGTGAATGGTTACTTTGATCGTCAAGAATTACGTACATGTTGACTGCCTTTCTCGCTTTGACCTTGTGGATATACTCGAACCAAAGAAACCTTTGCACAGGATCTTGCTGTTTGCCCTGGGCCACACACCTGGGTGCAATGTGAGCTGATGGCTGTGATGTTGCCGCTGTGTTCCTCTTCCTCCCCGCAATCGTCTGATGGGGGTGTAGGCCTCCTGAAGACTTGGGGTGGTGGACCTGGATGCATGGCGGCATGATGTCGGTCACTGTCGCACTCCGCACACTTGACTTTTACTTTTAAATCTCTTGCAAGATGGCTAGCTGATGTGCAGCATTTGAAACAAATCCCATGCTCTTTGAGAAGGCTTTTTCGTTCTTCAAGAAACTTCCCTCTAAATGTTCTGCATTTCCTCAGCGCATGTGGTTTGTTGTGAATGGGACAGTTTATCTCTGGTCCATCAGGCTTTTTCTCGGATGAGTTTGCAGGTGGGTCTTTACCTGGAGAGATGTCTGTCTTGTGAACGGATATTTTCCTCCCATAACTGTTTGAGGCTACTTAGTCTGACTTCAGCCCGCTGCTGCTCACACATGAAAGGATAAAACTGGGGTCATTCCTCTGGCGTGCTTTGTGACAGACGAAGTCGGCAAAGTAATCAAATGAAGGAAAATAGCCGTTGTTTTTTTCTTTAAACTTTGAGCCTACTGTTAGCCATTTTGCATGTAGCCTGTGAGGGAGTTTCTCCACGATGGGCCCTATGCCCCTAGTTGTGTCCAGGTAGGTCAATCCTGTGAGGTAACCTTCTTCTCTGGCACCCAGGAGTTCCATAAGAAGATCACCTAGGTCCCAAAGCTTCCCATAATCTTTGCTTGATATTCTTGGAAATTCATCCACTTTTTTAAATAGAAACTTCTCCATTACTTCAGGTGTGGCGTAGCACTCTTGGAGGCGTTCCCAGGCCTTTTTCAATGTTACGTCTGGTTTTCCTACATGCACGAGCAGATCCTTGTGATGTGCTTCACGGACTCCGTTCCGAGCCACTTAATCAGCAGATCTAACATTTCGGTTGCTGTGAGACCTAAGCCTGTAGTAGCATTACTGAATGATGATTGCCATGCTAAATAATTTTCAGGCTTATCATCAAATTGGTAGAGACTTGTACTCACTAAATCACGACGAGCCAATTATTGTGCCAGGTGTTCTGTTTTGGGCGCCACGCTTGCAGTGGATGGAGCACACACGGGTGTGTATGATGGAGCTGTTGCCTTAAATGATGATTTGCGAGGATGATGCGTTGTCTTAGGTTGTCTGCTGTCTCTAGCGGGTGTAGTGTGACGTCCACCATCTCCAATGTTCGTTGTATACTGTCCATCACATCCTACCTGACCTGTATGGCCTCCATTGAGTGGTGCGCTGATGTGGGTTACATGCCTAGATTCAGCAGGGTTGCTGAACAGTGGCTGCCTCGGTGCTGCATCATGCCTAGATGGTCTGTAAGAAGTTTCATCCTCTACTAGCTCTTCCTGTGGCCCAGATTTGTGCTCTGCTGGAGAATGCCATGTGACGTAGCTTGCTTCTGATAATGCTACCTCAGGTAAAGTGGCATGGACGAACACCCAAGTCTGTGATACGTCAAGCCCAGCTTGTGCTTCAACATATTCATTAGTGCGAGTTGCGATTTCGTTTTTCAGAATTTCTTGTGAAGATGGATCGGTCTCAATCGAATCTCCGTGTAGTTCAGCTAGTTCTAATGCCTCGGCTTGGGCAATAGCTGCAGCTGCCTCTCTTTGAAGTGCGATGGTGCTCAATTCAGCGTCCAGCTTTGCTTTTCCTAATTGTAGCTCTGCTTTTGCTACCTGTAGCTCTGATTCCTTCTCTGCTTCTTTTACCTTGAGCGCCGCTTCTCTCTCTGCAAACGTTGCTCGTGCTTTAGCCGCCTCTGCATTAGCGCGCGCCTTTATTGCACTCGATATCGATGAGTGAGAATTCTTTGATTGCCTTGTATGCACGGATGCAGTACCAGTCCTGGCTGATTCAATTTTTACTTATCTTGCTTCTGTGGACGTTGAAAACTCCAGTTGAACAACACTTTTTACTGTACTGTCCTGGTTGAGGTGTGGTAACTCCAACTAGACAGTGAGCTAAACTCTCTTCTATTCATTGACATGAAGAATGCTTCGAATTTTTGTTCATAGATTTATTTTCACTCTTCACCTTGTACTGAATCCATGTTGAAAAAATCAAGAGATCAAAGGATTAAAGAGAGTAAAACTAGGAAACAAAACTAAATATTGCGATTAATTAAATAACCTAGTTCCATGAAATACAGAATTGTATGTAAAACTAACTGTTAACGAGAGCAAACATTGTCGTAATAGCTTCAAGTTCAAGTCTTTTATTTGTCAGATGCACAGAACAACACAAGGTTAGACTGGGCACTGGAATTCTTAAGACAAGACAACGCAAGCACCTGGCATAACATAACATAAGTACACAGAACCAATTTACATCTATGCTGAGCTAAGATAAGTGAACTTCCTAAATATACAAATAGCAATAAATAAACGACTATACTAACCCTAACACTAAAACTTCCTAAATTACAGATAACAATAAATAGTACGCTATACTAACCCTAATGCACAAAAAACCTGTTTCAACCCTATAACCTATCTAACCTAAGTGGAGTACAGTGCAATAGTGCAAATTTGCAGATCAGTGACTATGTCAATGACCAACAGGAGCCTGGTGGCGAGGTACAGTGAGGTACAGTAGTGCAATGTAACTGAAAGAGCAACCAGTAACTGAAAGTGACAGTGTATAAGTGACTAGTGTGCAGTAAAAATGTCCATATCAGTGTCCATTGAGAAGCCTGATGACCCTTGGGTAGAAACTGTTGTCCAGTCTGCGTGTGCGCGACCGGATGCTGCGGTAACGCCTGCCAGAAGGCAACGGGGTAATGAGACTGAAGGATGGGTGGGAACAGTCTCTTAGAATCCTGCTGGCTTTCCTTAGGCAACGTGTGTGGTAGGTGTCCTGTAGGGCTGGGAGCTTCCTGCCGATGATGAACTCAGCAGAACGGACCACACTTCGTAGGGCCTTGCGGTCCCGGTCTGTGCAGCTCCCATACCACACTGTGATACAACCAGTCAGAATGCTCTCTATAGTGAATCTGTAAAAGTTAGTGAGGATGACTGAGTCCATACCAAACTTCTTCAGACTCCTCAGGAAGAAGAGGCGCTTACGGGCCGCTTTGACCACCTTGTCCGTGTGAACAGACCAGGTGAGGTCATTGCTGATGTTCACCCCGAGGAACTTGAAGCAGCTGACCTTCTCCACTTCCGATCCATTGATGAATAGGGGTGCATGCTCCTCCTCCTGCCGCCTCCTATAGTCCACAATCATCTCCTTGGTCTTGCTGATGTTAAGAGAGAGCTTGTTGTCCTGAAACCATGATGTCAGGGTGTCAACCTCCTCTCTGTAGGCTGACTCATCACTGTCAGAGATGAGGCCCACAATGGTTGTGGAGGTTGGAGCTGTGCGTTGCCGCACAGTCGTGGGTGAACAAGGTGCATCCACGTTGTTAGAACTAACATCCATGTTTAAACATTCCCTTACAAAAAATAAGTATACTTCAAGTTTATTTTGTAAGTATACTTAGTATAAAAAGTATACTATTATCATGTTACTTAAAGTATACTAGCAGTGTACTTATTTCTATACTATTTTTGTACTAAGTAAACTGAATTGGCCCACTTTTTAGGTCATTTAGTACACTTTAAAGTACACTTAGTGTATTTTAAGGTTTACTTTTGAATACTGTTAAGTAGCCTGTGTAGTGCACTTTCAGTTCATCAAGTATACTTCCTAAAGTACTTCAAAGTATAATTTGGAATACTCTAAAGTAACCTGTGTAGTGCACTTTCAATTCATAAAGTATACTTCCTAAAGTACTTAAAAGTATACCTTGGAACACTAAAGTAACCTGTGTAGTGCACTTTCAGTTCATGAAGTATACTTCCTAAAAAGCCTCAAAGTAGACTTTGCAATACTTTCAAGTGCACTTTCAATTAATGGAAGTACCTCAAGAGTAAACATGCTAAATACAATTTTACTATGACTTACTAATAAATAAAAATGTTTAGGGGCCCCTCAGACACCTCAGATCATGTGTCACATGGCGAGAACGGAGGCCCTCACAAAGTCACACTGCAGATTCAGAAAGAAGCTACTTACTGCACAGGCATCAATGTCTAATGAATCCAGCTGTTCTCATGAAACGTAACAGTCATTTCACTCATGGTTACAATGGTAAACCAGCACAACAATGACAATTACCACGCAACAAAACACTACATTCTAAGCAGACACATTTAAAAAACGAAATTCATGAATTTACATTTGTATTTCGCTCAAACGGTAAACTTATCAGCATTTTTTACATTATTTACCGCCTTGCATCATGGGAATTGACTAGCCAATGAGCCACACTATCTTCATTATTTCACGTCGTTATTTCGTTCTTCAGTCAGTTTGACAGTATAACCTTCGAATTCTCAAGTAGCTTTTTCGTTTTTTTTCCATTAATACTCCAATAGATAATTATTAGTATAAGAGTATCGGGCTTCAGAATGTTTTGCCAGTAATTAAGGTTACAGCTTCAGTAACAAAAAAAGATTCAATGTGCAATGCATAAAAGATTTTCATAGACATGAATCATTAGAATGAGATGGATCTAAAAAATGTAACCTGTAATGTACTTTAAAATTATTTTGACTGCTTTTGCTGTATAATAATGGAAAACGTACATCTTACTCCAGAAGAAATGTATACCATTTTCGGTTTCTAAGCATACTTCTTGAAAGTATATCAAAAGTGAACTATTTTTAAAGCATACTTAAAAGTACATTAAAAGTGAACTATTTTCCAAGCATACTTAAAAGTATATTAAAAGTGAACTATTTTCCAAGCATACTTCTTAAAAGTATATCAAAAGTTAACTAAAAGTGTACTATCCATATTTTAGTATACTTTAATATTAGTGCTGTCAGTTTAACGCGTTATTAACGGTGTTAACGCAAATCCAAATTAACGGCGTCAATTTTTTAATCGTGCGATTAACGCTCTTTTTTGCCTAGCAAACTTTGTAGTTTTTTTCACATGCTGTTGCAACAATTACCGACGTTAGAAAGACTACAACACCACACCGGATCTAGCTAGACCGGAAATAAAACAACAGGCACGCCACACACACTTGTTTGGCTTGCGAGCCGGCTAAAGAGTAGTAGCAGAGCCCGTTTACGGATATTAGACATTCTCTGGTAGTAGGCTAACGTTACGTTTTGAGTGGATGGCGAGCGAGAGACGCCGAAATGGATGCCAATAAATCAAATCAAATCAAATCAAATTTATTTGTATAGCCCTTTTTACACGCAAGCATGTCACAGAGGGCTTCACATGCGCCCATAGAACTGCCCCTCAACCAACCTAAACCCTCAAGGAAGACAAGGAAAAACTCCCAGAAAAACTCCCACCGGGAGAAAAAATGGAAGAAACCTTGGGAGGAGCAATTCAGAGAGGGATCCCCTCCTCCAGAGACGGTTGGTAAGAGAGAGGAGCAGAACACAAGCTAAACATAGTTATACAGTGTCAATGGGTTTTGAAACACCAAAATCCATTGTTCGGCTTTATAGACGTTGGATGGGACCGGGAAACTCGCTGTTGGCCGTCATGGAGACTGGATTCCGGGTGACGACCTGGTTCAGCGTTGGCAGACCGACGACCAAGCAGGTCCTGACAGCTCAAACCCCCCACACCACAGGGAATGTGTGGGGGGGGGGACAGAGAGGAGAGCAGGGATTAGAGAATGCCAGGAGCAGCTAACAGTTACAGTCAAAATAGAATGAGATCCCCACCGGTCAAGTGTGGACTAGTGCAGCAATTTAACAGAGCAAAAAGGGTATTTGATGCAGCCCCACACACCAAAACAACGACAGCCCCCCTCAGTTGGAACATGAAATCTGTTCCAGGGGAAAGAACTCTAAAGTAGGTTATACTTATACGAATAAGGATGAAAACAGCCAGTCCCCCGTTGTCTCCAACTAGTAATAAAAACTATAACAGTAACAATATACAGCAACGGAACTATAATAATAATAATACTAACAATATACAGTAACAGGTTTACTTTATTTGTAACATCTAGCTGGGCAATGTGAACATAAGCTATAATTAAAATTTAAAAGTTACATGTGATACACACATAGGCAAGCACACATCCCAGGTTTACATAGAAAGTACACACATACTTCCCTTTAACAATCATAGAATTGACTAAACAAGAACGTTTTTAATCTAGTTTTAAATGTCGAGACAGTATCAGCTTCCTTAATTGAGATGGGTAATTTGTTCCAAAGAAGAGGTGCTCTATATGAGAACGCCCTACCTCCAGCAGTTTTTTTCTTAACTTTGGGTATTACCAGATAGCCGGCATTTTGAGATCTTAGAGACCTTGCGGGGCAATAGGGTGCAAGGAGACCGGAGAGGTACAGTGGTGCCAATCCATGCAGAGATTTGTAAGTTAGTAGTAGAACTTTGAAATCAGCTCTGGCTTGGATAGGGAGCCAGTGTAAAGAGATAAGAGTCGATGTTATATGATCAAACTTTCTAGTTTTAGTCAATAGTCTAGCAGCAGCATTTTGCACCCGCTGTAAGTTTTTTAGGTAGGTAATTGGGAGGCCAGAGAACAACACATTGCAGTAGTCCAATCGGGACGTAACAAAAGCATGTATTAGTTTTTCAGCATCATCCTTTGAGAGGAATTTTCGTATTTTGGCAATATTACGTAGATGGAAAAATGCTGTTCTGGTGATTTGCTTAATATGGTACTCAAATGAAAGGTCTGGGTCCATTGTGACTCCCAGATTTTTTACCAGCTGGCTTTGAGATACTTTGACGCCGTCTAAGTCTAAGGTTAGATGGGATAAATTATTTCGGTGTTTTTTCGGACCAAAAATTTGAACCTCGGTTTTATCCGAATTAAGAAGAAGGAAATTTGCAGTCATCCAAGTTTTCAACCCGGAAACACAGGTTTCCATAGCATGTGGAAATTCTCCCGGCTTTGGAACAAATTCAGAAATAAGTTTCTGAATGGAAAGTTTACTTTAAAAAAGTTGCCAAATGGTTCCATTGACAAGACCAAAGTGATCTGTGTGTTTTGTCGTTGTAAACTGAGTTATCGCAGCACGTCCAGTCTGAAATACCACTTGATGGCCAAGCACACAGCTGATGCGATTCATGCGAATTCTCCGCCCCCTTGTCAAAGCCAGGCGATTGCAATGTTGTTTTCAATAAAAAAATATTTGCACGAAGCAATCCGAACCACTTTTCCATGTTGATAAGAGCTTTAAAATTTGAAAAAAGAATGTGACAAAAATAAATCAAGGGACATTTAGAATAGATAAAAATATGCGATTAATCGCGATTAAATATTTTTATCGTTTGACAGCACTATTTAATATACTTCTTTTTTGTAAGGGTTGCCACTTAAGTTTTAGCATTATGACTTGTTTTTACACCATGAAATTAACATACTTATGAGTTAACTTAGTATAACAAAGATGTGATGCCTCTGCTGGGGAATCAACATGTAAGAAGCAATTTCTCAGACGTAATGACCCTTTGCACTCTTAGTCGGCCTGTCCTTCTAAATTATTCCAAACTATAAATTGCCTACTTCCTGTACAGCTCAAAAAATACCAATGTCAAAATAAGAGTCTGGGTGAAACAGAAATATTACAATTTAAAAGCATAACAATTAAAATTAAATGCCTGAAGGGCAGAACAATGACTGTTTAGACTGTGTTCTGCACCTCTCTTTCTCTGGAGGAGGGGGTCCCTCACTGAATTGCTCCTCCTATTCAATTTTTTCTTCTCTTGAGTTTTCCTGGGAGTTTTTCCTTGTCTTCCTTGAGCGTTGAGGTTGGCTGAGGGGCAGTTCTATTGTCCTCAGCCGGAGGAGGAGGCGGCCAGGAGTACTCGGGCAGAGGAGGAGGCTGCGGCCAGGAGTCCTCTGGCGGAGGAGCAGGCGGCCAGAAGTCCTCTGGCGGAGGAGGCTGCGGCCAGGAGTCCTCCGGCGGAGGAGGCAGTGGCCGGGGCACAGGGCAGGACCGAGGATTGGGGCGCGGGATCACGTCAATCATGGCGTGTCATTATATTTTGATGAAGTGGTGGATGAGGGAGGTGTCATTGTACACGGCTTAAAGGGAACGTTCTTTTTGGAAGAAATCACGTGGCCGTGTGCATTGATTTTTCCCCTGGTGGATCGGTATGATCCATGTTCTACATCTCGGGCTGCTTAAGAATAGAGTGCACCCATGTTGCCATGCCTGGGCCCCTCCTGCTCCTGAAGTCTTTCTGTTCATACGATATGCATCTATTAACAGCAATTCCAAGACTATAAACAAAAGAGATGGTCCTCTTAAAGCCTTTCATACACCGTCTATGTAAAGACAGAGCACAAACAGTACATTTTAAACAATGACTATTGTGGTCAATTGGAATAGTAAAAGCTAAGCCTTATTTTTTGTGTAACCCCAGGGAAAATGAGCTACAGCACAGAGCAGCCATTTCATGTTATTTGAGTATAAAACTAATGTGTGTATTTAGCATGAATTACATAGCCTGACGTTGTCATACTCATAATACTAGTCAGAATAGGAGTCTGATAACTCTCCGTTGGGCTGTGACTATGAGGCGTGTTTCAACCGAAC